>NC_090828.1:12190289-12815289 GCF_028021215.1 Eschrichtius robustus
CAATTGCATTTTCGTTTTACTTTTAGGTTAAAACACAAGACGTGAATAAGTACAAGGGGAACCTCACCAATAATTTTAAAAACTGCAATTGAAACTACAATATAGCACTTACATTTAAATATAAACCCAACAGATTCTTTTCACTGTAATATTGTGATATTTAACATGACTGAGGATGCAGGGAGAACGGGCACACTCATATGCTGCTGGTGAAATATAGAGCAGCAGACTTTTCTGGAGGACAATTCGACACCAAATGCCAAATGCCTGAAAAAGATGCATAGCCATTCATCCCATTTCACCTCAAGAAAGATATCTAGAAGAAAAACAAAAAAGAGATTTGTTACAGCCCTATGTATGATGATGTGCATCACATGCTATGTGTGGGTCAGAATCAGTTGAAAGTGTGGTCATAGTCGGCTAAATGAGAGGGTATCCACATGACAGCATTGCATGCAGCCATTAAAAAGCACGTTTTAGAAGAATATTTAATGATATTGCCAAATGATCAAGATATTATTTAAAATTTAAGAGGCAGGTTACAAAGCAGTATATTCACAATGATTCCCAATTTTTTAAAAAACAGACAACTTTATATACATTGAAAAAAAATGACAGCTGGATGGATAGATGTCAGAATGTTCAAGATGAGTATCTCTGAGGGATGAGATTACAGGTGGTATTTACTTCTATTTTTGTGTTAGTCTGCCTCAATGTATTTTCCACAATAAACATATATTAACCTGTATTGCCATTATATTAAGAAATAAGCCCAATAAAACAAACAGGAAAGATGAACATAACAGGAAAAAATAATCTGAGTCCCTGTCCCCTGTCCTTCCTCTTCTGTGTTCCTTGCATGGTACAAGGTCAAGCTATTTAGGGACTGGAATCTATATATATACTCCCCAGGGACTGCCGCTCCCCCCTCCTACCACCTGTGTCCTCGGAATCAAGCCCTCGGTGGCACTGCTTTACAGATTCTCTGACCCTTACAATTTTTCTCTAAGCCTGCCTTGTTCACATGTCATAGTTGGGAAACTCTTTGGACTTCCGGGATGAAAGGGATTGCTTTTCTTTTAGCTACCAATTTGGAACAAAATTTGAACAGTCTTTTGTGTTACTTTCCTATCCTCCCATAGTGACCCCTTTCTGCAAGCCACCTTGTTTAGAGGGTAGTGTACATTATTACTACTCATTCAACAACAACTATCATACTTGGGCCGACTGCAATAAGTCGAACCTGCCATTCTCTCATGTCATCACGAGCTTTACCCTGGAAGCGAATCTTTTGATTAGACAGATAATCTTGAACTTATTCTGCTTTGGGCATTAATCAAGTATTTGAGGCTTTTTTTTTCTTTCAAAGGTGTTAACTGACCAGTTCCATATACTTCAGAAAGATCCAACACCCACTCTCCCTGCATCCCGTACCTACTTCCTTACCCACTCGCCAGAGCTGAGATGCTACAATTTCTGATCCTTTATATCGTTGTCCCTATTACTCACTTCCACCTAACTTCTTATGCCTTCAAGTCACCTTCCTCCTGCTTAACTTAGTTTCTCAACTTCATTTGTGTGTGTGTGTGTGTGTGTGTGTGTGTATTTAAGCTGAGCAGATATACAGGAAAATGACAGTAGAGCAATTGGCTGTGTGTGCACACATTTGACAATCTATTTGGGATAATAAATGTAAGACTCATTTATGTTACTCCATGAATATTTGTATGTTGCTCCTTTGTTTAGGTAACCTTAGATTCTAAAACAAAAATTACAACACGTGGTCTGATAAAGTATTTTTTTTCCTAGTGTTTAAATATCTATTTGGTCAAAGTCTCACAAAAGGGTGAAAATAAAACAATGTTTAGTTTAAATGTTAACTGTCTCGATAATAAGAACATTCAATGACATTAGGACTGTTTTAGAAAATCTTCAGCACCTGTCTATCATAGTTTTGTAACACTTTAGGGTGTGTGTGTGTGTGTGTGTATCATGCTTACAGATGCTTGATCTACTTTGTATACAAGTAGCATTATATAAATAATTCCATGGGTATTAGAATATGTAATATCTCAAAATGCAGCTTACATTGACCCATCAACTAGTTAACTTATCAGCCCCAAACACATTTAACACTGAACATGGCTGGTTATTGCTTGCTCTTCTCAGCTGCCAGATAAAGGAATGGTGAAAAGGGCTTTGTAGATTGGGAAACTTATACTTTAAAAAAGTGATATTACTTATAAGGAACACAGAGCAGGAGTTTTTAGAACAAGAGTTTCAGATTCCTGTGGCTCAGATGGCTGTGTTACTCACTGTTCTACCTGATCCATTGTTTATCTGACTATAAAAGTTGCTTATTGAAAATAATTTTTAAAATATCAAAATTTAGAAAAGCATAAATAAAAATAATAGTAACTTACAATTTCAACACTCAGAGACAACTTCTACTAAGATTTTGACTTTTAAAGTAGTTACCTGTGGATATAGGGAATATATAAAGATCTCATTGAATATATAATTTTGTATCTTGTTCTTTTTTGTTTTACTTAGTATCATGTTAAGCATGTCTCTATGCAACTAAAAGCTCTTAAGAACATAATTTTTTAATGATTCAAACTCCATTATGGCAGGGATCTTTGTCTGTTTTGCTAATCAATGTCAATCAGGCACAAAGGATAATGCCTGGACATGGTAGGCACTTAGTAGATAGTCATTGAATGGTTCTATTTATTATGAACGTACTCTAATTTACTTCACTCTTTAGTCAGGGACAACTTTTTTCTTTTATAAATTATACTGCTTTGAACACTTTGGGGTACATTTATAAATCACCTACCTTGGGAGTTATTTCCTAAAATTTGACTTCTTAAAGTATAACTATCAAGTCAAACAGCACAATTTTATGGCCCTTGATGTAAATTGTTTTTCAGTTATGGTGCCCAACTTCAAGAAGACTAGTAGAGATTATAGGTGATAATAATCTCTATGGAAAGAACATAGATAACCAGCTAATAGGATACCCAAACCATGACTTTCTTGAAATAATTTAACCCAGATAGCTTACTAATTAGAGGTGACAGGGCACAGTTAAGTCAATATGTCTAAGTGTTGACCACCTTACAGGTAACACTAGGAGGATGTATTATCTATTCAATAACTGCATATTGAGTGCTAATAATGAATCATGTTCTAAATCCTAGGAAAACCATTACTTATCAGGACCATCTCTGCCTTTATGGGGCTTACAGTTGATTGGGGGAGACCGAGGCCAATGTACGTACAGTACCACCTGGGAATGTTGAGTCAGAGGGAGACCTCAGAGTTCATTTCTTTGAGTAAATTGGGGAAAACTATATGTAATGTACTTATTTCTTAACTCACTGTGTTTCTTCTTTTACGGAAGGGATATTCAACATCATTAGATAGAGTTTAGAGAGAGATGAGACTTAAACCATGTATAAACTCAAAGCATTAGGGACAGAGGTCTGAAAAGGCTCAGTGAAAAGCTCCAGCAGAGGGTATTAGGTTCACTATTTAACTTCCCAAGGCCTTGGTTTTTCATCTGTAAGATAAAGAACGATAATTTCAAACCCAGTTCCAGCCTTCTTAGAAATTTAAGCTTCAGGGTTCTCTGCCTACTAGTTTAGAGGGGACCTCTAGGCTACCCCATAATATTCACTGCACCCTAAAGGCAGAACTTTTTGTTCACAGACACACAGAAGACTTAGGAAGCTTCCTGGGGTAGTTCATGATTAGCTTTTTCAAAAAAAAAAAATTCTTTATAATAAAAATTGGCAAAATCAAGTCTCCATTCACCTTTTGCCCACTCATCTAGACACCACATCTTTTTCTTGCTGATGTGTTGGCCGTATGCAGAGCCCAGAGCATCTAGGAGCACCATGTTGATTCCTTTTACACTATTTCTAGGGTAAAAGTGTGCCTTAAGATCATAGACTGTCAGATTTATATTGTTGCATAGGTATTGAATACATTCCTTTTATTTCATTTGTTTTATATTAACTTTTCGACGTGTGGTCATGTATGATAGCCCATCCACGTCCTCTCCTAGATGAGCAGTAGCTTGGGATAATTGTGGTGTGGTACTGAAAGGGCTAGCAATGGCCTTGGGTGCTAATGCTCAGTCACTGAAAGAACAGCCCCAGAGGCAGCAACTGGGGCAGAAACTAAAAAAAAAAAAAAAAAAAAAAAAAAATCAGATAAAACCATCCAGGTAGTTTGTCAATCTGAAGGATGCATGCAGAGAAAGAGAGTCTGATTAATGGGAGAGAAATCAGATGAGTCAAGAGGGTTAGAAGTGGAAGGGAGACAGAGTCTGAGCTCTGAGAATGGCTATAGCAGCTTTTTATAGGCACACTGTTACCTCTGGGGATGGCAGAGAGTTACCATTAAGAGCAACAGCTGGAGCTGGCCAAAAATTCCGACTAGAACAGTAGCAGTAAATAGGCTCTTGGCTGGCCAGAAGCCAGCAGCAGATTTCACTGGAACTGCCACACCAGCTCAGGGCCAAGGAGCATATGGCAGGACCCCTGAGTCATCTGTGTTCTCTCTAAGCACTTTGAGAGATGCAGTGGAATGCTCACATTTGTGTATTGAGTGATACCAAATGACTTTGTTTGGCCTGTTGTATCAACTAGAATTATAATAGATTTTATTTGATTGGAGTAAACTTCCTCATGATGCTTTGTTGCTAGGGAGCTCATCCACAGGAGAGTGATGTCAGCCTTCAGGGCTACTCAATAGACAGCCTTTCTCAGGTAAAGAGCCCTTTTGGACAGAGGGCCAGATGACAGAGTGCTGGATTTCTCTGCCTTGAGGGCTCTAACACTCAATAAGAGGGGAAACAGAAAATGAGTTAAAAGGGAAAGAAAACTTCTCCTCCATGAGGTGTAGATCATGGTGAAGAAGAAACTGGCATTCCTCATATTCCCTCCCCCAACTTAAAAGCAGGCAAGAATGTTACATCTCTGTACAACCATGATTACGCCAAGGAAACTGTATAGTCATCTCATTTGCCCTTGAGTGTTTGGAAGGCTTGAACTTTACTCTTTCCTCATGTTAATAACTCTAGGGCCAAATTAGTACTGTGTGTGCTAGTTTAAAATTTTACTTTGGGAACCTGCACCATCTCTTCTTGTACTGGCTGTTCCTCCTTTATTGAACAGTAGCAAATGTGCTAACCTCTTTTAAATCCATACTTGGCAAGTTCTCCACGGTCCAGACAGAAGTGCCAAAAGAGGTGATGGGGTCAGCTTTATTTGACTTTCTATAAGAGATTTAATTCTTCATTTCAAAAGAAGTTTGTCAAGTGTTTACAGTAAAAACAAATATATCCACAAAAACACCATTTGACTCAAATTAGGATAGGCTATGCTTTGAATTTAGATGAGATGAATGGCTTAGCTGAATGAAGATTTATTCAGTATTCAACAAACATTTATTGATTTCTCACAGTTGGCCAGGAATTGTGTTAAATGCTATGAGGTTTGTATTGATAAATTAGATAATCCTTGTCTTCAAATCACTCATAGTCTCTTGAGGGAGACATTTAGTGAAAGATTAATGGCACATTGCGATTAATATTTAGGTGTAAGTAAGCACAGAAGGCTATGAAACTATTTGGGGGGCTCCAGACAGGGAATATCAGGCTCAGAAGATCATCCACTGAAATGCCAAGACTTCTACAACTACCTATATGGATCTTTATTTCTTTGAATATCCCAAGTGCTCTCTACATGTTACAAGGTTTGGTATCCCATACTCTTCGGGTCTTTCCTCAAATATCACCTTCCTACTGAAGTCTTCCCTGATCATCCTATTTTAGATTGTACCTTCTGCGGGCATACCCCCAGTGTTCCCTACTCTTTTTCCATGCTTTATTTCTTTTTCTCCAGCAACTGTCGCCATCTGATATAATATATATTAGTTTTTATTTGTTACTATTATTATTAATCAACTATCTCCCTCTTCCCTCACTGGAAATGTGAGCTCTATTCTTACACAGCTGTAGTCTCGACACTTAGGATCGTGGCTTTCATATAGGAGGTGCTTAGTACATACTTGTTGACGAAAAGCAAGGAGGAGGAGTTTTATCATTTGTACAAAGTTAAGGATATATCTAATGGCCTATGCATTTTACTTTTATGCTTTACATAGTCAAAAATATTTAAGGAGAAAATATTAGATAAAGGTGGGATGGAAAAAGAGTCATCTTGCAATTACCTAATTAATATTTATTGAGTGCCTATGACATACTAGGCATAGTATTGGGTGATATGGCAAATGCAGTGAAGCTCAAGAGAGATCTTTGCCTTCAGATAGCTTATAATTTAATTGGTGAGGTAGATACGAAACCATGTATGAAAAGATAACAACACATAGGAAAATGAGATATCTCAAGCAGAAAAGGAGAAAAATAACTAAAGGGATGTCTAAGCAATCTCGGCTGAGTTGACTGAGGGTAAGCTGGTTGGTCAGGAAAAGTTTCCTGGAAAATACAGGACTTGACCTTGGGTATGGGTTTTAAGAAGAAAGAAATGAAACTTATGGGGCAGGGGTAATAGTGGTAGAGAAATGTACTCTTCAGGGCACATCACTTATGGGGAAGACTCTTCAAAGCCATGACTCTGGGAGGTAACTATAACATGAAACAGCCTTTAGATGTTTACATGATAACTTTAGATAAGTTATCTTGGGAAACAGTAAACTTATTCCAATAACAATATTTTTCCTCCAACCATGGTGAAATGCCCCTTTGGAAATGATCTTCAGAGACTGTGACTTGTGCTTTTGAACTTTCTCACCGGGGGCATCCTTTCCATTATTGGAAAACATATATAATATTTCGAGACAAGCCAACAGTAGTTCATGGTCAAGCTGGGTGCTATAGACTGAATGTTTGTCCTCTCCCTCCCCCTGCATTTATATGTGAGATCCTAATGCCCAAGGTGACAGTATTAGGAGGTGGGGCCTTTGGGAGGTGATTAGGTCATGAGGGCTTTCATGGGGTTAATAATGGGATTAGTGTCCTTATAAAAGAGACTTCAGAGAGCTCCCTCACTCCTTCCACCACGTGAAGACAGTGAAAAGATGGCAGACTAAGAATTAGGAAGTCGATTCCTACTACATACGCAGTCCGCTGGTGCCTTGGACTTCCCAGCCTCCAGAACTGTAAGAAATAAATATTTGTTGTTTATAAATCACCCAGTCTCTGGTATTTTGTTATAATAAACAGCCTGAATGAACTGAGACACTGGGTTCACAAAGTGAATGATCAAATCGGGCAATATCGTTTGGGCCTCAACTGAAGTGTGATTTTAAAGTAATGGGCTGGATTTTCAGAGGTGTCTCATACATTGGAGCTGAAGGTAGCTCCAAAGTCAGGGTTCAGAAGTATGTAGAAGAGAATCGTGTCTTTGGCGTAAATCACCTTCTAAGCTGATTGTTTTGAAAGCCATTGTCCATTTGGACAAACAACTGCCTAAAAAAGCAGTGTTACACCTTAATAAGTCACTCTTCACAGTTGTGAATATGGATTTCTTTCTAATTTCTGAATTCTTTCCTCTGGCCCTTTGCATATGGAAACTTGTTCTCTGCTTCTATATTTTTTGGAATTGAACCAATTAGCTGTGATGGTGAGAAATGACAGTTTGACTCAAGAACAACACAGGGAAAAGAGCAAAAAGTTAGCTCTTATTTTATTGTTAGATGAACATTATTGGTGTGGTCAAAGAGCTAATTAACTTTGACATTGTGCTCAATAAAGGAGAGAAGTCAGGCAGTAGCTACATCACGTGCACAAGAGATCTGGGCATGCAAAGTAACCCATTCTACTTCTATTCCTTTATGCTCGGCCATACCCAACTATCCTCCTCAAACAGTCTTTGGCCTCAGGCCTGAGTTCTGAAATACTCAGACGGTGGGTTAGCTATAGTCATGATAATCTTGGCTTCTCTGGGTAGATGTCATTTCCATGTTCTGCAAGGTTGGATTTTTTCTGGTGGGAGTAGTAATCCCCAAACCATTTCTATTTTACATATAAAGAGGAAGACCAATAATCAGATTTACTGTCCGGAATCCATATAATTGATTCATTTATAAGAGCTTACAGAAGACTGTGACAGGACCAAGTGCTAATGGATAACATTAAAAAGGCAGATGTGGTTACCATGGCTTTGAAAGTCATTCACCTCCATTCATCTACCCCAGTGGGGACCATCAGAGAGGAAAGAGGTGAGTGTAGATATCAGCTGGCTAGAGTTTCACTAGCTGCTGACAAACAGATCCTAAGTGTGAGGGATCACTTGGTAAGAACCAGCCTTGTTAAAAGTGACAAGGTCAAGTTTCAGGAATGGCAGTTCAATTGTCACCTCAGGTCTCAACATCCACAAGACTTACAGCCTGTAAGGCATAATGGGGCATTCTGGTTATACTGGCCTAGAATTCCTATGCCATTAAAGTAGAAAGGGACCAGAAAAGATAATTTATTTTCCCAAATTCACATTTAATTAACCTGTACCTTAATTTGTCATTGTTGCTTAATAGGGGTTAGACTTATCTCCAAGACTCGATTGTGTATTCCTTGGATACAGTACAGAATATTTGCACTTACATTGTTCCATTTTGATTACCGAGCATTGGACTAATGGAAACACAGTTAAATATCTGTTGAGTTACTGTAGGGACTAATTGTTTGTAATTATTATTGGGTCTCACAATATCTGTAGAAATATACAGAGCTCAAAAATGAAGGGAGTGGGGGGAGAATAAAGTGCCCACAGCTACAAAGTGATTAGAGACAAATTATTTTACAGCAGATTTTTCTACCCCTCTGTAGCTCTTATAGCTGTATAAGTCATTTAGCTATGTGGTTTTAGAGCTTTGTTTGTCACTGCTGTCAGATCTGTAATTTTAAAGGAAATGTACTAACTGGTGTTTAAGCAGGAAGAGAGAGACTGTGGTATTTGCAATGAAATGCAGAGGGAGCAGGAAAACGTGAGCAAGTTGGCACTTTGTAGATCATTATTGCCCTTGCTTAATAAAGTAATAGATGCTTCACCATTGCTTTGAAGTGGTTGCCAACTTCCTCACAGCGCTGTGAAACCTGATACTTCTGCCTTTAAACTGTGTGTGAAAGTGCAAACGGTAGTACTTGTGAATTCATTCAGCCACTTCCAAACTGTAGTCTAAGCAGGGAACGGGAATCCAAGACTGAGAGAGGAGGGGGAGATGGCCTCTGCAAGTTTCAATATCTGCATGTCAGATTTGGCTGACTTTTAGTTATGCAGACTTGAACTTTACAGAGATAAACATTGGTTTCCTCAAAGGGTCTAAAGGAATTAAAAGAAGGAACTTTGATCTTCTTAGCAGGTTTTTTTCATTAAATAAGCTCATGGCAGAGTTAAGTCAAAGCCAACTCAACCCACATTACTAAAATGCTTATTGGGCTACCAAATTTAATAGGTGCATTTTAGAAGGTGGAAATTAGTGTCCAAGTAATAAAGAGGTCGGGGGGGGGGGGGGGGGGAGGGCGGTTGTTGCGTAGGTCAGGAGAATATTTTCTGTGCCTGAACTGAGATGCAGAAGGCTTGCTCCGTCCTAAGGCTGCAATAGTTTTCTGTTATCCGCCTTCCCTTCCTGAGCAGGTGGTGCATGTGCTGGGGTTCTTGAAAATGTCAAGAGTCATTTTTATACGTGTAGTCAGTGCCACCCAGGAAACTAAGGAAGCTTTACTTCCAGAACTGTATTATGACCTTGGCTATGTGCTCACAATCTCTGCTGCATCTGGGGAGAACACGATAACTAGGTGGTTGTCCTTGCTCCGTTTGCTTGCTAACAAAGTGGTTTAGAACAAAGGTTGACTCCTTGGCAGCCCATGGCCTGCTGACTTGTGTAAGAGGGTCAGAGGTCTGAATCTGCAGCGTTAGCTATTTCTGAGGCAACAAGCCACTACGTCAGAAGAGCAGAGTGGTGACTCTCTCGTGCTACCCCCTGGGAAGCAGCAAATGGTCGTGTGGTAAAATAGAGAAGTCTTTATTTGGACACTGGTCCAGAGCAGCAAAAGTCCTCTCCAAAAATTCATCATCTGGGTGTAGTGTAGATCTCCATGTTCTTCCGTGAAAAATCTGTATTCTGCTGATTCTGAACAATGCAGCATTGTTCAAAAAAACTTCCTCCAGGGCTTCCCTGGTGGTGCAGTGGTTGAGAATCTGCCTGCTAATGCAGGGGACACGGGTTTGCGCCCTGGTCTGGGAAGATCCCACATGCTGCAGAGCAACTAGGCCCGTGAGCCACAACTACTGAGCCTGCGCGTCTGGAGCCCGTGCTCCGCAACAAGAGAGGCCGCGATAATGAGAGGCCCGCGCACCGCGATGAAGAGTGGCCCCCCGCTTGCCGCAACTACAGAAAGCCCTAGCACAGAAACGAAGACCCAACATAGCAATCAATCAATCAATCAATAAATAAATCTTTAAAAAAAAAAAAAAAACTTTCTCCAATGAAGGAAATGCTCTATATCTGCACTGTCCAATATGGTAGCCACAAACCACATGTGACTACCAAGACCAAGGAACTGAAGTTTCATTTTACTTATTGTCAATTCATTTTACTTTAAGCAGTCACGTGTCTAACGGATTTTATATTGCACAGCACAGTTCTAGGGGGACCACAGTAGGGATGTGTGTGAGCCCCTGCTTCGTGTGCTATCTGAAACTGATGGAGACAGTGTCTGCTGTGTGTGTTTAACGTCTGGGAGATTCCATTTAGTTTTCCCATGAAGCCGTGATGCTGATCATAAAAACAAAACACATTCCTGCAATATGATAAGTCCCTCATTAAAAACCAGAATGAGAAGAAATGAAAAGGAAAAAAAAATAAACCTGAGGTTACAGGTGTTCCTAGAAGAGGACTGATGATTAGTTCTTGGCCAAACATTTGCTGAAATGAAAAGTGGTAATGTCTCAGCAAGTAGATCTCTCTCCTGCTGTCATTCATTTTTAGATGCTGGGTTCCTGCACTTTTATCTGTGTTGGAGAGCTGTCTAACTCCTTTCCAAGCCACATCTTAGAAAAACAAAACAAAGCAATAAAACAGAGAAAGGATGCTGTGCTAGGTGTGGGAAAATGCTTAACGACACAGGTTTCAACTTGCTACCAAGCCATTCCATACGTAGCTGTAACTCACTTATTTGGAATTTAGAACACACTGTTTATGGAAGCACTTTTATAATTTACTTGTTTCCAAGGCTAAAGCCTAGTAGTCTATTTTACCCATCATGGAACTGATGATGGTATATTTGCAGTAAAAAATACTAGAAAATACTTCCGTGGAATATTTGTTGTTAATGGAAGCCTGGATCAAAACTCAACAATGTTAATTATTTGATACTACTCTCCAAAAATATGTTTGAAGTTTGAAAAATTGAATAAGAACCAACTTTCTGTTTTGTTTTGTTCTGAACTGTTGACTACTCAAAGAAAAGCAGATTAAACTGAGAAGTAGTGGAGACTTCTGGGGACATTCTGAAGAAGTAATTTGGTATTTTGGACTTATTTTTAAGGCTGTTTGCACTTATTAACCCTAGTCCTATATTTCACTTCAAATATTTTACTTCAAAGTTGATGGCTTCCTTTTTCTTGTCTGTGGTTATATCAATAGTGCTGCTTTTAGAATCACTAATAGCCTTGTTTTGATTTGTGTGAAGGGCAAAGAGCAGGAAAGAAAGAAAAATTGAGAGGGAAAAAGAGACTAATGCATAATGTACAGAAGTTGAAAGAGAGAGAAGGAAGAAGTCAAGGTGCAGGGTGATGGCTGGAAGTGAAATTCACAGACTTGTGAATAACAATGGTCCCCACTTACAGAGCGTTTCCTTCCAGCACCAGGAACTGGACTAGATTATTTACATTAATTATTTCATGTAATTTTCACGAAGTAGGCTTTTCCTTCTGTGCCTCAGATGGAGAGATCAAAGTTTAGAGATGAAGGGACTCACTCAAGGCACTCCCTCTCCCACTTCCAGGTTAAAGTAGATGAGTATGGATTTCAACGAAAGCCTGCTGAGTGCCAAGCCCCTGCCTTCACGTTACAATATACCCTAGACTTCAGTGAGCGGTGAAAACCGGAGGGTGTGGGTGGTCATGATGTGTATGAGGCCTTTGAGAAGGATGAGAGAGGTGCCGAAGACGGTGGTGGATGGCTTCCTGGTCCTCATCACCAGGCCCCCAAGAGAACTTAGGAAATGAGTTACGAGCTGCTGAGGAGTGAGATGGAATTGATCATGGAGCAACCGGCAGACAGCGGGTATCAGAATTTTCACAAGCCAGGAGTTCCAAACCCAGCAATGCCTCTCCTTGTGTCTGTGTGAGTGAAAGCTCATTATCACCTAGGAAGCAGCTGAGACAACTTGCAAACTGAGGGTTGGACCCATTGCTGGGACTGTGTTGGTTTGTGGGTTTGCAGTGCTTACCTCTCCAAGGAATTCTTTTCAGAGAATGTTCTTTCTGATCTTAAAGGGTAAACTATGCAAAATGATATATTCATTCAAGCAATTAGCCTTTTCAGAATGCCTGCTACACAGGGTCATCCTTCCACATTCCATAAATATTGGATGAACGCCTACTATGTCTCAGATACTCTTCAAGGCCACATGGTGTGAACAACTCCACGTACTGGACAACACCTTTAAAAGGTTAAATTTTAATTTACTTAATCTCTTATTTTCATACAGGTTCCTCTCTACCCTTTATACCACAATACTGCGGGGCACTAAAATGCTACTTAAAGGAAACCAGAGCCCTTTCCTTGTAGAGTATTTATGACTTCCTTTCAATTTAGGGTTTGACATGGCTGAGGAGAAAACTAAATATAACCGGTGTTTGTATTTTCCCTCATAAGCCTATCGGGCATTGAAAAGGAAGGTCAGAACACAAGGTTTGTGCAAAAGGCTCCCAGTGTTAATGAGCAGCTGTATGTATCTCAGGGAAACAGTTTGTAACTAAAAATAGAGTCTCTCTAACTATAGCAACTCAGAGCATTTAATACCCAGATTCTACACGGGCAGAAATAAATCCCCAAGGGTGTATGATATAGGAGGGGTAGAGTGTCAGGGCTGAAGGGGTAGGAAGAACTGTGCCCCCCAAATCCGAGGTGTGTTAATCCGCTGGTGAGTTTCAATCAGATATGCTTACTGCATTCGCAGATTTTTCCCAGTCTCAAAGACAATTAGAAATCAGTTTGTAACAATGAAGCTAAAAGGAAAAACAGTGCACACAGGCTATTTTTAGCACACTAAGCCAAATTGTTTAAAAAAAAAAAAAAAAAAAAGACCGAGGGTAAGTATAAAGTAAGGAAATATAAATACTAAAAGGAAAAGGTAATATAAACGTCTTGGTGTGTAGCCATAGTTTACTAAAGATGTGAGATTTGTCTGGAATATTGAAGACATTCATTTTAGAATGGCCATCTTGGTATTTTATTAGTTAAATTCAGATATCTAGAAAGCCGCTTTCTAAGATGAATTTTAAGATTTTTAAGATTGCTTTTAAGATTTTTTGGTTGCTGTTAACTAGCGCTATGGACTGAATTGTCCTCCCCACCCCAAACCCACCAAGTTCATACATTGAAGCCTTAACCTTCCAAGTGGGGCAGTTGGAGGTGGGGCCTTTTGGAGGTAATTAGATTCAGATGAGGTCATGAGGGTAGGGGCCTCATGATGGCGTTAGTGCCCTTATAAGAAGAGGAAGAGACACCAAGAGCCCTCTCTCTCTCTTTCTTCTTCTCTCTCTCTTTCTCTTTCTCCATCATGTGAGGACATAAGAGGGCAGGTATCTGCAAGCCAGGAAGAGATCCCTCATCAAGAACTGAATCAGGTGACACCTTGATCTTGGACTTTCCAGCCTCCAGAACTGTGTCTCCAGAAATAAATGTCTGCTGTTTAAGCCACCCAGTCTGAAGTATTTTGTTATAGCAGCCAAGCAAACTCATACAACCAACACTGCCACTATTGTGTTGAAAAGATAAACTGCATGATTACTGTTCAGTAATCAAGGAATTAAGCATCTTTTTTCCTCTCCATATTTTTTTTTCCTTCCTCCTAGAGAACTGAAATCCTTTGGAAACATCAACAGGTAAAGATATCTCCTAATACATGTTCTGATCCTCATTGGTCTTCACTAGATAAAATGTTTAAGGTATTTCCACAATGTGTAGATTTTAATTTTTAACTAAAAGGCAAGACCTGAGGAGCTGAGCAATTCTGTGTCTATGGAAGTTTAGTATTAAAAAGAGGAAGAGAGAGGCTGCCAGTGTTTGAACTACTTACGGTCACACCTTTGTTTGGAAATAGCAATTGTTAGGATCTCGGCAATGGAGGGTGACCTCATTCCATATATACAGGTAAATATACTAAGGAAATAAAACTTCCCACATTGAAGGATTTTGAGCATGGTAATGCTTATTTATAATGTATTTGATGAATACCCTCCTTGTAACAACAACCATCAGATTAACTTGAGAAATGAAAACACGACAAAAATAGGAAAAGAATAGACTCATTCTTCTAAACCCTTCATGCACATTATCTCATTTTTCTTTGTATTTTGGGGTCAAAATTATAGTGGCAGCTATAATAGTACCCTGTACTGATGGAGAAACTCAGTCAGAAAAGTTCAAGTGAAGGGATCATTTATTCCTCTCTGTTAGATCCTTCCTCAGAAACTTTAAAATAATAGCTTTCCATTTTGAGAGGACTTAGTCCAACCATTCTTAAATTCTGTTGATGCATTTTTTTTTTTTTTAACAGTGATGAAATGTCCAGAGCTGAGGAAGAAATTCCATTGCTATTCTCAGATGTATATACCCAAACATGGGTAAAGACAAGGAAACACTTATAGCGCTGTGTATTGTTGAAGTCCTCTAGGTTAAAAATGGAATAAAACAAAACAAAACAAAAACATTGCAGGCAGCTTCCTTCCCCTGATGCAGACCTATCGGGTAGGATTGGATGATTTTTGTTGGTCTCTTCCCCAGGTTGTTTTAATGCAATGTGAGTAATATTAAATTGACCCATATGAGAGTGCTGCTTTTGTGGGTCAGAAATGGTCAAATATTGGCAATTTCTTATGGTCATACTTAGAATGGATATTTCTAGGTTTATATTTTGCAGGTTGATTGTAAAATTGATCAACAGTAGCTCAGGCATTTTTAAACTTTCTCCTCCCCCTCTTTCTTACTCTACTTCTGTGATTAGATGACATTTCCACGTGCTACAGACTCCCTGGATGTACTCAGATTTTATTGGAACACCAGAACGGGAGGAGGGTGGAGTGAGGAATTATCGACAATAAGTTTTTATCATCACAAGAATTAAGAGCCTGGGGCATAGATAAAATAGGCCTTAGGCTATATTTTATTCCCAGTGCTGACATGTACAGCTCTCCCTCCCACAAAAGAAACGGTGAGTAGAATTGTCATTGTTAGGGAATAACTTGGAATTGGCTCTTATTAAGCAAGTCAATCATTTTCCAATGTCAGCAATAAATTATTTCCAGTACACCTTATACCTAGAGTACATGGTGTCCTGACCCTGTGGATGAGAACCCCTGGTGTTGCCGGAGAATCTGTGGGAACAAAGGGGTTAAACTCTAAAGTCTTGAGCCTAGGCTCCTGGGAGCCTGTATAATGGGCCTACTGGGGATGATCAAGAATTCCATGTCTGGAAATCTCTTTCAGTTTGGATCCAATCTATAAGTTAAAATCAGTTGCTTTAAAAACCCTCCCAAATGCTGCAGTCCCTTGGAGGAGGCTGGACAGAGCCTCAGGGGTGAGATCATTCAAGGTGCAGAAGAAGACAGAGCTACAGGGTGTCTGCAAACAAGCGCAACCACCATGCCCTGTCAGAGAGGTGCTGCATTTCAAGAGGTCAGAGAATGAGAGCAATTGCAGTAGGGCTCTGCTTGATAAAGACTGAACACTTAAAATTGCCGCTTCAAGCAGTTGCAGACTGAGAATCATTTGCAGCCATATGAAATGCCTTGCTACAGAGAGACACCCCTAGAACCCCTGGAAATCGGTCTTCAGGTGACAGAATTGGGACTACGACAGCAGGAAAGGATGCAGACAGCATAGGCCAGGGACAGGCCCCTTAGCCCTACCTGGGTAAGAGTTTTCACTAGTTCCTTAGTGAGAAAGGCTTAGAAGCGAACACCAGAACTTTACAGAACAGTATCTGTCGTTTTCTGTTTGTTTTCTGGGTGTGGTGGCAGTCGCTGTGGTCCTGCTGGTGTGTGTGCACACATGCTTACATTAATTAGTTAGTCATCTCTAGCTTCTTATTTCATAGTGTGGGTTTCATCACTTTCAATGGACTCTGTATAAATTCTTGAGCTGAAGAGTCAGTTCAGATTTTTTACAGACATATCTGTACTAGGTGGAATCAACTAAGTTCTTAGGAGATTCAAATCCTCCCAGGAGGCTGACCAGACAAAGAGCGATCCTCCCAGAGTGTGCCTGGGCTAGGCTTGGTGCAGACTGGGCGTGTCCCACGATAGGCTAGGACACAGCTCGCTTGCTTTTGGTCACGTACTCACTGCTTATATTTGGCAGAGATAGGGAAGGAAACCCATTTACATATTCTTTTTTTCTCAGAGCATTGGGAGAGAGATAATCAAATTCTAAAGTCTTTCAAAATGCTATATAAATGATTTAGATGTCATTGGATATCATGATATGATTTGGATGATTCGGAATTGGATGTCATGATATGATTGAAAAAGGGACAAAGACTTGAATCTTAGGAGCAAATATTTAGGCCGTTACTTACATCAAAAAAAGGAAAATGAAATTTCCAAAAAGAGGCTAGTAGAAGCCCAATCAAATACAGGTAAAGACTTTAAGACAAGGTCAGCATTAAATCATCAGTTATTTTCTCTTAATTTCAGTGTGCTAGTTGGACGTGAGAAATTATGGTGATAGGAACAAAGTGGGAACTCTGCTTGGTCATGGACACTCAGGGTAAAGCTGAGTCTGATCCCACCAAGACTTCTACAACGAGGTAGGCCATCTGTGGGGTGAGACACAAATTCTGAGCTTGGGGGGGATGAACTTTACTTACGTAAATATGCAGTTCAAATAAAAGTGGAATCTGGAACAAGAATTTCTAAATCTGTTTTTTGTCCGGCAGAGGTGAAGCATCCTCTCATTGTTGGTGCCTGCCATTTCTTAACTGCTGCTCTGGGAAGAACTTGCACTTGTACCTGTACTGAAAGCAGCACTTGAACGGAAGGTCTAGGGCAAGGCTGCTGGGAGCTACAGAATTGCCAATCACTGTAATTAGTAAGATTGCCTTGATGATCCTAAAAGACATGCATTCTAATAATCCCTAAAAATATTTCTGGAGCAAGGCAGGGCATAAGTACATAAACTGAAAATAAATAGATGCATTTAACACTTTTGCACAGTTTAAGCAATTTGTGATTAGAGAAAGACAGGCTAGAAAGAAAGAAAGTCTCCAACCTATCCATCTAGTCTCAGAGACTTCTGTTATACAGTCTTGATTTTTGAAGGTTCTGGTGGAGAGATGTGACCGGATTCATGGAAAGGAAGAAGGAGACATCAAACCTAGAGAAACAAGATTATTTACTTATTTGTGGTTTATTAACATCTCTTAGGGTGGCAGCTCCATTTGTATTGCCTCAAATTTCTACATGGAGGGACATCAGTCAGAGCAGAGGTTCTTGTATTTTGGGGGGTTCTCTTTGGAAGTCTGACAAAGCCTATGGACCCCTTTAAAAATAATGTTTTTAAACATATACAATACAGTATTTAGGAGTATAGAGGAAATTAATTATAGCTAAAGGCCATTTTCAAAATACCAAAAAAAAAAAAATACAGGAAAGTTGTGGTATAAATGTACATGAGTTTCTTAATGCACTAAGTAGCAAGATCGAGCAACAGGTCTGAACTTCCGTGAGTCTCAAGTACTGATGACCACGAGTGAGATTCCAGATCTCTCCAAGTAGTAACGTGCTATGAAAGCATTTGACAGGGTCACACGTGCTGCTCATATGAGTCTGGCTTATTGCTTCCTTTCATAACAGAAGGAAATGCTAAATTTCAGCTAGAGGTTAGTAGGTCAGAGAGAGGTCGATGACAATAAAGAAGTAGTTTTTCCCCTTTCCAATTTCATAGTCCCCCGGAATTCTCTCCAGGGTCCCCTTGTTCAGAGCCCCTGGCCACAGCTTTGCCCAGGAGGAGGTGGGTTTCTCTGCCTGGTGACTTTGGAAGAGGAACTCAGCCTGCTCAGCTCAGCCTCTCTTGGGCCTCTTTCTTTTCCTTCCAGCCTGTCTGCACGATTCGTATCTTCCTCTCTGTCCTGTAGAGCTGTAAGGGAGACCTGCCGTTTTGATCTGTGCCAGGCACTGAGTGGGCACATTTATCTCTTTCAGGGGTTGGTGTTCGCAGTGGTACTAAATCAACCACATGCTCCAGTCCAGCTCTGATCAGCCATAAGGCTGCCATTTTGGTCTCCAAATGTCTCTGTGGTCCTCTGTCACCTCAAGGCAGCTTGAGTATGAGACTGAGATGCATAGACTCTGGAGGCAGATGGTTTGGGGGCACAGGCCACCTCGGCTGCTCTCCACCTGGGACTTTGGAAAAGTGATCGATTTCTCCGTCTCAGTTTCTGCATTTATAAAATGAGGATGACAGTAGAACCCAGCCCCTAGGGTTATGTGAGAATTAAAGGAGTTTATTCACATTAAGGTCTTAGGATGACATCGGGATTGGGGTGTAAGCTCAGTAAATGCTAGTTTTCATGGTTCTGAATGGGGCATGGGGAAAGATATGCTGTTGATGGAACCCCCAGCCTTAGCAACTTCTACTTGAGATTTAAAATATCTAGTTGCCCGGATGGATGAAGTTAACTAGATACCTGTCAGAGCATATCTACTTGTGCTGGGTAAACACAACCAAAGTGTCAAACTTTGCCTGTTTGGGGGGAGACAGAATCCCTGTATATGCACTGATATGGCTGTGCCGGTTTTTAAAATAGTGAGGCATTAGGCTGCACTCTATGAAATCACCAGTTTTATAGTTTCCAAATGGTTAAATACCAGTAATTTCTCATGATTTAACCTGATATTTCCATACTGGTTGTTAAATACTGCCTCCCAGTCCCCAAAGGACCCCCTAAGATTCCCTAGAGCTCTCCAGCCATAGGGGTTTCCAGGATCTGGCTGTGGTGCCAGGCTGACATCCATTTTCCCTGTCTGGCGCCCATGTAGTTATTAAGGGAAAGGTTTTTAAGAGTCTTTTATTTACTGAGTATCTGATGACTTAAGACTGTGTAAGGCCCTCGACTTACGGTTTGGACTTCAAATTTCCTAAGCAATCACTTAAAAAACAAAAAGGATTCAAGACCTCTGATTGTTCACTTTGAAACATCAAGGCATCTGCGACAGTTTTTGAACCTCTATGCTATGTCCCTCTAAGTCTAATTATCTCAGATCTCAGACACCTAATTTTCTCAGGAGAAGCATAGTGTGAGGACTGACTAAGCTGAGGTTCCTCAAAGGATTATCAGCAGGTACGGCTGAGGACAGGCTCCTGGGGGGCACGTGGCGGGGAGGTGGTGGTGAAGTCCCTGTGCCCGGCATGGAGAAACAGACTGAACCTGGGAATTGGGTTATAGTGTTATTTCCTGGCACATGTAAATCATCTCACACAACCAATCCGACATCTGAGCTAACCTGGGGGAGCAGACCACACAAGAATGATTTTTTTCGCCTTTCAGAACCTCTGGAGTCGTCCCATGTGATTTTTTTCACATCTGCGTGTTTCCCCTCCTGAAATACCATTCACTGCTGAGGTGTGCAGCCCAGCCCAAATGGCACTTCCTTCTCAAAGCCTCACAAGGCAGATTCTACACCCTGATGATTCCTGGATCACATCAAGGCTGCACACAGGCTGTGTTCACCAGGGATTATGCAGATCAGAACTTCCTTCTTCCAAAGATTGCAAAGGTAGGAGGAAGAGGCTCATTGGAGATACACACTAATTGAGCTCCTGTTATGAATCAAATGGTTCTGAGAAAAATTGATCATCCCTAGGCAAATATTTATGTGCCAGGCATGTTCTAGGCACTGGAGATAGAATGATAAGGAGGACACAGTCTCTACTCTCAAAGAGACACTGTTCCTAAGCTACCCTTCAAATCTAGATCTTTCTTTCCATTCACGAGGCACGGCTTTTAGTGAGGTTGTTTGCTAATCTCTCGCTCTTTTTGTAAGATCACATGAAAACACAAATACATGTGGAATGAAAACTAGATATATTTGCTTCACTGTCAAATCCTTTCCTTCTCCAAATAAAGAATTGTAATCACTACTCCTCCACCTCGACCCCTAGATAGTCTAGTATAAAGTAGAAGGGCCATAGAAATAAACTGAAAGAAAAGAGCCTGGTGTAAATGTGCCTCTTTTCCCTTGTGACTGAAAACCAATGGACTTCTCCCATGTCTCTGTGGATTTTGGTGTGTAACACCCACGATAACACCAAGCGTTTGTCACCGGGCTACAAAGGCGGTGCATATACAAGCCAGGCCACCTGCGTGGAGAAGCCTGCTTAATTTACCAGCCAGCATGTGCAGATACTGAGAGGCCAGACTAAACTCAGCGGCGAGCTCATGCTCAGATAAGCAAGGTCAGACATCCCCGGGGCAGAGGCAATTACAGAAAAGGCAGCTCATTGCAGCCCAACAAATAGGTTGTCATTTGCTTCTTGCTTTCCTTTGGGCTCAGGGCCAATGTTTTTCAGGGAGAATTATATTGTAATATTCATTTGCCAAAGAAAAGAGCCGGTGCTTATTTTTTTGTAAGTACAACAAATAGTCTTATTAATCAAAACGTTTTGAATTTTATGGTTCTGGGGCCTAATTTTTCACTTTTAAGGTAAGTGGGTTTTAAAAAAATTGTTTGCATTTTGCTTATTTTTGCAACCATTTTGTGAAGTCTATTTTTTATTCGTGATTCACTGTTGCATATTGAGCAGTTCTTTTTTATTTTTTTATTTTTATTTTTTAAGTTAACCCTTATTGGAGTATAGTTGCTTTACAATGTTGTGTTAGTTTCTGTTGTACAGCAAAGTGAATCAGCTATATGTATACATATATGCCCTGTTTTTTGGATTTACTTCCCATTTAGGTCACCACAGAGCATTGAGTAGAGTTCCCTGTGCTATACAATAGGTTCTCATTAGTTATCTATTTCATACATAGTAGTGTATATATGTCAATCCCAATCTCCCAATTCATCCCAACCCCTCCCCCTCCCCTCCCCCCTCCCCTCCCCTCCCCTCCCCCCCCTCCCCCCTCCCCTCCCCTCCCCTCCCCCCTCCCCTCCCCTCCCCTCCCCCCTCCCCTCCCCTCCCCTCCCCTCCCCCCTCCCCTCCCCTCCCCTCCCCCTCCCCCTCCCCCTCCCCCCCCCCAGTATCCATACGTCCATTCTTTATGTCTGTGTTCAGTTCTTTCTTTCTTTCTTTCTTTATTTTTGGCTGTGTTGGGTCTTCGTTTCTGTGCGTGGGCTTTCTCTAGTTGCGGCAAGCGGAGGCCACTCTTCATCGCGGTGTGCGGGCCTCTCACTGTTGCGGCCTCTCCCTTTGCGGAGCACAGGCTCCAGACGCGCAGGCTCAGTAGTTGTGGCTCACGGGCCTAGTTGCTCCGCGGCATGTGGGATCTTCCCAGACCAAGGCTCGAACCCGTGACCCCTGCACTGGCAGGCAGATTCTCAACCACTGCACCACCAGGGAAGCCCAGCAGTTCTTTTTTTAATGAGAGTAATGTAACTGCTATATGTGACCAGGTGAAGACACTACAGATGAAGTATTCTGGGCATTTTTGTGTCCAAACATATTTCTGATTGGGGAAGTTCCTCTGAGATGCTAGTGTGAAGTTCGTCTTTGGATGAGGATTTTTACAAAGAGTTATGCATATCAAATGTAGTATTTTCTAATTAGCAAAATGACTTTGAAACAAACAATCTAGCTATGCATCTAAGGAGCAACGTCTTTAATTGCCCTGTGGTAAACTATCAATGAAACACACAGCTGGATAACAGATAGCAATAAAACCTGTCAATAAAACCAATATTGTTCTGCCTCACCAGCTCTGCTCACTTGTTTGAGTGCTGAAAGCAGAATTTTACTGGAGAATTATTTAAAAGACATTTAGGCATGCTGGAACACATCCCAACTTGCATGGTATGATCTGGTGAATTTTTTATCCTTCAAAGCTAATCATAAAGGAGCAAAACACATACAAAAATATTAGGTAAAAAGTTTCCTCCTTTGAGGACACATGTGCCTGAAAGGAGAATGCAGGGCTTCCCTGGTGGCACAGTGGTTAAGAATTTGCCTGCCAATTCAGGGGACATGGGTTCGAGCCCTGGTCCGGGAAGATCCCACACGCCGTGGAGCAGCTAAGCTGGTGTGCCACAACTACTGAGCCTGTGCTCTAGGGCCCGTGAGCCACGACTACTGAGCCCATGTGTCACAACTACTGAGCCTGCGCCCTAGAGCCCGTGCTCCGCAACAAGAGAAGCCACCGCAATGAGAAGCCCGCGCACTGCAACAAAGAGTAGCCTCTGCTTGCCGCAACTAGAGAAAGCCCACGCACAGCAACGAAGACCCAAAGCAGCCAAAAAAAATAGTAATAATAATAAATAAATTTTAAAAATAAATAAATAAAAAAAATAAAAGGAGAATGCAGCCAGTATTATCAGAGCTCAGATCAAATGTTGGCTGCGCCTGTTTCTTGTGTATGAACACTGTGTACTGGACCAGTGTGGTTACCATCTAATTAGGGTAAACTTCACTTGAGGTTAGTAAACACTTTCATCACGGTAGTATTCTTGGTCTGCTTTATGATGTTTATTATTAAACATTTTGTGATATTCAATCTGCTGGACTCTTAACGTATTAGGTGATTTTTGCATATCACTCTGATTTGGGTGGATGGGAATTACCATGATTTTATATTCAAGGTAGGAGACTGAACATATTTAAATTACCTTTCAGGAAGAAACAAGTAAAGATTGACCCAGAGAGTGTGTAAGGCTGTGGTGACTGTGTCCTCTAGCTGTCCTGCAGGCTGCTCTAGTGTCCTTCTGATAACAGCCCTCTGTTTTCCTTTCAGTGCTAACCCTACACGTTCCACATGAACCTGGTGGGGCTGGTGGTCACAGTGGCCTGTCCTCTCCTCACCACGGGAGCCAGGCACATGACTCAGACTATCCCTTTGGCACAGCTACAGTGATTGGTTCGGAGATTGGTACATGGACCAGTTTGAGCCAATCACTGACTGCCTCTTCTAAAATGTCTCAGTTGGAGTTAACCATTTTCTGCTGGAGTGGCTAAATGGAGAGGATGCAGCTGGTAGCCACTGGAGGTCACCTTGGAGAGACACAGGTTGAAGAATGAAGCCAAGCTAGATGGGCAATTGGTTTAGGAACTCAAGCACAGCATTCCGTGTTTTACAGCTCAGCGGTAAATGACATAGGTCCTTCCAAACAGAGAGAAACAAGGCTTTGGTTCAATGCCTGGGGAAAGCATCTTTCTCTTCCTCCCTGCCTGTCCCCATTCACTTGCCCCTCTGTGGACATGAACATAGAAGCACAGAGCCCTAACTGATTCATGTAATCATCCTATAACCACAGGGCAAACAACCTTAGGATGGAGCTGACATTGTGTTTAGCAGAACAGAGAGAGAGAAAGAACCTGAGTGTTTCATGACACTGTCCAGTTCCCCAATCATCCAAACCTTATCAAGACTTCCAGATAAGTAAGTCATACGTTCTGCGTTAAAACCTTTAGATTTCAAAAAGCTAATGTAACCAATACAATGAGTTTGTTAGTGTTCTTTTCTGGGCTCAGGTTTTGAGTCCAGGAGAATAAATAGAGCAGGGAAGGAGGTAAAAGGAAAATATTTCCCAGAGGAGGACTGAATAGGATGGAACACAGAGAAAGAGGATGGAACACCAGAAAAGAAGCTTTTCATGCTTTGCAATGTGCTGGAGGGTACACTCTGTCCAAGTAGTCTGAAGATATGATTACTTTTTCCTATTACTCAGGGATAAAGGCTCCTTTTCTGTAATTTTCCTTGAAACCCTCTAAATCACGCTACACTGAGGGAAAGACCTGCCCAGTGTTTCCAGGCAAAGAGCATAAGGTTGGGCCACAAGTCCAGCAAACAATAATAAGAGCTAACATTAACATTTACAAACCACATTCCACTTTACAAAGGGCTGCCACTACCTAACTTCATCTGAGCCTGAGAACAGCTCCTTGGAGTAAATTTGTATCATCTACATTGTACAGATGAGGCAGCCGAGACTCAGGGAGATGAACTGAATGGTACAGGACTTCCCGGCTGGTGTAGAGAATCCAGGACTAAACGCTAGCGTCCCGACTCAGGGGCTTCAATGCTTCAACCACCCCGCACTGCTTCTCTGCTGTTCCACGCGGCCTCTCTGTTCCCTGGCAGGCAGCTGCTTCCTCTGAATTCAGAATCAGCTTTCCTTGCTGGCATCCCTTTGGAAAGGCAGCCCCAAGGCTTTCCTTATCGGTTTGTGGTTGCTAGAGTTCTCTTACCATGAAAAGGGCTATATTTCTTGGTATCTAATCCCCTTCCTTATCCACTCCCTCTTCTCTGTGACTTCACCGGGCTTCCTGTTGGTTTTGAATTAGGAACGCCCTCGGTGGACAACCGGAGTCAATTTCTGCATTTGATCCAAAGGCAAAGCAATTGAATGAATTCTGCACAGTGGTGAACTTAGTGGATCATTACATCTTAAGTAAGCCCCAGGAAATGTGATGAAACAATAGAAAAATTATCCTTCGTATGAGCTGAGAGGGAGTAAGCTCTTGGGTTTTTAATAATACCCATGAGGTGATTGATGTCTTACCATAAATATGGAAGAAAAAAAAAGAAGAAAAAAAATGAAAAGGCATGAAAAGGCAGGAGAGAGGAAGAGAAATAAATATCTATACAAACAGTGGGAGTCAAAGAGGATATATATGCAATAATTTTCTAACCTCTAAAGTTTTTCTCTAAAGTTTTTGAGTTAAATTAGGTATTGCTTGCTAAGCACAATTAGCCATTCCACAGGGGCTCTTGGGTACCGCTGAATGCATTAACTCAGTAATCTGTGGGATGGGCTGATGGAGTTAGCAGCTGACAAAATGGCAGATAGAATCAAGAACCTTGCTGACTCACAAACCAGTTGATCTGGCCCCCAAACATCTATTATGTTTATTTATTAATCTCATGTACAGAATATAGAGAAATTACAAAATGGTGTTGATCATTTCCTGTAGTTGTTTACTTTTCCTTCTCCCAGTAAGCCCTTACAAATTAAAATGAGAAGTAACGGTTAGGAGTTAACAGGTCAAATTTTGTTTTAATCACTTTCCCCAGTGCTCATTTGCCTTTCTGATGGCCAAAATCCCTCCCTTCCTGCTTTCGTGAGGCATGCTGTTGTTTCATTCTGTCTTATAAATATCATGATTTAGCTAAGGTGAAACTTGGAAGAGGGTCAGAACATGTTAACCAGGGATTATTAGGTCAAGAGAACTTTCAGTCATATTGTCCTAGACTTCCATTCTTGCTCTGTGGCTTGCGCTGTCTTTGAATCTCCTGATGTGGGAGATTTGGGTGCTGGGGTGTCTACACTCAAGAAAATGATAGGATGAGTTTCATATGTACTTAAACTTCATCTTTTATAGTCGGGTGGCAGCCAATTTATTTAAGGCACAGATGAATAAGAGGAACTCTGGAAGGGAACATTTGGCTCATCCTTATCTTTACTCTGAGGATGACGATAATCCTTGGAGTCAAGGAACAAGAAAATAAGCCATGTAATGGTGGAGTCATCTGATTAGCTTCATTAATAGAACTGTGAGATTTATTGAGAATAATTAAAAATTGGATTTGTCACAAGTCTTAAATGTTAATATGAAGAAGGTAGTATAAGGAAAGCTTTTAGATATATAAGAGTTAGTTATAGTATAGGTAAATGTGGGAAAACATCTGCAAGTTTTATCCACATAACCTTTGTTAAGTTGTCACACCGGTAAATTTGTGTAGTAAAAACTGTCCAGGAGAACAGACACCATAGCATGTTCATCCTAACTAGTGTTTCTCCGAACTGATAGAGGGGAGCTTGGTAACTGGAGAAAAGGCATATAAGTTGTGCAATCATTCTGAATTTGCATTCACTTAATGAAAGATTTTTAATGCTTTAATTTGCTTTTACTTTCTCTGGACTTCACGATTCTTATCTCACTGCCTTGGTATGCATTTACATAGCATAGCTCAGTTGTCCAGGACTTTTTCTTTTTTCTTTTTTTTTTTTTTCCACTTTCTATCCAATCCAAAGTGGAGTTGAGATGAGGGATGAGGGCCGGATAATATTAGCGAGTCATGAATAGGTCAAGGAGTATGAGCAAGCCGTGCTGCAGCTTCATGCTGTTTACAGCTTTTCTCTCTTAAGGTTTCTGATCTGTATGTGTTTGGCAATGAGGAGAGTCAAAGGAGGTCATCTTTCCAGTTCCTATTTCAGAGAGAATAACAGGCAAACAACGACAGCAAATAGTCACCGTTATTTAGCACACAATAGAAATGCTTTTATATCCCTAATCTCATTTAATCCTTTCAATAACCTGGGAGAAAGGCAATGTTACTACATTTGATGGATGAGGAAAAGGAGATGCAGAAAAGTCAGGTAATGAGCTCAAACTTGCACAGCTGGTGAATGAAAGTGTTAGAGTTTAAACCCAGCTTTGTCTTCTGCTAAAGCCTGTGCTTTCGTTACTCTACTTGGCTGCTTTTTGGAAAGCAAGGTTTTGAGAAGGTAGGGGATGAGATGGGGGCCACTGGTTATACGAGTCTTTCTACATTTGTCACATTCTGTCTTGGTTACATTTTCGTCTGGCTTCTCCATCCACCATGCCCAAGCAAGAACAATGGGGACATTAGTTGTCACTGGTTCACAAGTAAAAGAAACTAGTCTTGTAAAGCCAACTTCAGAATGCTGTTCTGCCGTGTTTCCACATTCTATACCAGAGTCTCAGCTCTTTGCATTGAGCAAACTATCAAGAAATCATTTAGAGGGGATTCCCTGTGAAATGTAGATACATTTTATTTCAAAATTTGGGTACAAAAGATCCATTATCATTTATCTGCATCTCAGTCTTACTCTGTCGGCTCTGTTAGTCTGAGTCAGTGGTTCTCAAGCCTTGGTATGAATAAGACTCATCCAAGGGTGAATCAGTTGGCGTTCTTCAGTTGCAAGTAACAGAAATCTTCTCTGGTTACTGTAAGCAGCAAGGGTTCGGGCAGCTCTCAGAACTAGAGGGAAGCCTGGAGAACAGGGATGGAAAAAGGAGAGAGACAGGCAGCTCTAAGGGTATAAATAGGAGGAGCTAATTTTTTTTTTTCTGTCTACACTCAACATTGTGATTTCATCGAATTCCAAGATTTAAAAATAACTATCTATGGTAGTCAGAATTCTAAGATGGCCCTTAAGATTCCCACCCCCTATGTATGAGTCAGTGTTCTCTGGAGAAATAGAATTGATAGGACATATATATATATATTAATAATATATACATATATATAATATATATTGTGTCCAGTATTTTTGCCATAAGCATCTTTGCCACAGACATCTACATTGTGTAATTAATTGACTGTAAAGCAATATTGCCATGCAAGATAAAATAACTGGTTGACAGTTTGGTTTCCCTTCTCCATTGACGCGATACTCCCATTTTTATATCACATACATCTTAGCCCTCATAACGGTCTATACAGTGATGAGTGGACATGACAGTCTTAAAATAGTGGATGGTAGCAACGATGTATATGGACTTGATAGAAAATACAGTGATAAAACTTACTGGAAATGTGAAATAAGAGACTGTAAAGTCAGATTACATACCATTAGAAAATGATAACTTATCAATTTACAAATCCTTTGGTGATTTGAAGGCCCCGAGTTGAACCACATTTCCCATAGAACTTTGGAATGTCTATCAATGAACATGGGACAGTGTGCCGAGAACAAACAACAGTGTAGAGGCTTTTACAAGGCAATACAAAGCTTCATGTACAGATATGCATCCTAGTATTTAGAAACTGATACCTCTCTTGATGAAGGAAGAAATTTTAGCAAAAAAGAGAAGTGCGATGCTAAATGAGGAGACAAATCAACAAGCAAAAAAAAAAAAAAAAAAAAGTGTAAAATACTATGAATGAAAGACTTGGAAGACAAGTGTTTAGGTACACCCACGAGATAAAATTAGTTATTTGTGTACTACTGCCATGAATCTACATGCATTTAAATGTATTCATGTATTTTATATTTTGCAATAAAATCTTTTTTATTTCATTATTCATTTCTCATGCTTCATGTCTATGTCCTTCTGCGTGTCCCTTTTAAAATTCTTCGTGGTTTTATTTTTTTGGCAAAATTGCCTTATGGCCAATTAGTTTTGCAGTGAAAATGTAAAGTCTTTTTAACTTTGTTATTTATTTTTCATGTTTCATTATGTCCTTTTTAATGTCCCTCTTTTTCTGTTGTTGTTATTTTATCTTTTGTGACATAATTGTCTTACAGCCAATTAGTTATGTGGTGAAAATGTTTGCGATGAAAATGCTTGTGGCAAAAATGCTTATGGCAAAAGTACCTTTGTACTTTGTGCCTTTATACGAAGTGTACAAGTACCTTTGTATACACACACACACACACACACACACACACACACACACACACAAAGAGATTTATTATGAGAGATCGGTTCACGTGATTAGAAAACTGAGAAGTCATACAATCTGCTGTTTGCAAGCTGGAGGCCCAGGAAATCCGGTGGTGCAGTTCTAGTCCAAACCTGAAGGCTGGAAAACAAGGAGGGCCCATGTTCCAGCTCAAGAGAGAGCAAATTCACCCTTCCTCAGCCTTTTTGTTCTATTCAGGCCCTCTACAGGTTGGATAATGCCTGCTCGCACCATGAGGGTGATTTTCTTCACTCAGTCTACCATTCAGGTGCTAATCTCTTCTGGAAACACTCTCACAGATACACCACAGATAATGTTTCACCAGCTATCTGGGTACCCCTTGGCACTGTCAAGTTGACACATAGAATTTACCATCACACCCTGGTATACACGTCCTGTATAATCCCCTCCCCTTGAGTATGGGTGAGATTATGAATATGATGGGGTATTACTGCCAGGATCAGGTTACTAATCAGTTGACTTTGAATTCATCAAAAGAGAGGATTATCCCAGGTTTGTCTGATCTAATCAGCCAAGCTCTTCAAAGAGAGCTGAGCCCTTCCTGGGGTGAGGGATTCTATGAGAAAGGGATTCTCTTGTTGACCTTGAAGCTGAAATCTGGCAAGGCCTGGCCACGTGGCAGGGAGCTGTGGGGATCTCCAGGAGCTGAGAGTGACTCTGAGCAACAGCCAATCAGAAAGTGGGCCCTCAGTCCTACAGCTGCAAGGAGCTGAATTCTGCCATCAAGCCAGCTTGGAAGAGGACCAAAGCCTCACTGCAGCCCCAGCCAAAACCTTGATTTCAGCCTATGAGAGCCCAAAAAGGGAATTCAGCCACACTGTGTCTGGACTTCTGACCTACAGAATTGCTGAGGTAATAAATGGATATTGTTTTAAGCTGCTCAGTTGGTGGTACTTTGTTACAGAGCAATAGAAAATAAATATATACCATCCACATGCTGATGACTCTAAAATTTATATTTCCAGTCCAGCCTTCTCTCCTGAACTTCAGTCTGATATCCAACCACCTACTTAACATCTCTACTTGGATGTCTAACCAGACATTGCAAACTTAACATGTCCCCAACTGGGGTCCCCAGCTTCCCTTTCTCCTAGCTCACTTCTCCTGCAGCCCTTTTGTGTGAAAAATAACAACGCTATACTTGCAGTTGCTTAACTCAGAAACTTTGAATCATGTTTCATGGTCAGTCCATCAGTTTGAAACTTTGACTCTAGTTTCAAAATATTTCCAGGATTAACCACTTCTCATTAATGCCTTTGCTATCACTTTGAACTATGTCCCCAATGTGTTTCACATGGAATAGTGCCATAGTTTCTCATTGGACTCCCAGATTTCATCCTGGCTCTGCTACAGTCTATTTTTAATGCACCAACCAAAGTGATGCTGTTAAATGAAAGATCAGGTTGCTCATCTGCTTAGAACCTTCAATGGCTCTCTGGTAGACTGAGTTACTGGTCCCGTTCTCCATCTCTTCCTTTGCTATAGGACTTTGCAATCCCTCTCATTAGAGGGGATGTATGCTGCCCCATTCTCTGACTTGTGCCTGGCCATGGACTTGCTTTGGGCAAGTAGATAGAAGTGGGGAGAGGGCTTCCCTGGTGGCGCAGTGGTTGAGAATCTGCCTGCCAATGCAGGGGACAGGGGTTCGAGCCCTGGGCCGGGAAGATCCCACATGCCGCGGAGCAACTAGGCCCGTGAGCCACAACTACTGAGCCTGCGTGTCTGGAGCCTGTGCTCCACAATAAGAGAGGCCGCGATAGTGAGAGGCCCGCGCACCGCGATGAAGAGTGGCCCCCGCTTGCCACAACTAGAGAAAGCCCTCGCACAGAAACGAAAACCCAACACAGCCAAAAATAAATAAATAAAAAAAAAAGAAGTGGGGAGAGGTGTGCAGAAGTGACAGTGTCTCGGTCCTTAAAAAGCCCAACTTGTGTTTCCAGTGGCCCTCTGTACCCTGCCCTCGCTGTGAGGACAGGACGTGGCTAGCCCAGTTGTTCAAGGAGGGTGAGAGACATGTGGAGCAGACACAGGCCCAAGCTGCCACTTCAAGCTGTCCAGCTGAGCCCAGCCTAGACTTGGCTGGTTCTAAGCTGCCCAGTAGGCATGTGAGCAAAAGAAATGTTTATACATGTCACAGAGTGTCTGTGCTTGCTTCTTTCCAAGCAATAGCTGATTGAGACAGGCTCAAAAGAGAAGCCAAAGTATTTCCAATAGCCTACAGAGGCAATAGGCTCTGTGAATTCTATCCCCACAGTAGCCCTAACCTCTTCCCTACCACTCTCCGCTCAATTGCTGTTCTCCAGCTGCACTGGCCTCTTTGCTTATCCTTGACCTTGCTCACTTCCACTCAGGACTTCGCATTTGTTTCCTTTGAGAGTCTCCTGGTTTGCCCTCCACTGCCTTCAGGTTTTCACTCAAATGTCATCTCATTCAGAGCTGTTTGCGATTGTAACCTCATCCATTTTCTTTCCCTGCCTCCGTTCCTTGGACAATTTTTCTTACAGTGATTTAAAAAATTTTTTACAGTACTTATTGCACTGCTACATATTTTATTTATTTTACTTTTTACTGGTTGACAACCCTCCCACCCCCAACTACAATGTAAGCTTCACGAGGGTAGGGATTTTTGTCTGATTTGTTCACTCCTGAATCCCTAGTTCCTGGATTGGTGCTCAGTAATATTGATTGAATAAATATCGACATAAATGAAATAATTTCTGATCATTTTAACAGGGAGCCACTTTTTTTTTTGTTTTTTCATTCTGTATCATTCTGCAGAAGAACCAAGTCTCAGGAGGGATTAGGCCCGGCTTGGATCTCATTTCCACTCCTTGGCCAGGGCAGAGCAAGATACTTTTATTCATTGTCCCTCCAACGGGGAGGGGAGATTCCTGGGTGTAACCTAAAGAAGGGGGAGCGGATGACAGGAAACCCAATACCAGCGAGTGGTCTTCTATGCTGGCCTCAAGCTGACTGTGCCCATCCTCATACCTTATTCTAGAGCTTCCATCTCAGTGTCTGCAGCTCACATTTTGAGAAACATAAGATGTGGTAAAACACATTAGGAGAGTCCTTTGAGAATCTAAAGAAAGATGGGGAAATTGAGTCTCTCCTCCATGTGCAAGGGGAAGAGGAAAGCCCATTTGAAGCCTTTGGACGAAATAAGTCCTGGGGATCTGGGATGATGAACCCACACAGAATAGGAAGCATCCCCAGGGATTAAAGAATCGCCAGCCTTCCCTAACTGTTGGCATCTGGAATCCCGGATTGAGCCCTTCACCATCCCTCTGGTCTTTTCTCCACCAGAACCGCCATCCCAGGTCTCAGAGGCCCCGTGGGCCTCGGCTGCTATTTCCTGGTTAGCAGGGAAGAGGTGAAAGGTGGCTTCTGCCTGGCGTCAGGGCTGCCACGCTGGTCGGCCTCCCAACGGCACTTTTCCACTGTCGTCTGTGATATGCAGGTCTCTGTGACTGCAGTGCACTTCAGCTGCATGGAGCCTGTGACAGGCCCCTGCGAGCTGGCCCCAGGACCTGACCGCACCATGCAAATGTGGGAAAGAGCATTCTGAGCGACAGATACCAAGCAACTGACCCAATTTTGGAAAGCAGATTATTTGTAAGTTGGAAGTTGTCTGCACTTTTCGGGAAGGAAAATTACACAGCCTTTCTAAGTAAAGTGACTCAACATTTAATAGTTTGCCGAGATGGACTTCCTTCCTTACCAACCTTCCTGCCAATTCGATGTAAACATTAATTTGGGATGTTGGTCATGAAGCTGGAATACAGTCTTTGATTCGCACAAGAAGAAACGCTTGTCCCCAGCTTTTACCAGCGTGCTTTTACCATGGCTTAATCACTCAATTATTCATCTTCAATGCTTTCTGTTCAGTGGGAGTAAATATATTTCTTTTTTTTTTTGAATTTTATTTTATTTATTTTTTTATACAGCAGGTTCTTATTAGTTATCCATTTTATACATATTAGTGTATATATGTCACTCTATATTTCTTATCTATAGATAGCTCATGTGAAAATTGATTAAGGAGGCGAAATTCCATGAATAACTGTGAGCTCTTTAGAGATAGTTGTTATTTAAATTCATGAATTTATTCTGCATTTTGCTAATGTGTTTATTGGCTTGTCATCTTACATACTGTTATTAGTTTAAGCCATTTAACATTGTACTTATAATTTTAATACCATAGGGTATTTCTCTTTTTTAAAAAAAATTTATGTATTTATTTTATTCTTGGCTGTGTCGGGTCTAGTTGCGGGATCGTTTGTTGTGGCACGTGGGCTTAGTTGCCCCGCGGCATGTGGGATCTTATTTCCCTGACCAGGGATCAAACCCATGTCCCCTGCATTGGAAGATGGATTCTTTACTGCTGGACCTCCAGGGAAGTCCCTACCACAGGTATTTCTAAGTCCTGGAAATTAGGTTTGAAGGGTCAGAAGTGCTTGGATAATGAAAACAATAGTAGCAACAGCAGCAGCAGTAATAATAATAATAACAATCATAATAAACCTAGAAACAATCATTTCTGAGAATTTCTTGTGTGCAGTAGACAGTGCTATTCTGTCCTTTAAGCTTTCAAATCCCTGATTCTTCTCACGAGGTTCATTTAGGGAGTGCAGGTTTTAAAGTCAAGTGAATATGGGTCTGAATTCCACCTCTGCCACTGAACTGGCTGTGTGATATCTGGCCAGTTACTTAACGTCTCTGTAAAGTGGGGATAGCAATTCCTATCTCATAGGATCTTTGTGAAACTAAAGTTAAATGCAATGGTGTAAATAAAGGCCTGGGTATGAAGTCAAATAGTCATCTCTTAAAAAACGACGGCTCCTAATAATGATATACATAGATCGTATGTTACACATAGCAAAGCTCCTTATCTGTGTGAACAATCAAAGAGGAGTTGAACGAATATGGAAAACTCCTGCCACTCAGGACTCAAGGAGACAACACAAACGTTTTGATTTTGGTTGATCATCACAACTTGCTAACCGTCAGTAAATGAGAAGATAGAGGAACTTCCAAGGACTCTGCCCTGAACTACATCCCCAAATCTAAGATGGGCACAGCATCAATTGTTGCTTCTAAACACTTTATTACTTTCTCACTGAGGTTTCAGTCTTAGAGCTGTGCAAATACCATCCATAAACAGCAGAGTTCATGGGAGGTGGAGGTTGGGAGGCAGGAAAGACACCCTTTAAAAAATCCTTTGCCCAGGATAATTGTAAACACTGGGGAATGCTGCAGGCAAATTAGCATCGTAATCTACGGTAGCAGAAAGCATGGTGATGATTTTCCCATAAGAAATACATCTATTTTGGAATTCTTAGTAGCTTACTACTTTCTCTACCATGGGAGTCAGCACAGTTTGGATTTTACTGACTCACTGTCTCTGGAGTGTTTTCCTCTGAATTTTAAACCAAGAGAAAAAAGATGAAGAGATAAAGAATGGTGGAAGAAATGCAAGGTCAGGAAGAAAAACAATGGGGAAAAAAAGGAAAGAAGAGGAAATGGAGAGGAGGGGAAAGTAGAGCAAAGGAAGGAAGGAAAAGAAATTAGTGTGCTGTTACAGAGGGTTAGAGTTAAAACATAATATTTCACTTTCTTCCAACTGAATAAAAGTCGAAAATATTCTCTGATTATTTAAGTATTATTGAAAATATTCGTTCAAAATTTGATTGTTTTATCAATCTGTAAGCATTTTATTAACCTAACTGCAAGTGTTTTTTGAGTATTTACTGCGTGTCTAACTTTACCAGGTGCTGAGGTGACAGGCTGGGCTTACCCATGGATCAATATCTGCTCCCTCAGAGCCTGTGGTCTGGTTGCGGATTTAAAACAATTAGAAAATTAGATAGCCTATAATCAGGAAGCAAAATTGATAGAAAGGCAGTTTGTTTTAATTCCACAGGCTTCTAGAAAGAAAAAAAAAAAGAGTGGCTGAGTTAAATACCTTTGGGAAGTTCTGCAACCTGCTGCTACTAGGAGGATCACTGTATTAATGTGTTACTTTTCCCTCCTACAGTAAAGGAACTGTCTTAGCCCAGGTTTCCTCAAGGGCAGAGGCTGCCCAGGCTGTGTGCAGGGAGTTTATTAGGGAGTGTGAACCCAGACAGCAAAGGGGAGTGAGGATGGAAGGAAGGAGACGAAGCCAACACAAGCGTGGGTGACTGAGTCTGAGTCGCCACCATGAAGGCCACCTGGTGCTCGACCTTGTGGGCCTTTTCTGCTGGCACATGAAACCAAATCATGGGAAAGTAGGCTGAGAAGTTGAGAAGGAGAGGATGGAATCTCGAGAGGCATCATTTCAGCCTGTGACTGGAGCCCTGTCAAATGTGTCTCAGAATTGTCCACCTAGAAGACGAAAAAGGGAACATTGATCCACTGGCTTCTGAAATGCCTTGGTCAAGGACGACACCCACGTGGATTGACTCCCTGCTCCTCTGGGTGGGTTGCACTTACGGGATTGCTGGGCAGTCCCCATGGGAGAATAGTGCTGCGGGGTCAGAGATGCGCTGCGGTGGGAAGTGAGAGGCTCCAGGCAGTCGACCAAAGTGAGGCATTGCCAACTGGCACGTATGTCAGCCTGGGTAAAGCCTCACGGACTTGGACTCTACGAGCAGTGGATGGCGGAAGAGGTGGACCCAAGAGGATTCGGAATGGTGCACGAGTGCTGACCCATCCAGACACCTGGTGAAGCTTTAAGAACTCTTGTTATCTGCCATCCCGTGGAATTACTATTCTTCTGAATATTGGTAAACATGAGAATACTTTCTTTGAGTGGTAGGGATAGGAGTTGGTCCAATTTCAGACAGGGCTCTATCCAGGGGCTCAAATAATTTTTCTTAAATCTCTCTTTTTCTCAACTTTTGCCCTTCTTTGCTGTGTTTTGGATTCATTTGCCAGCGGGCTTCTTTGCCACGTGGTAAGAAAGATGACCTCTGGTAACTTGCACTAGTTCACCTGTCCCACTCTTCCTTTTGCTCCTCGGCACACAACCGGGCTATTTATCCCAGCCTCACTTGCAGTTAGGTGTGACCGTGTGATGGGCTCTGGCTCATGGAAGGTGGGCAGGGTGGTACACGCCATCGTCCCTCGTGAACTTTCACTCTCTCTCTTACTCTCTTTCCCCAGCTGCCAGTAGGCTGCAGGGGATTCAGTGAGGACACCATGGTCCTGGGATGGAGGAAACCTGGGTTCCCGAGTCACTGCATGGAAGGTCACCTGCCAAGCTCCCATATTGGAGTGTTGTTAGGTAAGAAAAACACTGCTGTAGTGGTTTAAGCCACTGCGATTTTGGTATTGTTTGCTATAGCACTTAGCCTCCCCTAATACCCTCTCGTGATCCACATGTCGCCATCAATTCTTGAAAAGAATTCTCATTATCTCTACTTGAGTTATTTGACAAACACACTGGACTAATGAGAATTTCCAGGGGACAGGGTGAAGGGCAGGCGGAGACGCTTGATCTCCACCAGAAACACATGGAATGGAACCAAATAGTTTATAAAGTGAAGAGATATGGGACAGAAAAAAAAAAGATGCCATGGCAGTTGTTACAGGATGATACACCAGCATCGGATTCTAGGCTTGGCTTTACCATGACTGAAGTGTGCGGCCCTGGGCATGCCACTCAGCTATTCCAGGCCTTGGTTGCTTCCTCGGGACAATGTGAGAGTTGGGTTAGATGATTTCTAGTGCTTTTTCTCAACTCTGAGATAATTTGGTAATAAGATGATAAGAGAGTAAGCTGGACAGTTCCTGTTCTTTCCTATGTGGATCGAGTGACACTGCAGAGGTTCATCTTTACAAGCGTCGTGGGGATCGTGGGCTGCTGCCACTCATTCTTGGCACTGCCTTCAACTGTGCTGGAGTTCTAAACGAGAGCTGGGATGTGGTGGAGCCAGAGGGGATGGGTCACCTCCATGCAGTGGAGAAGGAAAACACAGGCAGCTCTTCCACTGGTTCTGCACCTGAAGAGGCAGCCTACTTGCCAATCCGTCTCACACTTGGGCAGGGGTGTTTTGAAAGAAGCAAGCAAGGAAGTCCCAGGACCAGAGCTACTTCCCTTGTGGCTGGTCTCCCTGGTTGTCCTGTCTTATAGATCTGAAGCTTTCTTCCTAAACAGTGGGTATGATGAGGGAAATAATTATCCTGCCCACTTGATAGATATTTAATCAGGAAGGGCATTGAGCGAAGATTTAGAAATGGCAGAGTTAGGTCAGTTCAGTGGCTGGCAGCCACGTGCAGAGGCCACATGGGTGGAACTGAGGACAGAGGGATCTAGTGAGAAAATGCAGAAGCAAAGCAAGCATTTCCAGGAGCATGTAGAATTCCCGAAAGGGGACAAGGCAGTGAGAAATGGCATTTATAAGGATTTACAGGAAAAATGGCAAAGGGCAAAGATAAACAGTAATAACCACATGCTGAGTCATTTTGGAGGCATCCATAAGGTCTTAGTTGCCTCAATAAGAACATGTCAGACTGTGACAGAAGGGGGAAAGCGGAAAAAAAGTACCAGGCTAAGTAGGTTTGAGATGCAGACCTAGCTGGTCCTGGCTAGATGACCTTTACTCTATTTCTATGAGGAGGGATCTGTGGTCACAAATAGTACAGTTGATTGTGTTTTAAAGTGAACTGTTAATTATGCCTGCTAATTTTTCTCATGCTAATCCCTTCTAGGGGCAAGTCCTTCTTAAGCACCCTAATCCGGTATTTTTTCTATATTAGGTGTCTTACTTTGTTATTTATTTATTTATTTATTTCTGTTGACATACAGTTGATTTACAATATTTCAGGTGTATAGCAAAGTGATTCAATTATACAAATATATATATATTCTTTTTCAGATTCTTTTCCATTATAGGTTATTACAAGATATTGAATATAGTTCCCTGTGATAAACAGTAGGTCCTTGTTAATTATCTATTTTATATATAGTAGTGTGTATCTATTAATCCCACATTTCTAATTTATCTCTCCGCTCCTTCCCCTTCGGTAACCATAAATTTATTTTCTATGTCTATGAGTCTATTTCTGTTTTGTAAATAGGTTCATCTGTATCAATTTTTTAGATTCCACCTACAGGGATACTACTCTGAATCTAAGTTGATGTCTTTGCATATTAGGAAAACTAATAGTGCAGCACTCAGACATCTTGTCATGAGGGACTAAGTTGTGTCCAGGGAGAGGGATGCCCTTGAGAAAAGATCTGGGCTCACATTCTAGATTCGATAGAAAGTGACTCCGTGTCCTGGGGGCAGGGTCAGTCTATGGAAGCAATTGCCATGGAGACGGATCTTATAACACATCTGAGTTGGTGGTGGACGTGAAACCAAAAACATGGGGAGAGAATTGCATTCACTAAAAATGTCTAAGACATTCCTTCCTTCCTTGATCCAACAAGTATTTGTTGAGCGCTTATTTTGTGCCAGGCGGGTCACTTGTCCCTGGGATGTAGCGATAGGTACCCATCCCAGCTGGATTCAAGGTGGTAAGACCATCGCTGAGCCAGGTAAACCAAACAATGTCAGCTGGTGATGAGGACATCATCAGATTAATGGAATGGAGAGGCATTAGGGGCTTGTGGGGGCGGGGTGTTTTGGTTAAACCAGAAAGATGGCAAAGAAGCGGCCATGCGAGGAGCAGGGTGTTTCCGACTGTGGGAAGAACAGTTGCAAAAGCCCCGAGGAGGGAAGGAATTGGCCTGTTCTGTAACCTGAAAGGAGGCCAGAGTGACTGAAGCATAATGAACAGGGTTAGTGAGACAGGAAGTGAACTGGTCATTTAGAGCAGAGTTTCTCAACCGCAGTGCTATTATTGTCATTCGGGACCGGAAAATTCTCTGTTGCTGGAGGCTGTCCCATGATTGTAAGATGTTTTGCAGCATCCCTGGCCTCCACCCACCAGATGCCATTAGCCCGCCCCCCACCCCCCCTCAGTTGTGACAGCCAAAAATGTCTCTAGACGTTGCTACATGTATCCTGGGAGTTTGAGAACAAAAAGGAAGGTGGAACACCAAGGAGAGCCACCAGGATATGAAACAAAAGAGGAAAAGGGCATTGTGATTTTATGTGTCTACTGGCTGGGCCATGGTACCCAGATAGCTGGTCAAATTTTATCCTAGATGTTTCTGTGAAGGCTTTTTTTTTAAAATTAATTAATTAATTAATTAATTTTTGGCTGTGTTGGGTCTTCGTTTCTGTGCGAGGGCTTTATCTAGTTGTGGTGAGTGGGGGCCACTCTTCATCGCGGTGCGTGGGCCTCTCACTATCGCGGCCTCTCTTGTTGCGGAGCACAGGCTCCAGACGCACAGGCTCAGTAGTTGTGGCTCACGGGCCCAGTTGCTCCGCAGCATGTGGGATCTTCCCAGCCCGGGGCTCGAACCCGTGTCCCCTGCATTGGCAGACAGACTCTCAACCACTGCGCCACCAGGGAAGCCCTGTGAAGGTATTTTTTAGGTGAGGTTAATATTTAAATCAGTAGCTTTTGAGTAAAGCACATTACGTTCCATAATGTGGGTGGCTCTCATCCAATCAGCTGAAGATCTTAAGAGAAGAAAGACTGACCTTTTCCCAAAAGAGGGTATCCCGGCAGCAGACTACCTTTGGACTTGACCTGCAACATAAACTCTTCCCTGGGTCTATAAGCTGATGGGCTTGCCCTGCAGATTTTGGACTTGCCAGCCTACGTGATCTCATATACCCATGGACTCCTCATCTGACCAGTGCCACTGCCTGGGGAGGTGGGGCTGGGGGCTGGGAGAAACAACGGGTAGCTGGGGACTAACCAACAGCTTTGAGAATAATGCAGAGAACAAATGCTTCATCAGAGAGGGCAGATTTTTGTAGTGGGGCCAGAGCAGGTGAGTGACGTGGTAACAGAGGGCTCATGGAGAGCTGGCAAAAAGACGGTCACACTGAGGTGGGCGGAGAAGCTTTTCCATGGCACACAGGAGGTCATCCCTGGGGTGCCCCTACTAATGGGTGGGCAGGACTTTGAGGGGGGTTGAAGATAACGTCAGAGGAGGTGACAGTCAAGGAAACACAACCACTGCTGTCTTGTGATGACATTTTAACCCCCAGGCTGGTGTAGGGGAGCTGGGGATGTAGATATATGCAAAATACCTCCATTTAGGTGTAACATTACCTGGTGGTCTCAAAATGGTGCTCAGGTTAAGAACAGACTATCTGTTTGCAACCTGATTCAGAGGTAACAACACCAGTTCCTGGAAACCAGGGACAATTATACCCCCATTTGCCACCTCTAGGAGCACTTAAAGAGGTGTTTATGTTGCCACATGAACATACCTGACTCTTACTAAAACGAAAGATACAGAATCTCCCCAAATATTTGGAAGTTGGATTTTTTTCCCAAGAGAAGCCAGAGGGAGGAGGAACAGTGGTTTCTTCTCTATTTCCTGCTAGGAAAACACACGGGTTTGCTGATTGGAAGGGGAGATTGAAGAGACGATTCTTTTTATAGATGTTGGTTTTGGAGTGAGTTCCCGCGGGCATCACAGGTATCCATCTAGTCTCCTCTGTGAACTTGCTGTGACCTGGCCGTAAGGGGAAGCTTTGGCGGCCTCCACTCCTGGGCTATCTTGCTGACCCAGCGTGACATCCCTCTCTAGGTTGAGTCAGCAACATAAGCCCAGGACTTTTGGGTGATAGGTTCTTCCATACACGACCATGAAGCAAAAGGCCCTTTCTACACAGTGTTGAATTTCCCAGAGGCTATGACCAGGGATTACACTGAGGTAAAAAAGTTCAAGAGATACTGCTAAAGAGTGTTGACTAATGCATAACTTGGCTTAGTCATGCCCTTCAAGTATTTGTGGAGAGTAAATAAGACCGTGGATAATTGAGAATAAAATGTGTTGCTTTTCACACATTGGGAGAGCTCAACTGCAGATAAATCCCTTAAAACATTTTAATTTCAATTAACTTCATATCATAACACACACACACACACACACACACACACACACACACAGAGTCACACATTTATTTTTTGGCTTGCATTACTTTTGCTGTGGATGTAGTTCTCCAAACCTAATGTTATACAAGCACATAACAGTTTTTCTTAAAAATTATCCAGTTTATAATCTAAATATAAAAATCTCAAAAAGGGCTGTGTCAATACACAGCTAACCAAATAGACCCGATCTTTATGGTTCCGGCCTTTATTTGTTTGTTTGCTTTGGCCTTTTGATATTCATTCTAGGTCATTGGTTCCCCACTGTTGTTTTGTCACTGACACTGCTCAGGACTCACCTTCCTGTAGGTAAAGGCAGCTCCCTTGGGAGCTGTCTGTCCTCAGGTATTGCTCTTAGACCCCTCGGTACCATGGTGACCCAATGTCATGGTTGGTAACCTCTGGTCTGGTTTATAAGATGGTCAGTGTGATAAGACCACATATAAACACTTCAAATAAACTTGTGACCTCAAGCTCTAACTGGTAGATTGGAATCATCTGGGTCTGTTCATTTCAGTGTTTTATTTAAATAAGAGACATAGTTTGTTCAAACATTAACAAAAACTGATATTTCTTAATGATGGAGTATTTTTAAAGGCACAAAAACTTTGGTCATTGTACTCAAGAAATCTGGCTGTGGTCAAATCCAACAGGTGACATTAGTAGCTCTGTGACTGAGCAGATTACTCAACTTATTTTGAGTTTCACTTTCCTTATCCATAAAGTGGGGCTAATAATCATCAGCCCTAACTCACATGCAGGGTTGTTATGGTAATCACAAGCAATGGGATTAGTGAAAGTGGTGGTAAGTTTTAAAGCACTGGACTTATATGAGATTGCATTCCGTCACAAATAATTGTTGAGCGTTCACTAATCTGCTGTCACCCTCTGTGTGCTAAGCTCCAAATGTAATATCCAATATCGAATAAACAGGTAAGACATGATCCCCGCCCTCGGGGATTGCACTAGGAGAAGCCCATGAAATAAGAAAGAACTAACACTCTCCAGCCCCTATCTAAGAAGTAATGAGAATTTAAACTCCGTGATTAATTAGCTTCACAAAGATTTAAAGAGTATTGATTGAATTTTGTACATTGGGTTCTATTTTGGTTTTGAGTCAAGGTGGTAAGGTTGACGCCTTTAATTTATTTATAGAAATAGAACTCTTTTTAAAATTATAAAAGTAAACTGTGCTCATTTAAACTAGAGGCTACGGAATTGAAAAAAGTAGAAATTGCGAGTCCCTTGGCTTGAAATGGATATGAACTCTAGCTCTGCTCTCACCAGCTGTGGCTGTGACCCCTCAGACTGTCAGTTTCTCATCATTAAAGTGAGGTTAATAAACACTAATGCAAAATCTCGTGAGAATTAAGAGCAAAATGATTCAAAATGCCAAGCATAATATTTGGTGAGTATTTAATAAATGCTGTGGGGGGCTTCCCTGGTGGCGCAGTGGTTGAGAATCTGCCTGCTAATGCAGGGGACACGGGTTCGAGCTCTGGTCTGGGAAGATCCCACATGCCGCGGAGCAACTAGGCCCGTGAGCCACAACTACTGAGCCTGCGCGTCTGGAGCCTGTGCTCTGCAACAAGAGAGGCCGCGATAGTGAGAGGCCCGCGCACCACCATGAAGAGTGGCCGCTGCTTGCCGCAACTAGAGAAAGCCCTCGCACAGAAACGAAGACCCAACACAGCCAAAAATAAATAAATAAATAAATTTTAAAAAAAAAGTGGATGAATCAAATGATACATTCTTATCTAAAAAAAAAAAAATGCTGTGGGTTTTTTCTCCTTCCTATATTTTGAAAGTTAATTTGAGTGGAATTAACTTTATATGTAATGCACTGATCTGAAATAAGCTTGATCTACTATGAATATATATTTGGCTCATTTTGGGTTCCATTAGTGCGTATCAAATGTCTCCAAATCGCGAGTGCCCGGTGGAAGGCCCTTCTTCACCATTTTACTAACTAACAGTCTCAAGGACTTTTCACATAATTGATCATTAACTCTCAGAAAATGCCTAACCGGCAAATTACCCTGGCTGCTTTACATTTTTGAGGAAAAGGTACATTTACAAAATTGTCTTTTTGTTTGTTGAATAACTTTAACCTCCAACCACAGTCCTTTCCCTGTGGGCGCAAACATAGTGAAATGTCCTTTCTGAGTATTTAGTAAAGGCTGGAGCCATCAAAATAAGTAAATAGTGAAGTTGCATTTTCATTATTCTGCAGTCATCGTTTTATTGTAAATTAAGGAAAGAAAATTTGCTGGTTGGCAAAGAAGCAGAAGAGGTTTTCTCTTTTATTGATGTCTCCAGTGTTGTGACACAGAGCCTATCAGATGAAACAACGTCTACACTAATGAAAATGGATTCTGTTTGCTCCTCAGTTTAAAGTTAGGAGGTCCCAAAGAAGAGTGGATATACTGAAAGTATGTCTCGAAAAGTCTTCCTTCAGGTAGAACGTATTTCACAGTATCACAGGAAACGATCATCTTTTGTTTTGTAAAGGAGGAGGTCCTGGTGTTACAGACAGAGCCTGCACTTTGGTGTCATAAAACCAGTTTCACACTGGACTCCAGATCTATCCTGTGGTCTAGGCAAGTTGGTCAACCTCTCTGCACCTCCATTTCCTCATCTCTGATGTGGGGCACATACTGCCTGCCTCACAGGAAGGTCAAGAGGATAGCACGGGACAGTAGTCACATTTCCTGTACACAGTAGGCATGTAGTAAATCTTTAGTCTTTCACGCTCTGCCTCCCTTAATTAAAAATGTTAGGCTAGGTGGTTTTAAAACTAAACATCTCTCATTTGTTTGGCAGACTACAAAGTGTTTCCATATACATTTTCTCCTTTGATGTTTCAAAACAGCCCTGTGAAATAGGTAGGCATGACTTAGTATTAACGCTACTTTACAGATACAGAAACAGTGCTCAATGAGCTTAGGAGAATTAGCTGCCCCTCTCACTTGGCTGGTGAAGGGAGATGCAGGGAGAAGGTCCAGGCCATTTGGTACCCAAGTCTGTGCTTTCCCCACAGGCTACTTTGTAGTCCTTCATCTCTTTGTGGAAAATCCAAATGGTAAACTTGAATATATTCTTGTTTTCTGATAATAACTGTGTGTCAGGGTTCAATCAGAGGTTATCACAAGGGATTGGTTTATGCAATTACGGGGACGGACCAAGGAAGCCTGGAGTCTGTGGGGTAGGCAGTCAAGAAGGGAAGATCATGAGTGTTCAGAATCCCAGAAGCATGAACTGAAACTTGGAGTCTCTGAACTCAGAGGGTGGGGACCGGGGAAGGGAAAGGCTCGTCCCTCTTTTAAAGGGCTTCCAAAAGTTTAAGTCAGGCCTGCTAGGATGGTCTCCCTATTGTTTAACTTACAGTCAGCTGATTAGGGACCTTAATTTCATCTGCAAAAGTCTTTCACAGCAGCACCTAGTAAGTAATCCTAGTGCTTGACTGACTCACTGGGAGAAGGTGTGCATGTGCCACCACTCGGCTTCTGCTTCCCTCCCTTCTCTAACTCCTAGGAGAGAGGGTGGCCTTTGTAGTCCACGCTAACCAGAACAGACCAGAGAGGGAATTCTGCGGTCTGTAGTTCAGCCGAGCAAAGCTGAAAAATCGCAAAGCCATCCCCATAAAAAGCCGAAGTCCACCACTGAAATGTATTTCTCCACTAATGTGTTTCTCTGGCATCTGTGCATACCTTCTGGTCACTGTGAGGGAAGCTTGAGCAAACTAGGAAAGAGATTGGTCAACACGAATTTCTACTAGCATATCTGCTGTCAGGTTCCAAGGATAGAGCTTCTCTGCACACTAGCTCTTGTGGATTGGATTTCTGGAAGATTCCCAGAGATATTGCCCACATAGGGCATGTTTGCTGATAGATGGAGTGGGCACATGATTCATGCTAGAATGTGAGCTGCTTCATCATCTCAGGCAAAACCAAAACAAAGCAAAAGCAGCCAAACCAAATAAAAAGTGACAACTGCAGCAACAATCAATGGTAATGAGACTATGACACTGATGACGCTAGGATTTTATCAGTTTAAGGTTTCTATTCTTCCCTTGATGACTAGAATTATTTGGTGATGCTGAAAAAACAATCAAGGGATGGCATGCCTGGGGATGGACCATTTACCTCTACCACGCATCGAGTACTTTGTCCTTGTGCCTGGCACAGTATCCCACTACGTAGTGCGTTAGTCAGGGTCTTCATAGAAATAGAAAAAAACCCTACATATATATTTCACATAATCATATCATATAATATATGATCTATTATAAGGAATTGGTTCATATGATTATGGAGTCCCAAGATCTGCAGTTAGCAAGCTGGATACCCAGGAAAGACATAGTCTAGTTCCAAAGGCCAGCAGACTTGAGAGCCAGGAAGAGCTGACGTTTTACTTCGAATTCCAAGGCAGGAAAAAAATACATGTGCCAACTCAAAGGAGGAATTTGGGGAAGGGTCAGCGTTTTGCTCTATTTAGGCCTTCAACTTATTAGATGCAGCCCACGTTAGGGAGGGCAGCCTACTACACTCAGTCTACCGATTTAAGTGTTAAACTTATCCAAAACCACCCTCATAGAAACACCCAGAATAATGTTTGACCACATATCTGGGTACCTTGTGGTCCAGTTAATTTGACATACAAAATTAACTGTCACAGTAGTTTTAGGTGATACCAAGCATGAAAGAAAATCCCGGTTCCCTGGAGGGCCTCTAATCCTCATTTCTCAGGACACCTGGGCTTTTCCTCTGGCTTTTGCAGTGCTGGGCATTCCACCTGTGCTTTCCTTCAAACCTCCACTTCCATTCTTTTTTGCCCAGAAACACAAAGTTGAGCTTTGCTGTGTACATAATCACTTGGGGCAGCTGCCTTGCTGTCTGCTACTCATGTTAAAGTGACTGTCCCCTGTCTCAGGAGTACCAAAAGGTGGGAGGGGTTGCCATGAAGAAGCATCAGACATCCTTGTTGCTGAGCTCTGACTGATGCCACGCAGGAAAGCTGTCCTCAGCCCATGCTGTCACTTACCTCTCTCCTGTTGGGTTTAGTGGCTGTGGCATTAAGGAGCACACGTGTGAGAGGTTGTGGGTAGATTGCAAAAATGGCCAGTTTTTCATGCTTGTGATTTGACTTTGAAGCTCTTCTCATCAATCAGTGGGGTTTATTTCCCCACTACTTGAGTCTAGGGTGGGCTAGTAACTTGCTTTGGCAACGAAATGCAGTGGAGGTAACAGTGCTAGTTCTGAGCTTAGGCTCCAAGAGGGCTTGCGTATTTCCACACTCTCAGAACCCTGGCCAGATAATTTATGAACAAGCCCAGGCTAACCTGTTGGAGGACAAGAGATTATGTGGAATAGAGATAAGTCATTTCAACCGAGACCATTCTAGACTAGTCTAGCTCAACTGGCCTAGTAGCCAACCATAAATGCATTAACGATCCCAACTGAGACCAGAAGAGCCACCGAGTGGGTCACTGACCACAGCCCCAGTTACCGACCTGCAGAAATGTGAGCTAAATAAATGGCCATTGTTTTAAGCTGCTAAGTTCTGGGGTGGTTTGTTATATAGTAAAAACTAATGGATACAGTTATCAATTTATACCTGGAGTACAATTACTGATATGGACTCTCTGAGCATTTTGTAACTCCCTGTTTTGGAACAAAGAATTAATAGGATATTTCTGCTGGTGAAGTTAATAGGTTTCTTCTGCCTAGCATTTTTCTGATATAGCTTAGCTCCTACACTCTCAAAACTGACATATGTATATAGAATAGAGTTTAGTAGTTTGGTAGAACCTTCAAATTTTAGCAGAGAGTCCTGAATGACATAAGACACTAGGCTTTGAATATTTGTTTAATTAGGTCTTCCATGGACCCCTTAAGGGTTTAAGAAAGCATGGGCCCTGGCTTCCTTCTTATTCTTGTTCAAGTAAATGCAGGTTTTAACAGGCCAAGTGGCCTAAGTAGGTGACAACTATACTCATTTCCTATTGCATTCATAGTCTCCTGCCAAATTTCCTTGACTTCAATGGGGTCACAGATTTGAAGAATTACACAGCTATTTAGTGGTAGTGAAAGAACAATTTCAGAGGAGATTCATAGATTTTGATGACTATGAATCATAACTTAAGAATCTGTGGCTACCTTTGAAGTGCAAACCACGGGATGTATGTGATTTACTCAGCAGCTGTGCTATTCCTGTGGTTCAGTTTCCAAAAGACCTGACTGAGCTGAAAATCAACTGTTCCCACCAAGAAGACCATTGGTAAAAATGTTGGGTATGTTAACCAGAATTGTACTGAATTTTCTGGCCACACGGCCAAAATCTTGCTCAAGTTTGGAGTTCACTGGCTTTGTAGCAATGTTTTCTTTCATGAAACTCTTGAGATCAGAGCTGAGTCTCTCTTAGGGATGTAGATTGTGATTCAGAAATGAGATCTGCTCCAGCTTAATGTCCTCCTGAGGTTCTTCAGAATACCTCAGTTTAACATGTTTTCTTATTGACTGGTTGAGATGTACAAATGACCTATGGATTTTTGAATGTGTTTGGGGGAACAACTTTTTTTTTAGATTCCTTCATGTTGAGTGAAGAGAAAGTGTATTCCAGATAGTCCTCTAATGATAAACTTAATCCAGTTAGTGTACCAATCTGGCAGATGTTTTAGTGTAACACAAATGAATATTTTCATTTACCTGATTTGTTTAGTTGAAGGTTCTGGTGGACCGCATGTGTACATTTCTAGGAACTATGTCTCAATTGAACGGATTACCAAATTTTTGGAGAAATCTAGTGGCTTTGCCACCCTGCCATTTGCACATTTAAAAAATATGTTCTATTTGATTGAAAAAAGATACTACTTTTCAACTGACAAATCATTCCTATCCTTCATCAGAAACATCTTCCTTTTAAGAGGCTAATTTTATTTTGGCACAAGAGAGAGGCTGTACCTTCCTAAGCGGTGACATTATGCTTTCAGCTTAGCCAAGCCCAGCTTATTAGACTTCCAATGAAAAAAGTTAATCCAATGACAATTTGATTAGATGATGATGATGATGACGATGATGATAATTAGTAGTAATTACATTTACTGAGTGCTGGGCAAGACACTAAATAATCCATATTAATCATCTTATTTAATCCTCACAACAACCCTGTGAGGTAGGCACTATTATTATCCCTATTTTCAGATGAGGAAATTGAGGCACAGAGAAGTCAAATGTCCAGGTAGCATAGCTAGGAAATGGAAGAGATGGGGCCCAAATATGGTTTTGTTAGACTTGAAACTCATAGCCATTTCAAAATACTATATAGTATTAAATAAAGTACTAAAGAATTTCTTTTTTGCATCTTATTTTATCAAAACACGAGCAACTAGTGGCAGCTCCTTTTGCAAAGACAAAGTGGATGCTTATAACAGTAGGGGAGGAAAAACAATTTTCCCTCTACAATTCTGAATTCTTAGTTGAGACCTCTGTAGTAAAAGACAGATTAATAAGAGAAAAACAAATATATTTATTAACATGTAGACCTCATGTAGACATGGGAGGTGCCCAGGAAAAAAATGAGAAGTCAAAAAGGTGGCTTAGAATTCAGGCTTCAATACCATCTCAATGATTTTTCGGGAAAGTTGGAGGTCCTAGAAGAATAGATGGGAGATATGATAGTTTGTGACAAAGTTTGTCTGGGTGTGGTGTCAACTGCTAGTCTACCCTCCTGTGATAAATCAGTCTTCCGTGGTTGATGAAACTCCTGGGGAAGGAATTTACAACAATTGAGTTCCTTTTGGTGGATCTGTCTTTAGTCAGATAAGGGAAGTTCAGAGAAAGTCCCTCCCTGCATTTGCTGTTTTCAAGTGCCTACAAAATAATCAACATACCAAAGTGGCATATTTTGGGGTAGCGTGTCCCGTGAGCCTTTAAAACAGTATCAATTGGTTTAACTTTTGGTTGACGAACACTGAGTGTTGACTTGTAGGAGAGAGTATGGGAAATGATGTCAAGTTTACCATCTCTATTGGATTATACTCTGAAAGATCTTTTAGATTTTAGATTCCATTCATGGAAGAATATTTTGCCATAATTCTAGAGGCAGGGGAAAGAGAGAGGAAGAAAGAAGGTGGAGAAAGAATGAGAGAAAGAGAGAGAGAGAGAGAGAGCTGCCTTTACCACTACCAACCGACTATTGACCATCCCACGTCTCTCCAGGCTTCTTTTCATACATCCAGGACATGTCAGTGCAACTCTTTTAGTATTTCAGTTGCATTGCTTGGAAAATTAAAGGTCATAATACATTGTAAGGTGTGGTCTTATTTCAATTAACTCTATATACAGCTGCTTTTATTTGAGCTCTGTCAGCTATTTGCCCTCCGTGGGCAGCTACAATTGGCTGGCATGCGACTAGCCAAGTACGTGTTAGTTAACACATGAGGTAGAGTTTGTGTACCCACGTAATGAAAAGCCCATGAAATTTAGGCATTTTGAATCTTCTTGGAGCAACTCCAGTGGGATTCTGCAAGGGAACATGCAGAACTGACTTTTGGCTGCAGGGAAACGCAGGGCCAAGGCCTTTCCCAACCAAAATATGTTGGCGACATTTCCCTGCATAAACATCAACTTTGGTTATCGAGGAAATCCCCGGTGCCTGGAGAGGTAGGAGAAATGGATTCGGAAGACGCTCATCTCGTGTAGCCGGCCTCAGAGAGCCTTTGACAAAGGAGGAAGAAGCTAGGATGACTCACTCCACATTTGCTGGGTGGGTCACACGCCTGCCTGCCCAACGGAACAGGAAGGCCCTTATTGTGCTCAATTGTTTTCCTGAATGCCTTTCTCAACGACAGCGAAAGGAAACATTACCCTTTGGCTTCGAGCCACCCAGGCTACTCCGTACTTACAGTGCTTAGAATGTAAAAGTCGGGCTCAGCCAAAACCTGCAGAGATGCACGGCTGCAGTTATTTCTGTCTGTGTTTCAGATTAAACGGCTGCCTTTTGCAGTAAACAATCCTGGATGATTTAAGACAATGGGAACTCCTTTTACTAGCAAAACCCCCAACCCAAGTCTGACCGTTTGTTTTACAGGCCCATTTCACCATCCAGTAACCCCATAGGGGGCCTCGACACCACCCTCCACTGCATCGCTTGAATAAAATACACGAAAGGCCCTGCAGTCCAGCTACACCCTTCTTGGAGCTGATTGCTCCAGAGGGACGGGGCAGGTGGGGAAGTGTGGCCTGGGGAAAAAGAGGAGGAGGAAACTAGAAGGTTCGTTAATCTACAAAGGAGGCCTGGAGAGCTTTAGTCTCTGGGTGGCATTACAGGCACAGTAAGGCCCCAAGGACATCGCTCCTATCATCAGAGCCCCGAGAAGACCTTAACACCACTCCCCACTCCGGAGAGTCTGCCCATCATTGCCAGGGGTTGCGGTGTCCCTCCTGGGGACAAGCCAGGTCATTCTTCTCTTTTGGACCCCCTTCCCGGGCCCTTGCCTGTGCCTCTGCTGCCCACCCCTGAGAAGGCAGCTCCCTTGGGCTCAGGGGCCAGACTTGTGCTGCAGTTTGTGGCAGAAAATAGGGTCGGGGGATGAGGTGGAAAGAATAGTTCTCTCCCTGATGCAGGATCGCTCTGCGCCCCTAGCAGCCCTCACTGTGCCCAGTGTGCCAGCACCCTCCAGGCCCCGGCTTCCTGAGCTGGACTCCGCTTCCCCTCCTCAGAGGCTCAAGCTGGAGGCTGGAGGGGGACTCAGGAGGGCGGGGTGGCGGCAGGAGGACAGATTGCACGCCGTTCCTTCTGATGCCAAAAGCTCAGCTTCTCTGGACACCGGTGCCGAGAACCAAATTGCGGGGAGAGTTTGGGGTGAGGTCCAAAAGCACAGCTTTATTAGTTTGCCAGGCAAAGGGGGACACAGAGGGCACCTGCCTCAAGAAACTAAGTGTCCCAAGCCGGGAGGATGTGACGAGGAGTTTTATAGCAATACTTCAAGGGTGGGGTTGCCGAGAAGAATTAGGGTGTGTGCAGGGTCTCAGGTGGTGGGTCTCCTAATCTTGATGAGCTTCTCTGGTCCCTGTAATCTCGCCTTAGGTGGATTCTTGGCTGCTCTTCCGTTGATTAGCAACTGTTTGAATCTGCCCTTTGGAACTCAGGCAAGGTCATGGAGGCTGGAGTCTTGCCTACGAGAAATGGGGGATAAAAAGGCCTCCGTGCCCGGGAGCCCCACGGGGTCCCTGCTTGGTTTCATTTCTGGCCTCCTCACACCCTGGCTTCTGCCTTCTTTCAGATTCTTCTGCACCTGCTCCATTCACTTCTTATTCCTGGACCAGCTCGCAGACACAGGCGAAGGGCTTCTTGGCCCATCTGTTCTGACACAAATGAAAGCTGAAATCAGAGCTCACCCAGAAAATCCCGCCTTGTGAGTTTATTCCACATCCTCCAGGGATTTTGTCAGTTTATAGCAATACATACCCAGAAAGGCAGGTTGCCAAAAAGTTTCCTGTGCTCCAAATAGTTTGGGCAACTAGAGTGAGGAAAAGCAAACAGGTTCTTTGCTGTAGGACTTCTCAGGGACAGAACGGTGTGTCTGCGTGCTGTGACTTTGCAAACAGGCTCAGATGTGTGGGTTAACTTGTCTGGTTAAGTACTAATCTCTAGTTCCGAAGTGGGAACCATGCACAGGGGCTTTTCTGTCAACTGAGTGGGCCTTTCTCAGAGAATTCGGGCTCACTGGACAGGAATAACACTCTAGGCAGCTTTGTGGCCGCCTCTAGCCCCCCTGAATCCACTGAGGGGAGGGGGAGGGTCTGGGCTCAGGAGAGGGAAAGCTTAGAGCTTTCAGAGCTCTGAGCAAGGTGACGGGTACACATCATCGTGTACATTTAATACACTTCGTTGGGAGCAGAGTGGGGACAGCAATTGTGATGTCATGTTCCAGGGGTGGGAGTGGGAGAGCAGCATGGGACCTCAGGCTGCCCCTGACAAAGGGCCGGAAGATTCATCCTTTTGGGAGAACTAACCTGTAGAGTCAGGGCTCCTAGTGGAAACAGCCAAGCTTACGCAAGCTAGGGGTGCGTAGGCTCGCATGGTCCACAGTTCTCTAAGGGCCATCAAGAAACAAGCAAGCAAAATCCCAACAACAACAAAAACCAAATCACACCCTTAAATTAAAACATCACGTTTGTATACACCTAATGTTTGTAAAACGTACTGTCAGCATGTTTTAACCGGATGGAACCATCATGCTCATTCATTGGGGCCAGAGTGAAAAGCTCATTACAGAGCAGTATTTAGAAGCCTAAACTCCAGGGGCCAGGGGCAAAGGGAGACTGTCTGGAGACCACAATCAATACACAATGTTGCTAACGTTGGAACCACTTCTGCCTTTTTTTTTTTTTAAAGAAACATCTCCTATTAACACCTCTTGGAAATAACATTTCATGGAACAGTTAGGAACATGTTCATCTATATAAATTCCAACTTTCTTTGTTCTCTTTTCGGAGACAAAAGAGATCAGCAGAATATCTAAAGCAGAAATGGACAACATCCAACCACGCAGGAACAGGACAAGTCAGCTTATGAGAAGCATGATCTTTCAATTTCCTTCCCTCTCATGTTATATTCTAAGGCAGCAAAGTGAAGGATGCTGGGATGCAGTGCTGGAGGGAGGGAGGAGGGGAAGGGAGAGAGCCAGGGTACAGCTTAGGTAACTAGTGGATGACAATCGATATTCACTGAGAACAGGAACAAGGGAAGCAGCCGTGTTCTTTGAAAGAGAAGGAAGATAGTGAGTTCCTTTTGCACAGGCTTCAGACACGTCCCCGTGGAAATCTCCACTAGGCAGGCAGATACATAAGTCTGGAGCTCAGAGACGTCTGGGCTGGAGGCATAACTTGGGTCAACAGAGAATTGAAACCATGAGTGTGCATGAGATCATCCGAGACAGTTCAGCCTGAGCAGAAGGGCCCCGGACTGGGTTCAGAGAGGAGACTGGAAGGGAGACCAGGCGGGAGGAAGAGGAGGATGAGAGCCACCCCTGCAGTGAGTGCTCTTCAGAAGCGCACCACCCTGCCTGACCCAGGATGTGGAGGAACAGCGCGGATTTACGTTAGTTAAATGGGGACTGTTTTTCTCCTCAAATGTTACCTTTCATTTGTATGTTAAAATAGAGTTTTCAAAGCACTTTTTAAACAAATTTTATGTTTAAAAAATTACCTTCTTATGGCGACCCAGCAAGGAAGTTGTAGAAAGTATTAAGAAACCGCCGCCCCCACCCCACTTTTTTTCTAGCCTTATTGAAGTATGATTGACAAATGAAACTGTAAGATATTTAAAGTGTGCAACATATTGATTATATATATAATCACTATATATATATATATATGGCACACACATTGTGAAAGAATTTTCCCCATCAACTTAATGAACACATCCACTACCTCCCATAGTTACCCTTTTATTTTGTGAGAACCAGTTCTCTCTTAGCAAATTTCAGTGATACTATACAGTGTTATCAACGGTATTTACCGTGTTATGCGTGAGATCCTCAGCTCTTACTCATCTTGTAAGGCTAGTTTGTTTATTTTATCAACCTCTCCCTATTTCCCACCCCACCCCCCCACCAAGCACCTGGCAACCACGTTAGGAGTTCGATGATTCCACAGATAAGCGATACCAAAAGGTATTTGTACGGGCCCCTTTTTAACGATAAAGAAGTTGAAGCTCACCTGTGGGAAGGAAAGGGCGATTAGGATTAATCGTCACTTGACACTAGTGTCTTCCTAGCTCTTTATTTTTACTTCACTTTGGCTCATCATGTATGATTTGTAATCTTGTAAATACATTTGTCCACTTTCCTACCGGATTATAATGTACTCGAGGTCCTGAACTGTGTTTTACTCTCTCCCCGGGCTCTGCTTCCTCATCCAGTACCTTACTTTGTGACTCCAAAGTATTTGATAAATTGGGAGTGAATGGAATCGGTAGCAGGACCAAACACTCATGTTTTGAATGCTTTGAAGCTTTCATCTACCACCCAGCGATGCTGTCCTCTACCACACAGTGATGGTGGCACCTAATAGGGGTTTTGTTGTATCAGTGTTAGAACAGCAAGAAGAGATTAATACTGTGTTCTGTAGGGGAGTCTTCATAGCGAATTCATCGTGACCAGTTCAACAAAGACTTTTTGGATCAGTATGTATTTTTACACAATCCCTTTTTGTTTTCTTTCCCTAATCATACACCACTGCATGGGAATTTGCTTTTGGAAATGTGGAGAAGCAGTCTTCTTTCATTTATTTAGAGTTAAAATGTATACACATATAATTTTCCTATTTTGCTTGGTTTTTTTTCTATATTATATTTTGTACAATTTTGAATTTATTTCCTCTGAGTTTAGACACTCATAAGATTCCTGATATTGGCCAATTTCTGCCCTGGGCTTTGAGAAATGAGGTCAATTCCTACAGCACAGGGGAGAGAGAACATTTTTTCAGGTCATCCAGTGTGTGTACTGCGTGACCTCAGGCAACTTACTTAATCTCTCAAGGTGTGTTGCCTTGTCTGTAAAGAAATCCTTATTGCCTGTATAGGACTTGTAATGAGAATTAAGCAAAATCAGACCTAAAGCTAGCTCATATGGGCCCATACCATGTGCTCGATAAATGTTCATTTTCCATCCACTTCCTCTATTTTTAACTCTGATGTATATTTATTATGTAACCTTGAGAGAGCTCTTTCAACACTTAGGCATAATGTCAGTCTACATTTATCATTTACTGCTTCTTACTTTTTTTCTATTAGCCTATGCTTTCCCACAATAAATTCTAAACACCCTGAGGACAGAATAATGTATTTTATTTTTTAAGTGTTTTTATGCCCACCTACGATACGCTCATCATCAAGTAGGTGGTCATATACTTTTTAACTAGCTTTTCTTTATTTCAGCTTCATCATTCGTCATGTGGTGATAATGACTGTATTTGCCCCTGTGTAAGAAATTAATAAGAAATGGAAAAAAAATGCATAAATCTCAGATATTCATGGTGGAGATCTGAGGTGGTGTTGCTGTGACTATTGATTTACCCCATGATTTCCCTAATCAGAGGACACTGGGATCTATACTCATCACTCATTTCTCTCTGTGTGGCAGGATTCCCAGCTCAATCTGCAAATTGGCAAGCAGCAAAGTTTGTGCAGACAAGAGAGTCAGTTAGAAATAAAGTGACTCTATAATTTTTTGTTCAGATGGGAACACGTGTGAAAGTGAAAAGCGATGCTATTAGCAATGGTGGTAAAACAGGGCTGTACCCGGCAAACCATGGTCACTCTGGCTGTAGCAGTTGGGTACCAAGGTTATCTCTGCTTTGTGACAGTCACCCCTCACTAACCCCATTGATATTAGAATATTGAGACAATTATAATGTTAATTGAATTTTGTATGCACTCTGCAGCATGTATTTAACATATGCATTTCTTGACAACTGTCTATTAGTATCTGACTGGGGTACTGTGTTGCTAAATTAAGCATATTCTGTTGAAGAGAACTATCTAAGTAAGAAAAGAGTCCAAGTATAGCAGAAGTCCATAGCGTCTTTTATTTTATTATTTTTTTAAATTTATTTATTTATTTTTGGCTGTGTTGGGTCTTCGTTTCTGTGCGAGGGCTTTCTCCAGTTGCGGCAAGCGGGGGCCACTCTTCATTGCGGTGTGCGGGCCTCTCACTATCGTGACCTCTCTTGTTGCGGAGCACAGGCTCCAGACGCGCAGGCTCAGTAGTTGTGGCTTACGGGCCCAGTTGCTCCGCGGCATGTGGGATCTTCCCAGACCAGGGCTCGAACCCGTGTCCCCTGCATTGGCAGGCAGATTCTCAACCACTGCGCCACCAGGGAAGCCCTCCCAGGGTGTCTTTTAACATGCAACTCACAATTGAATGAGAGCCTCAGCTGTGGTGCTGCTACCTATATCACCTGTGTTTCTTTCCCAAGCTACCTGGTGTCTCTGCAGCCCCTGGGCAGCATAATGCCAGCTATAAGAATTTTCTCTGTAAGGTAATAATCAGTTTTGCGCCAAGAGAACTTACTCTTATAGAGTGAGTTCTTGTAGAGCTGGGAGAGAAATTTCTTTGCAAACAGAAGATGCCTAAACTGTTAGAGTTATTAATTCTTTACATTTGTCCTCATTTTGTTAGAAGTTGGCTCTCCAAGGACTTGTAATGTCTTCAGTGATATGGTAATAACCACTGAGACCATAACTTTGTCTTTCATGGAAGACCAATAAATCCACAAAGTATTTAAAATAAAGATGTATATTTAAACGGTTTCACATATGAGATTACTGCCTATTAGCCAGATGGAAATCAGATGCTTCCTGATGTGCAGTTACCCAATGAGCATATTTTTTTGTAAATAAAAATCTTTTTGACCAAGAAGGTAAGACTGTTTTTTGCTATTTCTCACCTAGCAATGGGGTTTTATGGCCTGTCTGAAGAGCCTAATGATCACTTCTAACAATGTGTTTAATGGTACCTTTTGTTCACGAGGATATTGTAAAGAGGACTGAACATGAAGAAAATCAAGTTCAAATCCATACCTTACCTTTTATTAGCTAACTGGCTTTAAACCAGTTACTTTATCACTACAGCCCTCAGTATTCTCATTTGTCTAGTCCTTTTACAGATCAAATGAGATAACATATGTCCAACACTCTATCTAGCCTAGAGTCAAAAAGTTAATAAACCTAATTAGGATATAGTAGCATGAGGTGTGGGCCTTTTGTTTACCTCCCTAGCATGGATGCTTGAACACTTAATAAAGAGTAGTGGAATGGATAAATAGTACTGACTAGAAGAATAATTGATCATTTTAACATGTACCCATGAATTCATTTAGCATAGTGTTGTACATATGTTGTACCTTCCATCTCTCCTATTCTGGGCCTGGAAGTAAAAATGTGAAAGGTGAATAGAATCAGCACATTTCACAATTCTTCAAGTTATTCAATCATCATTTTTCATTTGTTTGTTTGTTCTTCCCTTCACTCTGGCATCTATTACATGTGTAGATCATTAAGAATCTCTGTGGCCTTGCTACTCATGACCAGCATCATCTGAAAATTTGTTAGGAATGAAGAATCTTGGGCCCCACCCCAGCTTTACTGAATCAGAATCTGTGTTTTAATGAGATCCAGATGATACAAGTGAACATTAACATCTGGGAGGCCCTGCTGTAAGAATGAAGGAGTCTGTTTGGTGTCTTCTAGGAGCTCACAATTTAATTGGGAAGGCAAACATGTACAGAGATATAGCTAGTATGGATCTCAGACTGCATGCCTTGGTGTGCACAAAATATGACTTTATTTTTCCTGTAACTCAGTTTAATTCCTGTTTCCAGCTTCATATGTTGGCATGGTGGAAACTTCATCTCAAACAATGCAGAGCTTACCCCACTCCCTCCTGGTACAATAGCAAGTTTTAGGGATGAGAGATGATCAGTTCATTAGTCATCTGTTCACTGGGGTGTTCTCTGAGATTCCGTGGGCTGCATTGGTCCTTGTTTTCCTACAAATGTGATAGTCTTATTATTATTATTTTTTTCTTATGGACCCCTTAGAGCCTAGTGACTGAACGTCCCTAAGCTTGATGCCATGAGGGGACATGAAGATTTCACTGGGGCTCCCCAGGGCCCTGTAGGCTTGGACATGAGCCCATGAGCCTCTGCCCAAGAGGTAGAACAGGTGAAGAGAGTGTATGAGTGTGTGTGTTTCTTCTGAGCCCCACTTGAGACTTTGCTCTTATTATTCTTTCTCTTACTCTTAGCTCAGGAAAGCTCTTTCAACCCTCGGGGAAATCCTTCCCTCTCTTGATTTCTTATATTTTCCTAAGAGGCACCAGCATGATCTCTTAATGGGTTTAAATTCTTGGAACCACAAATGCCAGGAGATTCTGCCACACACAAGAATTCCCTGAGGCAAGGGGCACTGGGCCTCCTCCTCCCTTGTATGAGGGAAGAGGGGGAGATTTCCATGAGGTCAATTCAAATAAAATAATATCTCAGCAATATTATTTCGTTAAGAATAATAGAATGGAAGAATAAAGAGAGATTAGCTACAGAGTAAGACATAAACTGGGGCCTGACTGTGTAGCAGTACATGAATGAGAAAGTCATTCATTAAGGAAAAGCCACACAAGTTCCCATTAAGTGATTTGCCTAAGGTCATATAATTAGTCCATGGTAGACCTGGAACTTTTTCCCAGATCTTCTGCTTCCAAGGCCTCTGATGCACATTGTTGACTAGAGTGACACAGATTTATTTCTTCATTCAAGTCTTTATGGATAAATTTGTGTAAGTGAGTTAGCACAATATACTGCTTTTGACAGGTTTAACATCCTTAAAATTCCAGTAGATTGGTAACTGGGGTGCACACCTGTTGATTTTGCCTTCTTAGCATGCAGTTCCCTTACTTCTGATAACAAAACACTGATTTTCCTTTAAGGGCCAAATCTGCCCTGTTATATGTATATTTGGTGGGACAGTACCCTGGCTCCTTACTGGCCTAAGGCTGAGCAGGATGGCTTAGCTCTGTCTTGGGAAGTTGAATCTTCAACGGGTGACTTGATGGGAAAATTTTCCCCATTCTATGCAGAATCCCCCAGAGACCAAGAGTTTCTATCTCCTACATCTTTGAAGACTTCCTGGCCCTAATCCTTTCTGAGGCCTATATGATCTGATTTTTCTCTGATTTTTATGAATTTCTTCAAACCCTTCCAATGAATCCCCTTTGTGATTAGGTTAGCCAGATTGATTTTTTTTGCTTACACCCAAAGTTTCCCTAACTTATATAGGAGTTATGAAAGAAATCAAAAAGAGAAACAAGATTTTTTCTTGTGGCAGATTTAACAACTGTCAGATATAGTCCCTTCCTTTTCTCTTCCATAGAAGAAGTAAACTTTCCGACTCTTTTAATGTTGGACTTGGCCATGTGACTGTCTTTGGCTTCATTTGATTTTAGAATGTGATTTGCTTTGGCAAATGTGATATTAGCGGATGTGACCCACCAGAGGCTGGAAATGCTCTTGCCTTCTGCTGTTGCCATGAAAAGAACATTCCTAGATTAGTCCACAGGTTCCAGAAGGAAGATGAGAATCTCAAGGAAGAGAGTCAACCTGTTGAACTGCCCCAGCCTAGATCAGCAGATCCCTAGCCAATCCACAGATAAGTGAACCAAACAAATGTTTATTGTTGCATAACTCTGAGATCTTTTGCTGTTTGTTATACAACATTTTTGTAGCAGTAACAAACCTATATAGGAATTTGTATTGTCTGGTATTGGCTGCAAGAAAAACCTAAAAGATATGGGACTGGATGGTGGGTATATGTTGGAAAAATGTTGAAGAAACTATCATAAAAGCCTGAAGAAATGATGGCTCATGTTATATAACCATGAAGCTTTTGGTATAACAATCTTCTGTGATAAACTAGAAGATAGATATGTAACCAATGAACTGTGGACTTAGGCAACATGGTTTCTATTGTTGAAGTATTTTCAGCCTTCTTTTAGCTACATAGGATGAACTCAGAAAATAACTAGCAGGTTTGAAATAGAATTTTGAGGGACAGTAGAGACCTAGAACGTGCTGGTTTATGAAAAAACAAGTTTCTCATGCTATCTATCTTTCCATTCAGTAGTCTTCTTTTTCTGTGATAGTTTTGTCTGGTTTTGGTATCAGGGTGATGGTGGCCTCATAGAATGAGCTCGAAAGTGTTCCTTCCTCTGCAATTTTTTGGAACAGTTTGAGAAGTATAGGTGTTAACTCCTCTCTAAATTTTTGGTAGAATTCACCTGGGAAGCCATCTGGTCCTAGGCTTTTGTTTCTTGGGTATTTTAAAATTACTGATTCAATTTCATTACTGGTAATTGGTCTGTTCATATTTTCTATTTCTTTGTGGTTCAGTCTTGGGAGATTGTAACTTTCTAAGAATTTGTCCATTGTTTCTAGGTTGTCCATTTTACTGGCATATAGTTGTTCCTAGTAGTCTCTTACGACCCTTTGCATTTCTGTGGTGTCATTCAGTAAGTGATTCTTAAATGAAGATATAGCCTGAGAGCGTGGAGTTCAGGTCCTCCAGCAAGATGTGGCCTTCTACTCCAGCCTTTACTCCAAGGCTTAAAGACCAAAAGCAAGTCTTGGGCTGTAACACCTTTTAAAAAACCCTTGAAAAAAATCAAATGGCAACTAGAACTTCCTTTCAGCTGGATTTTAGAAAGCTTAAGGGTGTGTCTCCCAGCAGTTTGCTAATACAAGACCAGTAATTAAGTCTAGAGAGAGAGAGAGAGAGAGAGAGAGAGAGAGGCATGCCTTGAAAATAATGGTGGGTGTGGCTTTTGGAATATGAAATAGATCACAATAGTTAATAATATACAAGTATAGTAGATGTTTATTCATTTCAAAAATAGTTTAAAAATTATAATTAAAGAACTTTTCCTTTTAAATACTCAAAATGTCTAAGCAACTAAAACCTAGATATCTGTCATGTGAAAATTTGCTCTGAGACAATGCACCATAAAGAATAGAAATTCTAATAAAATGGAATGTAAATTAGAATGAAATGTCAGATATTTCCCTTCTCTGCCAGAAACGAGTTGAGATTATTATTTCCATTAGTGGACCGTGAACACACAAAAGTTTACAATAATAAAAAGCATGTATCAGTGATTCAGGGAGACATTCACAAGGCATATGATGAATATCAGGAAACGAATTCAAAGCAGGAAGTTCAGAATTAGAGACAGATGAAATAACACTTCTAGTGAGATCTTTGAAACTTAAGACACACCATTGAAAAACAAGGAAGACCAAAATTAAAGTTGGCTAAAATGGGCTTTCTTTAGTGCATTTCGTAGCTTTCTCTTCTCAAGTCACCAAAATTTACAAAGTTAAAAATGGAATGAATGTGCCAATAGTTTTTAAAAAGAAGCCAAAAATTTTAACAGTGAAAGAAGTTGATTTGACCTTCTTTATCTTTTACCAGTAAAAATTAAAATCAGCTTTCTGAAAGCTTTATATGCTATAGTTCAATGATGTTGACCCATTTTTAGTAGTGATAAAGACTTTTTTATCCTCTATATTCTAAAACTTTCTTGTTTTGTTTTGTTTTGTTTTGTTTTTGTGGGATTCTTTCCTTGTTAAAAGGTAAGATCCAAGAATCAAGCACCACCATAAATGTCCTTTTCATAGCTGAATCCCTCGAAATACATTGTTGAATATGGTAGCCACTAGCCACATGTGGCTATTAAAGTTAGAATAAAATAAAATAAAATAAAATGTTTAATTCTTCAGTTACACTCTAGCCACATTTCGGCTACTCAATAACCACATGGACTAATGTCTACCATATTAGACAGTGCAGATAATGTTTCCATCAACACAGAAAGTTCTTGAAGGAAAAATGCAGCCCAAGGATATAATATAGTACCTTGCATGTCATAGGTACTTAATAAATATTTGTCAGTTAAAATTATCAAAATTAATTGCAATTTTCAAAATCTTAGAAAAGTATGCAGATGATCTTATGCTAAGGGACTGTCATTTCCCAAGGAATGAGTACAGTCTTGGGGCACCCTGACACTACAAGTTCGCAGAGGAGGAAGCGGCAAGGAGGACTGAGAAGGAGCAGGTGAAGTAGGAGAATCGCCCCCAACCCCGCTGCACCCCAAGACCTGGCAGCCAAGTGAGGCAAGATATCAAGGAGGGAGTTACCCACTGGTCAAATGTTGTTCATAGATTAATAAGATGAGGACTAGGAATTAACCATTTCTGGCTTTATTTTTCTGATAGTTTCCTGGTAACACAAAATGATATATTTACAATTCTCTTTTTTTCATCAAATATGTCAGTATTGATCTCTGCTCTTAGAATTGAAAGATGTGTCTTACCTATATCCACTTTTTAAAAACCCCTCCTTTATAGGTTACATTATAGTATTTAGTTCATACTAACCTATGTAACTCTATGCACTGTGCTTACATATTGTCTTAGCCCATTCAGGCTGCTATAACAAAATACCAGAGACTGGGTGGCTTGTAAACAACGGAAATTTATTTCTCATAGTTCTGGATGCTGGTAAGTCCAAGATCAGGGTACCAGCATGGTTGAGTTCTGGTAAAGTCCCTCTTCTGGGTGGCAGACTGCTGACTTCTTGTATCCTCACATAGAGGATACAAAAGAAAGAGGGCTAAGGAGAAAGAGGGCTAAAGAGGTAGAAAGAGGGCTAAGGAGCTCTTTGGGAGAACTATAATTCGAAAAGATACATGCACCCCAATGTTCATTGCAGCAGTTTTTACAATAGCCAAGACATGGAAACAACCTAAATGTCCATCAACAGATGAATGGATAAAGAAGATGTGGTACATATATATAATGGAATATTACTCAGCCATAAAAAAGATTGAAATACTGTCATCTGCAGCAACATGGATGGACCTAGGGGTTATCATCCTAAGTGAATTAAGTAAGACAGAGAAAGAAAAATATCATATGATATCACTTATATGTGGCATCTAAAATATGACATAAATGAACTTATCCACTAAACAGAAACAGACTCACAGATATAGAGAACAGACTTGTGGTTGCCAAGGGGGAAGGGGGTGGGGGAGGAATGGACTGGGGGTTTGGGATTAGCAGATGCAAACTATTATATATAGAATGGATAAATAACAAGGTATTACTGTATAGCACAGGGAACTGTATTGAATATGCTGTAATATACCATAATGGAAAAGAATATGAAAAAGAATAAATATATATGTATAACTGAATCACTTTGCTATACCGCAGAAACTAACACAACATTGTAAATCAACTATACTTCAATTAAATATTTTTAAAAATGGAACTTATCTTAAATATTATATTTTAACTTAAAACATTTAAATATTTAAATGTGTTTATTTGTTCATATTCCAATGTAAGGTCAGGACATTTTCTTTGAGAATGTCTACCAATCACTCTAAGAGATTTGTAGTATTTGAATCCTAATATCTCTTGGAAGCAAGCTCTGCTTGGAACAATACATTTTGGGTCACTGTAATGCCACACTCCATGAATGAATAATATTGCCCAATAATTGACCTATTAAATGGCATGAAAAGAAAGTTTGTCTGAAAAATTCCTTTTGTTGTATAATTATTACATTCCTAGAGTAGGCATTGTGTTAATAACATTAGAGTTGATTAAAGAAATGTTCATGCATATGTAAACAGAGCTCTTGCTTTTTTGCTACAAATCCTTGCCCCCCCCCCCGCCATTTCTTGACATTATTCAGTGGCAAAGCAATAATGAAAATATCAAATAATACTAAAGAAATAAAAATCCAAATTATCTGCAAAATAATCGTTTAGTTTATATGTACATAGCACCTTCCTCTGCATGTAAAATTTATTTATTGGCCTTCCACAGCATTCTCTGTTGGAGTTTAAGTCCCCCTTCCTCCAGAATTCCCATCTGAAAGGTGAAGAAACTGCTTTAACAAAGGGTGAATTGGGTTTTTGCTCTGTGCTTCTTAAACAGGTTTTGGGGGTAGATTCCAAGTTTGGCAACTTTGATGTTCTGAGTTGTTTTCAAGTATTCTCTTTGAAACTGAGTTTTTTGTAGTGAGGTAGATGGACCTAGAGTCTGTCATACAGAGTGAAGTAAGTCAGAAAGAGAAAAATACCGTATGCTAACACATATATATGGAATCTAAAAAAAAAAATAGTTCTGATGAACCTAGGGGCAAGACAGGAATAAAGACGAAGACGTAGAGAATGGACGTGAGGACACGGGGAGGGGTAAGGGTAAGCTAGGACGAAGTGAGAGAGTGGCATGGACATATATACACTACCAGATGTAAAATAGATAGCTAGTGGGAAGCAGCCGCATAGCAGAGGGAGATCAGCTCAGTGCTTTGTGACCACCTAGAGGGGTGGGATAGGGAGGGTGGGAGGGAGTCGCAAGAGGGAGGGGATATGGGGATACATGTATATGTATAGCTGATTCACTTTGTTATACAGCAGAAACTAACACACCATTGTAAAGCAATTATACTCCAATAAAGACGTTAAAAAAAAAAGCGGCTTATTTTTCATCTCTTGGGTCAAAGTAATGATACTTGCTAAGAACTTTTTTTCTTTTTTAATCACTAGGGGTTAGTATTAGGACAGAAAATAAATATATGAATCCTTCTGGAGTCTTGTTATTTATGGGTAATGACTTGGTATAACCAGTAGAATCCAAGTACTTTTTTTAATATATAAAAAAACACTTGTGTTCCCCATACCTAGGGGTGTACTTTGTCAACATTTTCTCATATTTGCCTCTGGTCTTTTTTTTTTTATTATTTTTTTATAAAAGAAATAAAATGGTCCCAGTTCTTTTAAATAAAATTCTACACATATACACTAAGAACAAAGAACTATTTTGACAGCGCAGAGAGTTCTCAGAAAGAGAGGCCCTGATTAAACAAACAGTAAGTGCCCCTACATCTACTGCCAAAGGAACAATAGTGCTTGGGTGATATTTTCCAGGCAACCCCACAGCATAAATCTTTAATCCCACTGCCTTTCATGTGACATTTGTATACAAAAAAAAAAACTGTTTATAGTGCAACACAACCTTTTCTTGTGTTCATTAGGGTTTATCAGGGCCGCCAATGCTTCAGCTCTTACGATATAACTGTTCACAATACGTCAGCAAATATTATCGAGGCATTTTGCTTTTGTTCTTTGTTTGGATTCTCACCAGAACCAAATAAGGGGCTGATGTACTCATTATAAAATAAGGTCAATGGCAAGAAGACAGCGAACCTTACGCAGCCCATACTTGCAGACTCCAGGGTCTGAGCACCAGTGAATAGTTTTGCATCAGGTCAGAAGGGAAGAGTTTCTCTTCACGGTATCCATAAATTTTGGCTTAATTAATCTTCACAGAAAACCTAGGCAGGATAAATCTGATTTCATTTAAGTAAAACTGGTCGAGGAATAGATAAACTGGCATGCTATATTAGAAAATAATCTGCCCAAGTTAGGGAATAGACTATGTTTTAACATCATAGATCTGGAAAAAGGCCATTGAGAACGATTTTCCCATTTATTGAATAAATTACAAAGCCAATTTACAGGAATATTCAGCAAACTGTATAAGGCTCTTGATTGCAAATGATGAAAACCCAACTCAAACTAGATTTTGTAAAAAGAATAATTGGTTGACACAGCTAACTAGAGAGTCAGAGGAGGTGCCCTTGACCTTGGGCGTAAATGGCTCCTATGCTCTTAGATATACTTCCCTCCGCCTGGCCTTCCTCTCGTTCTCTCACCAGGAGGTGGTGCAATGGCCCCCAGATGTTCCAGATGCCTGTGGCTTTCAGTGCTCATGGTTGTAGAGAAGGAGTGGCTGTCTCTCATGACAAGAGTCCTGGGAACGTTATGATTGGCTTAGTTTGGGACACATTCCTGATCTCATCACTGTGCCCAGAGACATGGGCTCAGTCCTGTGGGTGACCTAGTGTGGGTTACGGCCATCTCTTCAACAGGAAGGTGGTATCAACTCCACCTGCACTATGTGTTTTTTTTTTTTTTTTTTAATTAATTAACTAATTTATTTTTGGCTGTGTTGGGTCTTCATTTCTGTGCGAGGGCTTTCTCCAGTTGCGGCGAGCGGGGGCTACTCTTCATCGCAGTGCGCGGGCCTCTCACTGTTGCGGCTTCTCCCGTTGCGGAGCACAGGCTCCAGACGCGCAGGCTCAGTACTTGTGGCTCACGGGCCCAGTTGCTCCGCGGCATGTGGGATCTTCCCAGACCAGGGCTCGAACCCGTGTCCCCTGCATTGGCAGGCAGACTCTCAACCACTGCGCCACCAGGGAAGCCCCACTATGTGGTTTAAGGAGGCTTCTATAGGATGGTGGAGGGGTCACTCCCCCAAGGAAGGCATGGTGACCAGGCCAGAAAAATATATGCCCACTACCTGTCATTGGCAGGTTTAAGTAGAACATCAGGTGCATGAATCCCAACTCCATGTTTATTTGTATTGATTGATTTTTAGTTTCTGTTGTCTGTGTAAATCAGTGTTTCTAGTCTAGAGGTGGTGGATATGTGTGTAAGTGTGCAAAACTCACTGAGCACATGTGTGCTTGGGTTTGGAAGGCTAAGTGTTAACAAGGGAGTAGGCTGATGACCAGGAGGCGCCATCTCTTTACTAAGAGGTTTATAAATGGATCAGAGACCAAAAAATAGTGAGAAACTTTGTTTATCACTAAGGCATGCTGTCTTCTCAAGATGGTTACAGGTAAATTACTGCACAATTCAGCATGATCTGGGCTTTAAGGCACTGTCTGATGGGCAAACCAAAAAATGCACAGTTGGGATAAGGAACCTAATGTCTGGAGTTTTATCTGAAACTTTTGAGTGTAAAGAAAGAAACTCATAAAACAAAACAAAACAAACACCAAACACTGGTTCGTGTTTTCATGAGAAAAAAAGATGCCTCCTGAGATTCGTATCTCCTTTGCTGACAGTCCCAGCTGGAAAAAAGGAAATAGAGCAAGTGAAATTTAACAAGTGGAAACTTTTTTAGTATTCTGGAAACGTGCAAACTTCAAAACAGTTATGTTATTATTTCTCAGTTTTTATTCAATCAGGTCTTCTTAAATGTCCTCATATTTTAACTGAGTAAAAACAAAGAACAAAGAGTAAAGATTGCAGTGGAACTATTTCTGTTCTAATGTATTAAAGAGTTAATACACGAACACATTTCGTATGAGCATGGCACCATCGCAATTTATGTGAGGCAATAGAAGAAAGAAGATGGTCTGTCTTTGTTTTCAGGGGTCAATAGATTTTTATTTATTTATTTATTTATTTATTTATTTATTTATTTATTTATTTATTTATTTTCGGCTGTGTTGGGTCTTCGTTTCTGTGCGAGGGCTTTGTCCAGTTGCAGCAAGCGGGGGCCACTCTTCATCACGGTGCGCGGGCCTCTCACTATTGCGGCCTCTCTTGTTGCGGAGCACAGGCTCCAGACGCGCAGGCTCAGCAGTTGTGGCTCACGGGCCTAGTTGCTCCGCGGCATGTGGGATCTTCCCAGACCAGGGCTCGAACCTGTGTCCCCTGCATTGGCAGGCAGATTCTCAACCACTGCACCACCAGGGAAGCCCCAATAGATTTTTGAGTACCTTTCCCTCTGCCCTAGAGCAGTGGTCTTCAGACTGTACTGTGTACCACAGTCACTTGGAAAGCTCACTAAAACCCACGTTGCTTGGCCTCACCCCCAGAGTTTCTGATTCAGTAGGTCTGCGGTGGGCCCCAAAATGTGCCTTTCTAGCAAGTTCCTATGTATTGTTGAAGCTGCTCATCTGGGACCACACTTGGAGAGCCACTCCTCTAGACGAATCTCAAAGCTCTACTCCGCCTGAGTCATCATGACCCATAGTTCCAGCTGAGAGGTGGGTTGAAGTTGCTCTGGGGGCGTCATTAACCAGAGTTTCTAGCAGTGGTGATGGTCTGAATTATGACATAGGCATAGTTCCAGGAGGGAAGCTTTGGGTGAACACAGGACTCACGTTCATGTGTGGGGTGAAATGGCAGGGTTTTCATTCTTGGGAAGACGTACCAAGCAATAATTAGGCAGGTTGTTAGGGCTCTCATGAAGCATTCTGGATTTTAAAAGCAGAGTTCCAGGACTACCTAGGAATTTGAGTGCCAATTAGGATAGAAATCTAGTTGAAGAGCCTGGTGCATGTGATGGGGTCACAGGAAAGGCTGAAGCTGGAGGCTATGTGGATTCCCAAGAAACTTACCTTGACTAGGTGAATCAACAAGGCCAATTCTAGCCCCAATGCATGAGGGAGGCTGGTGCTGAGTGAATACTGAGACAAGATAGAGGATGAAGACCTATCTATATCTTAAAGTCGCCTGCTCAGTGCCTGTCATGAATGGAATTAGGGCAGGCAAGGCCTATCTGGAAAACTATTTTGTTTCTCAAACTTTTTTTGACCTTGACATATACTAAGAAATACAAAATACATTATAAAATGGTACACACACACACAACATGGAGTGTCCTCTATTCTGTTTTGTACTATCTAGTCTATCATATTTTATTGTTTCATGAAAATTAGAAAAACACTTTTGCTATCCAATAATTTTTGACCCACAAATGGGCAGAGACCTACAGTTCAAAAACATTCACTCAGAACTTGCAACCTGTGTCATCCATAGCCTCAACCTACAGCTGGCTCTCCTGTCCCCAGTGCAGCAGCTAGCACATCAAAACCAGCTACAGAATATAAAGTCACTTCCAGTTAAGAGGCCAAGCTCTTCCTGCTACTCTCAACCTGCACTATTACTTCCCCGACCACCACTTCCTGGGTTAGAATCCTCCATTACAGGACTCCTGGGCTTATTGGACCCCCATGCCTTGCACAAGTTTTGGTTTTGACCTCTTCTGACACACTTAGCAACCTTCGGGAAGAGACTTTCTCCTCCAGGTTTGGCTTCGGGAACCCTATCAGTTAGGCTAACCCTCCTTCCTCTACCCCTGAGGTTGGACCCAGACAAAAAAGTAAGTCATGTCTTCTAATCCTGTTTTCCTTTATATGGTCTATCAACCTAATTCCTCTAGCTGAAAATCAGCTTTATCTTCCTTCCTCGTTTGTTTAATTTCTCTTCTAAGTTAAATGTCTGGATAACAATTTTTTAAAAGCTTTTATTTATGTTAGAAATAATAGCTAAATAAATTAAAATAACTGCTGATAAATTCCAGCTGATAAGCAAACAAAACCATACTAGTGTGAGAAAGAAAACCATGGTCCTGTTCAATAATGAATCTTTTCTGATATCTGTAGCAACTGTAATGTAGAAAAGATGGATGTTAACCAATCAGTCAACCAACCAAGCAGACAAAATTCTCATCAACCCAAGTTTTTGAAGAAGCATGGCTTAGTTAAAGCCATTTACAAACATAACCAGAATAGATGACATGCTAATGAGCCACATTTTAAAGAGGCAAATGTGTGTTTCTCACAGCAATAAAATGAAGGGTAATCTTTCTGAAACAGAGATGTTTATTTCCAGACCACCAAATCAATCTCTGCCCAAAGACATTTTCTAATATTTTAATGCTTTAAAGAATATTGTCACTTGTATACCCACTGTGGAAAACAGTATGGACGTTCATTAAAACATTCAAAATAGAACGGCCATATGACCCAACAATCCTACTCTTGGGCATTTATCTGGAGAAAAACATGGTTCGAAAGGATACATGCACCCCAATGTTCATTGCAGCACTGTTTGCAATAGCCAAGACAAGGAAGCAAACTAAATGCCCATTGACAGATGAATGGATATAGAAGATGTGGTATATATATATATATGTGTGTGTGTGTGTGTGTGTGTGTGTGTGTGTGTGTGTGTGTATACACAATGGAATATTACTCAGCTGTTAAAAAGAATGAAATAATGCCATTTGCAGCAACATGAATGGATCTGGAGATTATCATACTAAGTGAAGTAAGTCAGACAGAGAAAAACAAATATCATATGATATTGCTTATATGTGGAATCTAAAAAAAATGTTACAAGTGAACTTATTTACAAAACAGACTCACAGACTTAGAGAATGAACTTACAGTTACCAGGAGGGAGGGTTAGATTGAGAGTTTAGGGTTGACATGTACACACTGTTATATTTAAAATAAAATGCCTTTCCATGAAAAAGATAAATAAAAAAAAAATAAAGAGGCAAGCTTGTGTGTTTCTCACAGTGATAAAACAAAGGGTAAGCTATCTGAAACAAAGAATTTCTATTTCCAGGCCACCAAATCAATATCTGCTCAAAGATATTTTCTAATATTTTAATGCTTTAAAGAATATTGTCATTTGTATAGCCACCGTGGAAAACAGTATGGACGTTCATTAAAAAATTAAAAGTGAACTACCATACGATCCAGCAATCTTACTTCTGGGTAAGTAGCCACAGGAAATGAAACCACTGTGTTGAAGAGATCTACACCCCCAATGTTCATTGCAACATTATTCACAACAGCCAAGACATGAAAACAACCTAAGTATCCATTGATGGATGAATGGATAAAGAAAATGTGAGATATATATATATATATAAAATATCATTCAGCCATAAAAAGATGGAAAACTTGCCATTTGTGACAACATGGGTGGACCCTGATGACATTATGTTAAGTGAAATAAATCAGACAGAGAAAGACAAATGCAATGTGATCTCACTTATACATGGAATCTTCTAAAGAAAAAAAAGGCAACATCATAGAAACAAAGAGTAGAATGGTAGTTGTCAGGGGCTGGAGGCTGGGGGAAATGGGAGATGTTGGCTAAAGTGCAGCACCTTCCAATTATAAGATAAGTAAGTTCTGGGGATCTGATATTCAGCCTGGTAACTATAGTTAACAATACTGTATTATATGCTTGAAAGTTGCTAACAGGGTAGATCTTACATCTTCTTACCACACACACAAAAAGATAATCATGTGAGAAGATGAAGTGTTAGTTAACCTTACTGTAGCAATCATTTCATAACATATGCATGTAACAAATCACCACATTGTACACCTTAAACTTACACAATGTTGTATGTCTATTATACTTCAGTAAGGCTGGAAAACACACTGTCACAGTGGCCAAGAAATGTCTAAAATGTACCCTTCATTTCCCACCACGCTTCGATTTTCCATCCAAGATGGAATTTTCTTAAATAGGATATTTACCTCTTAAAACAGGTGTTTTTCAGAGATCACAATGCGGAAGAATCACCTTGGGAACCCAGACCCTGCCAGTTCACAAAGGCCACACTTTAAAAACATTGTCAGGAGCTGAAATAGTTTATTTCAAGCGGTCACTGAACCTCTTCCACAGATACACATGTCAGGGACCGGACATTTGATGGAATGATAAAGTTGTTTTTCATATTTCTTCTCTCACTCAGTGAATGCTCAATTTCCAGAACTTCATATGCGATTCCTCTCAAACTCAGGCAGGCTGGCTTGGAGCAAGACCTCCAAGTTCCAAAAGCAGAACAGGCTGTGGGAACATATGAATTAGCAGAGAAGAGAGTGACAGCAGAGGCTGAGAAGCATACCTGGCATGCTGACACCCTCCCGAGCAGCGTGTATGTTAGCACCTGCCCCCATACAGTCCGAGCGCCCACCTGCTCTGTCACAAGCATTTTTCATCCTCAGGAAGATCCAGAGGATATCACAAATTAAAATCCGAGATCACAAGTAGTAAGCGAATTTTACCTCATGAAAGCAAAGACAGATACAAAAATAAAATGAAATACTAAGTCATTTCAAGTCAGAAAGGGGATTTAAACAAAAGAGTAATCTTAAAAAGAGTACAGTTGTAAAACATACCTAAAGGAAGGAAATGTGGTTTTTAAGAACTTGGCGTCTCATAGTCTGGCTTAGGCTTGGAGATCTGGAATTTACCATCCAATAAAGTCATTTTATACCTGTCTGGCTGAGTTTCTTATCTGTGAAATGGGACACAAAAGCTGTTTGGTCCTTAAGTGACACACAGGAATTTCTCATGAAATTCTTAGACAAATCTATGCTTTTCAAAACAAGATATTCTTGCGATCCTCTTGTGCAAATGAGAGAATTTACCTTCAGCTAATTTGTACCTTCAGTCGGAGAGAGAGAATATCTTTTTTTTTTAGCATGCCATTAAAAATGACAGCAAATATCAGCACCTTACTTAAAAGACTAAATAACTAAAAGAGTATTTCCCAGAGGTCCCAGAGTGCTTAAATAAGGAATCAGGTTCTCTGCGGATTAAAATGATTTATTCTCAGACAATTCACCTAGAGACATTTTTCTCCAATCACTAAAGGTCTGGTGAGGAAGAATCTTGAGTGACATATTCAACAGAAGATCTCTTGGAAGGCCTTCTTAGTTCCTCTTGGAGATCCAACCAAGGGGACAAAGTTAGAAACTAGGAAACATTTGGCTGGCTCCTCATCAGAAAAAGAGATATTTAATCCCATCTAGTATTACATGCAGCTTTGCTCAAAATAAAGCAGCTGCCTGGGAACTGATTTGAGCCCATTCCTGTTTAAGCAGATCCATTTTGTGTGTGTGTGTCTTCTTCAGCTGAATCGGACTTGTCAGGCTGAGAACATATGTGTGTGCCGTTCCAGAAAGAATGCACATTTATTTTCCTCCCATTTAACGTTTGAACATGGTCACAGTCACCAGATGGGTCAGAAAAACAATGACAGCATGGTATAAATCTTCAGAGGGTTTATCAATCTGATTGAATTGAGAAGATAAAGTGGATTTTGCTAGAAATCCAATAAACTCTCTCTACCTCAAACAATAATAAGGGTTTGTGCCAATTTTCTCCTTTATTACGCTCTCTGCCCTTTCCCTTTTTATTCTCTTTTCTGTTTCACTTCCGTCATGTTATAAGGCTTATTTTATTCTCTAAAGATGTCAGGTGAGCTTATTTTATTCTCTAAAGATGTCAGGTGAGAGGAAAGAAATTGGGTAACGAGGATCCAAGACTTCTTGCCTAATTGGTCAAGGAAATTGGAGACAGTGTGTTGACAATAAAAATAGCACAGGGCTTAGACCTGGACAGGCTGTTCTTCGAAAATGGGCTCTACTTTCACCCAACTGTGTGGTCCTTCAGCCTCAGTTTCCTTGCCTATAAAATTAGGCTAACCTCTGCAGTGATTGTGAGAGTTAGAGATTTTGGATATGAAGCCCCTAGTGTGATTTCTGGCCCCCAAAATAGTGCCTCTTATTATCTTGGACACCCAAGATTAGATTTGTTAGCCAGAAGTTCATTCTCTTTAAGGAGGCAGGAATTAGTACCAAGAGGAAAGAAACATTCTTTACCAAAGACCTTTAATGGTACCATAGAATTTAACCTGTATTCTCTGATTATACTGTGGCCCTGGTTGTAGGAAGAGCATATTCAGCCCAGCGATTTTCTCTAAGCACTGAAATGTTACATTTGCTATTGTGTACTAATCAGAAAACTGCTAGTCATAGCTCCACATGCAGTGTTAGGCAAAGTCAAACTCCAGGACTCTATTTCGCTCCAATGTGATGCTTCAGATGCCCCAATCTTAAAAAATAAATGGTTAGGTCTACCAGATAGGTTCTGTTGGAACTTACCAGAGTTCCCAGTAAACTTACTCCTCACAATAACTCTAGCAGATAGAGATTTGCAAGATTAAGCTACTGAAGACATCTGAAGTTAAAATGCCTTCATTTTGGCCACTGAACTTAGTAGCTGCTGAGACAAAAGATTTCTATTAGGTCACTGTCCTTTATGGGGATTAGGGACCAGAACATAAGAACAAGTAGGACTAAGCAAGGTCTCGAAGTGGGACAGGTCACCACTGGATGTCTCTAGGCAAATGATCACTCTGGCAGAGAGTGGATTTAGGGAGAGTCACGAACAAAAACAGGGAAACCAGTTAGGAGGCTACTACAGTAGTAGAGGTAAGAGATATTAGTGTCCTTTGCTAGGGAATGGCTGTAGAGATGGAGGGAAGTAAATGGATTCAGGATATATTTTGGAAGTAGACTTTGAATAGAATGTGCTGATGGGTTCGCTGTTGGGAACAGAAGTGATGAGGCAAAGAGAGAAATCATGGATGACTCCTAGGTTTTGAGTTTGTCCAAGTAGAGGATGGTGGGTACCATTATGGATATGGGGAGGTGGAGCATGGATGGGGAGAAACCGTTTGGAGATCAAAACCACAGATGTTGTTTGGCTGTGTTAGTTTAACCCTAGTGATGTTCATTAGAGTTTGATATGAATCAACAGTATAATTAGTGAAAGGACAACTTACTGCAAGAGGTAAGTTCTCCCTCATTAAAGATCAAATTACTGAATATCATGTGCAAAGAGAAACCTAACTTATGGAGACAACATAGTGTAACCCTGAGATGTTGTTTTGACCTGCCTCTTTTCTTTCTTCCCACATGGCTCAGCTCCTCCTTTGGACGCTTCCCCACGCGCTGTGCTTCCTGGCAGCCTGCCCAGACCTTGTAAAGATGTCTTTTTTTCTCTTCCTCTGATGCACTATGTCGCCTTAATCTCCACTTTCTCTCTGTGCCTAGCACAGTGCCTGGCACAGAGTTGTTTATCACAGAATTTTTTTTAAGTGAATGAGTGAATGAACGAAGGTGTGCTGAGGCCCCTAGATCTCTCCACTTCTGGCCAATCTCATTCCAGGCTCTAATTCGACAGTGGGGGAGATTTAAGAAATTAAGGTGTGCGCCAGCATCAGTTTGTTTCTGATTTGTCTTTTCTCCTGTTCATGGCACAGAGTTTCCATCTTAGATTCTAGTTTTGATAAATGGCTGTTAATCCTGTTGTGCCTAAACTCCCACTGTGTTAACCTAGCTGTACTTCCGGGCCCTTGAGGACAGGAGCCCATCAGGCTCTTGCCTGTTCCCCATCCTGTTTGTATTCTATCCTCTTCCTGCTCCTTTGAGCCTGAGCCTGTGATGAAGCCTTACTCTTTACTACCAGAAACTTTGGCTATTTTCCTGAGGATCTAAATATTGCCTGCGTCCAGGTCCTTGTTTTCAAGCAGTTTGGCCCATCAGGAAAGACCATCATGTCTTCCTGGACCTGCCCAGTGACAGCTGTTTGCCACTTTTTGGTCAGGGCCTCCCCTCCACTTAGCCATATGCTACCACTGAATTCCACTTAACCTCCACCCCAGTTCATGCGCCACCTCAGGGAACAGAGCTAGATCAACTTGGAAGCACCATCAAGTATCCAAGCCTACAACTATCTTTCTTCAATCTGGCCAAGTCACCAGAGACAACTAATACAAGCAACATACAGAGGGGAAACATCCTACTGGTGTTAAAAAAGCAACAGGTATTGGTCACATGGTTCCAGAAGGATCTGGTTATAAGGTATGTTGCTGAGAGTGAATGTGTTGTGTGTGTGTGTGTATGTGTGTATGTACATGACTACCCTGATATATTTATCTATAAATGTTTCCATTTTTTAGTTGTTCACTCCATTCATTTTCTAGGAGAAAACTTGAGCTTTGCCACATGGTCAGAAGTCAACGAACATTGACTAAACACTTCCTAAGGAGTTGAGTATGTGCTAGGAATTAGGGATCCCAATTTCCATGTCTACACTTGCTTAATAATATAACTGAACTTCTGCTTTATGTACCAGGCTCTGCTTTGGCTTGGGACCCATCCTTGACCACCTTTGCCCAAGATGAATTGTGTTGGTTTTTTGTCTTCCAGAAATTCTTAGAGAGTACAGATAAATCCCTTGGTGGCCCACCACATCCAGAATACAGTTCAAATCCAAACAACACGAAACTGTAAAATAAGTGTAAGCAAGTCCAACAAAGTATTTTTTCCTGTGGTGATAACTTCAATGATATTGTTAAAATAAATCTCAATTATCAAAATATTTCTATTTTTTCTTTTTTCTTCTGGTGGTTGCCTCTCTTTTGTGTAGTGCATCTTCCTGGTTGATAATCCAGGACTGCTCGTGGTTATGGAAGCAACAGACAGGTAAAAGGATTTAAATAAATAACTGCAATATAAAGAGACACACTCTACGATAGAAGTGTATCCAGCGTGACAGGGATGTAAACACAGCCCTGTGTGAACATAGCACTTCCCACCCTGCCCTTCCTTTTTTGCCTTCACATTCATATTCAGGGGAAATTATTTCCAGATTCAGGGAAAAATGGAATGTATGAATATAAATCATAGCTCTCACAAAAAGTAAGGTAACATATGGCCGTTTAGGTTTTCGTGTGAGGTGAAGGAACGAACTCAGAAATATCTGCCTGTGCTTTTGAAGTTTTGTAGGTCTTGTTATTGCAACCCTAAGGTGTGAAATGTTTGCACTGTGTCTGAAATTAAGGATTAAGATAGCCGCTAGCTCCAAAACTTCCTTCAGATGCCGCTTTTTTCTTCCTCACTAAGTTTTCGCTTACACAACTTGTTCAAAGGATAGCATCAAAGGATTGTTTTATCAGTTAGTTTAGGATAATAGACTAGGGTCGAACTCTAGTCAGTAAAGGGAAACTTTTCAGACCTGGAGTTAGAGTTCAATCTGTTATTCTTGGCAACTGGCCCAAGAGGGGAGTAGAATTCATGGGAGAGACTTGTGGGCTGGACAGCTATATGATCCAACAGTCTCTCTGAACAGATCACAGAATGGAATGATCAAATGAATGTTCGCGCACTACTGACAGCATGCAAGTATTTCCCTTTCCCCGCATATCTCCTTCTTTAAATGCTATTCTCAGTGCTCTTTCAATATAGCAAAATCTCACTCATTGTGAGTGAAAGAATAAACCTCTTCGTGTGGATTCAATTCTGGTGTTCATTAGGTTATAGCAATCAGGAATGTATTTCCCCTGGGACTTGTGTTTCTGCTTTGTGTTGAAGGTGATTACTTGGCATTCAGATCAGATTGGTAATGATTTCTTCCTCTCTGATGTCCAAAGACAAGAAAGAATTCGTGTCTGGTGCCACTTGTGAAATGATGGAGGACAGTGGTGGGCCGAGGCGGTGCCAGGACGCTCACCTGGGCCAAATAAGCTTGACAGTGGTCTTTCCTGCTCTTGGAAGCTTGGTGTCAAAAAGAAAGAAGTGGGTCACAAGAATGGAAAGAGAGGGAGCGAGAGGAAAGAAATTGGGTAACGAGGATCCAAGACTGTGTAATGGATGAGGATACTTCGCTCCATCATCCGTGGGCACTGCCTGCTGCTGTTGAAAGGAGGTCATCGCTGGACACGGCACCATTGCTCCTGAGCGCAGGCCATGCACACTGCTGTTCCAGCGGAACCAGGGCAGCCTGAGCTTCTGTGAAAGGTGTGCTGGGGGACGGAAGCTGGCCGGTGTCTGGGCACCGACACTGTTGTCTGTGGCCCTCCCATATCCAGTCACCTTGCCTGGGTTCCACTGACCTCTCTCTGCTTTGTGCCTCACTCGGCCAAGCCCAGAGGGGTTTTCTGGCGTCTGGTAGAAGTTTTGTTCTCTCCACCCACCCCCTCAACAAACACACGCACACTCTTCCTTATCATTTCATTTCAATCATCATTTCAAAAGTATTATCTTACCAATATCACTTTTCTCTATTATCCTCTATGGCTTATAGGAGAAGAATAAGAATGAAAGTGTCAGTGCAAATGCAAGTGTGTTCAGAGATGATAAACCCATTTAGAGGTAAGATACATATATATGTGTATGTGTGTATATATATATATATATATACACACATACACATATATATATAAAATTTATTTTATTGAGGTATAGTTGATTTACAATGTATTAATTTCTTTTTTTTAAACATCTTTATTGGAGTATAATTGCTTTACAATGGTGTGTTAGTTTCTGCTTTATAACAAAGTGAATCAGCTATATGTACACATATATCCCCGTATCCCCTCCCTCTTGCATCTCCCTCCCACCTTCCCTTTCCCACCCCTCTGGGTGGTCACTAAGCACCGAACTGATCTCCCTGTGCTATGCGGCTGCTTCCCACTAGCTAGCTATTTTATACAATGTGTTAATTTCTATTGTACAGCAAAGTGATTCAGCTATACATATATACACATTCTTTTGCATATTCTTTTCCATTATGGCTTATCACAGGATGTTGAATACAGTTCCCTGTGCTATACAGTAGGACCTTGTTGTTTATCCATTCTATATATAATAGTTTGCATCTGTTAATCCCAAACTCCCACTCCATCCCTCCACCACCCCTCCTCCCCCTTGGCAACCAGAAGTCTGTTGTCTGTGTCTGAGTCTGTTTCTGTTTCGTAGATAAATTCATTTGTGTCATATTTTAGATTCCACATGTAAGCGATATCATATGGTATTTGTCTTTCTCTTTCTGACTTACTTCTCTTAGTGTGATAATCTCTAGGTCCATCCATGTTGCTGCAAATGGCATAATTTCATTCTTTTTTATGGGTGAGTAGTATTCCATTGTATATGTGTACCACATTTTCTTTATCCATTCATCTGTCGATGGACATTTAGGTTGTCTCTATGTCTTGGCTGCAATGAACATTGGTGTGCATGTATTATTTTGAATTAGAGTTTTCTGCATATATATGCCCAGAAGTGGGGTTCCAGGATCATATGGCAACTCCATTTTCAGTTTTTTGAGGAACCTCTATACTGTTCTCCATAGTGGCTGTACCAATTTTCATTCCCACCAACAGTGTAGGAGGGTTCCCTTTTCTCCACACCCTCGCCAGCATTTGGTATTTGTTGACTTTTTAATGATGGCCATTCTGACTGGTGTGAGGTGGTATAGAGGTAAGATATTTTTAAAAAAATACAAATTGAAAGGTAACAAATATAGTTGAAATCCAATTGCTCAAACACTTAATGATAATAATAGCTACAATCATAAAGCAATGCTAGGCACTGTTTTGAGGACTTTGCTTACATTAATCATTTAATCCTACAAAAACTCGATGAACTTGATACAATAACTATCTTCACTTTTTAAAATAAATTTATTTATTTTTGACTGCGATGGGTCTTTGTTGCTGCGTGCGGGCTTTCTCTAGTTGCGGCGAGCGGGGGTTACTCTTTGTTGCAGTGCGTGGGCTTCTCATTGTACTGGCTTCTCTTGTTGCGGAGCACAGGCGCTAGGCGCGCAGGCTTCAGTAGTTGTGGCACGTGGGTTTCAGTAGTTGTCACTCGCGGGCTCTAGAGCTCAGGCTAAGTAGTTGGGTGCATGGGCTTAGTTGTTCCACAGCATGTGGGATCTTCCTGGACCAGGGCTCGAACCCATGTCCCCTGCATTGGCAGGCAGATTCTTAACCACTGAGCCACCAGGGAAGCCCTATAGCTATCTTCATTTTTAACAGATGAGGAAACCAAGGCACAGAGATGTTACACATTTAGTCACACGAATGGTAAGTCCCAGACCTGGATTTGAGCCCATGTAGTCTTGCTTCAGAGTCTGTGTACGTAATCAGGACTTCATAGGGGCACAGCATTCACCGTTCTAAGCAAGAGTGCACTCTGCATGATAGGAAAACCAGGTGGACTTAGATTCATAGGGCTCTGCTGCTGGACAAGTCATTTAACTAATTTGAGGGTCTCAATGGCCTCATTAGAGCATAGAGATAATGTGCCTGCTTCCCAAAGCCTTGTGTTCAAAGAAGACATTCGTGGGAAGGCACTTGGCTCTAGGCCTGGCACAGAATGGGTGTGTAATGCTGCTTCCTTCTTCCCTCCTAAATACATCCACATGAGCCCTCACCCATCGGATTCAGTCCTCAGGTATATTGCTGCATGGTGGAGACAATATTATCAGTGTCTGCTCTTAGGTGAATCCCTCATTTATTTAAAAATGATTACTGAGTGTTGTGGCTCGTACAATAATGGCCCCCAAAAGATGTCCTCGATGCAACCGCCAGAACCTGTGAATTTATTAGCATTACATGGCAAAAGGGACTTAATAGATGGAAGAAAGTTTGCTAATCAGCTGACCTTAAGTAGGGAGACTGTTGTGGATTATCCTGGGTGGCCTAATATAATCACATGGGCCCTTAAAGGTGGAAGAAGAAGGCAAAGGAGGGAGAAACGTGGCAGAAGAGACAGGAGAGATTCAAAGCATGAGAGGGACCTGACCCACGGCTACTGGCTTTGAAGCTGAAAGAGGTTCTGATGCAGGGAATGCAGATGGCTTCTGGAAGCTGGGGAGGGCCCTCATCTCACAGCCAGCAAACAAACAGGGATTCAGTCTTATAATCACAAGGCACTGAATTTGGCCAACAACCTGAGTGACCTTGGAAGTGTCTTCATCCCCTCAGCTTCCTGAGAGGAAGGCCGCTGGCACCTTTATTTCAGCGTGGGAGTCTCTAAGCCCAGGGCTCCAGTTGAGCCATGATGTTTCTGGACCTTGGACCCACAGAACTTTGATTGTTTTAAACTGCTAACTTTGTGGGAATATGTTCCCATGACAAAGGAAACTAATATAAGGATTTACATTGTCCCAGGAACTCTGCTGGGTCCCAGGAATAGAGCTGCGAGCTGCCCAGATTGCCGACTGGGAAACAGGTTCAGCCAGGTCCAGAGATCAGCAGAGACCACTTCTTTTTCAATCCTGTTTATCAGTTGTCCCCGAAGCAAATTGCTTGCCAGTTTGTGCCTCAGTCTGTACAGCTGTCAGACAGTCATCATTGCACAGGGCTTTTCTCTGGAACTGAGGTGTAAACACTGTGAGACATTTTCCATATGGTCCTTGGGTGACCTGTGAAAACTCGGCTGCCTCCTGACGCTGAAATGCTGGTCTTCTCCCAAGATGCGGCTGTGCCCCTATGCCCGTAGATGGGGTTTGGAAGGACGATGCCTCCAGCTCAGGGAGAACACTTATTTGATGGGATAATTAAATCAGTTGCCCAAATTAGTTTTTAAAATAGATCTCCATGTGTGTCTTTTCTTACTTTGGCCCTTTTTGTAATTCTTTAGACAATGGTAATTATCAGATGAAGGAAAGAATTAAAATGGAAAAGACAACAGAAAGGTTCTCACTGTACTGATCTCAGACAAATTTGAGATCATCAAACAATTGGTTACAACAAACCCAAGGTCACATGCAAACAAACGCAATTATCTAAAAACACAAAATACTGCCCTCGGCAAACAACCGTTAAGAACTGAACAAATATTTAGATTTGCCAGCATCTGTTGAAAATCTGTATGAAATGTCTCCAGTAAACTGAACAATGCTTAAGAAACACTTGGGCTAAATAACCTAAGAAATTATTCATACTTACTAAAGAATTACATAAATCCAAGCCACACTTGCCGGAATATAATCCTATATGGAGAAGTTACCTCCAGGGATAAGCTTTTCCTGACCATCTCATCTGATTTATTGCACTATTTATTTTCTTTAGAGCACTTAACAGTGTTTGACATTATCTTTTATAAGTGTTCTGTTTATTGTCTCTTTTGCTTTTTAGAATGTGAGCTCCATGAGGGCAGGAACTTGTCCGTCAGTTGAGATGCCATTCATACAACTGCTGGTACCTAACCTGATTTTTTTCTGAGAAATCCCCAACCTTTCTCTACCCACGTATTTTCAAAGAGCAGAAGCTACCTTGGGCTCCCATCTTGAAGCCTGTGCACACATGGCCAAAACCAATCAGCACATTCCATCCCACTGGCTCGAAAGATTGCTTTGTTATGAGTACAACCAGTCATGCTTATCAGGATGAATGTGATCCAACTTGTGTGGGACTTGTGTTTGAGCTTTTCTGCTGAGCCTCAAGCATGAGAGAATTTGGGGGCTGGAGGTGCTGCTGCCATCCTACCTCTTCACTGAGTTTATCAGAATGGATGAAAGGCTGAGCCCAGAAATAGAAAAAAAGAGACCTTGATAGCATAATGTGGACCCTATGTCCTGTCATGTCCAATTCAGCACAGCCATGGAATTTTCACTCACGTGGACCAATAAATATCTTTCTCAAAGCAAAGAGCCTCAAAGTGAATTCTAATCGATAATCCAGATAAATCAGAGAAGCATGAAGAACTGTGGAATAATTACCTTGTTAATCTGGGCACAGAGTTTCTATTTGTGTTGATGGGAGTGTTTACCAGCCAGTCATGGTTCCATGTCTTAGGGTCAAGACAGGTGAAACAATATAGTATATTGGCTACTTCCTGAAATAGCAAGTAAAATCTCTGACTCGTGGCTTTGGAAACTGTATAACATTTCTATTGTACCCACGCTGGCAGCTCTAAACCAGTTAGGTAAGAACTTTCTGCTCTACATATTGAATGTCATCAACCTTAATGCAAATTATTGGGGAGGTATTAATAGTTTTGTTTGAGTTCATATGATATTTCAAATTTTTGTTACTATTTCTTATGTATTCAGGTTGCTATGGGATGGCCAATAGATGGAATTTATAAAAGCAAAAACAAAAGTGAAAAGCCCTGAACATAGTTATTTCATAAATGTCCTCTTAAGGAAGATTGATTGTTGTATCATCATGAGAGAGACCAGACAGCTGCATTGCTGTGTACATTGGTGGTGGGGGGGGGGGGTAGGGGACCCTGTGGCTCAGTGAGTTGTTTTTACTAAAGGTTTTAATGTGAAGAAAAAGGAGAAAGAGGAGAAACAGCTCATCTAGGGAGTTACATAGCAGCAAAAGAGCAGACTTGGAAGAATCTTAAAACACCAGAAGGAAAGTCAAGAATTAATCATTAGTCCGCTCTTGAACATCCACTAGGTACGTACTGAATTTTTAGATATTTATTAGTAAAGACTTTTTGGTTGAGTCTTAGATGGGAGCAAGATAAATTATTTGGAAGGCCAGGCCTAGATGATGTTGAAAAACACAAAGAAGAAAAGCAGAGATATTGTAGGGATGGACATTTAGGATATACTGCCAAAGGTATGTCCTGAACCGAGTGCTTCAGTCCCTCAGGGGGATCTTGGCAAACACCACAGAATGCCCCACAAGTACCCTCTGCAAATGTCCAAAATTACTTCACACGAAATCCACGTGTGATCCAGAAGTCCCACTAGACAGGGAAAGGTGAGGTTTCAGAGGATTGGCTAAACATCTCAGCAAGAGTTGGAGACCTGGGTCCAGGAAGACCCATTTTTTTCTCTTCTATTTAGACAAACACCTCAGTGAGAGGATCAAAAGACATGAATGTACTAAATCAAGAATTACAATATCAAGACTGAAAACATTGAACCAGAAAATGACTGACCTTGTATTGTTAAATCTTGTATTTTTCCTTGAGTTGCATGTACTCTGCCTGCAACAAATGAAAAAAAATTATTTCATATTTAGACCAAATAACCTGACATTCTGGTTGTTAGATCCTACTGGACCATGCACAATCATGTATTAGATAAAACTATTTTAAAAAATGTATCTAAATATATTAAATGTATCAAGTGGCCTGAGTCCTGATTTTAGGTGAAGCCCATATCTGTTGGATTTTTGCTGGGTACCTTCTCTCTACCCCCTCATTGTTCTTCTTGAGCCATGTTAAAGCCAGAACATTTTGAAACTTCAGAATGTGGGTTATGGAATGTCTTTTCTTACCTTTTATTTTAAATTCCTTCTGGCACATCTTTACGCATTCTTCCTAATTTCTGAAAGATTACTATCCCCTAAGCAGATCTTTAACTTGTTGCATGATTCTAGCCTGGAAAGAGTCTTTTTCCTTTTAAATTTGAGATAGACTTGTGATCTGCTTTCATCAATGAAAGGGAAGGAAGTGACGTTGTTCTAGGCTTAGCCCTTAAGAAGTATAGCAGCTTCTACTTCTCCTCTCCTGGAGTACAGCTGCCATGCTGTAAGGAGCCCAAGCAAGGCTATGGAGCGATTGACCACCATGTGGAGAGAGACCTTGGAGAATGAGAGTCAACCGTAGATGTTCCTGTTCCAAGTGTGCCCCTGCTGAGTGCTGCTACCTGAGTGACCTCAGCTACTGCCATGCTCATGCAAGAGCAGGACTGCCCTGCTGAACCCAGGTGACCCATGTCATTATGAGAAATTTTTAAAAAAATGTTGTTTTAAGCTAGTTAATTTTGGGGTGGTATGTTACACAATAATAAACAACTGAAATAGAAAGACAAGTCAATGTATAATTTCAATTCCAATAATACTGGCTCTAAAAGAAATAATCGATAGAACATAAGTTGATATCAACACTTATCTGGAGAAGTCAGAAAAGGCTCCCAAGGAGAAATAGTGCTTGACTTGAATTTTGAAGAGTGAATCAGAGTTTCTGGGCAGAAGAGCAAGAAACAGTCTTTTAGATGAAATAGGTCGCCTGAAAGATGACTTGGAGGCCTAAAATAACAGGACATCCTCAAGGGAGCAGATAACCTAATGCTGACAAGGGTTTACTCTAGATAGCAACTCTGTGTAACATTAGGAGGAAGGATGACAGTGATCTCACACTTTTCCTTCTTTTGTATCATTTTGTCAGGGGAGAAGACCCTGTAATTGATGCATTTCACCTACTTACATTCTACAGAGCCAAATGTTTTCTCAAGTACTAATGAGACAAAAAGAGCCGCTTTTGTTGAAAGCCATCCTCTGATCCTCATTCACTATCCTAGCTAAATGATTAATTCATTCCAGAAACAAAACAAAGACACAGTCATACTATAAACATTAATTCCTCAAGAAATCCATCTATAGACCACCTGGGAGGCTCTTGGGGACCACCAGTCAGGACTGGTCTGGGCAAGATTATGATGTGGTTGGAGTTTATCTTGGTGTTCCCAGACTCCCATCTCTGTGTCTTCAAATCTGGTGTCTCGGTAGCACCAGTCTCTCATGTCTATGAAAATCTGCTTCCCAGAAAGGGTCAGATACACATGTTCTTACTTAGAAGTATGACCCCAGAAAGAGGGGTGTTGCCACTCTTCAGGAGGGATTGATTAACCACCATGTCTAGTTTACTTCTTAGAAGACAAGGATTTAAGCTAAAGGAATGATTCTGTGATGGTGGAATTTTTAAAAAGTGAGAAATTCAGGGTGAAAGAATTTGGAGATGGGGGGAGGGAAGAGAACACACTGCCTTCTCAATACCTCTATAATCACATCTTGTTAAGAGTCTGCCTATGCCTCTCATAGCCAATCCATTCAAGGAGTTATTGAAAGAAATCTGCTATGTTCAAGCACAAGGCTAAGTGCTATAGAGAATATAATGGTTAAAAAGAGTCCTTGGCCTCAAGGAGCTCACAGTCTAGTAAAAGAGATAAGAATTGACAATGGATAACAATAAAATAAGGCAGAATTAATCATAGATAAAAATATATAGAAAGTACTATAAGGGAACTAACCCCCTCCCCTTCAAAAAAAGAAATGGCTATTTCTAAATGGTAAAAATCTTGAAAGTGAAGTATGCTTAGGTGTGGAGGAAGCAGAAGGGCAAGAGGAAATGTGTAGTTGATGTTTTTGGTCCTATATTTGAAGCATTAGAAAACGGAGACTCGTGAAATTAAATAACCTCCCAAGGTAACCTAGCTAGTGACTGGCGTGGCTGGAGATCCAGGTGAGTGAAGGCAAGTAGTGGGCAGTGGTATAAGGGTCACACTTTCATTCTGTGCTAAGGAATTTAGTTTAATATTCTGGAAGTAAGGGGAGCCATTGAAGGTCTCTTGTTTGTTTGTGGAGTGGAGTGTGGATGAAATATGATATGATACGTATTTAAGACAATTTCTCTGCTATCATGAAGGATGGATTAGAAAGGAAAGAGATTGCAGGTAAGGGGACATATTACAATGATTTATCCATCCATTTATCTACCTGTTCAAAAAAATTTAATCAGTATCTACTCTTTGCCAGGCATTACAAAAATCTATTGCAATAACTGAGGTAAAAGAGCGTGAGACACGGAGAGTGAGTTAGGAAGGTGGCAGCAGGGAATGGGACCATCCTTCTGATATCTTCCCTTTGGTATTTTTCTCAAATGCCAGGCATGGCACTTCCACAGCTGTCCAAGCTGGCTCTCTGCACATAGGAACAAGCTGGCTGCCAGAAGTCAGATTGTGGGTAATGGTGAGGCACTGGGAGGGGCCTTTGGTCTCTGGCAGCCAGCACTGGATGGAAATGGAGATTCTGAACCCAGAGCTTCTCCTCTGAAGCCCAGAGGGAACAGAAGCTTCTACAAACATCTCCACCTCACTATGCCCCCTCTCTAATAAGACCCTATAATTGTCTCTGAATATTGTGTTCCCAGACTCTCTCTCTCTGCAGAATTTTAGGGACCTGGGATTTGAACTGGGGACCAGAGAATGAGGTCCAATGCTTCTCTGCGAATTACAGAGAATAAATATCTAAATATAAAAATTAACCACAAAACTTCTAAACCACAGATGCAAATGATATCAGCCTCCGGCAGCCTTTGGAAATGTTCTCTCTCCAGTAGTGCTAACCTGGGAATGTGGACAAAAAATCAGGATGCTGTTGATCAAAGGGTGTATCCCAGCTGCAGTTACAAATATCCATTATGACCTCGTGAGCAGTAACAGTCATAGAAGATATAGGTATTTTCTTTTTTGCTTGTTACATGTGTATTATCTACTTTCATCTTCTCTCTCTCCCCTGCCTCTTACTATTTTACACGAGGTTTGTTGGAGGTTAACTTTACAAATTAGTGATTAGGTAAAAGTATATCCAGAAAAGACCTTGACTGAAATTGAGGGGTAACTGGCATAGCACAGAAATGGATGCAAAGCCTCTCAGGACTTTCTGTCTCCTCATTTGGGGAAGAGGGTGAGAGTGTCTTTGTAGGAAAACGGTCGTATCTTGGCAGACTGAAGCATAGACTTGTTTTTATTGTGGTATGGAAGTTCAAATAACTGTAGAGGACGTGTATGGCGGCGGAGAACCAGAGGTGTGGATGGTGTCAGATTGTAGCTACTGTCTCTAAGCCCTCAACCCACATTTTTATCCTCTGTTAGGTGGTGCTGGAGCTGGGACCATACAAACCATATTTCTGTTTTGCCAGCTGGTTCTTTGTTATGCTGTGCTAACACGGGACACTAGGGACCGGTTGCAAGTCTGGAGGAGAAAGAAGAGAATGCTTCTTCCTTTATGCTTCTAGTTTCTGCGAGGGTGACCCTAGCAATGCTTCTTAATTCAGTAGTGACAAGGTTTTCCTGTGGCAGCTGGTGAGTCCAATTTGCAGCTTTTCCAACTTTGCAGCTTTGCTAGAACCATCCTCATTTACCCCTTAAGGACAAGAGTACCTGATGGATGGTGACTTTTCCTCAGAGGTCTGTGCCCCTTCTATAGGGCTCCTTGCCAAGATTCTAGAAGTTTAATAATTTTATTTCAGAATTCCAACCTTTGTTCTCCCAGTCCTAGGGGTGGTAGCTGCTTCCTGCAGTTGTTACCTCTGTGATACTTTAGTGTTCTTTTTCTGGCTTTTCAGTTATGTAGGTAGACGAAGAGTATCTAGGAGATAAAGATCCTCTGGAAATATGAGTAGAGATTTTCTATGTAAGAAAAGAACGGATGGTGACCCAAATGGGAAGGAAATCCAAGGGAAAGGGGATAGATGTATACGTGTGGCTGATTCACCTTGCTGTACAGCAGAAACTAACACAACATTGTAAAGCCACTATACTCCAATAAAAAAAAAGAAAAAAAAGAAAAGAACTGAGACTCAAATATAGATCTTTTGGTCCTCTCAGTTTCCGCAGTTGCAAAGGAGCCAGCTACCTGTAATACTCCCAATAAGCATCTCTTAGCAAGACAGATTTGGTTGATGTCTTATTTTGGCTGATGTCACTGCTTACCTACTTCATTTTTATAATTAAACTCTTTCTGCTCAAGTAACCTTGGCAAACTATCTCCTGATCAGACCCTGACTGATAGAGTGGTTAATAAGGCTCTGTTATAAACAGATCAGCTTCAGACAGGGCATTGGCAATCTAAAATTCTAAACCCACCACCTGTGATTTACTAACTGAGTGCACAGATGAGTGACACGGAATAAATGAGGAGGAATAAATGAGGAGGATGGAATCTGCTCTGGCCTGTTCATAAGGTTCCTGTGGGAACTGAATACAATCATGTATAGGGCAGTGCTTGGTCAATTGTAAGGAGCTGAACATGTTTCAGGGATTATGATCACAAAAGCTGAAGACAGTCAAGTGAAGGCATCGACCTGCTGCGTCCCACTAAGAGATGCTTATTGGTAACTTTTCAGGTAGCTGGCTCCTTTGCAGCTAATGGAAACTGAGAGGACCAAGAGGTCCATAGATGAGTCTCAGTGCTTTTTTTAGATAGAAAATCTCTACTCATATTGCCAAATGAACCTCATCTCTTCCCAATTGCTACATTCAAATGTTACCCATGTTCTATTTTAGTCTTGCCCAGTTATGAGAAAAATGTCAACATTATTATTGTTGCTATTTTGCTTTTCTATTTTAGATTAAGTTTGGTCCTCTTATCCTATAAAGCATGCTGGATTTTCTTGCCATAGAGCCTGGATTCTAATTACATTTCTGCCTTTTGCTAACTATAAGCCAGTGATTTTACCCTTCTTGGTCTCAATTCCCTCATCTGCTAATTGGAAAAATGTTTTGTACTATCTCTCTCACAGGGCTTTTAAGTCTCATATAAAAGTGCTTTGTAAATTCAAAAGTGTTGTAAGGGATGTTGCTATTATTTCCGGTAGTGTTCGTGGTAGTAGGAGTTTAGTATTGTTTAAAGAGGATCCTGTAAGCCGTGTCTGGAAATAACACCTTATAAATTAGCATTAAAATTTGTTGTTTCAAACCCTTTCCGTTAATGTACATTAAATATATGCTAGTAAAATACACTGCATTGAATTTCAACAAAGCGTTAGTTCCTGGAACAAGATCAGACACTTCAATATATTTCCAGGCAGTTTTGATCTCATGAATTTGTCCTAATACTGTAACCACTTGCTCGTGTCTGAAAGAGTGATTACATAGAAGAAACCCTCACACATCACGAAAGGAAAGACTGACAAATGAATACTCAGAGATTTCAGAACCAGGAACAATTGATTCCAAGGTTTTAAATATCAGAGATGTATACTGTACACTAGAAGTGACATGCATGATAGAGCTGTTGAACAGTAGCTAGGAAAATACCACAGACAAAATTATTTCTCTGATGGTCTCCAAAATAAATGTTCACCAACTAAGGCTTACTCGCCGTACGTTTTTCTTTTGGCTACTGTTTTCAGCTGCTTCCAGACACAAGAGGGAAAAGGAGGATGGAGTCAATTGCCTGCAGAATTCATGCTAAGAAGCGGTAAAGGTCCATTACATATTTATTACTTCATATGAAATCAGTTATGTCTGACTTATTTGTGTTGGCTGTCTATAGTGATTGGATTCATTGTGTAATTGCTAAACAGTTGAAAGAGGGAAGGATATTGTTCACTTAAGAAACAATGGAGACCTGAGTTGCCTGTGTGTCCGTGTTGCTTTCATTTACGCCATAAAACGAATCTGATTTAATAAGACAATCGAAGCAACGCCTGCCAAAATAACACAAATGAAATGCTTAACAGTTATTGAGTCTCAAAATCATATACCAGGCCGTTTCGTGATCGAAAAGGCATATGTTCGTACATAGAAACGAAGGCAAATCACCACTCCTTTACAGTGAATCTCTGGATGTCTATCCAACTGTGAAACTGTGAAGATCATAAGAAGAAGTAATTTTAGCTTTTTATTAGATTTTTCCCTAGATAGATTAGAAATAGTTTACGATCTCCCTACATCTCTCCCAAATCATTCTCTACCTTGAAAAGAATGTCTTTATTGAAGGCTACTATTTCACGGCAGGGTTTTCTGTCACTCAGAACTTCAGAGTTAGACTTCTTGAAATCATTACAATGCCAGGGACTCACAAAACTCTCATCTGTGTCTGTAAAGCATAAAACTGTTCAAACATGATGGCTGTTTAGATATTTTACTCCCAGGCCATACCTGGTTTTCTAGTGAGTTAGCTCCTTTTCCAGTGGCCTTGATTTAGCTTGGGGATATGATTTTGTCACACAGCATATAACTTATGAACAGAGGACATCTGATGTGCGTACCATTGTGTCTCAGAGGGTTGAACGAACTCCCTGATGAAGGCATGGTTGTCTCCAGACACGGGGTGGGGTTGGGGGTGGGGACATCAATGCCGGCTTGTGGCCAGCCCACTGGGTCACTGCTGGAACTGGCTGGTCTGAAGTAGGGTCCTAACAAGGTGTTGACTCAATGATATGGCTCATTGGGCCACATTTTGTGTTTTTATCCACTCTAAGGGAGAAAGGCAAGTCTTATATACTGATTAGGTGGTAACATTCCTAACTGCTGTATATCAGTGAACAGTCACACCTTTAAAAGTCCTCAGTGCACTTGCAGATCCTCCCACATTTCCCTTTCATGCTGGAAGGAATTTCACCTCTAATCCTAACAAGCACCTTCACCCCACTTTATCAAAGAGCAGTGCAAGTCCCAGAGAGAATAACTGATTTAGATCTCCTGGAAGGGCCAGGTATTTTGGCCCTAAGTCTACTGCTTATGGACTTTTCCAGCAATAGTGAGGTGATAAAAACAGAATGGCTATCTTTACCCTTTGAGATTTCTGAAATCCTTATTCTTCATTCCTTGTAGATGGAAATGAGTCATGTCAAATTAACAATGACTTCAAATATTTCCCTGGAAGAACTTTTTATGGGAGAAGGAGGTTATATGGTATCTATCATTGTGGACTTAATTACCCTAAATCTTAATAACTTTAAACAAACCACACTTATTATCTCACAGTTTGTATGGTGGGTTGAGAATCTAAGAGAACTAAGCTGGGTTCTCTGCTTTTGGGGTATCTCACAATCAAGGCGTTGGCCAGGACTGTGGTTTAAGCCAAAGGCTTGGCTGGGGAAGGATCTACTTCTAAGCTGGCTCACATGGTTGTTGGAGGACTTAGTACTTAGTGGGCTGTTAGACTGAGGGCTGTAGGTCCTCACCGGCCATTGGCTGGAGGCACCTCTCAGTTCCTTGACACATGGGTCTCTTCAACATGACAGTTCTCTTCATGAAGGGCAGAAAGCTAAGAAGGCAAGAGAAAGAGAGAATGCTAGCAAAACACAGGTAACAGTCCTCTATTACATAATCTCAGAAATGACCTCCCATCACTTTTGCCATGTTCCTTATTCATATTGATTAGAAGCAAGTCCATTCTCAAGGGGAGGGGAGTGCACAAGGGCATGAATATCAGGAAGAAAGTAATATTGGGAGGCACTTAAAAGATTGTCCCCCACAGAAGTGTTGTCCTATCTGTCACATATTTAATGCATATAAAAGCTCATTTATTTTGGTTTGCTAGAGTTCATCACAATGTACTGAAATAGCTTTAGTTCATGTCATCACCACTAAAATACAGATGGAAATAAAGAGTGGATAATCCCCCTTTGCCTCCTTCTCTCTCCTCAATTTCTATCCCCCCAACTTTGAGGTACACCAAGGGAAACTGTGCTCATAGGAAGTGCTTCAGGATCTTCAATGTTCTTCTAGATCAAGAGCCTAGAGAGGTAACCAAGGAGTGGCTACATGGGGAGTTTGGTATTGAAGGACTTGGGTGTGAATCCTGGTTCTGCTTCTCAGTAGCTGTGGATCTTGAATAATATTACTCTGAAACTGCTTCCTCATCTGTAAAATGGGGCTAATAATCCCTGCATACCAGGTTGTTGGGAGCATTCAGCCAGATAACGTACACAAAGGGGAACCTGCCCCAATTCTGGCCCTAGAGAAAGGACCACAGCAGATGGACACTCTTTTCCCTCTTCTTTTTCTAATAATAGAGGACTCTGTAGGAAAAGTCAGGACAAGATTTTGTTTCCACAGTAGGCCTCTTTGAACTTGAGAGTTGTCATACAACTTAATATTTGGGATCATTTAGTCTACTTGATCTTTATATTTGTGTAAATTAGGGTCAAGAGCTGTATCTACCCCAGAGGATTTTTGTGATGTTTAAGAAACTTAATGTATGTTAAACTATTTAGCATAGTGTTTGCCATGTGATATACACTCAGTAAACGTCAGCTATTATTATAACAGTGTCTCGTCACAGAACACTTTGTAAAATGTATTTAAACTCTCTGTACCTTCATTTCCTCATCTGGAAAATGGGGAAATAACAGTAGCTACTTCTCAGGGTTGTCATTAAGGTTAATGAGTTAAAACATATAAAGTGCTTCAGACAGTGCCTGGCACATGGTAAGTGCTCAAAGTATGTAAACAAATATTAACTTTATTTTTATTAGTGTTTGATCAGTGTTTGTTTCTGCTCTAGAAGACTCTTACCTAGTATAAATGTTTAATACAAGATTTTCATATTATATTATGTAACATACATAATATATTACTTATAGAATATATATTAAATTACTATTATTATAATCTGTATTATATCGTGGTATTCTTGAGAGGTTCAAGGAAATGATGATGTTTCAGAAATTGTTAAAGTTCCAGCATAGATTTGCTAACACTTATTTAAAAGGTAAAAATGGTCCCCTAAGTATTATAGAACGCATATTGGACCAACCTTTCTAAAGTGGACGATTGCTTAAATTTAAAATCATCAGCATTTATGTCACTCCCTTCCTCAGATAATTACAACAATTATATTGTGAAGCAGGACTGATGTGAGGGATGTCACCATCCACCCAAGTCTCTACACATTAAAAAAAGAGAGGTTTGACTGAATTGCATGTCTTCTTAAAGCTTTATTATTATTTTTTAAGCATTGACCTGACAGTTTGAATTATCTCTCAGTAAAAACTTAGGAAAGTTCCCATTAGTAATGACACAAATAAAGACCTTTTTTTATTTAAGGAAAAGAAAAATCCTGTAAAGTACAATGGCAAAAGGAAGAAAATTCTAACCCCACCTACCCACCTTTTTCTATCTCTGTCAACACAACCAAGAGCTTGATTTAGTTTCTGCACACACATACAGAGGAAGAACCAAGTGTGAGAACCAAATATTTAAAAAAACTTTTTTTTTCTTTTTTTTGATGCCTTCCATGAGCACACATCACATGTGTGATAAGCCTGAGATCCCCAAAGACTGTATGTGAAATATACATTATAGTATCATAGTCAAATGGCTTTTTTCCCCCGTAGACTAATACTTTTCGTTCCAGGTACTCTTTCTCTTTGCTTCGTTAGCAATTTGGTTACCAAAATGAGCAGACACACATGCTCTTTGATGTCAAGTTGACTTACTTTCCTCTTGAATAGTGGCTGCAAAAATTTATTCCCACTTTCAATGTATCAAATTCACCCATTGTCCTCAGAGAAGCAGGCCCGTTTTCTTCCCTGGGAAGGAGTTCTCCTATAACATGGGACACTCCAGGACAATGTGAAAAATTAGAGATTTGAAACATCCAACAAAGGATATTCAGAGCACTGGTGAGAGAGAGAATGAGAGCAAGAGTGTGTTCATGAAAGGGAGAGAAAGAGAAAGAAAAATCCCTTTGTATACAGCCATTGAAATACAACTTCAAATACACTGTGTTTCTGGGAAGAAAGCCTCTGTAAAAAAAGTAGCATCCCTCCAGTAAGTTCTAAATTAAGTTAATAAAAACAAATCGAAGCAGAGGGCCAAGTCTGCTTTCTGGAGGCCACTGTGAGAATCGGACTCTGGCAACCTTTTCTGTGAGAAAAATTGGTTGATTGTGGGAATCTAATGATTTCTCTAGATTTATTTCTGCCTTGATATGTGGTGAATCAGGGTATCATTTCACTCTTTCTCTCTTGTCTTCTCTCTCTTTAATCTTCCTTAAGAAGTTTTTCCTTTATCATCTCAAACTAAAACAAATAAAGTTCCCCAGTCTTCCTGCCTTTGGGGGCCCAATAGCAAGTGAGTAGATTTGTCATGGGCCATTCAGTGCTCTTGAATTAGAGCAGAGCTGGGACTGCTCAGGTGTCTGTAATAGAGATAAAAGTGGGTTGCCCAGCTCAAAAAAGAATCTGTTTTTCTTTGCACCTCAGGAAAGGTCAAATAGAATTAAATTTTTTCAGTTGACCAGAACAAAGATAGATGACTTGATTTTCAGTGCAAATTTGGTTATGTCAAACCAAGTAGCACCAGAAATATGATCGATTAACCTCTGGAGAGTCAATGGCATATTTCATTTCACTCCCTTTGGTGTCACTGTGGGCACTGCGCTGTCTTTCAGGATGATGGATTTACAGGGATTCTCAAATGTCTATTAATGCCCTTCACCCACTTTACTGAGATCAGTCATCTGAACAAATGGTTTGAAGGTTTTGTATGAAGATGCTATAAAAAGAGTCATTGGTTTCTCTTGTTTGTAACAGTTATTATGTATATAGGTTAAGAGGAGATTAGAATTCAAGAATTGATGTCATTGAAAATGAGAGCCATATTTGAATTATCTGGAGAGTTTAAACAGAGATGTCTCATTTGAAGAGGATCTTTATTTTCCTACATACTTCTCTGGAAGTACATTTTTTTAAAATTTTCCTCCTACATGTTTTATTTTAAATATTTCTACATGCTGTGAAAGTTATAAAAATCCCCAGTTTTCTGTACCTAATCACAATGGGGTTGATAAGAAGGAGTATGTGAGAATAAGAGCACAACGGAGTGTTTGGAGAGAATAACGATCCTCATGGAAAGCAGTGGTAGTTTTCAATGTTCTTACCTAGAGTTGGTGAGGGGGCAGCAAGGAGTGTGCGAGCTGCTATAATCTTCTGTAAAACAGAACCGGACATTGGCCGAAAACTGCATGCTTCATTTCCAATGGAAATAACAAATAAAATGTATGAGATACATACGTATACATTTAACAATCTTCTATTGAGAGATTGCTATGTATTAGGGATTGTGATAGTTGAATTGATCATTTTGGACAGTCTACCCTGAACACCGTGTGTGGGATGGGGACAGATGATCACAGAAACTGTGATACAATGTGATAAACCTAAATGCTGGACAAGAATTGTAAACCATACACTATGGAGGAAGACAGAAAGGGATGGATTGATCTACTAAGGATGAGGAAGAGGAAGAAGGGAGTTAAGTGAAGAAGACCTCACTAAGGAGGTGAAAGCATGAGCCTTGAGGCATGAACAAGATTTAGGGTTTTTCAGAAAAAGGGTAAAAAATGAAGGAGAGGGTTAAGAAGAGGAGAGGAGGCTGTGGGTAATAAGTTCATTCATTCAACAGATATATATTTAGTGCCTATCATAGGCCAGGCATTGTTCTAGCATTCCAGCTGGTAGTGTTCTCTGGGTATGTTCCTTGAGAAACCTAGTGGGGAGATAATGAATGAGATAAATAATGCTAAATGATAAGGAGAAAAAGTAAAGCAGGGAGAGGAATAGGAAGTCTGGAGGGAGGGTGGGACTTTTAAGTGCGTGGCCAAGAATGTTTTCCCTGAGAACTGAAGTTCTGAGTAGCAGCCTGAAGGGAATAAAGAAGCAAGCCTGTGGCTCCTGGGGAAAGAACATTCTAGACAGAAGGAACAGCAAAGGCCCCAAGGTGAGAACAGGTCTGGGTGGAGCTCGGGGGCTGCTGAGGCTGGAGCAGAGAGGAGTGAGGGCAGAGCTTTGGGGGAAGGAGCTTTGAAATTGAGGCAGGACATGGGTCTTTCCTCTGAGTGAGAAGGGAAGATGCTGGAAGGTTTGAGCAGAGGTGTGACATGATCTGACATGATTTCATAGGATCTCCCTAGCTGCTGCATTGAGAACTTCCATTTTTGTACCACTTTACAGTTGTAAAGTGCTTTTACACATCACAACACACAACTCCTCATTCCCCCAGTGAAGGAACGAAAGCTGAGAGAAGTTAAAATAACTTGCCTGAAATCTTAAAGATAATGATGAGTTGTGCCAGAATCAACCACTCTCGGCAGGATCTAAGTTGGAACTGTTTCCATCACATCCCACTGTCCCCATGGTTGTAAGAAACACATAGAGACATGCAGGGAAAAGGGAAACTTCAAAATTCTCACTTTGTTTATTTCATTTCTTCTTTCTCTCCTTTTCTTCTCTCTTTCAACAACAACAAAAAAAACACTCTCTTTATAAAGTTGAAGTCCCCACCCCCTACTTCGAATGCTGTTTTGGTGAAATGTGGTGTCTGAATAATTGGATGTGTGAGATCAAGGTCTGAATCATAGATGAAGTTGCTCGATTTATTGACACATAAACATTTAGCTCTTCTTAGAAATAGGTTGGGAGCTGGAGCAGGTCATGACTTTCAGTCTCAGAAAGTAATTCCAGCACAATCAGGTAGATCCAGCTGGCTGCTCAGGATTTTGGTAGTGTAAATCCAATCACCAAGTTAAGGATAGATGGTGTATGTGTGTGTGTTAAATTTCTTCCCATCTACTGCCTAGCTGACTGTGCTATTGCATTCAAAGGGGAAAGTGTATGTGGGCAATGGATCATGTTTCCAATTCTCTCATGTCTTCACCAGAAATATTTCCCAGATTCTGGAAAAAATTTGTTATCTTTAATGTTCAATGCTTTTATGAATTTTTACCTTTCTTGGAGGGATTTGTGTTAGCGTTGTTATATAGAGATAGATAGAATGGCCTCATTTGTAGTTCTTTAGTTGAAATGTATGAAATACAATTAATGTACTTAAATCTTGATGAATGTTTACAGAAATAAAGCTGTGTAACCACTACCCAGACCAAGATGTACAACTTTTCCAGCACCCTAAATGGCTCGCATGTGCCCTTTCTCATTGACTGACCCTATTTTAACTCAAAAGCTTATCTGTGGTTTTGGCCATATCTTTGACCTTCCATTTTGGCTTGTCTTTGGCAAAAATTCACTCCTGGTTCAAAATTGAATAGGTTGTGATTGTATGGTTATTATAAATGTATCTTAGAAACATCTTTTTTTGATGAAATATGTAAGAAAACACTAATTACATTTTGCTTGTTATCCATGTGTGTTAAAATAACTAAAGAAAGAGGATTTGGGGTCAAGTATCGCTAAAGTTTTTATTCAACCAAAAATATAACAATAAGCACTTGGAAACATAGTGCCAAACCCCAATTGCCTACTGTCCTCCCATTTATCATATGATTGAAGCCCACAGAATTGAAGTACTTAATGGAGCCCTCTGTTAGGGAAAAAAAAAAATCCTCCTCATCACTTTTTTTTGTTGACATGGAATGCTTTACCTAGCCACAAGTAAAGTGCAGGAAGCTATTTTCAGCCATTTTTCATTTTATTCAAGTATTAAGTATAGAGGTAGATTATCAACCAGTGATCATATTTTCTATCTCTTCTTACTGAACGTTTAAACATTTGTGTCGTTCGATAATGCATGTTTACTTCACATATTACCCAGTTTCTCAATAAATTCACTCTTGAAATATGAACATGTTTCTAACATAAATTAGTTATAAAGATGGTTTTAGAGAGACTTATGGCGGTTGTTTTCAAATTAACGTGTATATTGTGTTGGCTTGTGTCTTAATCTCCACATTCAGGGCAAACACAGCAGACACTAGTGGAAAAGAATGCTGTATTCTCAAGCCCCAGGTTTGACGTTTATTGGACTGACCTGAGAAACATGCTTATTCCTCAACCAGTCACTATGGCCAAGGGAATGAGCTACAGTGATTGGTCAGATTTGGGAACGGTGCCCATCCCTAGATGTGGAGGGATATAGGAGTTGGCTTACTCCAGAGACCATTTTAGAGAAAGAATGGAGAATAGTGGTTCCCAAAGGGAATCTGCTGTTCCCAGAAACAGGAGGAGTGTAGGTGTATGGGGCAAAAGACTCTTGGGCATGTTGGAGGTGGGGGGGAAGGGAATGAGTCTCAAGGTCGAAGTTCAGAGCAGGAAGCCCCATTTGTAAAGCTCGTATTTTAAGACCCATCTGGTTCTTTGAGTGACTTATGGGAAGTTGGAGAAGTGACCACACATCTGCAAACCTCCAAATATTTGACCTGCCCTGAAAAGTTGTGTGAATTTCCTATGATGTCTGTAAGCTGCCTATTTTAGGGCCTTTGGCAAAGAAGGTTGTTTCAAAATATACTTTCCTTTTCCATCCCCTTTGCCTTATAACTTCTCATTAGCATTCCTGAAAAGGACCAGAGTTAATTTGGTTGGAGATATTATCACAAAGGGGAGGATGGTTATTCTTGGCCAATATTAATTAATTTCATTTTTTTCACACTCTTTCAAACCATAATGGAAACTTGTCTTATTGAGAATTGACTGTGCTCTTCCAATTCATTTATACTAAATATATACAGAGAGAGTATATACATGTGTAGGTTATTGACCAGTGATCATATTTACTACCTCTTCTTTACTGAACTTTTTAACATTTGTATTTTTGATAATGTATATTTAATTCATCATATATATACTTATATATGTGGTAAAAGTCAGTTTCTTAAAGGACATTGGTAAATATGTTTTGTGCAATTTTTTTCATACTTAGTACCTAGTTTTGAAATTTTAGAATTTTTTTAATGTTCTTAAAAAATATTTGAATGTTCTGTTGGGTTCCAGATCTATTGTCACATAGTTGTGAACAAATAAACAAGCAAAGTCATGAGAGCGATGAACTAACCAGTTTCATTATCATATGTAAGCTTGTCCCCAACAATCTGAATTCTGGTTTCCTGCTGAATCTTGTTTTCTCCTTGATCTTCTGGCATTTTCTGATGTAACAGATTCTTTTTCCTTACTAAGGGATGTGGTATTAATGAACTCAGGAGCAATGAGGATTATTTAGATTAAAGCTTATTTATCTTCTTTTCTAATTATAGAAATTATAGAAAGTGACAGGGGGGTCAATAAAGGTTTCTTTCCTATTACTACATTATCTTTCTCATCTAGAATATCTTCTCAAGGTGAATTTTTTAAAGGGAGGGGGACTTACGGGGGAAGAGCTCTTACTGGGAAAAATTCATCGCCCTTATTTTTAATTCAACGCCCTTATAAGTGGGTTATATGCCTCCCTGAGCTCATCCTGCCAAGTTCTGCCCAGAGTCTCTTTGATCTGTTCTCACTGCCTTATACGGGTGTGGGAAGGATTAATTAATTAACACTTATAAAGAGCTTTGAAGATGAAAGTGCTTTGTTTGTGCCACCATCTTCTCTTGGCTTCCCCTGTCTCCAGATTTTACTATGCAGAGGTCTCTCCCCACCCCTCCCCGCCAAGGCAGAGACTATGTTTGGACTTGTAGGGATAGTTTACTGAACTTTCAAAGAAAGCAAGCCTAGGTTTTGCATTAGAGAATAAAACAGACCCAATGCAAGCATTCTTTTTACTCCTGGACTTGCCAAAACATAGACATCCCATTTTAGGTCGAACTCCTTCAGATGTTTTTTGAGGTGGTGGGCATTGTATGTCTTTAATGGATTTATATTTTCCAAACCTTTTTATAACCTCAAATACCCCTTCCACCATGAGACAATGTCCAAGTTAGTCATCTTCAGTAACATTTACTCCCCGTCCCCACTTCCATCCCAGCGAACTAGAGGACTGGCCTCTGTCACACTCCCCTGGGACTGGCACTTCTCTCACTGTAGTTCAAGCCTCACTTTTCTTTCAGAATGGAATCTACGTTTCATAATCTCTCTGCTGACTTCTTCCTTAAACCACATAGAGAACACTATCGTGTCAATATTTTTCCAGTTTGAACGCCCTTCTCCTACTAACATGCTACCCAGAAAGTAGACTGCTCTTTGATGGGCTCTTGAACGTGGCTGGTATCATAGATGCAGCCGCCGGGAATTCCCTGGCGGTCTTATGGCTCCGCGCTTCCACTGACCTCGGCCCACGTTCGATCCCTGGTTGGGGAATTAAGATCCCCCAAGTCACGTGGTGCGGCCAAAAATTTAAAAAAAAAAAAAAAGATGCAGCCATAGACTCAGGACTGTCATGTGAGCATGGCCCTTCTACTGACAGTACCATGGAGTCTTCCCACCGGTACCTGTGAGTGCTAAGACCAACCTCAGATCCTAGCGGTCTACTACGGCCGTTTTTCGGTGATCTGAAACGGCTTTTTGTGATTAGAAGGGAAGGGAAAACTTTGTGAAAACTGCAAAGCCATGTAGAATCCAAATCACAGGAAGACTGTATTTCTTAATTTTCAGAGACAATGGCAATGATTTGTAAATAGATGCACAGCCACATAAAATGTTGCTTTAGTAGATTCTGCCTTTATGGACGTGATTTCTTAGTTTGGGATTGCTAAGTGGTTGTTCAGGTTTGAGAATTTGCTTGTATGTTTTATTTGTTCCAAAATCATATTTTTAAAAAAAGCAATTTATTTCTCCTGTCCTTACATCATCTCATTATATTTCTGTTTTTTTGGTCTGGTTTAGAGTAGCTTTACAGAATAATGATGATGATAATTACCGCTTACAGAGCACGTGCAATATGCCAGGAACACTCCAGATACTTCTTTTCCAATATTTCATTTAATCCTCATTACAGTTCTCTGAAGTAAATTTTACTACTCTCATTTGTCAGATGGAGAAATGGAGGCTCAGAGAGATCACTAATATGCCCAGGGTTATGGAGCTTGTAAATGGCAAAGCTGGGATCTAAACTTAGGCCAGAGTCTATCTAGATTTCATGCCCAGAGTCCATGCTCCAAATGACATTCCACCCTCTTTGGGACTGCATTTACTACAGCAAGAGAAAGTTAACTCTCCCCGGGTGCATAAAATGCATGAAGACCTTTACAATCCACCCAAAGGGTCATCTAACATGATGGAAATTCTTCAAAAATTTTCTAGCTGATTTTTCAGTCTGTTTGGATTGCACTGGGTACATACTGGCTGGCGTGACATTGAATAGCCCTCTAAACCCCTCTGGGCTTCAATATCTTTACCTGTAAAATGGGGATAATGATAATACCCGCCTCAAGGGATTTTTGTGATGTGATTACGTAGAGGAACGTGTAGTGAGTGGTGAGTTGCTGCATTTCATTAGGAAACACCTACATTATTCTTGATGAAAGATTGTGAAACTCTGAACTAATGATAATTGAAAGGAACTGACATATTTGAGAGAAACTGCTTGGATAGGAGGCCTGAGTGAAAAGGAGGACTTCAAAATACAGCAAGCCTGTGATGTGGAGGTAATTTAACAGAGGCAGAGATCACAGGACGAGGAGCAGGCTTGTCAGGGGAGATAAAGAGTTCAGTTTAGAACATATTAGGTTTGAGGTGATGGGAGAATTTCTATGTGGAGATGTTTAGCAGAACTTTGCATCTGATGTTTAGCCGAGAGGATGGAAGATGGAGTTAAAGATGTAGGCTTGGGAGCCATTTGTAGAAAGGAGATATTTGAGATATCAGAGTGGATGAGACTGTCTAGAAGGAGGTTATAACATCAGAAGCAAATTCTGGATACACTGAAAGCCTACACTTAGGGCACAGGCATTCGAAGGGGATCCAGAGAGGGTTCCAAAAGGAAATGACAGAGATTGAAAAACCAGGGAATGAATTCCACCACAAAGAAGAAGAGGGTTTCAAGTAAAGGTTGACATTAGCGTTGAGCTCTGCAGAGGTTGACAAGGATCGCAGGGCTGTGATTTTTGCCATTAAGAGATTGTTGGAAACTTTTGAGAAAGTAGTTTCGGAAGAGTAGTTGGAAACAAAGATGTTGTAAGGGGCTACAGAATGGTTTAGTGTTGGGACACTGGAGCCAGTGAATGAACACTACTCAGACCAGTATCAAGTGAGATCTTGAGTGTGTCTTATCCATTCAGGTACAAGAGGGGCCAAAATAGTTGCTTGATTGTCTTAGTATCTTGGGTTGAGTTCCACCAAAAGCTGACTCAGGCAAGGATTTGAGTACAAATAATTTATTTGGGAGATGATACCAGGAGGAACCGAAAGGGGAATGAGAACTTGAGACAGAGAAGAGAAGAAACCAACACAGGATGTTGTGATCAAATTACTGCTGTGACAAGTGGGGCCCATCCCTGATGGGGACATCTGGGAGACAATCTGGAGTACATCTCGGACTTGCTCTTTTTGGGAGGTAAGGAGACTCAAGTATTTATCCTCCAACTCATCTATATTGACTGAGGGTTGTTTTCAGAGTGGCAACCCCTGACACCTCTGACCTGCCCCATACCTGCAGAGAGTGTATCAAAAACAAACAAACAAACCAAGCCCCCCAAGCAAACATACAAAACCCCTCAGAGTCACAAGTGCTTGCAATTGGAGGCCATGTGCATGGTGAGTTCAGGGAGGAGTGGGCAGGGTCTGCTGCAATTAGGGATGGACTGGGCAGGGTGGAGACAGAGGAAAGGAAAGGAGTAAAGGGATTGATGTGTATTGAGGACCTAATATATACCAGACACCAGGTGCTTTAGTGTGTGTGTGTGTGTGTATGTCTGTCTCCTTTCATCCTCACAACTTTCACATGAAGAAACTGAAGTTCAGAGAGATGAAGTAACTTCACAAGGAGCAACAGGGACCCAATTCTTCCTTAGATCATCTAAATGCAAAGCCATTCCACACTCGGCAAGTAAACCCGGGGCGTTAATGGGGGCATAGTTGAAATAGTGACTCGTGGTGTGTTTGGACAGATCATCTCATCAAAATGATGCCCTTTGTTTCTGAATTTGTGCTTTCATGCCTTCCCTCACGTGGAAGGAGTCATTAATAGCTTGGTTTTTAAAAGGTCCCCTGCAGGCTTATAGCCTGTACATGGAAATCAAAATAACTAAAAGAATAATGAATTGTGTTAACAAAGGATATTATTATCTCTTCTAATTATTTATGCTATTAGAAACTTGAATGTAAGATTTGCTATGATTATACTGTAATGCTGGAAATAGAAAGTGTTACGCCCATCCTGTCCCACTTGTTCCCTCCCTCCCTTCTCCTTGTCCTCTTCCTAGAGCTTCATCCTTTGGGTCTCCTACCTGTGCTCAGTGTCTTCAGATGCTGCCCTTCAGGGCTCTGACTGATAACACTCTGATGACTCCGCCCCGCCTGGTTGAAACCCTACCCTTCTCTTTCTATTCATCGTGTTATCCCCTTTCCTCAAAGTCCCTTTCTATATCTACTCAATTCATCATGCAGCTCAGGCAGTTGTGTTGTTTCCGGCTTTCTTCTGCCTTCCTTGATACCCTTCTCTTCTGTGCCCTAATCCGCAGGCTGTTGGCACCAACCCCAGCTAATCTGATAAAGATCATTCTGATCAATGCTCTCAAAGGGAGAGACCAGAGTATCAGGAGGCCCTTCAGACAAGCCCCTCCCTCTCAGGAAGTCTCTCTTTGGGTGGTTGTATTCTGTTAATGATTTTAAAAACATAGGATATAAAAATAACAGCACAGAATCTTCTGAAAAAAAAAGAATGGATATGAGCACCCTAATTCATCCCACCATCCTGACACACTAGCTGTTTTCTTTCTGCTTATTCCCTGTAAGTCTTCATTCTAGTATGGTGTTTCTATTTCTGCATTTTTAAACTTAGCTTTATTTCAGAATTATTTAAAATCTATTTCTACACAAACATCGTAATTGTCTGGTTTAATAACCAATTAATATTCCATTGTATTGGTGGCACCCTATTTAACAATTCTCTTCGTTAAGATAAGTTTTTCTTTCTCTAGGACAAAAGCCCAAAGTACAATTGCTGGGCTGTGTGATAAATCTATCTTTCGTTTTAAAAGAAACTGCCAGACTATTTTCCAGAGTGGCTGTACCATTTTACATCCCCACTAGCAACGTGTGAGAGATCCACTTTCTCCACATCCTCCTCAGCACTTGGTATTTGTTATCAGCACAGTTTTAATTTTTATTCATTCTAATAGGCTTGTCTGTGATAATCTCAGATTAAGCCTGTTGTTCCGTTGAATTTATTAATAGAGCCCCTTCCATCTTCATAAGGTACCGTTTCCTCAATGCAATATGGTTGCCCCAGTAAATCACGTTATAAGAGTAGCCACCTACTTTGTCTTTACTCACTAGAGTTACAGCTCTCTGTGGTTTTAATTTACATTTTCTTAATGGCTAGCAATGTTGAATATCTTTTCATGTGCTTTTTTTCCCCCAGTTTTAGTGTGATACAACTGACATACAGCACTGTATAAATTTAAGGTATACAGCATAATGAGTTGACTTACAGACATCAATAAACAATTACCACAATAAGTTTTGTGAACCTCCATCATCTCAGATAGATACAAAATTAAACAGTTAGAAAAAAACAACTTTCTCCTTGTGATGAGGGCTCTTAGGCTTTACTCTTAACTTTCATATATAACATACAGCAATATTAATTATATTGATCATGTTGTGCATTACATCCCTCGAAATTATTTATCTTATAATTGGAAATTTGTACATTTTGACCACCTTCATCCCATTCCCTCTTCCCCCTTCCCCCTGCCTCTGATAACCACAAATCTGATCTCTTTTCTATGAGTTTGTTTGTGGTTTGTTTGTTTTTGAAGTATAATTGACCCACAATACTATGTTAGCTCCTGGCACACAATGTATTCAGTATTCCTGTATATTTCAAAATGATCACCATGGTAAGTCTAGTTATCACCTGTCACCATGCAAAGATATTTACATAATTATTGACAATATTCCCCACCTGATACATTTTATATCCATGACTCATTTATTTTGTAACTGGAAGTTTGTATCTCTCAACTTCCCTCTCCTATTTCTCTCATCTCCCCACTCCCCTCCCCTCTGGCAACCACCTGTTTGTTCTCTGTATCTATGAGTCAGTTTCTGTTTTGTTATGTTTGTTCACTTATTTTGTTTTTTAGATTCTACATATAAGTGAAGTCATACAGTATTTGGCTTTCTCTGACTTATTTCACTTAGCATAATACCCTCTATGTCTATCTACCCATTTTGTCACAAATGGCAATACTTCATTCTTTTTTTATAGCTGATATATATATATATATAGAGAGAGAGATATAGATATATATCTATATATATATATATATATCTCCCATCTCCTTTATCCATTCATCTATTGATGGGCACATAGGTTGTTTCCATACCTTGCCTATTGTAAATAATGCTGCAATGAACACTGGGGTGCATATATCTTTTCAAGATAGTGTTTCTGTTTTCTTTAGATAAATACCCAGAAATAGGATTGGTGGATCATATGATAGTTCTATTTTTAACTTTTTGAGGAACCTCCATACTGTTCTCCATAGCGGCTGCACCAATTTACATTCCCGCCAACAGTGCACGACGGTTCCCTTTTCTCCTCATCCTCCCCAACACTTGTTATTTTTTGTCTTTTTGATCATTGTCATTCTGACAGGTGTGAGGTGATATCTTATTGTGGTTTTGATTTGCATTTCCCTGATGATTAGTGATGTTGAGTATCTTTTCATGTGTTGGTTGGCCATCTGTATGTCTTCTTCAGAAAAATGTCTATTCAGGTCCCCTCCCCATTTTTTAACTGGGTTGTTTTTTAAATTTTTTTTTGATGTTGAGTTGTATGAGTTTTTTGTATATTTTGGATATTAACCCCTTATTGGAATTTTTTCATTTGCAAATATCTTCTCCCATTCAATAGGTGGCCTTTTTGTTTTGTTTGTAGCTTCTTTGCTATGCAAAAGCTTTTAAATTTGATATAGTCCCATTTATTTATTTGTGTTTTGTTTCCCTTGCCTGAGGAGACGTATCTGAAAAAAATATTGCTAAGACAAATGTCAAAGAGTGTACTGTCTATGTTTTCTTCAAGAAGTTTTATAGTTTCAGGTTTTACATTTAAATCTTTATTCCATTTTGAGTTTATTTTTGTATATGGTATGAGAAAGTAGTCCAGCTTGATTCTTTTGCATGTAGCTGTCCAGTTTTCCCAACACCATTTATTGAAGAGGCTGTCTTTTCCTTATTGCATTTTCTTGCCTATTTGTCATAGACTAATTGCCCATATAAGTGTGGTTCATTTCTGCGCTCTCTATCCTGTTCCACTGATCTATGTGTCAGTTTTTGTGCCAGTACCATACTGTTTTGATTACTGTAACTTGGTAATATAGTTTGAAATCAGGGAGCATGATACCACCAGCTTTGTTCCTCTTTCTCAAGATTGTTTTGGCTATTTGGAGTCTTTTGCTGTTCTATACAAATTTTAGAATTATTTGTTCTAGTTTTGTGAAAAATGCCATTGGTATTTTGATAGAGATTACACTGAATCTGTAAATTGCCTTGGGTAGCATGGCCACTTTAGCAGTATTAATTCTTCCAATCCATGAGCACAGTATATCTTCCCATTTGTTTGTGTTTTCTTCAGTTTCTTTTGTCAGTGTCTTATAGTTTTGCCAGTACAGGCGTTTTACCTCCTCAGTTAGAGTTATTCCTAGAAATTTTATTCTTTTTGAAGTGATTGTAAATGGAGTTGTTTTCTTAATTTTTCTTCCTGATAGTTCATTTTTAGTTATAAAAACACAACAAATTTCTGTATTTTAATTTTATATCCTACTAATTTACTGACTTCATTGATGTGTTCTAGAAGATTTTGGGTGGTGTCTTTAGAGTTTTATATATATAGTATCATGTTCTCTGTGAAGAGTGACAGTTTTATTTCTTCTTTTCATATTTGGGTTTCTTTTACTTTATGTTCTTATCTGATTGCTATGGCTAGGACTTCCAGTACTATATTGAATAAAAGAGGTTAGAGTGGTCATCCCTGTCTTCTTTCCTGATTTTTGAGGAAATGCTTTTAGCTTTTCATCATTGAATGTAATGTTGGCCCTGGGCTTGTCATATATGCCCTTTATTATGTTGAGATATGTTCATTCTATACCCACTTTGTTGAGAGTCTATCATAAATGGATATTGAGGTTTGTCAAAAGCTTTTTCTGCATCTTTTGAGAAATCATATAATTTTTATTCTTCAGTTTGTTAATGTGGTGTATCACATTGACTGATTTGCAGATATTGAACCATCCTTGAATCCCTGGGATAAATCCCAGTTGATCATGGTGTATGATCCTTTTAATATATTGTTGAATTCAGTTTGCTAATGTTTTGCTGAGGATTTTTACATTTATGTTCATCAATGATATTTGCCTGTAATTTTCTTTTTTCTTTTTTCTGGTGACTTTGTCTGGTTTTGATATCAAGGTGATGCTGTCCTGGTAGAATGAGTTCAGAAGTATTCATTCCTGTGGAATTTTTTGGGATATTTTGAGAAGAATTGGTGTTAACTCTTCTTTAAAAGTTTGGTAGAATTCACCTGTGAAGCCACCTGGTCCTGGACTTTTGTTTATTGGGAGTTTTTTTAAATTACTAATTCAATTTCATTATTGGTATTTGGTATGTTAATATTTTCTATTTCTTCCTCATTTAGTCTTGGGAGATTGTATATTTCTAGGAATTTGTCCATTCCTTCTAGGTTGTCCATTTTACTGGTGTATAATTGTTTGTAGTAATGTTTTATGATCCTTTGTATTTCTGTAGTGTTGGTTTTAACTTCTTTTTCATTTCTGATTTTAATTATTTGGGCTCTCATTTTTTCTTGATGAGTCTGGCTAAAGTTTTATCAATTTTGTTTATCTTTTCAAAGAACCAGCTCTTAGTTTCATCAATCTTTTCTTTTTTTTTTTTTTTAGTCTCTATTTTGTTTATTTCGGCTCTGATCTTTCTGATCTCTTTTCTTTCACTAACTTTAGGTTTGTTTGTTCTTCATTTTCTAGTTCCTTTAGGTGTAAGGTTAAGTTGTTTATTTGAGATTTGTCTTTTTTCCTGCGATAGGCTTGTATCGCTATAAACTTCCCGCTTGGAACTGCTTTTGCTGTGTCCCACAGATTTTGGATCATTGTGCTTTCATTTTCATTTGTCTCCAGGTATTTTTTGATTTTGTCTTCAATTTCTTCATTGATCCAATGGTTGTTTAATAGCATATTGTTTAGTCTCACCTTTTTTTTTTTTTGTAGTTTTTTTCCTCATAGTTGATTTCTATTCGTGGTTGGAAAAGATGATTGATACGATTTCAATCTTCTTAAATTTACTGAGACTTCAAGTTTGGTTCCTTCTTTATACCTTTAGTTGTAGAAGATCGTTTTCTGCTAGTTCTCAGGTCCTACTCATCAATAGTTGCTCTGTAAATAGTTGTAATTTTGCTGTGCCAATAAGAGGAGATGAGTTCAGAGTCTTCCTACTCCACCATCTTGGCCACTCTCCTCATGTGCTTTTTTGTCATCTGTGTATCCTCTTTAGCAAAATGACTGTTCATGTCTTTTGTCCATTTTAAAATTGGATTGTTTATTTTTAATGTAGTGTTTTCTATGTGGGAGCATACACATAACATAAAATTTACCATCTTAACTATTTTTATGTGTACAGCTCAATAGTGTTATGTACATTCACATTTTTGTACAACCAGCCTCCAGAAGTCCTTTCTTTCAAAACTGAAATTCTATACCGTTAAACCACTTCATATTCCTCCTTCCAGTCCCTGGCAACCATAATTCTATTTTCTGTTTTTATGATTTTGACCACTCTAGGTGACTTATGTAAGTGAAATAATACAATATTTATCTTTTTTGTGACTGGCTTAATTCACTTAGCATGATGTCCTCAAACTTCATTCATATTGTTGGATGTGTCGGAATTTCCTTCCTTTTTAAGGTAGAATAATATTCCATTGTATATTTTTAACTTAATTTAATGTAGTATGTACTAATACATTTTGTTTATTCAATCATCTGTAGATGAATAATGTATGTTTTTAGAGTTCTTTATATATTCTTGATAAAATTTTTTGTTGGGTAAGTGATTTGTAAATATATCTCCCAGTCTGTAATTTGTTCTTTATTCTCTTAGTAGGTCTTTCACAGATCAAAAGTTTTTAATGTTGATGACATCTTATTTATTATTTATCCTTTTATGGATCACACTTTTGGTTTCAAGTCTAAGAACTCTTCACCTAGTCCTAGGTCTGGAAGTTTTTCTCCTATGTTTTCTCAAAAAGTTTTGTAGTATCATGTTGTACCTTTTAGTCTGTGATCCATTCTGAATTCATTTTTGTGTAAGACATGAGGCTTATGTCAAGATTTATGTAGTTATTTTTAAACGTAGTAGAATCTTTTATTTAGAAAAGGAGTGGGATTAATAAGGCAGAAATTATGTAAGTTTTGAAAAAATATCTGGGTTTTGTTTCTAATTTAGGGGATGACTATGATATTGGAAATCTTATGTGCTGGGAAATTCAAACTTAGTATGAGGAAAGAGGACAATCTTAGCACATATGGAAGTGAGATATTTACAGAGCAGGTGGGAGTCCTAGAATGCTCCATACAGAGAACAAAAACACATGCTGGTTTGTCTTGTACAGTTCAAGATCACACCTATTGTTCCATTGAAATTATTAATAGTGCCACTTCCGCTGTCAAACAGTACTGATTTCTTCAATATAGGATATGGTCACCCAACTTGCCTATTCCATGCTTTCACCCTAAAGCTAATATGATAGACCAAAAATTTTATAATTGTCTTTCTAAGGTGCTAACTTGTTACTTTAACTTCAGAAAAGTACAGAAATTTCCTGATGGAAGAAATCTTAAGGATGCTTTAGACTAGCTAACGTTTATCTAGCACTTATTATGTGCCAGGCACTGTTCTAAGAATTTTACGTGTAATAATTAATCCTTACTGCAAACTTTATGGTGGGATATATTTTCTCATTTTCATTTCACAGACAAGGCTACTGGGAGACAGAGAAGCTAAGGAACATGCTCAAGTTTTTGTGGCTGGGACTTTTAAAGCTATGATTCAACCCAGGCCGTGACTCCAGAGGCTGGGCTTAACCACTGCTCATCCACATCTCTCCCACCATGGTTCTACAAATGTGCAAGGAGAGCCCAAGAGATTAATAACATTAAAGTGGTGAGAGGGGACCCGCCCCAAGTTTCCATATTGTAACCAAGTTACCAGTGATAGCTGGCAAATAAAATAGACTATGGAATAATAAAGCCAGAATATTTCTCTGTGTATGGGAAGCACAAGTTAATAAAAGTTTGGAGGACAGCTGCTGTTACACATTGTGAGACTTTGGGCAAGTCACTTAATGAACTTCAACCTCTTTGTTAAAGAGGGGTGATGAAAATGCCTAACTCACTGTAAACTGTGAGTAAACTGTAAACTGTGAGTATGTAGGCAGGTGATGAATATTGGTGGTATTATCTGAGTTACATATCAGAAAATCGCTGGACTGGTATTGAAGTGGTGTTGTTTATACCTTGGTTTGAAAAGTCACAGTTTGTTCTTTTGTGTGTCTCTGTCTATGTCTCCTCTGAAACAGTGGCAGAGAACCTTTCCCCTCACATGCTACTCTTTCAGTAGGTACAGATAGAAGTGACCTGAACACATGTATCAACAGAACCTGAAGCACTGGTTGATGTCCAGGTCTCGTCTTTATTTCTGAAGCAACTTTGCACTTATTTGCCATCATATACCTGAATGCAATAGATGTTTACAGATCACTGGTAAGTGTCCAATTTATATTACGTAACTAGAGGTGGCATAAAGAGACACTTAGTTCTGACACTACAGATGAAATTCCTGCATAATATATGGGAAGCCAAATGGACAGTCTGAGTAATATACCATTAAGCTCTGAGTAATTTTTATCAGAATAAGATATATTTTCCTCTATATAGATGGTGCCAGAGTGTTTCAAGTTATATTACTAGCTGCTTTAGAAGGGTTTGAAGAAATACAGCAGGGGATTCAGCTAAAAGTAAAAGAGAGATTCAAATATCCCTTCTAATACAGGTCAAAATTAGAACCAGAGAGGGTGGAAAATAGAAAGAAACATATAAATGTCATATTTATTCTGACTATGTTGATATTGTGAAAAATAAATATTAAAAACTTGGTAAAGAGTAGCATTATGGAGAGTCTGGGGTTATGTGCTTTCAAACCCAGCTTTGAATCCTGACATGAATCTCGGTGCTGCTGTGCACACCTGTGGCCTTGACCACTTCCTTATTCTCTGTGATTCAGTTTCCTCTTTCTCAAGATGGGGATAATAATACCTATTCCATAGGCCGATTGCAAGGATTAAATGAGAAAACCCATGGAAAGAATTGAAGACAGCAGGTGGCACATAGTAAGCCCACAGTACGACTGATTTTTATTTGTATTATCTAAGAACATGTACTTCTAAGTCAATTTTTCAACAGAAGAGGTTCTTGAAATTTACCCATAACATCATGTATAACATCTTGGTTTCCATCAGGGCTTCTCAAACTGTCTGTTGTGAAGGAACAGTTTTTAAAGATTTTAATTTCTAATACACCTGACTGGACTGATTATTTTGGAAAACACTTAAATTTTTGCAGCAATGTGAAATTGCTGTAAGAGTTTCTAAATGCTTCATCTTGCTTTTTCTTATCTCCGCATTGACTACGGCATGGGCAACCTTAGCCCATGTACCAGCACCAGTACATCGATGACTATCTGAGTAGCAACGGCCTAGGTTTCACCCTTTGCCCTTTGCTCTCTGTTGTTTAGCATCTCTTTACCTTTGCCCTGGAAATGGCATCTCCTTTGCCTTTGGGAACTATCCCTCTTCCAGCCCATATGCTCCAGTGAGGTTCCAAAGCAGAGTGGCCTGCCCCTCCTGAATACAGGGTGGATCCATCACTGTACTGGCAGGAAACAGATGGTACCCTCAAACCAGGTAATGTGAGGACAATTTAATAATGACAGTGTTTACATAGTCAGGAGGCAGGACTGGAGAAACAAACAAGAGATAATGCAGTACTTTGGAGCTGGGAAACGCAGGGAACTATTGCTGCCTCTAAGCCTAAACAGTGAGAGGAGGAAGTGTTTACCAGGTTCTGGTGAAGGCTGCTGACGGAGAGGCTGCCTGATAGTAGCTGAGGTGTTGAGAAGAGTGATGATTCAGGGGACCAAACACCATAAACCCACTGTTTTCCTAGTCTTTAATTTCATGTTAGTGTCTCCCTTGGCCAAACCCAACTGGAAGCCAGAGAGAAGGGCACTCTTGCTGTTTTCCATTCAGCTCAGCTTCCTGGGCAGAGAGCAGAAATAGGTAGAGAGTGGATCACAGGATGACCAACCCCTGTGGTTTGCCTGGGTCTGTGGGTTTCCTGGGAGAAACTAAAGTGCTAAAGTTGGGCCAGTCCCAGGCAAACTGGGCAGGTTGGTCACCCTAGATCTGGAGGAGCAAAGAGAGGGTGACTTAGGATCCCAGTCTGACCTATGATAATATAGGTCCTATCATAATATAGGTCCATTTTCTTAGCCACAACAATGTGTTTGCTTTGTCTATTCATCACTAGAAGCAGTGTGTTCATGTGTGTGTGTGTGTGTGTGTGTACGCCTGCTTAGTTGTGTTCACGTGGGGGTGGTGAGTAATCTGATCCAATTAAGTCTAATAATAAATTCAAGGCCCTCAAGGCTTCAGTGAAACCGCTGGATGTTCTAGGAAGGGAGCTGGCCCATTAGGGACCTGTCATGATTGGAATAATCTTAATCCAACTGACCAGTGGTTCTCAATTTTGACTGCACTCTAGAATTACCTGGGGAGCTTCAAAATTACTGTTGCCTGGGCTCATCTCCCTGAGAATCTGATTTAATTGTTGGTGATGTGGTCTAGGTAGTTCCAATGTGCAACCCAAGGTTGAGAACTAGGATGACCTCAAATGGGGACCCTAAGGGACTTGTAAGGGTGGAGAAGTGCTTCAGTTTACTGCCGGGGATGCTGGATGCAGGCTGAGAGCCAATGATGAACTTTATGACCCATCAGGTGCGACTGGGGCTTTGTGTAAATGTCCTGCCTTAGTAGGAGTGAGACACTGCCCATCTCAGGCTCTCCCATGGACCCCATCTGGAGAGGGCAAGGGGAGTCAGGGCTCTTCCAACAGTCTCCGACCCTAAAGTCATATTTCGGGAGTATGGATCTGGGTCTTTAGTGGGAGGCTCTGTCATGCCTCTCATGTCTGAGGGAAAGCTTGTCCTCCTAAGTCCTGGCAGCGTGCCCATCCCATGGAGCACTGGGATAAGTGCTCATAAGGATAATTATGCTTAGGTGCTATGAGCTGGTCTTCCAGGAAGCATTTGAGAGAATCATCGACATTGTTAAGTCATATGACCTGCAGCACCAGGTCAGGACCAGGGTGAGGCAAGAGAGGCACTTGGTCACACAATTTAAGGAGGCAGTCCCTCCGGCTCAGAGAACAAGTGCTTCCTTAAAATTCGCATGCTTGGCACCTTTCTAGCCTCACTTCATCCTTGCCCTGTGCTGCAACTCACAGATCACCTAGAATCGCCCATTGGACAGGCAGCTCACGTGAGCTTTTCTAATTTTAGATTGATTGGGTGAAGAGGATCTCACATAGGACCCCACCATTCATTTTTCTCTCTCCACTCCACATTGACACAAATGGCAGCCACTTTGGCCCCGTGGCCTCTCCCTCCCTGTATGGCATCTCAACTGCTCTGGAGGATTTACCTACATCTCTTGGCAGTAACAACTTGGTTGGGCCCCTCATGGTGGATTGTTGTGAGTGCCATATAGCTTTGATTTTAAGACAGACCAGCTGAAATATACCTTTCAAATTGGAAGATAACCTGGACTTCATTGTTAAGCAGCTATGAGACATGACTGATGGCCTATTCCTTTGCGGCACCTCAAAGATTTTCAAGTGATCAGTTGCAAACATACTCTCCGTATTTGCTAAAACTCAAATCAGTTTCATATGATGTGGTTCCGAACAGAAACTTCATTTTATTCTCTGGATTGACCTTCTTGTACTGTGCTCAGTAACTGAGTCTATAAAAACAATTGTCATTATTTCCAGTAGTGAATTTGAGAGTTTAATTAATAATAATAAAGTTTCTATATTTGTGTATATAACTATATATTTTTTTCTCTTAAATTAGAATTCAGTATTATTTCTTCTGCACAGTGAAATCACTTTCAGCCCTTTCATCATGGGTGATTCTGAAGTGTCTTTCAAGTAAAGAGTGCTTTAGAGGAGGACGCTGGTTTTTATTGGTGTTATGGGGTGCCTAGCACTTTGCAATACTTAACACAAGTGAGATGGTAACAGCTACTTTACTAATCCTGCAATAAAGGCGTTGCTTATCACTGATCACACCATGCTTAATAATTCTAGTTTCAGTATTTAATGGCCAACAGCCAGAATGTATCCTGACCTGACCCTTTTTGTTTATATAAAGTGACACAAACTGGTGAATCCACACAAAAGGGCCCTGTTGGTGGACGGCTCTTGGCTATTGTCTATTACCCTGAGACAAAGAAAATAGGCTGAGAGAATTGAGGGAGCATAAAACTTTGGAATCTGAGATGGAGATTGTGGGATGTTTTCCCTGGACTCCCCTTGGCCCTGGAGGGACGCCCATCTGCTTAGATCTAGATGACTCTGGATATTCCTGCCGCTGGACACTTTTCACTCCACTTCTAGGGAAACAAGGACACAGGGGCATGCCTGATGTCACAGGGTGAATCAGCAGCTACTTGGAGATTCTGATTCCTAAGACTTGGCTCAGGCCTGGGAGGGTGGGGTATAGATAACCATTAACACTGAGCTTTAATTTTCTTTTAACATTAAAAAAAAGCTTTGGAAATCACTCTTCCTTCACCACCGTTATTGATTTTCCACTATTGATAGATTTGGAAGAAAAAGACCACTTGCATGTAAATCAAGCAGGCCATTTTCATTTATATTAGCAGAGGACTCATTGTCATTAATTATTTATCGTTTTTTGAGTTATCCTGAAAGGTGGGGTCTTTGGTTTTCATTTCTCAGCAGAAGCAAGTTTTTGATGACTGGGGGTGCCAATTCCAAGTTAGGTGGGCTATTCTAACTCATCATTGACAAGAAAAGGACCTTCCACGCACACGGGGCAGGTACTCATGTGCTTATTGAACGAATTTTTACATGGATTTTCTTCTGTGAAATTACCAGCATTTTGAGATTTCATTCACTGTTGTTACGGGAATCTTTTGGTTCATTTGCTAGCATCGTTGGTGAATTTTTACTACGGCAAATTTCAAGCATTCAGAAAAGCAGAGAGAGCAGTATAACGAGCTCCCAGCTATGCGCCTCCACCCACCAAAATGATCAACATTTTGCCAATTTTGTCCCATCTCCCGCCAGCCCCTTGCTTTATTTTTGATTTTTGTTTGCTGAAATATTTATAAACAAATTCTAGATATCATAGACTTTTCACCCCTCAATACTTCAGAGAACAGATAAGGACTTTTTAAAGCCAGAATCATGGTACCCAGAATCATGATACCATTATCACACTTAATAAAATTAACACAATTATTTAATGCCATCTAATCCCAATGCATGATTTAAAAATGTCTAATTTTATTTGGTTTCTTGAATCAGGATACAATAAAATGCTGCTGCTTGATATTAATCTCTTCAATTTGATAAACATTCCTGAGTATGAATGATGGGCCAAGAGCAGGGGCCATGAAGACCAATATAATTTAGTCCCTAACCCGGATGTGGTCCCAGTTTTGCAGAGAAGACAGGCACAAAAATAATCACTCTAATATATATGCAGCCCAGGGAAGGCTAAAAATTAGTTGTGGATCATACACAGTGGGCACGTAGGGAGGGTGACTTGGGAAGAAGTAGGGGTCACAGCAGGACGTTTCAGATTCCAGTAGCTAACATTTATGAAGCAATTGCTATGTGCCAGGGACTATTTCAAATGGGTATCAGCACATTTAGTCCCCTCAACATTCCATATTATTATTATACGTATTTTACACACTGAGGTGCGGAATGGTTAAATAATGTAATTACTGAAAGATCAGTAAGAGTCTGACAGGTAGCAAATTGGGGCAGAATATTTGGGCAGAGGAAATCCAGTGAGGAAGGAACCCTGGTGTGAAAGTTCACAAGAGCCATCCACAGTGGCTTATGTGTGTCTGATGTGTGTTGGGGCCAGTGATGGAGTGGGGAACAGAACAGGAGAGGGGTGGTTGGCTGTAAACATCATCGGCTGACTGGAGGTTGGGAACGCTTTATAAATTAGGCAAAGGAGTCTGGAATCTTTTGTTTTTGGGGAAATGGGATACCCCTGAAAGTTTTAAAGAAGATAATGATAAAATAAGATTAGTATTTTGGAAAGAAAAACTTGCTGGCATCGTGAAGGATACAGTGGGATGGGGATTGCCTGAGGAATCTCTGGGGAAAAGACTAGCAGTGGGACAAGCCAGGAGAGAAAGATCTATTCCACGCTGATTTTTTCTAAAGATATTTAGGATGTTCTTTTCTCACTATAAAAAGTAATACACACAATAAGAACCTACAGTATAGCACAGGGAACTATACTCAATATCTTGTAATAACCTATAATGGAAAAAAATGTGAAAGAGAATATATATATATATAACTGAATCACTTTGCTGTACACTTAAAACTAACATAACATTGTAATTTAACTATACTTCAAGTTAAAAAAAAGACCTAAAAAAAAGGTAATACACTCTCATCATAGAAAATTTGGAAAAGACATAAAGAAGAAGAAAAATTCCTATGATCCCAAAGCTCATATCTTCTCAAATTTTGATATATCTCCTTCTAGTTTTTACACACACACACACACACACACACACATTTTCTTTTTCTAAAATTTTGATCATCATTATATATTGTTTTGAATCCTGTCTCTTTCACTTAATCTTATGCCTTAATATTTTCATAGTCACCAGGGATTACAAAGCATTATTTTGAATGAACATGTTATTTCATCAAACAGTGACATCATCATTTATTAATTACCCTCCTATTTTTTGGACATTCAGGTTATTTACAGGGTTCTTTTTTCTTTGTTTGCATTTTGGAGAGCAACCTCTGTTTGCATTTATACCAAATTACTACACCCAAGTCAGAATGGAGTCCTTGATCCTCCACTGCTTTGAATAAAGTAATTACTCAAGTTTTCCACTGAAACCAACCGCTCACGCTCAAAAGCCACCAGCCAGTAGCCACAAGAAGAGGAGACATTGAACTTCAAGAAGCTGGTATGCAGTCCAGACTGGCAGCTCCAAACTCTGCCCACCCTAGTGTATTTTGGATCATAGCGCATCAGGTTGACAGGACTTTGAGCTGACTTTGTGAATCTGGTTAACACTCCTGTGTCACTGCTGCCCATAGGAACACATATTTTTCTGGATGCTCTTCACTTATCACAATAGTCACCCTTTCAACCTATTAACAGCTGCTTCCATAATAGAAAGGAGTGAGAATAAAAAATCTCTGATTTTGAAAGTCTGAAAAGAAGGTGCACATTGCTCACCTGCTGAAAGTAGATGTTATTTTGCAAAAAACATTCAAATTACTCAAATGTTTACTCGTATGCCATCAAGGACATCGTTATAATAAAGTTCATCTCTTGTTCCCTAAATCATTTTCACTGTAACCTCAAATTGATCATTTGAATTCTTTCAAAGAATGTTATGGTTGGATTACTTGGGAATCTGGGTACAAAATGCAGTCTGTCCAGTGTTTATGTGTAATCTTATCAGACCGTATCTAATTGAAAGATAGGAATTAGAAGTAATGGATCTAATCAATTATTTACCCTCCTCCAAAGTAATATGATAAACCAGCAGAACAGTGTGAAAATGCAGGGAATTTAGTCGGTGGTGCTCTGGATTAAAAAGAGAGAAGAAAAATAAAAAGAAAATGACAAAAACAATAGAAAGGAGTCATGTTTCCAAGGAAACATTTCTTCAGTAGTCCATTTGGATGTACCAAAAATTTGCTGTTTAGATTCAATGTATTTTGACCACTGTTAAGGTCAGTGATTTGTTAATTTAATTGTTGACTTTGAGAAATAACCATCATGTACCGCTCAGAGGCTATTCACACCTGAACAAGGTGTGAACACCACAAGAATCCACAGCCCTGAGCATCCAGGTGGGTCCCTGGGAGAGAGAAGCAAGGCAGCTTTCCTCAAGAGAGAACACCTTGATCCTTGAAAGCTCATTTCAGCAAAGGCGGCCTTATGTCTCCTTAGAGATGCTAGGAGAAAGCCATATTTCCTCACCTCCCTCAAGAGAGTGGAGGGAACTTTTCTTGCAGAGTCTGACAGGGTGTGGTTGGGGTCAGGGATCTGAATCTGAGGCTCCATGTTCCCTGTCTGATTTTAAGAAGCATCATTCTGAAATGTGTACCTTGGAGGTCTTTCTAAGACATCTCTGAAGGGATGCATTTATGATCACAGAGCAGGCAAGTATTGTCTATTGTTTACTGAAAAGTAGAAATGCACCATGTTAAGGAATTATGTATATGGAGGGTGAGAAAATGGAATGTTGGAAAAACAAAACAGTTCATTGAAAGGCCACCATTTGGCAGGATCTAGATGTGAATTCATCTAGTGAAGGATCTAGATGTGAATTCATCTACATTACTGCAATGTACACCTTCCTTTCTTTCTCTTGAGTTTCTCAGAAAAGAAATTTAAAAGGAACAAAGGTAGAGATCTAGGCAGTGTAGATGGGCTATGGGCTGGGGTAGAGGACAGAGAAAGGAAGCAACTGGTTTAGGTAATGCCTTTGCTTTTTATTTCCTGTCTACCTAGGATAGGTTTTCTTTATATTTATGTATGTAAGAGTCAGATCATATCTCAGCGCTCCCAGGAAGATTTGATCAGACTATTTTACCCTTAACTCCAGGATCGGGAAATGGTACTGGAATTACCATTTGTCGACTTTTAAAAATCATTCTGCTTTATGTATTTATGCAAATTATGAAAAATTTGAATCTCACAGAGAAACAGTAAAAAAAGGAAAGCATTCCCATAATTCTATTATCCAAAGAAAACCTTTGTTAATGTTTGTGTCTCTTCTTCCAGTCTTTGTAGTTTTCGGTACATATGTAGAACATAGTGTCAAGACCATAATACCTTTGGAATCAAGTGGGTCTCAACTCAAGTACCTGCTCCCCTACCAGCTGTGTGAACCTGGATAAGTATCTTAGCCTTGTTAAGCTTTTTTCTCTTACATGAATTGAAGATAAAAATTCCCATATTATATGGTGATTGTAAGAATTAAGTGAACTTATGTGTGAAAGTTACATTATTACATTTTAGCTAATGTTAATATAATAGCCAATGTTAATGCTATTTGATGTGTGATAATATAGAATATATACCATTTCTTGCTTTTTCCACTCAACTTTATAACATATTTTCTAGATTTCTACAAACCCACCAAATCATATTTAACATATTTTACTAAATTGTTATCATATTTTACACTTTTAGTTTCCTTTAAATTTCTACTATTTTAAGAATTCTTTATGCTAGAAAATATTGTCAAGAAGTAGACAATAGCAATAGAGACAATAGGAAAATTATATAAAAGAGAGAAAAGAAGAAAAATAAAGAGTTCAATCCACTACCACACATGGTTGTCTAGAACATGCCAAAGCTTTTTGAACCTAACAAATTGTTTTCACACCTTGCATTTTTATTCATGGAAAATTATCGCAATTGACAGGATGGCAAGTTGGTTGGGAAGACCTCATCGTAACAGGTGAGAATTCTTGCTAGCAATCGATGAAAAAGATAATGCTTATTTTCAGAGTATTTTAGTTGGAAGTAGTCAAAACAAAGGCATCAAATCACTAGAAAATAATTAAGTGGAAAACCACATTAAAAAAGGGTTAGAAAATAGATTATTAACAGTTGAGTGATTAGGGGTTCTGTAGACACAGGATCTAAGCTGAACTTTTAAAAGGGAGAATTTGGATACCTTGAGAGGAAGAGGGGAGCTTTTTTACTATGGACAAGAGTGTCAGAAGGTGCAGATAATATGAGAAAAGGATGCAGAGCCAAAATGAGTGTGTGTGTGTGTGTGTGTGTGTGTGTGTGTGTGTGTGTGTGTGTTGCAACCAATAGTTTGGCCTATTAAAGTGGAAAGCACTTATTATGAAGCAGAGGGAGGGGCTCGTCTAAGGAGACCTGAATGCTAGGAAGGGAAATTGGTTAAAATACCATTGTAGATTTTTAAGTGGGCAAGTGGAACTTAAGAGAAGACACTGGCAACGATGATCCTATAAACTTAACGTTCTCCCTGCAGTGAGGGTTTCTATCTAGAATCGAAGTCATGTGCAGCTCGCTGTGGAGACTTCTTTAACGTAAATACCATGGCCACTTGACTAAAAACCTTGGGACTGAAGCTCCTCCTCTATTATTGTCCTCAGGGGACCATATGCTTCTGCCACAGATCCATCCTCCAAGCCCCTGCCCCATGTTGCTCATTTCTGAATCCCATGTCACACAGGTGCATTTCATTTGGAGAATCTAAGACACAAGGAAGAACCTAGGTCCCCAGTTACAAAGGAGTCTGTGATTGCAAATTTTCTGGGCTAATTGTGTAAAAAATTACCGGAGTGTGGAAAGATGGTATAGAAGTAGTTTACACTTGTTAACTTAATGAATGTCTGCTACTACATGTTTTTTGGGAGGAGGATTAGATATAAACATCTTTTTATTTTCTGACATGACAGAATCCAATAATGTCACTTCTTGAGTTTACAGTGGAGAAGAAATGTCCTTTACCACCTTTTTTGTCTTTACGAAATTTCTAAATTCTTGACTCTGTGACAACCAAGCTAATGGAGTTTTGTTTGTGTTGAAGGGCCCCAACTGAAAAGCTTGTTCCACTTAAATTTCATCTAACAGATATTTAGTGAGTACCTATTTATGTGTCAGGACCTATGTGAAGGATTGATAGCCCTTCAACCTTCCTTAACTTCATAGTCTGCACTCCCTGTGGCCAGCCAACTTTCCATATGTAGAGTAACAACCTCCAAATCGTATGAATTAAACCACCATCATGATTTCTTACTCACCACCATGGGATTCAGGCTCAAGGATGGCCCCTATTGGGACACTGTTGGTTTGAAGCCAAAAGAAAAGAGTGATGGTAGAACCATGAAATGGCTGTTGAAACTTCTGCTCAGAAATGGTCCATATCATTTCTGCTCATGTTTCATTGGTCAGCACAGGTGTAATTGCTAAGCCTGATGTCAATGGCACGAGGATGTGTAAACCTCTTTCAGGGAGTGGTAGGGTTAAAACTCATTATAGATATTAATTTTTCTAGAAAGCCAAGCAACTGACTGTTTACTTAAGTGGTAGATTAACGTGCTCTTTTTTCTTTTTTTTAACATCTTTATTGGAGTATAATTGCTTTACAATGGTGTGTTAGTTTCTGCTTTATAAGAAAGTGAATCAGCTATACATATACATATATCCCCATATCTCCTCCCTCTTGCGTCTCCCTCCCACCCTCCCTATCCCACCCCTCTAGGTGGTCACAAAGCACCGAGCTGATCTCCCTGTACTATGCAGCTGCTTCCCACTAGCTATCTATTTTACATTTGGCAGTGTATATGTGTCCATGCCACTCTCTCACTTCGTCCCAGCTTACCCTTCCCCCTCCCCGTGTCCTCAAGTCCATTCTCTACGTCTGCGTCTTTATTCCTGTCCTGCGCCTAGGTTCTTCAGAACCATTATTATTTTTTTTTAGATTCCATATATATGTGTTAGCATAAAGTATTTGTTTTTCTCTTTCTGACTTACTTCACTCTGTATGACAGACTCTAGGTCCATCCACCTCACTACAAATAACTCAATTTTAACGTGCTCTTTATATAAAGATAGATTCACACAATCTTGCCTTTAATATCAACTCTATACTACATTTGTGTGTATGTGTGTGGTGTCTTGGGCTTTAATGAAATCATCAAAGAGGACAAAAGTTCACAAATTTCATAAAAGGAAAATGTACAGAGAATTGTACATGTCGTGTTAATAACTTTCCTCGATAAACATTGCTTCTTAGGTAGTTTCATTAACATTAAAGCAATAGTTGCTTCACGGAGGCATTTATTTTACTTTAACATTTTGTGGCTGCAGTGTACCAGGACTCCTCAGAAAAAAAAGGAAGTAGCTAAATTACAGAAGCTAATAACTTCTTCAGTTTAAATTTATTTAAAGTCTTTCAAGAGCTAATGATTTTTCTAGATCTACTCTGTGTTCAATTCTGCCAGACAAGAAATACTATCATTTCGAATTCAACAATATTCTTTCCCAAGAGGATTATTATTTTTTTTTCCAGAGAGAGTTTTTCCCTTCTATTTGTCCCTTTGCTGTTTATAATGGGTAAACTACAATCGAGGCTGCTCCTAATGGCCAAACATGGTTGAGCAAAATGGTAAACGGGACTCATGACAAATAAGAGTGTTGGAGAAGTGTGAGCTTTTAATGCACAAATGAGGCGGTGTACAGGGAAAATGAACAGGGGCTTCTTGTCAGAGGGAAGAACTGTTATTGGTAAGTGGGAGGAGGACGGTGGTAGTGATTTGAAAGCATGTCAGATAACTCGCCTGCCTCATGAGTCATCTTCAGCCACGCCCACATCCCTAGCGGACTTCTCTCTTTCCCTCTCTGTCCCTTTTTCAAGGTTGCATGAAGGATCAGCGTTGCATCCAGCCAGGCACTGAGTCAGCTGCTATATTGGTAGAAGGGAAGCAACTCATCTCTGGGGATGACCCTGAATTTTGTGAGATCATGTTTCTCTCTTCCTTATCCTCACCCAATGAAATGAGCACGCCAAATAAAAAATTGAGTTTACTGTAAAAATGGAAAAATTTTGTTTCTTGTACATCTGGGTTTGGGCCTGAGGGTCATAGCTGCTGCAACTGTGCGTCAGCACTTGATCTTAACCGGTTGCTGGGGGCAACCAGTTCCCAGCAGGTAGCGTGGATACATTTTGTATTTGGGAGGTGGATGTAGAAAGGGGAGAGGTGGGCCAGCAGGTTGTTCCCTTGGGCCTTGAATATGTACAGAGAATTGGTTACCTTTAAAATATTGGGACTTTGCTCTAAAGATTGATTGATCTATTAAAGCTTTGTGGGGAACATGTGCTTCTATTTTTTTTTTTGCAGGTGCTTCTAGTTCCTTGTTTTTGATCTTATTTCAGATCTCCTAAAGAGACTACTTGTAGCCGAATCCTCAACCTGATGATGTATATAGATTATATGAAGTTTTGTGGGTGGTTCCAAGAAACTCCACCAACTGGAGTAAATGCAATTGCACACAGATTTTGGAGCTGTGCTGGCCTTCGTAGAACAATATGGGTCTGGGAGAAACCAGATCAGGGACAGATGCCTAGGACAGAGGACTGCACTAGGACAGCCTGGGGCCTGCTTTTCCCCAGTGTGTGTTCACCTTCTCAATTTCAGCTAGAACCAAACTGGTCTTCAGGGGACTAGATCTTCCCCCGAGGACATTCCTTAAGTGCTCCTAAACAATTATCGTGTACCTTACTGATTCCATGCTAGATTCTGTTCCAGGCCACATTCTTCATGACTTGAGAGTGAATCTGTCTATTCTTTGTGTGTCCTCTTATAAAAACTACCCTCCCCACCCTATGCTTTGCAAATAGCTCTTTTTGCTTGGCAGATCCCTGAAAGTCTACAAATATTTCCTCCTAGGGATGGAAACTCTGATCTCTCCTTGGGCACTTTAAAAGCACTACCCATCCAGTGTACAATAAGTTTTCTTACTCCTTGGTCACCCATTGATCCTCTTAAAATAACCTGTTTCTTTGTTACCTTCTGTTACAGAGTTGTTATATGTAAGGAGGCAGGTAGAGAATAGGCCCTACTATTTGTCATGTGCTGCCTGCATGAACGGGTTTGTCTTTGGACGCAAGGTTGGGTTGTACCTTGTCAAAGAATGCTACAATGGCATTAGTGACCTGAACAGAAGGTATTTAGTAGCTGGAGAGGGATTGGGTATTGAGCATTGGGAAGAGGCCTGAAGGTAGGACTAATAGACCTGAAGCTTCCTTCCAGAAGTTGCCAGTGGAAAAACATGTATTTCCCAATAAGCACTATTGATAAGGCAAGGAAATAAAGAGAAACCAAGAGACGAATGCAAATCAGAAGGTATACTTTTGGTTCTATTGACATCAAACCTATTTTTCTTCCCACAGGGATGCTTGTCTGTAGTGGAAGAGAGCTCATCAGCTGAAAAGAGTGCATGCCTTCCACCCCATCACCAACGAGATGGCATTTTCAGCCACGAAGCGCCACATACTAGCTGAGATGGACAAGTTACAAATAAAAGAATGCATCGAGCCCCAATAACACCTTTGGGCAAGGGAGAACCACACCTTCAGACATTCAAACATGTTAATTTTCTTCAAACAAGAAGAAAGAACTCTGATCATTTCCAGAGAAAGCACAATTTAGCAAGGACCATAGGATGGTGGTGCTTAACCAGGGATGACCCCTCCCCTCTCTGCCATTTTTGGTGGTCACAACTGGGTGGGGGGATTATACTGCAACTAGTGAGCAGGGACCAAGGATGTCGTTCAACATCCTGCAACTCATAGGACAGTTCCCCACACTCAAGAATTATTCAGCACAAAATTTAAATATGCTGCTGTCGAGAAACTGTTGTCCAACGTTAATTCCAAATATGTTTCAAAATCAAGTGGGTGCTCAGAACACAATCTGTCTCATCAGATTGTTTTTTAGACACCGGCTACCAATCAGACATAAAGAAAAGTGATTCATAGTTAAAATATAAATGTAAAAAATGACATAGTTAAAATACAAGAGGACAAACCTGCTTCTCTTTTTCAAGGAACTGATTTATAAAGAAAGGGTGCTGCTTAAAATTTTGTTGTTGTTATTGTTTCCAGGAAACAGTCTTGCTCTTCTGTTTGTCAATGAAGGTGAAGTCTTTATAGAATTTTCACACACTGTAAACATGAATAGTGAGCAAACACTTAAAAACCAATCTTTTAGACTGGAGATTGATTACGTCACTCAGATGCACCCATGGATTTTTTTTTTTTTTATTCCAGATCTTGTGAAGAACAAAAATGCTTATTGTAGATGAGAATGTACACTGTATTCGAATGCTCCACAGAATTTCAGCTTTGAGAAGAAAATTGATCATTCATTATGAGAAAGATTACAGCTTGTTCCTATCATATCTAAAACCTGAGTCATTAAAGTTTAAAAGTTTCACAAAGGCCTTGTACTTTAACCGCTTGAAAATGGTCATGAGATGGCCTTGGGAATGGGAGATGATGCAGTGTTTACTGTGGCATTTTGGGCGGATGCAGTGGTTCACCTTTTCATGGGACCCCTCCATCTTGCATGTTGTGAAAGGATCATGATGTTATAAGATTCTTAAGTCAACAAGAGCACGGCTTTGCTCTGTGGTGTTTCATTAAGCAGTTGGATTGATAATGAGAAACATTTTCAAAGACAGAATCTTAATATAGACTTTTTAAATGCTTATGAATTCACATCAATAGAACTAATAAGTTTACTGTCGCTAGGCTAGTGTGTCTATTAAGTGAAACTAATTTCACTTAATCTTAATTAATTTTCAACTTCTACTTTGTCTCCTCAGTTCCTACTTTATTCTCTTAATTACAGCTTATGCTTAGCTTTGCTGGTACTAGAAATCAAAATTAAATGAGGAAAGAAAGCCAAGTCCAAATCTGCTTAGGTGGTCGGGTCCAAATGACCAAACTGTTACTTGAATATGGAGACGGGAGTTCCTGTGTGTGTGTGTGAGTGTGTGTGTGTGTGTTTGTGTGTGTATGTTTACCTCAAGTTTCAATTTCCACAGAAATTAGCTCCTTCTCCCAAATGTATCTGTTTCTATCTGAAATGGTTGGGGCTTTTTCTATCTAGAAATATCTTATTGAAATATCCTGAATTATACTATTGTTAGTACTTAGAAGTTGTATAAAATTGCTCTAATATAAGCTATAAGTTATAGCAACTATTCTCTATAGCAACTGAACTACTTTAATATATACAAAACTGAAGAATCCTAGAGTCTTTTCTGAAGGGAATTGTAGACTGTCATAGCCAGTCACATAATTGAACGTTCAGGGTCAGTCAACAGTCAATACTTCATTTAATCAAATTTCTAAGGACTTGGTCTTGCTTCCTAAATTAATTTTTTCTTTTATAATATTGGGTTGAAAAAGTTTTAATCTTAATTTCTGTTTTCTTTTTTTAACTTTTCTTGGAGATTTAAAAAACCTGCTTTTCTCTCAAATTTTCTGCTGGAAAGTCATTGCGTCATCCTGGGCCAGGGTGGAAAGCTCTTCCCAGGTCCCCTCTGACACTTTGAACACAGTCATACCCAGCTCTTCCTGACTGTTGTAGAAGCCACATGTCATTCATTGTCAGCTCCATGTGCTACTACAATAGTTCAGGTGTCTGAGCTTTTAATCATTCCCCAGGACACTGTCAGAAAAGGAATGTTGGTATCTCATGGCTCTGGCCAAGTTCACCATGTGTATTGCCATGTTCATCTTGTCACCAATCATAATGAAATAAGGGCAGAGGAAAAACTCCTTGCTCAGTATCCACTTCAGAACTTCCAGTATAAAAATAACATCTGGTTAGTTGTCTCTCAAACTCTTCTACAGAAAAAGGTAGAAAGTTATACTGTGATCCAAACCAAAAACAAAACCATGTACCTATTGCCAAAAGCTAGAGCAATCCCAACTAACTCTTGCTGGCTGGTGAAATGCGTCTGAACAATACCATCAGCACTCCTGAAAGCTGGCAAGAGACCCTTTTAACCATTTTCCACCATCTGCTACCAACACAGAACTAAAGTGTCATTCAGAAAACACAACGGCTGCCCTTGTGTCACAAGGGTACCCCAATCCTTCTGCTGTTCCTTCTACTCTCAGACTGAAACTCCTAGAAAGCACCTGGATATGAGGGAAAAGCGAGGTCAGGCAGGGGAGTGAAGGGAGAAGAGGATGACAGTAGATGAAGATGGAAAGAGGAGGAACCCCGGTTGCATTGTATACATGAACCATTTGTTCAAAGCCAGAGAGCCAAACAATGGGGTTGAGACGATCCCATCTCGTTCAAGAGGGTTATGCATGTTACTAAGGGGAATTAGGCTAGGAGCTGCAGGCACCTCCATCTGCCATCCACAGGCAGATCTGAAAAAAGAAATTTGACCAGACCCAACTGGACAAAGAAGACAGCCAAAGTTTATACCTATATCCTGTCTTTTGGACTCTGGATCTGGACAGATCTCTTATTTGAACAGGAAGAAACAATCATACATTAAAAACAAGGGAAGAAAAGTAGAATATCATTCAGAAGACACAAAGAAAGAGTAGACCCCTGAGAAAGATTTTCTATAGGAATAAGAAAAAAATGTAGAAAACTGGCATCACTATGAGATAAAAAGAAGACAGGGGCACCATAAAACAGGAACAGGAATCCATATTAGGTGAAACAGTAGTTGGGTAAATTAGAAATATCTTGTAAAAAAATAAAGATGCACTAACCATATTAAAGCAGTTAAGAGCAGAAGTGGTGTTATAAACAACCAAATATCAATACATGTTATAAACAATAACAATAATTATAACAACAACAGCAATAATAAAAACTAGAAAGTTCTACCAGGATATAGAGGAAAAAACCAAATGTTGAAAGTAATGAGAACAAATGGTATGTATGGAGGACAGAGGATGGAGAGCCTCAGAATTACAGGTGTTCCAGGAGAAAAATAAATAACAAGTAGAACAGAAGCAATTATTCAAAGATATAATTAAATAAAAGTTTCCCGAGTTGAAAAAAAGAAGGAACGAGCAGATCAAAAGGGCTCACTGTGTTCAAAGTGAATTAAATGAAAAGAGAACTTTGTAGTGTTTGAATTACAGGGATGGAGAAAAAGAGAGTCTAAGCATTCATGCAGAAAAAATAGGTGAAAGACAAAAGAACAAAGCTAAGCTGGCCTTAGACTGACTTTTTCCCTGGACACAGTGGAGCCATGTCTACAGAATTTTGAAGGAAAAAATTGTTGCATGAGCACTTTATATTTCGCCAAGTTTTAAAAAATACCTAATATAAAAGAAGACATTTACTGGTACACTAAAAATATGCCAACCATCTAATTTTTCTGAAAACAATTTACCCTGCAGAGTCATATTTGAACACATGAAATTCAAGGAGAGTTAAACCAAGGTACAGCATGACTGCTCCATACACAGTGGTGCAAGGGATGGGCAGGAACACAGTATACCCCCCAAGTCCTGAGACAAACTGTCATTCCAGCAAATGTGTTTAAACCGGCCACGTCAAGAAACCCACAAGAATTTGAAGGAATTGCTGCCTCTTTCTACACCCTCATCTGGACAAAGCCTAAAAGCCTAAAATACTTTCATTATATACTGTTGCTTGTCGTTAAGGGAACATCTTTTTAACTAGCCGCAAGTTCGTCTGACAAAGTTTGCCGGATTTTTTAGATGAAATCTACCACCAGTCTCGGAAATCTATATATCGATGATGATAAGCACTATTAAACAACTCTTTTATTATCAAAAGGAGTCAGCATGGCAGAGTGATTAAGTATGTGAGTTCTACGGGAAGATGCCTGGATTTCTACCCCTTACCCCATCACTTACTCCTCACATCTTCTTGGGCAACTCACTTAATCTCTAGGGGCCTCAGTTTTCTCACCTGTAAAATGGAAATATTGTAGACTTTCCTGCATGGAATATTCGTAAGGCTTAAATAAGTCAACACATTTAAGGTACTTAGTGCCTGGTACACCTGCTGCTAAAAAGAGTTAGGAATGTACACTACGGGTAACATGGTGAAACATGTTTTATATATGTGTGTGTGTGTGTGTGTGTGTGTGTATCATTTCAAACAGGAAATACGTACCAGTACGTTTGTATTTTCTTTACACAGTGATGATTTCTTTGTTTCTATGTGTCTCTAGTTTACAAGATTTTACTTAATGAGCTTGCATTACTAGTTGAGCAAAGTATAAGTGTTAAGAAAAATGATCACTTAAAAATAAAAATAAATTGGGCTTCCCTGGTGGCGCAGTGGTTGAGAATCTGCCTGCCAATGCAGGGGATGCGGGTTCGAGCTCTGGTCCTGGAAGATCCCACATGCCGCGGAGCAACTGGGCCCGTGAGCCACAACTACTGAGCCTGCGCGTCTGGAGCCTGTGCTCCGCAACAAGAGAGGCCGCGACAGTGAGAGGCCCGCGCACCGCGATGAAGAGTGGCCCCCACTCGCCACAACTAGAGAAAGCCCTCGCGCAGAAACGAAGACCCAACACAGCCAAAAATAAATAAATAAATAAAGTGTTCTTAAAAAAATTAAAAAATAAATAAAAATAAATTATATCTATTTATTATAATTCCACATTTGTTATAGCAATAATTGGCTGTACAGTTGAAGGTATTAGTTCTATTCCTCCTACATTTCTACTACCTGGACTCGAATTTTTCTTAGAATGGAGAGTGATGACAGTATTTCCTTTTAGGGGTTCATGGAAGGAGACATTGTTTTAACCCCCATCCTGGTTACTCTGATGATTCCGGGCCTTTGTTTGGTTTTCCTTCATAAAAGATTTTGTCCTAAAAAAGTGAGTAGGAAGAGAGAAGAACCGAGGATGTTTGGGGCAAAATAATTACTGAGATCTGTCCCGATTTTGTCATGCTTATTTCCTCCGTCGATCTGTCCCCAACTACAGCCGCAAAGGAATAAATTTGTTCCAATTGCTTTTGTGGTGAAGCATTTCTCCATAGTCTCATGTGTTCACGTAGAACAGGACTGTGGAATCAACAACCAGCTCCTGCGTTAACCCTAGAGGGAGAATTAGACCGATTTAGAGATTTACTAGATGGCTAACGTTTTGAAGTGACGGGGGAATGTTATTTTACTGGTTTAGGTTTTCTCATTTTTAATTTTTACTCTTCAGCCTGTCCCTTGCTCTTTTTGTGCTTTATTCCGTGATATAGAATGTGGCACAGCTCTTTCAAAAAGCCATTCTTAACGTCTGTGCTATAATGCCACATCTCATTCTAACAAAACCTCTGTGGTTTTAGTGGCCAAGTCCTAGACCATGTATTCCATGTCAATAATTGAACATTTCACTTTTCAAGAAGACCAGGCATGTAACCATGGTTTGTAAGTATCTCATAAAGCATATTTTGAGATGTGTTTTTTTGAACCAAGCTTTTTTGCACATTATCTCATTTCTCCTGAATATTATTTTCTGTTCGATGACACCATCAGTGTACTGCTTACTTTGAAATTGATCTCTCTAGCTGTTTTAAATTTTTCTAAATTTGTTTTTCGTTGTTGTTGTTTATGTGCATTCCTTAAGTCTCTCTACTTTGGGATTTTAATTTAGTGTCTTACTAGATGTGCCATTGTTACTAGCATCATTTTCATATCAATTTTTATTAAAGTCAACCTCTTAGATATAGGATTGTTGTAAAAGCAACCCCATATGGTAACTCTCTGGAGCTCTGGTTTCCAATAATGACGAACTAAAATTATCAAGAACGCTTACTGTTGCCGCACACTGAGTTAAGTGCTTTATTTATGTAGATTGTCTTAACAAATCCTCCCAATAGCAATAAGAATCGCACACTATTTTAAATCACCATTTTACAAATAGGACAACTGTGGTTTAAAGAGGTTAAATAGTTGCACAAGTTTATACAGAAATGACAAGAGTCTTAGGTCCCATTACTTCCAAAGCCCCGTTCTCTTAACTTGTACCTTAAATTGCCTCTAAATTCACAACTCCTGTGCATTTCTGCTTGGTTTCAGTGGAATAATGCTGTACCTAAGAGACCAATGGGAGTTTGTCTTGAACTCCACAAGGATGTTTTTTCTTTATGGTTTCCAAGAAGAGTGATAAAAACCAGGAAAAAAAAATGTTTCCTAGAATCATCAAATATCAGGAGGTTCCAGGAAGTTGGTCTCTGACCAGCATTAGTAATCTGTTAACAATTAGGCAGCAACAGGATTAAACGCGTTTTTAACTGTACAGAAGTATTTAAAAAGTTAGGAGTTTCATGGGACTGGGGCACCTCTGAGCTTTTGCAAGGAAGATTTGCAAGTCTTACCTTTTGTTTTTGTTTGGGCATTAGATGTGTTGTAATGGAAAAGAAAAGGGAAAACATTTCAACTGCCACTGGCTCATGTTCAGAAATCATGCGTCTTCTGCAACATCAGTGGCTGTTAAAAAAAAGTTTTGCTCTTTATGGCGCATGTCATAAAGCATCAAACACACTGAAATGTCTTAGCATGTCTTCTGAGTTAAAAAAAAAAGGCAGCCTTACCTTGTCTGAAAAATGTTTACATCACAGATGATTTTGCTTTTGAGGTTCCAGACAGGTGACTAGCTGCCAGAACAGACCTAACTCATCCAAATCCTTGTTTGCAGCAAACAGTGGGAGGGATGTTTGGTAGGAGAGAAATGCTGATGGAGTTGGACCCAGAGCCCCACTGGGGAGCAGAAATCCTTTCCACACCCTGTACTTTGACGAACCTCTTCTTGCTTTGCTGCCTGTGTACAAGAAAGCAGTTTTTCTAAATAGCTATGTTTAGATTAGAACTTGGTCTAACAGAGGTTCTAACACGTTGTACTGATTAAACCAAACTGAGATTAAAACAGACAGACAGCAATACAAACAAACAAACAGGCATTCTCCTCTGAAACGTCCCATTTCTTAGCATGGAAAAACAAAATCTCTGTATGAATTTTGGAAAAGTTTGCTCTAACCCCGAATAGAACAAAGAGCCTTTAGGAAACAGAGATTTGTTAGCTATTTCGTGGGGATAAATGAAAAGCAGGAATAAACAAAATACATACATTTGCTCTGGCGGTGAGACCATGAGCTGAGACCAAGTGCCTTGCTCTGGGGAGTGGAGCAGTGACCCTGAGTCATTTGGGGGTCACCGCAATTGAGAATCAAGAAACCTTGCCTGGGGATGTGTTGTCACACCAAATCCCTCCAGCCAGTTTGCCAGATGCTAACTCAGTTGGAGGAGAGTGGATTATGCCCAAGGAATGGATGAATCTTCTCACTGATACTCAGACACGGATGTTATTTTATGGTTCCTTTTACAAAGGCAGATGATCGGATTTAAGGAAGGAAAGTGGAGAGCAGGGACAAGTGTCAGCTGTCATGGTGACCTTTCTCCTTTAATCTTTTAACTGCATTACCTTATTTTCTATAGAAGATGTAGTTCCTCAAAAGCAGCGTGCTGTTGGGTTTTTTGAAATTTTAGTATTTTTGATAAATGTATCATGCTTAAAGTGTTTAAAAAGGAGTCCTTTAAAAAAGTAAATGGCATCTTCTAATTTAATTATTTAGCAAATAGTAGGTCTCTGCATTGGGTTTATTAATACTTGGTGCCCTTGTATGAAACAAGGCCAAAGTAAACATGACAGAGATGGTGAAATTACGGGTTTATCTATATCATTGTAACTTGCTGGATAATAAAACAGAAATTGACGTTTGTGTTTTTAAAAATTATTATTTATTTATTTATTTATGGCTGTGTTGGGTCTTCATTTCTGTGCGAGGGCTTTCTCCAGTTGCGGCAAGCGGGGGCCACTCTTCATCGCGGTGCGGGGGCCTCTCACTATGGTGGCCTCCCTTGTTGCGGAGCACAGGCTCCAGACGTGCAGGCTCAGTAGTTGTGGCTCACGGGCCCAGCTGCTCCGCGGCATGTGGGATCTTCCCAGACCAGGGCTCGAACCTGAGTCCCCTGCATTGGCAGGCAGATTCTCAACCACTGCGCCACCAGGGAAGCCCCAGATATTGCCTTTGACATCACCAATTCCAGGTGTGTTGTATTAAAATAGGAAAGCTTTAAAATTTCTCCTGGTGTTGTGTTCACGAGTCTCTAAAAGATGCTTTGTTCTGCTGTTTACTTGTTCTGATTCAGAGTAGAATACTGCCCGTTTTAAGTGGATCCAAGACGTACAGTCCGGAATTTGGAATGCAGGCCGTAAGGGAGGTATGTTTAGGATAATTTCTAAGTTTAAAACAAAGGATTAGTATCCTAAATAAAGATCCCCTTTTGCAATATCTCTCGATTGTGTGCTTAATTGTAGTTGCTTAGTAAATGCCCTCGTGATTCTTTTTTTTTTTTTTTAAACATCTTTATTGGAGTATAATTGCTTTACAATGGTTTGTTAGTTTCTGCTTTATAACAAAGTGAATCAGTTATACATATACATATGTTCCCGTATCTCTTCCCTCTTGCGTCTCTCTCCCTCCCACCCTCCCTATCCCACCCTTCTAGGTGGTCACAAAGCACCGAGCTGATCTCCCTGTGCTATGCGGCTGCTTCCCACTAGCTATCTATTTTACATTTGGTAGTGTATATATGTCCATGCCACTCTCTCACCCTGTCACATCTTACCCCATCCCCTCCCCATATCCTCAAGTCCATTCTCTAGTAGGTCTGTGTCTTTATTCCCGTCTTGCCACTAGGTTCTTCATGACCTTTTTTTTTTTTTTTCCTTAGATTCCATATATATGTGTTAGCATACTGTATTTGTTTTTCTCTTTCTGACTTACTTCACTCTGTATGACAGACTCTGACTCCATCCACCTCACTACAAATACCTCCATTTCATTTCTTTTTATGGCTTAGTAATATTCCATTGTATCCATTCATCTGTTGATGGACACTTAGGTTGCTTCCATGTCCTGGCTATTGTAAATAGAGCTGCAATGAACATTTTGGTACATGACTCTTTTTGAATTATGGTTTTCTCAGGGTGTATGCCCAGTAGTGGGATTGCTGGGTCGTATGGTAGTTCTATTTGCCCTCGTGATTCTTCTCTAACGTAATAAAGACACTAGTATTTGATGCTGTGATAAACATGACCTGGTGGGTGGCTCTAGGGAGAGGGCGCCGGGGCAGGAATGGATACAGTTTTGGCCTTTCATCACAGAAGCTAAAGCACGGCTGTTAACTGCCAGTCGTCATAGACCTTTGGACAAGCTGACCTTTGACACTGCTTAGGAAATGTCTTCACCTGCCTCCCTCTGGCTGTGCTTAATTCCCTACTCCATCTAGACTTGGACACAACCTCTAGCTCTCTTTCTAGCCCTGGTCCCTCCATTGACTGTCAGCTTACTCACAGTAAATCCAGTTGAACTTTAGAGCTAAGACTCCCATCTTGTTTTCTCTCTCCTCTCCCCTTCATCTTCTTTCAACATAGGGGCTCATTAGATCAAAGCTCTTACCTGTGCCTTGATCTCACCCTGCCCATTCCCTTTCGGGGTTTTCCCTCAAATTCTGCTTGTCCTCCAAAGACAAGTCTTTACACATACCTGGGGTACCCTATGACATGACACACACCCCCATGTGTGCCCACACACACACTCTTCCTTTGAATGCTCCTCCTCCAGGTTTCTGAACCCTCCAATCTTGTCTGGGAGAAGGGGAGCTGGACTGGCTTAACCAAGAACTGGCCTTGGGTCTGGACAAGAGACTTGCCTAGAAGCCCTCACCCAAGATGAAGGGAGCTGTCAGTACTGGTAGATCCATGCAGGAGAGCTGTGGCCTGAATTCCAGGAGAAGAGTTAGTAGAAGCATCAAATCCAGGAGGCCCCAGAAGCAGCAGAAGAAGAGGACCAGGCAGCTGAAACAAAGCAGTATTCAGGGAGGAGGGCGGGGCTGCTGAAGCAGACAGGTCTTAGGTGTGTTGTATGGGCTACAGAAATGCGGCGTATATGAGTAGGTCAATGAACATAGATCCTGTCTAGCACTCTATTCCTACGGTTCCCTTGATCATCAAGTTTCACGAGCGAATTGGCTATGGCTTTCACTACTCTTTATAATGCCCACTCTCTCCTTACTGGCCTGTGAGAAGGAAATCCCCTCTCAATTTGTTAAAAGCCAGAGGGGAGGCTGGTTGTTATTCCCTGTATTCACATCCTAGGGATGTAATAAGATACCACAGACTGGGTGGCTTAAACAACAGAAATGTATTTTCTCACCGTTCTGGAGCCTGGAAGTCCAAGATCAAGGTACTAGCAGGGTTGGTTTCCCCTCTGGCCTCTCTCCTTGGCTTGTCGTTGGCTGCCTTCCTGCTGTGTCCTCACATGGTCTTTCCTCTGTACTTGTCTGTGTCCAAATTTCCGCTTCATATGAGGACACCGGTTAGATCAGGTTATGGCCCACCCTAATGGCCTCATTTAACTTCATCACTTCTTTAAAGTCCTTGTCTCCAAAGATACATTCTGAGGCACTGGCGGGGTTAGGGCTATAACATATGAATTTTGAGGGGGCACATTTCAACCCATCATGCTCCCCATTTTCCAAAACCACAGAGGCCAGCCTAACTCCCAGCTACCTGGTGGATGAAATGCCAATGTCAGATGAAATGCCAATGCCTGTCGGCCCTGTGTCGCGCACTGATGCTCCTCTGATAGCTTTCGGGCCTCTCCACCAAGTTGGGGATACTCTGCTCTTAAGCCAGTTCTGGCTTGAGGCCAGATTTTGTTTGACTCACTCTATGAAAAGTTTAATTAGTGGCCAAGATGCAAGAGCAGATCTTGATATTTCACGTAAATATCTCCATTTCTAACCTCTCTTCCAAAGCTGGAAGACCTCTGAGCACTGGGCTTGCTCTTCCTCGTGACGGCACTCAGGCTGAGACTTGTGTGGTTCTCCCTTCAGACAGGCCACCAAAACCCCCCAGTCCTTTCAGCTCGCTTCTCTCCTGTCCTTGACCAGCCTGGCTCCTGAAGGCACTTGGAGTTTTGACTCCTAAATTATTGATCTACCCACTACCACCTCCCCAGCCAATGCTGCCCCTATGCTTCCCTTTCTTTTTATAGTTTCTCCTTCCTTTTTTTTGGAGCTCTCTATATGAAGGTTCTCCACGGGTGGCAATTTTTTCCCCAGGGGACTTTGACAATATCCAAACCCATTTTTTTTTTTTAATTTTTATTTATTTATTATTTATTTATGGCTGTGTTGGGTCTTCGTTTCTGTGTGAGGGCTTTCTCTAGTTGCGGCAAGCGGGGGCCACTCTTCATCGCGGTGCGCGGGCCTCTCACTATCGCGGCCTCTCTTGTTGCGGAGCACAGGCTCCAGACGCGCAGGCTCAGTAATTGTGGCTCACGGGCCTAGTTGCTCTGCGGCATGTGGGATCTTCCCAGACCAGGGCTCGAACCCGTGTCCCCTGCATTAGCAGGCAGATTCTCAACCACTGCGCCACCAGGGAAGCCCCCAAACCCATTTTTGATAATCATGGTTGGAGGGGGGAGTTGCCAAGGCATCTAGTGGCAGAGGACAGCCCCTCACAACAAACACTTTCTGACCCCAAATGTCAATAGTGTTGAGGTTTTGAAATTCTGATGTATATTGACCTCAATGCACATGACTATGAGGATTAAATAGCTTTGATCCTGGTTTAATCCCACGTCTCTGTTTGCAGCCAGAACCTTTCCATTTGATGCCATTCTGACTTTAAATCCAACACACCCTGTTACATTACCACAGGTCAGTTCAAGTGCCTGAACTTTTAATGTTAATAGGATCTTCTCTGTACTTTCTTAGGCTCAGGAGTTGGGATCCTCACGGACCTCCCTCTGTAATGTCTCCCTTGCACTGCCTCACTCACCCATCCACAGTTTCTTGCCTATTACTTCAGTCTTGTTCAGGTCCTCACCACCATGTTATTCTTGGCTCATTGCAAAGGCTTCTTAGCTCATCTCTTCTCTTCCAGATCCCACACACTATCTCCAAAACACTTATTGAAACTTTATGTTCAGTATGTTTCCTCCCCATTTATTCTTTTGCCTAGAAGTCTAGTCTTTATAGTCGTGTTTGCCATTTTACCTTTCTCTCCTTCCTTCCTGGTCGGTGACTGGTACATTAATAATTGTTCAATCATCATTTGTTGGATAGTGGTTGGTCTATTCAGAGCCCCTAAGTGTGTCATCGTGCTTGCCGGGCCTTAGCTCACTTCATCTGTGTCCTCCCACCCCAGCTATAGAAATTCTTCCCATATTTCCAAATCCAGATCAAATCATCCATGAGCAAAACTGCTATACGTAGACTATTTGTCCTCTGAAATTCTCAAGCCCTTAGCATTTGGGTTGAACACTTATTAATCACTCTTTCATACTATTAATTTTCTTTACATATCTTATTAACCTAGATTGTAATTTCTTTGAAGGTAGAAACTATATCTCTGCTTAATGATAAGTCAGTTACTCAGAATTCAGTTGTAAGTCATTTAATAGTACCTCTCACTCAACCTAGGATATAGATTTTTGGCAATATCCAGTTTCTGTTTGTTTGATTTAGGAATACAAATGTGGATGTGTTAATTTTCTTTTTTTAAAAAATTGAAGTATAGTTGATATATAATGTTGTGTTAGTTTCAGGTGCACAGCAAAGTGATTCAGTTTTTTATATATATATATATATATGGGTCCCCAACCCCTGGGCCACGGACCAGTACTTGTCTGTGGCCTGTTAGGAACCAGGTCACACAGCAGGAGGTGAGTGGCAGGAGAGCAAGCAAAGCTTCATCTGTATTTAGAGCCACTCCCCATCGCTCGAATTACGGCCTGAGCTCCGCCTCCTGTCAGATCAGCGGCAGCATTAGATTCGCATAGGAGCACGAACCCTACTACTGTGTACTGCGCATGGGAGGCATCTAGGTTGCGCACACCTTATGAGAATCTAATGCCTGATGATCAGAGGTGGAGCTGAGGAGGTGATGGTAGCACTGGGGAGCAGCTGCAAATACAGATCATCATTAGCAGAGAGGTCTGACTGCACAGAGACCATAATAAATCAATTGCTTGCAGACTCATATCAAAACCCTACCAGTGAGTGGCAAGTGACAATTTAGCTGCATCTGGTGGCAGGCTTTATAGTGGCAAGTTAGTTGATGCACTTCAATTGTACAGCTGCAGCTGGTGGCAGGCTTTAAGTCAGAATCTGACACTTATTTCAGTCTGCGTGAGGCCCGCCCATTATTTTATTTACCACTGTGTCCACGCCTCCTTCCCGCACTGTACACTTGTCTCAGTCACAGTTTTGGGAAGCCCACAAGCTACCACTAGCCAAAATAAATAAAAAACAAACGTTGCTAGAGAGTCCCTTTGAAAAGTGGGAAAGACCCAATGATGAGATAACAGAAGACTCTAAGACTGCCAACAGAAAGAAAGCTGCATTTAAAAGAAAATACCAAGAGTCTTACTTAAATTACAGGTTCAGGGCTTCCCTGGTGGCGCAGTGGTTGAGAATCTGCCTGCCAATGCAGGGGATGCGGGTTCGAGCCCTGGTCCGGGAAGATCCCACATGCCACGGAGCAACTGGGCCCGTGAGCCACAACTACTGAGCCTGCGCGTCTGGAGCCTGTGCTCCGCAACAAGAGAGGCCGCGATAGTGAGAGGCCCGCGCACCGCGATGAAGAGTGGCCCCCGCTTGCCGCAACTAGAGAAAGCCCTCGCACAGAAACGAAGACCCAACACAGCCAAAAATAAATAAATAAATTAAAAAAAAATTACACGTTCATTGCAGCAGGTGATTCACATTCTCCAAGACCCCTTTGTATAATATGCAATGAAGCCATGAAACCTTCAAAACTGCTTCACCGCGTGCAGACCAAGCACCCTGCATTAAAAGACAAGCCTTTGGAGTTTTTCAAAAGAAAAAAATGTGGGGCTTCCCTGGTGGCGCAGTGGTTGAAAATCTGCCTGCCAGTGCAGGGGACACGGGTTCGAGCCCTGGTCTGGGAAGATCCCACATGCCGCAGAGCAACTGGGCCCGTGAGCCACAATTACTGAGCCTTCGCGTCTGGAGCCTGTGCTCCACAACAGGAGAGGCCGCGATAGTGAGAGGCCCGCACGCCGCGATGAAGAGTGCCCCCCGCTTGCCACAACTAGAGAAAGCCCTCGCACAGAAACGAAGACCCAACACAGCCATAAATAAATAAATAAAAGAAAAAAATGTGAACACAAAGAACAGAAGCAATTAATGAAGGCCACCACTTCATCAAATGTGTCTGCACTGAGAGCATCATGCTTAGTGGCTAACTGCATTGCTAAAGCTAAGAAGCCCTTTACTGTTGGTGAAGAGTTGACCCTGTCTGCTGCTAAGGACATTTGTCGTGAACTTTTAGGAGAGGCTGCAGTTCAAAAGGTGGTACGTGCTCCTCTTTTGGCTAGCACCATAACTAGAAGAATTGATGAAATAGCAGAGGACATTGAGGCACAATTGTTAGAGAGGATTAATGAGTCACCGTGGTACGCAATCCAGGTTGACGAGTCTACCGATGTTGACAACAAGGCAACAATGCTTGTTTTTGTGCGTTATATTTTTCAGGATAATGCGCATGAGGATATGCTATGTGCGCTTTTGTTGCCAACCTACACCACAGCTGCAGAACTATTCAAGTCTTTGAATGACTACATATCAGGAAAACTGAATTGGTCATCTTGTGTCAGTATATGCACGGACAGAGTGGCTGCCATGACTGGACGGCTTTCTGGTTTTACTGCTCGGGTCAAAGAGGTCGCTTCTGAATGTGAGTCTACACACTGTGTCATCCATAGAGAAATGCTGGCTAGCTGAAAAACGTCACCTGAACTTAACAACATTTTGCAGGATGTGATTAAAATTATCAACCACATTAAAGTACATGTCCTTAACTCACGTCTGTTCACGCAGCTCTGTGAGGAGATGGACGCAGAGCACACACGTCTTCTCTTATACACAGAAGTGAAAAGGCTTTCTAAAGGTAGATCACTGGCCAGAGTTTTTAAGCAGAGTTACGAGAGCTGCTCCAGAGATTTCTTTTAGAAAAACAGTCACCACTGGCAGCACATTTCAGTGACACAGAATGGGTCGCAAAACTTGCTTACTTGTGTGACATATTCAACCTGCTCAATGAGCTCAATCTGTCACTTCAGGGGAGAATGGCAACTGTGTTCAAGTCAGCAGATAAATTTGCTGCATTCAAAGCCAAACTGGAATTACGGGGGCGACGAGTGAACATTGGAATTTTTGACATGTTTCAAACATTTACAGAGATTTTGAAAGAGACTGAGCCAGGACCTTCTTTCTCCCAACTAGTGCATGACCAACTAGCTCAGCTTTCAGAAGAGTTTGAGCATTACTTCCCAACCACGGAAGACTCCCCAACTGGGAAGGAAAGGATCTGTGACCCATTTGTGAATAAGCCAGGTGAACTGACTTTGTCCGTGCTAGAAGAGGATCAACTGCTTGAGATTGCAAATGACAATGGCCTTAAAAGTATGTTTGAGACAACTTCAAGTCTCCATATGTTATGTAAAGTCAAGGCGGAGTATCCTGAGGTGGCCACAAAAGCACTGAAAAGCCAGCTTCCATTTCCAACATCCTATCTTTGTGAAGCAGGGTTTTCTTCAGTGACAGCAACCAAAACAAGATTACGGAGTAGACTGGACGTAAGCAAACCACTTCGGGTGTCACTGTCTCCCATCACCCTCAGATGGGACAATTTAGTTGCAGGAAAACAAGCTCAGGGATTCCACTGATTCTGCATTATGGTGAGTTGTATAATTATTTCATTACATATTACAAAGTAATGATAATAGAAATAAAGTGCACAATAAATGTAATGAGCTTGAATCATCCTGAAACCATCTCCCACCCACCCTGCCTGCACACTGTCCATTGAAAAATTGTCTTCCATGAAACGAGTCCCTCATGCCAAAAAGTTTGGGGACTGGTGTATATATATATTCTTTTTCAGATTCTTTTCCATTATAGATGATTACAAGATATTGAGTATAGTTCCCTGTGCTATACAGTAGGTCCTTGTTTATCTGTTTTATACACAGTAGTGTGTATCTGTTAATCCCCAACTCCTAATTTATCCTCCCCTTCTGTTCCCCTTTGGTAACCATAAGTTTGTTTTCTAAGTCTGTGACTCTATTTCCGTTTTGTAAATAAGTTCATTTGTATCATTTTGTTTTAGATTCCACACATAAGTAACATCATATGATATTTGTCTTTCTTTGTCTGACTTACATCACTTAGTATGATAATCTCTAGAATCTCTAGGTCCATTCCTGTTGCTGCAAATAGCGTTATTTCATTCTTTTTTTATGGCTGAGTAATATTCCATTGTGTGTGTGTGTGTGTGTGTGTGTGTGTGTGTGTGTGTGTGTATATATATATATATATACAAATATATATGATGTATCACATCTTCTTTATCCATTCAACTGTAGGTGGACACTTACGTTGCTTCCATGTCTTGGCTATTGCAAATAGAGCTGAACAAAAGTCTTTTCCAGATATATGCCCAGGGGTAGGATTGCTGGATCATATGGTAATTCTATTTTTAGTTTTTTGAGGAAACTCCACACCAGTTTCCATAGTGGTTGCACCAATTTACAGTCCACCAACAGTGTAGGAGGGTTCCCTTTTCTCCACATTCTTCCAACATTTATTATTTGTAGATTTTTTGATGATGGCCATTCTGACAAGTGTGAGTTGATGCCTCACTGTAGTTTTGATCTGCATTTCTCTAATAATTAGCGATGTTGAGCATCTTTTCATGTGCCTGTATTTAAAATGATCTGGACATGGCAGAGAGAGAGTATGGATGTTGGAGTCTCAATCTCAATGGACTTGGGTCTCAATCCAGATTCTACTACTTGATAGTTACGTGATCCATGGCAAGTGACTTAATCTCTGTGCACTTTAGTTTTTAACTCATCTGCAAAAATGGAAATTTTTTACTAACTTTTAGTAAAAAATGGAATTTTTACTAGACTTTTCTGTATATAAACTGAATTTAAAAACACCTGAAACCATGCTGATCTAACTAGGATGCAATACATGTAAGTTTCCCTTTTTTTCTTGTGGTTGGCAGAATAATGTTCTAAAGATGTCCATGTCTTCATCCCCAGAAGCTTTGAATGTGTTATGCTCTAAGGCAAGAGAAGAATTAAGGTGCAGATAAAATTAACATTGTTAATTGGCTGTCCTTGCAATAGGAGAGATTATCCAGGATTATCTGTGTAGGACCAATGTCCTCAAAAAGAAGAAGAGAGAGAGAGAGAAGAGGACTCAAAGTCAGAGAAGATAATGTGGTATATGAAGGACAAGGAGGTGATGATAGAAGCAGAGGTCAGAGTGATTTGATATGAGAGGGACACAGTCTTCCACTGCTGGCTGTGAAGGTGGACGGAGGCCAGAACACAAGGAACGTGGGCAGCCTGTAGAAGCTGGAAAAGGGCAATAAAATAGATTCTCCTCTAGAGCCTTCAAAAGTAACACAGCCCTGCCAATGCCTTGATTTTAGTTAAGTGAGAAGCATTTCAGACTTCTGAACTCCAGAACTGTGAGAATAAATTCGTGTGGTTTTCAGCCACTGTGTTTGCGGTAGTTTGTTACAGCAACAGTAGGAAAATAATACACTTTTCTTCCCTTCCCTAAGATTTTGTGCTTGAACTACTTTTCTCAGGAAGAAAGTAGAAGAGAGTCACTTACTGTATCAGTCAGTAGTTCCTTCATAGTTGTTTGTTGAATAAAGGAATAAATGAACAGGAAGCCACCTGCTGATTAGGTAGCTTGCTCCATTGTTCTGATTGATACAAACTTCAATCTTTTATTAAATCAAAATTAGGCTGTGATTCCTGACCGAATAACTGACTGAAAGAGTAAATTCCATAGTGTCTTCACTGTGCTTAAAAGCTGTGTGTTTATTTCATGTATATTTTCTAGGATTAGAAGCCAAAGAAAACTACAAGGCTTGCTGAGATCCAGTTCTCTCATAATAATTGAACTAGGTTGAGAATCAGAGAACATAGGGACTTCTGTTAGATATTATGTTAGTGATTTAAAATGAAATCTTTGGGTATCAATGGAATATTTACTATATGCAAAGCCTTGGACCACACACAAAAGGAAAGGCAAAGTCAAATTTAAGGCACCTTTCTTTGATTATATTGAGACAACCAAGATGCAAAGATAATGCAAGAGCTAGAAGGTAAATGCAAAAATGTAGTAGATACTTGAGAAGTATGTTTAAGTAGATGTTTAAGAAGATGATTAACTGACCAATGACTGATGGAGAAAATGGTCAACTTTGAGAACATGAGGCCACATTGCAGGAGACTCCATCCTGGTCTTGAAGGGTGCTTCAATCACTGTGAATGGAATTTCTACTCTTGGGGAGCTTAAGGTCCATCCTTCCAGCTCTTTGGAGACCTTAAGGACCTCCATGATGAACCTCAAGCTTGTCTAGGGCTTGGCCTGTTTGTGGAAGGACTAAATGAAGAGCCCTTCATAGAATAGGTGGAATGTCTGGAAGCTTGAGATTTAAATGATAAGTAATTTATTTTTGGCTACAAAATTCTCATTTAGGACAATGCTAGATGAGAGAGCACCATGTCCAAGAGGAAAGTCTCTAATCAGCAGGAGAAAAATAATGGGTCACTCAGAACTCTCCTTCATACTAGGACCCCTCTGCTCTGATCCTATGCTTTCTCAGAACCATTAACCTAGCTTGTGTGACCTAGTGTGCTACTGACCTGCAGTATACTCTTTTCTTCAGCTGTGAGCCTTCTCATTAAACCTTGGATTTTACTAGAACTCCACCCATCACTCTGGTTACTCTTCCACCTCTTCCTCTACCCATCCTAACCAGCTGAGAATAACTGTCCCAAACTGAATCTTGTATGTCTTTCATCAGTCAAACCTCAAAAGTTGAACTCACTAAAAATTACCTGGAATAACATGCCAACATATTAATATAAAGTTCATTTTACAAAATGCAAAAGAGCTATTTTACATAAACACTCAATGCCTATTTTTATAAATGTCTTCATTACATATTTTCCTTTGAGACGTAGTTCAATAGAGCTCTTACTGTTTCTTCCAATCAGTAATCATTAGTGTTCTGTAGCATTTCCTTGAGAAAGAACATTTAAGGGCTAGAACAATGTCACTGGGGGCAGAACTTCTAAGTTTGGAAGCTCTGTGAAAACCAATGATTCTGGGATTAAGCATTTAGTTGGTCTCATGACTGGGTACCATAGTTCTTAGTGTTTAGGACAAAGATTATCAATACAGATGAGCTCTAAGAGAATCATTTGTTCTTTTGCTCTTTTGCTGTAGTGCAATTCAGGAAGCACTAGCTTCAGTTCAAAATTTAATTTATATTTATAAAATTATAGATTTTCCGTGGGTTACTAAAAGCTTAACAGACATGGAAGAAGACACCATTTAACTAAAAAACTATTATTTAAATGTCAGTGATGAAATCCTTGACTTGAAATCCAGAAGGCTTTTCTCAGCTTTTATTAATAAAAATAATAATAACAGTCTTCTATGTATAGCATTTTACTGTCCACAGACTTGTAACTAAATTCTTTGGTAGTCCTTAACTTCTCTGTGTGTTCCTGTACAATGATACATATCTTCCTGTATTTGATTGTCTGTTCTTTGAATTCCTTGAGGGCTGAAACTGTCTCTTCCCATCAGCTACCAAAATTCCCAGGTCATAGCTGTGATTTACTGCTATTGAATGAATAAAGGGATGAATCCCACATCTTGTACCGTTGCTCCTTTCTCTCTTCTGGAAATTTTCTTCCTCCTTGGGTTCCATCATGACACATTTCCCTGGCTCTCCCGCCATCATTTTTGACCATGCTCCCTTCATTGTCCTCACTAGCTTTCATTCCTTTCCTCTGACTCTAAAATTCTGTGCTCATCCCCCTTCTCTTGCTACACTCTTCCTTGAGTGTTTCATTCACTAGCAATTCTTTGTGTGTCAACTCTGGATCTGTAACTCCCATGTTATTTCCAACCTTGACTGCTCACCTGAGTTCCAGTTTGGTACCTCTAAGGTGTAACTTCTGACACCAAGAAAATAATATGTCAAAAACAAAAGAATATAATATGTCAGAAGCAAAGCCCACCGTTTTATCATTCAGGCCATTCAAGATTTTATCATAAAGAATTCCTGATTTCTTTAATGCCATTAGTAGTCTACATGTCACCCAGTCTCAAAACCGTGAGTTCAATTTTTATTCATTTTTCTCCTTCCCAACTTCATCCAGCCAGCTAGCTATAAGTCCCCTCACCTGAGCAGTATTAGTGTTTTTCACATTGGAATGGAATATTTTGATCTTTCCATTTCAAACCTGTCATTTAGATTCCACTCTTTTTGCCTAATCTGTAAGAGATCAAGAGCATTGGGACCAACAGCATTACATTTGAGGAGAAGAGAACCCATGGACATTTTTGAAATGAGATTTCTGAGCTTTTAAAAGATTTTGACAATTTGGCAATGCCAATGATTTTTTCCCTCATAAATTTGTAATTTATTACCAGAGAAATAATACAAACCATCAATCTATTCTTATAAATCATAACAAACATTCTCAGTAGAGTAACTAATGGAAAATAAAATTAGCCAGTGCTAAGAGGTAAATGGTAAATTTTTATATTTCTAACAAATAGATGGAAAAATCAAATCTTCTCAATACAATTTTTTTGATCCTTAAAAATGTGACCTGGCTAAGTTGAACTTGGTAGAATTACTGGCCACAATAGAAAACTCACATTAAGAGAATCTGAAAGGGTAAAATTTTTATTGAAAACAAAACAGAAAAACTAAAACCAAGCAAACATCCAAAAATAATGATTGATAGATCAATAATTGGTTTGAAACTCTGTCTGGGGAAAAATAATTTATCTTAAGACAATTTCAGTGACATAAGAATAAAAGTGAGAAAATTAGGAGCAGTTTATCTTCTCTATTTATAAAATTGATCAAGGAATTAAGGTGGCTTAAAGAGTTATGCTCTGGAGACCTCTTTCCCTTTGAAAATCTTCCAGTTGTTAGATATTCTGATAATACTGGTGTTCAGAATGTCCTCAAGGTGAACGTATTGATGTGAAAATATTTACTGTATCAAAATGGCATGGTCAAACAGCATGAAAAAATATTCCTCCATTTTCCTCTGCTCACTGATGCCACGTGGATAAAGACTTTCCTTTATTTCAGAAACAGGCTTTTGTTCAGTGTCCCTGCCACGGATTCCATAGCTCTCAAACTTCCCCAACACAATGTAGCTAGTGCTATGCGAGCATTTTCAAGGCTAATTCTCATTCTGTGTTGATGTTTAGCGCTGTAATTTTTTGCACAGCCTCTAGCTCAGTACCTGGGACGTCACAAGTGCTCAGGGATTGTTTTATCCTTTCCTGTTTCTGCATCTTTCCTAAAGCTCAAACTCCTTAGCCTGGTTTTAAAGATGAGTGCTCAATCTATTTAATTACTCTCTACCATGCTAGTTTTTTCTTTCTCTCTTTTTGCATACCCTACCCTCCAGAAAATCTGCTCACTGCCCCTACCACATTTTCCTGTTACTTTGCTTTCCTCAAGCAGGTAGCCTCTTCCAGTTTGTCTTCCTCTTCATCTTTGTGGATCTGAATCTTTTCTGTTCTGTGCATCTGACTTCAGTGCCACCTCCTCAGAGAAAACTTCTCTTATCTTCTGCTAAACAAATATGAGGTGTATCTTCTGGTGACCACCCCAGAACTTTCTTTTTACTTTGCTGGGATTGGCTCATTTTCTCTTCCCTCTCCAGTAGAACACTTAAGTTCTATAATGGTAGGGATTATTCTGAAATATTTCTGAAATCTGAACAAGGCTGGCACGGTTCCTTACAAATGTTAGGTTTTATTAACTACTTGCTGCCCAACTGTGTGAAGATGAGAGGTGACAAGATGTTTTCGTGGAGACCAACCTGATAAGAATTGTGGCTCTGCTGTAAAATAAGCCTTTTATTCAACTCTAGTCCCAGTGGTGGGAGAGAGGTTACTGGTAATGAATTAGGAATTATTAAAATGTAAAATATTCTTGCAAATACTTCTAGACTCTCATTTTTTTCTTCTCCTATGTCTCCATACAAAATACTTTCCTTACTAACTATGCATTTGGAAAATTTAAATGCATTGTATTCTCATCTCTGTTTATATCTTTTCCCCTTTCTTTGGGAAATTCACATTCAGAAGTTTAGAGAGAGGGCCTAATAGTGGAAGAAATGTCCTTCCTGCGGAAAAGGTTTGATACTCACCCTGCGATGCTCTTGGTTGGCACGTGCTTAAAGATAGCAGTGTTTCTAACCACCGCACAAGTGTCTGGAGTCCATTTGCTACAAAATATTCCTGGCACTCCTATTAGTCAGAAGCCAATTTTAGAACTTTTAATTTTGATTAAAATTGAAATTTCTCTGTTTGGCAAGGTTCAGTGTATTCACTTTCTTGTATTTTTGTCCAAAGTTAGTCCAAGTTAGTCTCTGCTTGGTTACTGTATCATGGGGCTTTAGGCAATTCCTTGACTTCTCATGGATTATACATTTTCAAAGATTCTACAGCATTTTTATATTCAAGAAGAAAGGTAAACATAGCCATACTTTTTGAAAGCCCTGGGACCATTTTCTTGTCTCTGGTCCTTATTACAAAGAGCCTTGGTAATGATGTGCTGCCATTAAAAAGTCACAATATACTTTGTTGCCATTATGAGCTAATGAATTACCAATTATTTCCCCTTAATCCAGAACATGATTTTATTATTATCTATCAGTTTAAATAAGAGTAGAGATTAAGCATGTCAAAATTATCTCACCAGCTCAAATAATTGTTAAAAGAACATCAGACAGTAAGAATGAAGTCACCTGCATGTGTGTGTCTGAGTCTGTGATGAGCAAGGGAATGGGGCTGGCAAAGGAAGTAACAAAAACAGCTTTGTCACTTGGCTTCCAGTTAATATCTCAGCCATATGAACTTTTCAGATACCTACAGAGAGGTTTAAATGCAATTGCTAGTTTCCTGGCAAAGTAAGTATATTTCTAGTCTAATGAGAAAAAATGATATATCAGAACTTTGCAGATTTGAACAAGTTCTCAAGATTTCTAACCTACTTTTACAGAAAGCAATTTTCTCTCAAGTTTCAGACGCTTGAAAATTTTCCTCCCCCAAAGAATGTAACTATACTAATAAAAGAGCCATTTTCTCTTTAAGTAGAAACCATCCTGTAGATTGGTGGTAGACATTTTGATTATTTTCCTCCTGTTAATTAACACATAGAAATCAATTAGGTTTGCTCCTGTAATTTTCATTTAGAATAGAGCATTAAGTTTAACAGATGATCAATCTCATTACTTTCACTAAGAGGTTTCTTTTTTTTTTTTTTTAAATTATTTATTTATTTATTCATTTATTTATTTTTGGCTGTGTTGGGTCTTCGTTTCTGTGCCTGGGCTTTCTCTAGTTGCGGCAAGTGGGGGCCACTCTTCATCGCGGTGCGCGGGCCTCTCACTATCGCGGCCTCTCTTGCTGCGGAGCACAGGCTCCAGACGCGCAGGCTCAGTAGTTGTGGCTCACGGGCCTAGTTGCTCCGCGGCATGTGGGATCTTCCCAGACCAGGGCTCGAACCCGTGTCCCCTGCATTGGCAGGCAGACTCTCAACCACTGCGCCACCAGGGAAGCCCCTAAGAGGTTTCTTGTAGCTGCTACCCAGCCACCTGCTCGCAAGCATTTGTATATGGAGTTCCATGCTTCTGTTCCCGAAAGCAGACCCCAACCCCATCTGCATCAGGATCACCTGAGATGCTTGTTAAATATGCATATCACTGGTTTTCACAGAGGTCTGCTGAGTGTGGCCAGGGAATGTTAACCTTAATGAGCACTCTTAGTGAATCTGATGTACACCAATATTTGAGAAATAATGGCTTAGATGCTTTCAGGCAATCAACATGGATTCACATGGCAATGAAGGACGGGGATACAAATCATCAGTGCAATGAAGGACGGGGATACAAATCATCAGTGTCGATAAGTAGGATTAGCCAAGCATTCCTGTGTATATAAGAAGTCAGACTACTCTTGTCTTTGACATAAATAGAAGGGCATGGTCATTTGGTTTGTTACCATTGAAATGGACACATACTCTTTCTAATTCAAAGGAAAGTATAAATGTGTATTTGTAAATCTCAGAAATGCATGTGGAAAATACGACTCTTCATCTTTTAACATTATGCATAAAAGAGTAAAACAGACAAAATGGACTCTTAAGTCCTTTTTGCTTGATACTCTCTTTTCTTTTAAAATAAAAGATGGAAGTCAGATAATTACAGAATAATGCTTTTACAAAGAAAGGAAGGTACAAATAATTATACAATTAAAACAGATTAGAGATTTAATGCAACTAGAACTTATTTAGTATCTGTTCTGTGATCAGAACTATCTTAGGTCCCAGGAAATCAAAGATAAAAATTCACCGACTCCATGGAAGGACCAAAAGTGCATATTACTAAGTGAAAGAAGCCAATCTGAAAAGGCTACGTGCTGTATTATTCCAACTATATGACATGCTACAAAAGGTATAACAAGACAGTAAAAATATCAGTGATTGTGACGTGTTCGTGGGATCAATAGGCAGAGCACAGAGAATTTTTTGTAAAACTACGCTGCATGACACTGTAATGTGGATACATGTCATTATATATCTGTCAGAACCCACAGAATGTTCAGCACCAAGAATGAACCTTAAGGTAAACTATGGGCTTTGGGTGATAATGATGTGTCAATGTAGGCTCATTGATTGTGACAAATATACCATTGTGGTTTGAGATGTTGACAGTGGAGGGAGCTGTGTGTGGTGTGGGTAGTGGGTATATGGGAAATCTCTGTACTTTCTGCTCAATTTTGCTGAGAACCTAAAACTGTTCTAATAAAGCCTATTGAAAAAAGTTACCGACATTCCCTGGAGGACACTAAGAGTCCAATGGCTGGGACTGATGCTCAAACACCCAGTAAAGACCACAGTCATCAAAGCAACAGAAGCAGCAAATACTAAGAAGTGGGACAGCATGGAGGAGGCGACAATTAACTATGGAGAAGGAAGAATCAGGGAAGACCTTTGAGAAGCAGGATGTCGGAACTGAACTGTGACGGTAAAGACAAACCTCTCGATAGATACATCCCAGCACATTGGCATTCCAGTGTATTAACATCGTTTGGGGAACTGTAAATCATCTGGTATTGTTGGGACAAAACTGGAAGCAGTGGGGAGAAAATTAGGAATGAAGCTGGACAAGTAGGTAAGGGCCAGGTCAGGAAGGCTGACGTACACATACACTGCACACACACACACACACACACACAAGGATATATATATGCAGATACACATATTCACATAAACACACATGCGCACAGGAAAATACATATGTACATATTAACAAGACTAAGGCAACTAAGGCATTGAAACCTGTTGGGGAACCACTGAAAAGCTTTTAGCAGGGAAGTGATGTGGCCTAATTTACATTTTATAAGGAGCCCTGTGGTAGTTATGGGGAGGTGGAAGGGAACAGAGACTGGGTGGAAATATCTAGTTAACTGGATGAAATTAAGATCATATGGTAATAAAAGAAAGAGCAGATCCAGATTCAAGAGATATTTAAGAAGTTGGATCCATTAATTTCTTGAGGGCTTCACTGTGGGAGGTAAGAGAGAAAAAGAGGAGTTGGAAATTTGTTCTCAAGTTTGGGGCTTAAGAAAATGAGGGGATGATGTTAAACTCAGTCAAGACAGGAAATGTAGAAATAAGACCAGTTTTAGGGATGGCTACTGTCTCAAGATTAGAGATTTGATGTTAAACATAACTGAGTTTGAGGTGTTTCTGGGACATCAATCCATTCAACTAAGCCCCTTTTAGATGGCTGCCCTGGGCTAGGTAGCAGGATTCAGCCGTGAACAAGACAGCTGTAGCCCCCATCCTTGCAGGGCTTAGTGTTAGTGGGTAAGGAAGGCTTCAAACAATAACTACGGATATAATTTCTGTTATGAAATAGGAGGTATAGCTGGCTAGACAGAAGAGGTCTAGGATGGACACAGTTTTTTTGTGATTTTCTTTTTCTTTTTCTTTTTTAAATTCTATAGTGCTTTACAATTTTCAAAAGTTTCCACACATGATTTCACATAATCCCATACTAACCCTTTTTAAAATCCCCTATCCTATATTGTCCCTCCCCCTTCCCTCTCCCCGCTGGTGACCGTTAGTTTGTTCTTTATATAGGATGGAGACAGTTTTGAAAGCCATTAGTATATAGGCTAGAGTTGATATCATAAAGACAAATGAGGTGGCCGAGACAGAGAAGATGATAAATGAAAAGAGGAGAGGGTTGCAGAAAGAAAATTGGGCATCCAGATCTTAAAGGGACAGCAAAGGAGCCTAGGAAGGAATGGTCAGAGAATCACAGAGGGAGACAGTGATGTTTGGAAAGAGAGGAGGAATTTCAAAAAGAATAACGTGGTCAGGACATGCTGCAGAAAGCTGAAAGGAGATAAAGTCTCAGAGATGTCTTTGGGTCTTGTGATGTGATAGGCTTTCACGATGCTTGTGAGAGCTGCCAGAGTGAATTGGCAGGGGCTGAGGGCTCACTGGAGTGTGTCGAGGGTGAAGGAGAAGTTATAAGACAACTGAAGATGACGTCTTCTAGGTGCTTGGTCCTGGAGGGAATGAGAGAGAGAGAAATAAATGGACACAGGATAAAAGGCAGGTCCTTGAAAATGGGAGGCATTTGAACACATCTAGTGAGGAAGGAAAAGAAACTAGTAGAGAGGAGAAGTTGAAAATTAAGTAGAGAAGGGCTACATTATGGAACAAGGTCCTGACAGAAGGGCATGGGGTCCATTGATTGATAGGTCTCAAGTTAACTGTAAACAAGCGGAGGTGATTTTTTCCTTCAAAACTAAGTGGAAGGAGGTAAGAGTGTGTATGGAGGCATGGAGGCAAGGAGAGGGAGGCTGGGAAGTACCTCAGGGAAAGAGATAACTAAAACAGAAATTCTAAGATAAGCAAAATTTTTGATGTCATCAAAACTGTCAGTCTTGATCAGTTTAATATTTAGATCCCATAATACATTATCTCACACTTAAAATTTTAGCTTATCAGATTAAAAAGACAAAAAAATTTTGGCTCCAATGTGAAGTGAATGTCAAACATAAAAAATGGATTTGGTTTTTAAAAGTCTTCCCTAGGGCTTTATATTTAAGTGAGGCAAGGGCCTGTGAACTCTATAGATCACAACAGGAACATGATTCCAGGAAATTCCGAGGTCATGTTATTCTTGGAGATTTTTCTAAAAAACAGAAGCCTTGCTGCAGAGTTCTATAAATATTTATCAGCCATGACTTTTACCCACAGGAGGTTAAAGATCTCTGAGTTTTGGATGAGAATGCAGAGTTGTCTGATTTGACCTGAATTAGCAGGCAAACAGAAATTTTCTAGTTAGTGCAGTAAAATAATAATATCCTTTGCAAAACCTTACAAGATAATAGGAGTTGGTCCAGTCATTGACAAACCAGTGTAAGCACTGTAATAACTTCTATCATTATTATTATATTTAATAAATTATATTTGCTTTCAGATTGTCTTTGATCGCCTCAGAAGAACATGAAATGGAACATATTCTTAAAATACATGAGAAATTAACCAGGTTAATTTTAATGTTAGAAATTTAACTTTCTCCATACTGTTCGACTGTTCCTAGTTCAAACTTGCCTTACTGCATGCCATTTTATTCGAAGTTTTATCATGTGTTCCCATTAAAATGCATTATGATTTTTATTTTCCAAGGTTAAAAATTTTCAGCTGCTAAAGTAGCTAACTTCTTGATTTTATTACAGAAGTAGATCATTTTATTGATTTAAAAATAGACATGAGACAATGTATTCAATAGGTCATTCAAGAGAAATGTGGAAGATAGAAAGGAAAGCAGGTGCCACTATCAATTTCTTTAGAAATATATTCATTTGCGATTAGTTTGATCACCTGAAAAGTGCTTCAGAATACTTGAAAGAATATTAACGTGAACTAAACGTGATTTTTCTCTTGAAAATTTCACGGTGTTTATTAAGGTAAACGGAAATGTTTTGGTGTGGGGCAAAGTGGATTGAAGAATCATTGTTATATTTTATGGATCCCTCCCTCCTATCAGCAATACTGTTGGCCTTCCAGGTCAAGCAACCACAGATTGAAAATATTTGGAAAAAAATTGCAGAAAGTTCCAAAAAGCAAAACTTGAATTTGCTGTGAAGTTGGCAACTATTTACTTAGCATTTACATTGTATTAGATATTATAAGTGATCTAGAGATGATTTAAAGTATATGAGAAGATGTGCATAGGTTATGTGCCAATACTATGCCATTTTTTGTAAGGGACTTGAGCATCTGCAGATTTTGGTATCTTGGAGGAGGGTCGTTCCTGGAACCAACCCTCCGCGGATACTGAGGGACGGCTGTATACTTGACAATGAGGGGATGCAGTTATTAGTGTGACAAGCAGCGAGCCTGTCTCTAAGAGTTCACATAGGAGAGAAGCTTGAGAGAGGTTTTCCCAAATGTGACACTTCAGAAATTTACATGATGTTACAAAAAACAACTCGTGAAGCTGAAAAGAAGTTATAAACTGTCAATAATAACAAATAGATTTCATCCAACCATGCTAGAGGAAAGTGCATTTTTTTCTCTTCTCTCTATGGAAAATGATATTACAACATAGTTTTCATATGAAAAGGCCATTGAAAAGAATAAGGTCAAAAATGTAGGAAAAAGTCTTTTAAAGATGTTTAATAAAATATATTTAATTAATAAAAACTTAATGCCATTTTTCCAGAATTTGTATTATGTCAGCTTTGAAAATTTTGTGATTTCTTGTGATTTATTATCTCATTATAAATAGATATTCACTTTTATACTTAATTTTATATTTTGCATTCTTTTTTTTAAACGCTCCATAAAATCCAGATCTGCCCTGGGGTAAATTTTATAATTTTCGCTGGAAATAGCTTTTTCCGGGATATTTTAAAAAATTCTTCAGTGTATGATGTTTTCCTGGAGAAGCCTCATTTAGCCCTGTCCGATGGTTCGAAGTGTTTTCCTTACAAGTACATTTTTATTGCTGTAAATTCTTATATTTTACAGTACTTAAACCTTCTCAATGATCAAGTTCTCCTCTTATATTTAGTCTGTATTTATTTTTCAAACCAATAGTCCCCCCAAAGAACAAAACCAAGGTGTCCATGTTCACAGTAGAATCATAAAATGACATTTAGACAACGATGAGTATGATTTGAAAGTATATACAAAATAAAAATAGCTGCTAATGTATCACTAGAGCGTTTCTCCCCCTTATGATATAATTTCTACAATTAAAAGCATTTCTAAAAATCAGTACATACAAATTCCTGAATATGAAAGAATATTTTGAGGACTTGTCATTGAAGGGGTACTGATTTTTCATACATGTTTTATTAGTAATAGCTTTATTGCTTTGCAATAATGTTAGTTTTAGAAGCCCTTGCACTAGCCCATAAGCATTTCAGGAATGATTCAAAAGTAGAATCATTTCCTGTCATATTTATTTCCTAGAATCCAAATCCAGTATCTGGGGAATCAGATACCTATCTATCTATCTATCTATCTTGATAGTACATATTTGGCGATCACATATGAAATGACTATTACTGTGACTTGGTGTTTTCTTTTTCCTGCTGACTTGTCATAGGTGCCTCAATACTATTGAACAAAGTACAAGGTGTCTGAATGGGTAATTGAGGTTCTTCTAAGCCTGAGAAGATAATCAGAGTGACTTTGGTCGTCTGTGTCATAACCCTTTTTTTTAAACAAACCTGATGGAAAGCAAGACATACATGGGAATGTGTTTTGAATTGTCTATGTGGAGAAGGCAGTGTCCCAGAAAGTGGCTGTTTGCTCTGTTTCTTCAGTATGTGATAACCTATGATGTTGTCTTCACTTGGCTTTCACAAGGTCAAGACTGTAGGCTGACCCTGAGCACAGAGGCATGGCCACCACCTGCCCCCTGTTCTCAGCTGACTGTCTAAAGTTGTGGCTGATGTTCACAAGTTTGAGGAGGAAGGGAAATTAGGCAGAGATCAGTGCAAATGTATTCTCACTAGAGACAGACTAACTCACTGTCTCTCTACTAGGGCCTAGAAAATGGCAAATCTCTTCATAAATGAAGGAGAGTGTGCTACTGTAGACACCTATTAGTGGGAAAAGGAAAAACTGCTAGTTTTGGAAGCAGTTTGTCCCTTTGCAAATCATGCTTAGAAAATAGGGGTTGCCTCAAAAGCAATTCAGAAATCTTGCATGAATGTCATACCCTGGTCTGTTTGGCAATAGTTCCATTTTTGTGAAATTGTACATGGTGCTGATTTTACTGTACTTCCATGTATTTCTATTGACTATTGGCTAAAAGTTAAAAGGCTTTGTGTAGTAAAGCCAAAATTCCATACATACAAACCAAATAAAGAATATTTACTTTGAGTCATATTTTATCATGTGTGGCAGCTATGGATTCCAATTAGACACAGTGTATATTTTTCCCCTACTCTTGATGGACTTTATTATCACAGCAAAAGATCACAGGATTTATTTTCCCCAGGAAAATCTACTGCAAGTTAAAACCACCTTGTCTTCCTGAATTCCACTTACAGCAGTACTTTGTCTTAGGAAATGGAGTTAGAATTGAGTGCGGTTGTAAGAAAAATAAATAGTATGTCTTGATAAACTGTAGTGGTTGGCAAAAGTGGTTTCCACCCAGCGCTGATACAAATCAAGATGGGAATATGATCATTTATACTTAATTGATAAAAGATTTCTCAGTGCACTCTGAATCCTTGACTCCCATAGATGAAAATAGGAGCCATTTGGCTTTGCCAAGCAGTACAGTCTCTGGATTAATAAGAGCAGTTTCATCCGTAAGACGATGGAACTCACAAGCAATTTGGGAACAAAACAGTTTGTCACCTATTTTCTTTGCTCTTGTAAAAATCCATTACTTTATACAGTGAATTTTACTACACTGCCTTATGATGTAGGTACATTTTTGGGTGTGTTTAAAGACAAGCACTTTCAATGGCATATAAGCCAACCAGAGCCCACGTAACTCAAGCATTGATTTTAGGTCTCCCAGATGCTTTTTTATTTACACCAAATTAGACGCCATTTTGAATTCTTAATTAGTTTTTATTGTTTTTTTATTAGTCCATGGTTGGACTCTTACAAGGGTTTTTAAGGTATCGATATTTTTCAGTTTTTGCCGTTTTCAAGCAGATTACCGAGAAGTAAGTAATCTGTGTGGAGCCCTGAACACCCTCTCCCAACAGCATCCAAAAAACAAAAATAAAACCCCAAACAAAAAAACCTGTGAAGTTGAATTTTATTTTTAACTCAACAGAAATTCACTACTAATTCATAATAGATGTCTTATCCATGACAACAAATGCTTTGAGTTTACGTTTAGTGAACATACTTATTTACAAAAAAAAAGAAAAAATCTGAAAGACCAGCCTTGCTGGCTGTTCTTTGTCATTTCAAATGACAATCTAGAATTTGGTCATAAACAGAATTATCAGGTTGGCCAAGTGTACCTGTCTTAACTTAGGATGATATATCGATTTTGCCTGATGATGAGTAGGGAGTAAAATCAAGGTAAGGCAGGGTTGGAGCAAGGTTGGCTGTGACAGCAGAGATAATTCATTCTCCCCTAGTTGAGCACAGAAGAAGTTCAACTAAATTCAATGCATCAGTGGCTTTATCAAAGGGCACTGGTGCTTGTTTGAGCCAACAATCAGGAATGTGAATGTCAAAGTCAAGGTGAAGGGAAGGAGAAGAGAAACTAAGTTCACCTCTGGGGGAAGAGAAGTTGGAATGACTTAATTGAAAAAAAAAAAATAACCCCTTTTTCATCATTCGACTATATGGAGGTCAAGGGTGGACTTCTTATCTAGTGGGTGGTTGCAGTGAGAAACAGGAGCTATCTGTAGTTTAGACAGATAAGGAGGCACTGCGTTCCACTGTGTTTTCTTAAACTTGTATTTGTCTATTTGGCATCCATTCATCACAGGACCAGTTGTGTTAACTGTATTTTCTTATTTTCTGTGTTCCGGATGCTCTGGCATTTGTGGCCTTGCAGACAGGGATAAGAATACCTCTCCCGAGTCTACCCAGCTTTTAGAGATAGCAAAGGGTTCACCTGGGAAGATGCCTTTCACATGTAAACTAACCAACCCAGAGCTCACACCCCGACCATATCTTTTCTCGAACCCTTACACACCAAGCCAATATTCCCCAGCCCTAAGTCAACACAGGGCCAGGTACCACACAGCTAGGGGCAGCCCCTATGCCCCAAAGCTTGCTAGAATTATTCAAACTAGCCAGTCCTAAGCTGTTTACCCTGTCTTGCCTTATCTTTCCCAGGAAAGTCACAAATGAGTCTCTGATCTAGGCTTCCTCTCTCTCCTTCCACCTCCTGACCCAAACTGGTGCTTCCCCATGTGGTCCTGCATGATGTGGCATGTCTCCTCTTCTCAGGAAATGCAAATAATAAAATTCTTTCAGTGGTATTGGCCTCTCCATGTCATCACTAAGCCACTTCCATAAATTAAAATCCTGTGGGAACATTTTTGAGACACACAACTTTATTCCTGTTGTGAATGGGCAGAGGGCAAAAACTCTTCTCTTAGACTCTATTTTCCAGTGTTTAGGGTATTTCAAAGGATCTCTCGTGGCTCAGCACTAAATGATCCAAGTTTAAATGTCATCACCTTGAGAAGTTAGGGCTGTTTGGAAGAGGCAGAGACAAAGAAATGGCTAAACAATATCATTGTCCAGCACTAGTCTCTGTTCAGCCAATATGGACAAAGAAAACAGAGAGAATTTATAACAGGAGACCTATTGTAAGAATGTCTTAGCCTTTTTCAAAGTCCAAGTTTTCTGTTCGTTGGCTAGACTTTTAATCTCAATTTCATGGCTCAGTCTATCAACATATATTTGCCAAGCACCCTGCTAAATGCTATGGAAGCTGAAAATAGAAGCAAAGCATTATTTTTACTCTTAAAAGCCACGCAATCTAACTAATAGTAACATCATTTGTTTTAGTCTGGGTTTCCTAGAGGCTAAGATGAGATTAGATGTGCAAGAAATTTACTGAATGACATGTCTTGGGAGACACATGGTTTTCTTGCATTTCCACACATCTTGTAAGGGGAGGCACTGACTGCCCTTGTTCCAGACTATCTTTTCAAGGGTGTTAGTATAATGAACAACCTTGGGAATAAGAGATAGCTTTTCCTTCCAGAGCATAGGTCAGGCTGCTTACTGTCCAGTGCTATAATGTCTTTCTTCAAGGTGAAGTTCAGGCAGACTTAATGCTCATTATAAAAGATACAAATTTTCTAAACTTGGAGAACCTCTCCATAAAAAAACCTTCAAAAACAGAAAACAGAAATGAAAAAAAAACTCTCTTCCCCCCTATCATGTTTAGGGTTGTCACCTGACCCTCTTAATATCATCCTGTGGGGTTTGGGGTTTCAGTAACTAGGGTAAATGCTGATACTCTGGCTAGTGCTATAGTTGTAAGCAAGACACTATCCTTTGTCTCTGACCCAAGAGTCTCTTGACTTCTGCCAGCATCCACGAATGTTGGCAGACTAACTTGCTAGCTTGCAAGCAGGGATAAAAATCCCAGAACTTTCAGAATTCTTGACAGAATGCCTGTGAAGGAAAATGGGGAGGAAACAGGATAGACTGGGACAGCGGTCAGACTATTATACAGGTCTGAACCTCATATCAGAGAGAGGGAAGGACGGAAGGTTAGGTAGAAGAATCTTGGACAAAGTGCAGTTACAATAAAGTCTTGACAAGGTTGATGGGGAGTCCACCAGCCAATCTCACTCTTCAGAGCTGTTTCACATCTCATACAAATGGAATGGCCTGCTTTAACATCTCTGCTCTACTCAGTCATTGGCTGGGAGTAGCCCTTGGGAAGCGTGGTTGTGAATGAGAAGTGCTAGTGGATTCAGAACACAGCAGCTGGACAGCAGTCAAGTATCTTCCTTATAAGTGGGAGATCTGAGGGGCACATTCTCATGGCTGCCACATCAATGAATAGTTTGATTCCCAAACTCCTTTATTTTAAAAATGAGGTTGGCCACACTGCAATTTAAATCTTTAAGTACAGGGAATGTTTATAGGTTAGGTTGAAGATTGTGTTGGACAGGTCTCTTGGTTATAAGCATCTGAAACCCAACTCATAGTAACAAGCAAAACAAACAAACAAGCAAACAAAAAAGGAGTTTATGGCTTGGTGGTAGTGGTGTCTCTCAGGGACAGCTAGGCTGGGAGATCCGATGATGACTTTTGTCCATATTCAGCTCTGCTTTCCTCTGTGTTGGCTTTTCCTCTGGCAGGCTTTCCATGGGGCGCTTTATTGTTTTTATAGGCACTAATATTTAAGAAAAGAGACACTCTCTTCTCTGATAGTGCCAACAAAACCTTTGGATTGACACTCATTGGCCAAGTTTGGATCAAATTTCTTGTCACAAGCAATTGCTTTACTTGAGGGACAGTGTACTCTGATTGGTCAGCTTTGGCCAGGTGCTCAGCCTTATGCCAGGAGAGGTGAGTTGAAGTGAGTCGAGTGCAATCATTAACATCCCAGCCAAGTGGAAGAGCACCTGTTGCTAAAGAGGAACGATGCTGAGTAAATAAAAGTGTTCACCAGGACAACCTTTTTCTTCTCAAAGCTTCAGAGATGGTGATGACAACTGAGGTGGGTTGATTGTGGATAAAGGAGTTGAGAAGTCTGGCATCAACTGGGAATACAGGGGTCAAGAGAAAGGTTGACAGAAACAGCAGATGAAGTCAGCAGTACGGCGTTGGGATCTGGGACACTCTCAGGCAGAACAGAGCTTGCAGGCTGCATATTGATTTCTCTTACATTGTTGTTACTCTTTGTGATATGATTTTGGACACCAAAAGGTATCTCCAGATGACATGGCCTCTAAGAATGAAAGTTATACTGGAACATGGAAGCATAACTAGATAATAAGACTTTTAGAAATTCGGAGAGATACTTAAACTTAGCTTTTCTGGGGAAAAGAATATTTTTAAAAATTTGTCTTTTAGAATATTTGAGTTAGTAATTAGTAAGTTTGGCTCTGTGAAGTCTGTCTTCAAATATATGAGATTGCATAATGGTTTTTGGGCCCCAGGTGGGCTTGTCTTGTTTCTTACCTTCTTTGAAGTTCAAGGTATGAACAGACTAATCTGATGAATACAATTCTTTGGTATGCATTTCGCCTAGTATCTTTTTGGACTCAATGGTCTCAATATTTCTTTCTAGCTCATTTGCAGAGGCAACCATGGTACTGAGTAAGGCTAGGAGTTAGAATACCTGGGTTCTGGAACACTGCTCACTATGTCCTTAGCAAAACCCTTTAGCTTCTTGAGAAAAACTGGGTATGATAACACATTTCTTAAAAAACTGTTAAGCCAGTCAATTGAGACAGTACATGTGAAGCTGTATCCAGGCATAAAAGATGAGCCCTAATATCACATCAGTCTCAGGGGTGGAAAGTTCAGGCCAAAGGTAAAGGTATAATGCAAACATCTTATTTTGTTTCTTCTAAATCATAACATGTAGGATGGAATCTTTTTTACCTACACCCAGGATGACTTCTGCTATTCAGTTTACTTTAAAACAACAGATGGGTTTTCATAATTCGGAACTCAAGCAAACTTGCAGATCCCCCTGAGTGGTGTGATGAAGGAACCCACTTACACTGTCCTCTCTTTGTTTTGGTAATTGTCAGTCTCTAATTTATTTCCTTTGAGAAAAAGCTTATATCACCATCAACTTATGAGTGGCTTAATACAGGGTAAGCTGATTATAAGCAATCTGAACAGCGAAGGTTTGCACTGCAAAGCAATCAAGCTAATAACACCTTCTGAGAATTTCTCCTGGATCTAACATTTCAGCCGATCTTGTTAGATTATATGTGTTTGTGCATCTTCAGGGCTTCTCACCACTCTGCTTTTGGGATCCTGCATGCGCTGTGGTCTTCCCAGAAGATAAAGCCACATGAAGCCATATATTTAGGGGGAAAGGAAATGACATTGTTTTTATACATTACCACTTGGTTCTCAGTTTGTTATTTCATCAAGATTTCCCAAGATTCGGTCAGAAAGAAAATATGAGATAATGTTACCAAAGGGTGCAGGGATTAGTTGAAGTTAGCTAAAGCTGAAGCAAAGAAGATTCACACTGAGTAACCAGGGAGAAATGATGGAATTTGAAACCCATCCGAATCCTTTCTTTTTAGTCTGTCTCCAAGAAGCTAAAACATCTGGTAAATCATGTCAAAGATTCAATCAATCATCCCTGTGTTTGGTTTTTATGATGCCAGACATCTGGATTGACTGAGTTTCTCTTTTCCTTAATTAAATCAACTGGATGTTTTGGCATCCTGCAAAATCAGCTTTAGTCTAAATAATACACATCATTATCTTATTTGTACTCTTACTCACTTGGGATCCTTATTATTTTTGCTTTAATTCCTAGTAATTTGATGATTGATTTAAAACTGTTTTGAACATTGTAGTATACATTCGAGCATTAATATAAGTATTAACAAATATATAAGAGAAACAAAATTGACTTGACTGTTTTACTTTTTTCTGAAAGGAACTATGGATGTTACCTACAATGAATGGATGTTGAGAAAGTTAAAGAACAATGTTAAATAATTATATAGCTAGTTCTCAGCAGAGATCAAAATAGCCACTTTGATGTAAAGACAGCTGGCACCAACAGTCATTTTAACTGTGTGTAACAAGAACACACAATTTATATAATTTATGCATTCCTAGGTTTTTCAGTCCATAGGAATTTGGTCTGGTTTTATATTATTTTCAGATACCCTTTGCATTCTTATCTGGAAAGGCTTCTGGGCAAGCTGATGACAGGAGGAGATTTAAAAAGAGATGAAAAGAAACCATGAACACATACTGATTTAATGAAATATTATATTTTCTAGGAGAGAAATCAAACCTCAAAATAGACAAAACAAAGTTTATCACTCTAAATATATGACAGAAGACAACCAAAGAATTTTGGAATAACATTTCATACCTCACTCTTTTATGGTGTTTTTCATGGGGCTTGCCTAGTACACAAATAAAAAATGGATCTTATTTTCTCACTAAGGCGATTCTGTTCTTTGGTTTTAAAGAAATAAAAGATCAACAGAGAAAAAAGTGCTATTTTGATGCAATTGTAATTAATTTTGAAAGACAGATGGATTATGATTTTAGGATTCTTATTATAATCATTGAGCCAAATTGGCTAATTATTTTATATTTATATTGTGACACATGTCTAAACAAAATACCTAAAAGTTTTCACCAGAATTAGGCACAACTCCATTTCTACAGAAAGTCCTCCAATGTACCTTAAGTGAGGTCATTTGCTAAAATAAAAATTAAAGTTCACTCTGATGCTGCTCTGCCAGATGTGGATATTTCTTTATACTTTTTCTGCAGTTGATTTTGCAGATAATTCTAGTGTGTTAAGCGGCTTTATCAGGACTCTCCACTGATGCTCTGTTGGCGAATAGAAGGTGCTGGGCGCTCATGTGCACTTTATATATATTACCTCTTAGCTAATGCTCACGACAAGCCTCTGAGGCAGTTACTATTGTTAAGAGGCCAAAACTAAAGCTCAGGGAGGTTAAAGCAACTGGTTCAAAGTTAAACAACTCAATTTTCGGATTAACAGTACTTATTTAAAAAATATGTTTATATGTGCATATACATATATTCATTGCAGATATTTTGGAAAAGAGGAAATTTAAAAAAAGAAAAAAATTACTCAAATGTTGTTTTCCTAAGATAATAACTATTAATTTTTTGTATGGACTTATAAGTATCCATATACACATAAATATTTAAATTAATACATCCACGTTTAAAACCATAGATTCATACTGAGCACATTATTTTGTAATTTTCCTTTTTACAGACATTATTCACAACTTCTTTTATGTATGCATTTTTCTATACCAGGGATCAACAAACTCTTTCTGTAAAGGGCCGGATGGTAAATATTTTATGATTTGTAGGCAGTAATGTCTTTGTCCCAACTACTTAACTCTGAGAAAGCAGCCACACACAATGTATGAATGAATGAGTGCAATTGTGTTCCAATAAAACTTTATTTACGAAAACAAGCAGTGGGTCAGATTTAGCTTGCGGATCATAGTTTGCCGATCCTCATTCCACAGAATCATTTTTTTTAAAAAAAGGACACCAATAGTAGTTTATCAAACAGCTGTATTACTATCTACTTTTAAGTATTTACTTAGTTTGTGTCTGTTTAGTAACAATATTGTGATGAAAATTCTTATAATTAAAACTGGGTACAGATGTACTAGATTTCCTCAAGATAATCCCCTAGAAGAATTTCTTAGTGCCTTGCGAAGTCTTTTTATAAAGTGCTTGATATGTATTGCTAAATTATTGTCCTCAAAGTTATAATTTCCATTCTTAACAGTGCTACAAAAGAGGGCCTCTTTAACCATATACCCTTGCTGACAAAGCGTACTATGGTATTTTGTTTTTTTCATAATATGGTTTTTAAAAAAATCTTTGCCCATTTGATGATAGATAGAAAAAAAATTCACATTTTGGAATTTTCTTTTTGATTGATTATTATTGATATTAATTACATTTTCTTTTTTTACATGCTTAATATTTAATCATAAATCAGCTATTTTCTTCAGGTCAACCTAATTTTAAAATGATGGAAACATGCAAATTCAGTTTTAGCACAATTAAATGACATATCTATAGTTAAGATTAGCACATCAAGTGTTAGATTAACACATAGGTGCTATCGAAACTGTCCCTGTAAATCCCTGTTCATCTACTGTAATGATAAAATCAACTGTGTTTCTTTTCTAATCTTGCTTCCTTTGACTTTTGTCCATAAAGTAAGACTGTGTCTTTCTTGCAAGTTTCTGCACTTCTTTTCCCCCTCACTGGACCCTCCCAATGGAAGGCACAGTTTATCTGACCTACTGGAAAGCAGAGTTCTGACATCCTTTTATCCTCACTTTGCTATGTGGTGGGATAAATGTGCTAAAGGTCATGGGCATTGTTAGGGTTGAATTGTGTCCCCCGAAAAGATATGTTGAAGTCCTAACCCCTGGCACTTGTGAATGTGACCTTATTTGGAAATTGGGTCTTTGCAGATGTAATCAAGTTAAGATGAGGTCATTCGTTTGGGCCCTAATCCATATGACTAGTGTTCTTATAAGAAGTGGAGAAGACAGAGACAGAGGGAAAATGGCCATGTGAAGATGGTGGCAGAGATTGAGTTATGCAGCCACAAGCCAAGGAACACCAGGGCTACTAGAAGCTGGAAGAGACAAGGAAGAGTCCTCCCTACGAGGCTTAGGAGGGAGCACAGACCTGACAGCACCTTGATTTCAGATTTCTCACCTCCAGAACTGTGAGACAATAAATTTTCGTTGTGTTATGCCACCACGTTTGTAGTGCTTTGTTACCGTAGCCTTAGAAAATGCATGAATGGCGACCAGTTCTTTTGGAGTAGGACCGTCCATAGGTTCCACCCACTCTTTTCTCCTTCAAGTAGAGCTCTCATCAGAGCAAACTCTTTTCCCCTGATGGCCCATCTGCCTGTGACTGGTGGGTTGTTTATTTCAAGATAAAAATGACCTTGGATCCAGACCTTTATCTCCAACCTAGCCATGCCATCATTAAAGCCAATATTTTGATCTCCTATAAGCTTTCCTCTGAAAATCTGCACAGGTAGTACATAGACCTCCAGTTCTAAAGAAAGATATGAGGAGGCTGGCATTTTGGTGACTAAAATAAAACCTTAAGATGCCCAGCTCCTTGCTTTGGCTGTTTGTGGCTGGTGTCTGAGTAGACATGTAGAATATTTAGCTTAGGTTTCAGCAAGCTTGACTTCAGGGCCCACTGGCTGATATTGATCCAAGAAGGCATGTTGTGGTCATATCTGGTATCACAGGTATTTGACTGTTGGAAAAGGAGATTTTTAATTCCAGTTAAGTCTTCCCTTAAAGCACATAACACGTTGTACAAGTTTTTTGGGCACTGGTGGAGGGAATGATTTGTTTCCCTTTATCTATATATTTTTCCAGCCAAGATTTTAAACTGCAAAGGCAGGTAAGTTTTCCATGGGTCTCAGAGAACTTGTGCATGAGGTTTGAACCTTTTATTTAGTATGACCATGAGTAGGTAGCACAAGGTGGGCTGCCCTAGGTCAATTCCTTCTTGTCCTACTTTGAACTACTTTGAGGAATGAGGAAGATGTGGAAGAGTGAACCTCGTGAATTCAAGAAAACATCAAGAAGAATGGAATTCCTTATCACACACCGGATACATAATTTTCTTGAGCTTAGAAAAAACTCAGTGATTATTATTTGAAACTCAAAGGTTGGAAGGAAATTTAAAAGGCTTGTCCCAGGAACACTGATTTTAGAAAAGCTGACCAGAAAAACTAGGGGGGATGCGATTGGTGTATGTACCATGGTTTCATTTTTATTTTTTTTTTGCTTTTTTTTAAAAAAAATTATTTTATATTAGAGTATAGTTGATTAACAATGTTGTGTTAGCTTCAGGTGTACAGCAAAGTAATTCAGTTATACATATACATGTATCTATTTTTTAAAAAAATTCTTTTCCCATTTATGTTATTACAGAATATTGAGCAGAGTTCCCTGTGCTATACAGTACGTCCATGTTTGTTATCTATTTTAAGTATAGTAGTGTGTATATGTCAGTCCCAAACTCCCAATTTATCCCTCCCCCCGTCCTTTCCCCTTTGGTAGCCAAAAGTTTGTTTTCTAAGTCTGTGAGTCTAACACGCTTTCATCTTAATGTCAAAACATGAGCAGTAGGAGAGAGAAAGTAAAAGAAGACACACTGATTTCAGTGGGCAGGTGAGGGATTTTTTATTAGAAACATTAAACTCTTGGTGATCGGTAATAAGGAGGTAAGGGCAGACCTAACTGTTTATGAAAGTGGGACCAGGGGACACTTAGTGATGAGGCTGAAGGGCCAGGGTGGCGAGGACATGGGAGAGACTTAGTGGGGCCTTCAGCATGACAGAGAAGTGAAGTGAAGTCAAATCAGCCGGGGTGCACACCCAGCCTGTGACCAAGCTTGGAGAGATCAGGCCCCAAGCTCTACCATCACAGGCTCCAGCAACAGGCATACGCCCAAGGATGAGGCCAAGAGCAGAGCATCAGGCTCAGAGTGGGGGCTTTTGGGGCCAGCCATTCTGCTGCAAGGCCCAGAAGGTCACAGAGGCCACCATGTGTATTCAAGTACTCCATCTCTTCCTTTCTGTCATAAGGTGCTGAGCCTCTACCCCATGTAGCCAGAAGCCATCATAGGGAAGAGGATCTGGGAAACCAAGCATTTATCTCAAGGGACTGTTAAGACTGTTGCTTCAAACCAGGTTAATGAATTGGACAGAAGTATAATTTTTTTCCCTGCTACCCATCAGATAGAGTGTCACGAATGATCAGATTATAGATCAGATTATATTTCTCATAGAAATAAAGTACATTCTCTTCTTGTTGTTGCACATTTGAGTATAGTGTAAGAAAATCAGGTCTTCTAGTGTACAGAAGTTTCATTATGCAAAAACCAGTTCATGAGCATATGCTATTTCTAGCATTTTCCAGTAAGAAATGGACCTTCTCCTTGCCTGATGGTCCTATGCTCTATCCTAATACCACAACCTCTACATGCCCACCTTTCACTCCTGGACTCTTTCGGAATGCTCCTTGCTTATTGGTACGCTCCACAAATAAGTTGGGAGGACAAGGTGCCAGGGAAATGCTTTTAAGCTACTGTCTCCTCCAAGTTGTCCCTTTGTCCAGCTTTGGAAAGTTTGTTAATGAGGCCTCAGGGAAGAGACCCACTCGGTAATGTGCTGTATGCTCACAGAACTAACACATGACTGGCACGCCGTCAGTCTGGGGCTGCTGATTCCTTGTCCCTTTATTCCTTCATTCAGTAAATATGTCCTGTCCGGGCTAAGCAGTGATGTTACAACTGGGAAAGAGAAATTGTAACACATTTTCCCCTCATGGAGCTTATAGTCTGAGAGGTAAACAAGTAGCAAGAAAGGTAGAGAGGGATGGTGAACTAAACCGATACTTTCTTACACCAAACCTGCTTTAGAAGTTGAACATGGGAGAAAAGAGCTTGGCAAAACATAGAAAACAAAATGATGTATTTGAGTTGACTCTATAGGAGGCTGGGACTTTCTGAAAGTCTTTAGGAAGCAGATAGATATCATGAGGATCAGAGAAAGAACACTGAACAATAATGACCTTGTCCAATTATCTCTGCATCTGACAATGCAGGAGTTTCTTATTTAGAGAACTACTTTATACAATAAGAGTAAACTGAGGAAAGAGTGGCATGGAATCAAAGAAACTTTTTGCTTCATTTGAAAAAAAAAGGATTTTTCTGTTATTCATTTGAGATGTCCTCTTTCAATACCAAGGCAAAATCATGTTTATACACATCAGGGAAATGAAGCCCAAGTATATTCAATATTCATGCAGGAAATAAGCATAGCATGTGGAGCCCAAACTTGCCTTTGTCTTATTTTCCAGTCATTTGCTAGTTTGCCATACTTGGCCAACCAGTCTCATCAACTTTGAGGGCCCCCCAGGGGATTTTGGTGTCAGCAAGGAAGGATGAAATTGCAGTTAGGCATAAACATGAAAATTTGTGTTAAATGCGTTAAATCACAGCTAATGAGATTCCAGGCATTTCTCTGTAATATGCAATGGAATTTGTAACAATACGCTTGTATAAAACTATGCTACTGGAACTACTGGGCTTTCATTATAATTAAAAAATAAGATTAAATATGAAGATACTAAATATGAAGAAATGTGGTAATGACACAGATTTTGTCCTCCAGAAGAAATGAGGGAGCTGTGATTTCTGGTCATCTGAATGCAGTTCTCTGACTTAGTCTACAGAGCAAGGAAAAAGGTTAGCATCCAGAGTTATCTCCCCACTTGTGGGAATTCCCCGGTGGTCCAGTGGTTAGGACACTGCGCTTCCATTGCAGGGCGGGTTCGATCCCTGGTTGGGGAACTAAGATCCCACAAGCCATGTGGCACAGCCAAAAAATATATATATCTTTCATTCCAACTTGTTCTGAAGTCTAGTGGTGTCCTCTTCAGCAGGGCGTTCATTTTTTGAGTGCAAGAGCAGTCATGCATTGTTTACAGAAATAAATATTTTGTATCTGACCAATAACTGTTTCATTTAAATATATCACTCCTCCAGTTTTTTAATTTTTCAAAAACATAGGCTATTAATGTACTTGTTAATGGCAAGGCTAACTCAGGCATAATAATTATACATGTCATCATTTATATAGCTCTTCATTGACAATATTCCTCAGTTTGCCTGTGAAAATCTTCATGTATGTTTGTGGTCCAGTGTGTTTATTAGCAGTGATCTCTTTGACTCTCAAAAATGTCCTGTTTTGCTGGATAACTACATGTAAAAGAATAAAATCAGAACATTTTCTCACATAATACACAAAATAAACTCAAAATGGACTGAAGACCTAATGTAAGGCCTGAAACCATAAAACCCCTGGGGAATAAAAACATAGGCAGAACACTGTTTGATATACATTATAGCAAATTTTTTGGGGCTCAGTCTCCTCCAGCTAAAGTAACAAAAGCAAAAATAAGCAAATGGGACCTAATTAAACTTAAAAGCTTTGCACAGCAAAGAAAACCATCAACAAAATGAAAAGACAACCTACTGAGTGGGAGAAAATATTTGCAAATAATATGACCAATAAAGAGTTAATATCCAAAATATATAAAGAGCTAATACAATTCAATATCAAAAAAAAACAAACAGCCCAATTAAAAAATGGGCAGAAGATCTGAATACACATTTTTCCAAAGAAGATATACCAATGGCCAACAAGCACATGAAAAATGCTCAACATTGCTAATCATCAGAGAAATACAGATCAAAACCCCAAGGAGCTATCATCTCACACCTGTACATTGTTGGTGGGAATATAAATTGGCACAGTCACTATGGAAAATGGTATGGAGGCTCCTCAAAAAACTAAAAGTAGAACTGCCATATGATCCAGCAATTCCACTCCTGGGTATATATCTGAAGAAAACAAAAACACTAATTCCAAAAGATTTATGTACCCCAATGTTCATAGCAGCATTATTTACAATAGCTAAGATATGAAACAACCTAAGTGCCCATCAACAGATGAATGGATAAAGAAGATGTGGTGTATATATGTGTATACATATATACAATTGTATATATTGAATACGTACGCAATGAACTATTGCTCAGCCATAAAAAGAAGGAAATTCTGCCGTTTGCAACAACACGGATGGACCGGGATGGTATTATGCTTAGTGAAATAAGTCAGACAGAGAAAGACAAATACTCTATGTTATCACTTATCCATGGGCTCTAAAAAATAAAACAAACAAAGGAATATAACAAAACAGGAACAGACTCACATATACAGAGAACAAACCAGTGGTTACCCGTGGGGGAAGGAAGGGGGGAGGGGTAAGGTAAGGGTAGAGGATTAAGAGATACAAACTACTGTGTATAAAAGAAATAAGCGGAGGGGTGGAGTCAAGATGACAGCGTGGGAAGATGCAGAGCTCACATCTCCCCACAACTAGGGCACCTGCTGGATGCTGGTGGGGGACCCCAATGCCCAAGGAGACGGGAAGAACGCCCAAGCAGACCGGTAGGATGTAGGTGGACTGAGCAGGGAGGAGGAGTTGAGGCCGGACAGGACTGGTGGTCCTGAGAGGTGGCTGAGAGGGGGGAGAGGTTCCCATGTCTGGAGTGACCCTCAGGGGCTCAGATGGGGGTGGTGGGAGCGGGCGCAGCGTTTCCCCTGCCCAATCGTCTGGGGAAGTCTGCTCAGCTCTCAGGCTGGGTCCTACACCCTCAGAGGTCCCGTCTGGGCTGGGTTGGTCCTGGGGGCATGGGGGGGAGGCTGGGAGAGAACAGGAGAGGCGGACAGGAGGGGGCCTCCAAGACCAGAGGAGCAGGAAAGGAGCAGAGGAAGTTTGCTCTGCCCACTCAGGCATGGGGAGCCTGCTGAGCTCCCAGGTCAATCTTCCGCCCTCCAAAGCCCCCTCTAGGCTGCATGGGTCCTAGGGGCATAGGAGGGAGGCTGAGGAGATCAGGAGAGGCAGGTGGGAGGGGCCCTCAGGGACTGGAGGAGCAGGAGAGGAATGGAGGGCATTTGCTCTGCCCGCTCAACCCCAGGAAGCCTGCTGGGCTCCCAGGTGGGGTCCCCACCCCTTGGAGACCGGAGGCGGGAGGCATGCCTGGACCCCTTCTGTTCTGTAGAGCCTAAGCCCCACTGTCCACACCCCCCATACACCCCCGACATCCCCTCCTGCCTTTTTCAGCCCTGTGGGTCCTAAGCATAGGCCCCGCCCACCACCCAAACCTCACCTCTGCTTAGGCCCTGCCCTCCACAGCCAAGGCCTTTTCCACCATTTTTTTTTTTTTTTTTTCTCCTCGTCTTTTTTACTACTGTGGTTCTGTTTTACCTTCTGGTTGTTGTTTCATCTATATTTTTATTTTTATAGTTTTTCTAACATAGCTGTTAGTTTCCTAGTCTAATTTTACTTTTTACTTTGTTAATGTTCTCCCTTTTTTTTTTTTTTTTTTTGCCACCCCACGAGGTTTGCAGAATCTTGGTTCACGAGCCAGGGGTTGGGCCAAAGCTCCTGTGGTGGGAGCTCTGAGTCTGAACCACTGGACTAACAGAGAACCTCAGACCCCAGGGAATATTCAACAGGTTGTGGTCTCCCGGAGGTCCTCAGCTCAGCACCAAGACCCAGCTCTACCCCACAGCCTACAAACTGCAGTGTTGGAAGCCTCAGGTCAAATAACCAGTAAGACAGGAACATAATCCCACTTATAAAAAAAAGGAAAAAAAAAATGAGAAGGCAAAAAAATATGTCACAGATGAAGGAGCAAGGTAAAAACCTACAAGACCAAATTAATGAAGAGGAAATGGGCAATCTACCTGAAAAAGAATTCAGAGTAATGATAGTAAAGATGATCCAGAATCTCGGAAATAGAATGGAGGCACGGATTGAGAAAATACAAGAAATGTTTAACAAAGATCTAGAAGAACTAAAGAACAAACCAACAGAGATGAACAACACAATAACTGAAATGAAAAATACACTAGAAGGAATCAATAACAGAATAACTGAGGCAGAAGAACGAATAAGTGAGCTGGAAGACAAAATGGTGGAAATAACTGCTGAGGAGCAGAATAAAGAAAAAAGAATGAAAAGAATTGAAGAAAATCTCAGAGACCTCTGGGACAACACTAAATGCACCAACATTCGAATTATAGGGGTCCCAGAAGAAGAAGAGAAAAAGAAAGGGTCTGAAAAAATATTTGAAGAGATAATAGTTGAAAACTTCCCTAACATGGGAAAGGAAATAGTCACGCAAGTCTAGGAGGCACAGAGAGTCCCATACAGGATAAACCCTAGGAGAAACACACCAAGACACATATTAATTAAACTAACAAAAATTAAATTCAAAGAAAAAGATATTAACAGCAGCAAGGGAAAAACAAAAAATAACATACAAAGGAATCCCCATAAGGTTATCAGCTGATTTTTCAGCAGAAACTCTGCAGGCCAGAAGGGAGTGGCAGGATATACTTAAAGAGATGAAAGAGAAAAACCTGCAGTCAAGATTACTCTACCCGGCAAGGATCTCATTCAGATTCCATGGAGAAATCAAAATCTTTTCAGACAAGCAAAATCTAAGAGAATTCAGCACCACCAAAACAGCTTTACAACAAATGCTAAAGAAACTTCTCTAGGCGGGAAACACAAGAGAAGAAAGACCCACAAAAACAAACCCAAAACAATTAAGAAAATACTAATAGGAACATACATATCGATAATAACCTTGAATGTAAATGGATTAAATGCCCCAACCAAAAGACACAGACTGGCTGAATGGATACAAAAACAGGACCCAAATATATGCTGTCACAAGAGACCCACTTCAGACCTAGGGACACATACAGACTGAAAGTGAAGGGATGGAAAAAGTTATTCCATGCAAATGGAAATCAAAAGAAAGCTGGAGCAGCAATACTCATATCAGATAAAATAGACTTTAAAATAAAGACTGTTACAAGAGATAAGGAAAGACACTACATAATGACCAAGGGCTCAATCCAAGAAGAAGATATAACAATTAAAAATGTTTATTCACCCAACATAGGAGCACCTCAATATTTAAGGCAAATGCTAACAACCATGAAAGGGGAAATTGACAGTAACATAATAATAGTAGGAGAATTTAACACCCACTTTCACCAATGGACAGAAAATAAATAAGGAAACACAAGCTTTAAAAGACACAATAGACCAGATAGATTTAATTGATATTTATAGAACATTCCACCTGAAAGTGGCAGAATACACTTTTCTTCTCAAGTGCACACAGAACATTCTCCAGAATAGATCCCATCTTGGGTCACAAATCAAGCCTTGGAAAATTTAAGAAAATTGAAATCATATCAAGCACCTTTTCTGACCACAACACTATGAGATTGGAAATCAATTACAGGAAAAAAACCTGTAAAAACCACAGATACATGGAGGCTAAACAGTGCACTACTAAATATCCAAGAGATCACTGAAGAAATCAAAGAAGAAATAAAAAAAAGTACATAGAAACAAATGACAGCAAAAACACAACGACCCAAAACCTATGGGACACAGCAGAAGCAGTTCTAAGAGGGAAGCATATAGCAATTCAATCTCACTTCAAGAAACAAGAAAAATCTCAGATAAACAATGTAACCTTACACCTAAAGCAACTAGAGAAAGAAGAACAAAGAAAACCCAGGCCGTAGAAGGAAAGAAATCACAAAGATCAGAGCAGAAATAAATGAAATAGAAACAAAGAAAGCAATAGTAAAGATCAATAAAACTAAAAGCTGGTTCTTTGAGAAGATGAACAAAATTGATAAACCCTTAGCCAGAGTCATCAAGAAAAAAAGGGAGAGGACACAAATCAATAAAATTATAAATGAAAAAGGAGAAATCACAACTGACACTGCAGAAATACAGAGGACTATAAGAGACTACTACAAACAACTATATGCCAATAAAATGTACAACCACAAAGACATGGACAAATTCTTGGAAAGGAACAGTTGTCCAAGACTGAACCAGGAAGAATTAGAAAATATAAACAGACCTATCAAGAGCAATGAAATTGAAACTGTAATTAAAAATCTTCCAACAAACAAAAGTCCAGGAGCAGATGACTTCACAGGCGAATTCTATCAAACATTTCAAGAAGAGCTAACATCCATCCTTCTCAAACTCTTCCAAAAAATTGCAGAGGGAGGAACACTCCCAAATTCATTCCATGAAGCCACCATCACCCTGATACCGAAACCAGAAGAGGATTTCGCAAAAAAAGAAAATTATAGACCAATATCACTGATGAACATAGATGCAAAAATCCTGAACAAAATACTAGCAAACAGAATCCAACGACACATTAAAAGGATCATACACCATGATCAAGTGGGATTTATCCCAGGGATGCAAGGATTCTTAAATATACACAAATCAATCAATGTGATACACCATATTAACAAATTAAGGAATAAAAACCATATGATCATCTCAATAGATGCAGAAAAAGCGTTTGACAAAATTCAACACCCATTTATGATAAAAACTCTCCAGAAAATGGGCATAGAGGGAAACTACCCCAACATAATACAGGCCATATATGACAAACCCACAGCAAACATCATACTCAATGATGAAAAACTGAAAGCATCTCCACTAAGATCAGGAACAAGACAAGGATGTCCACTCTTGCCACTCTTATTCAACATAGTTTTGGAAGTCCTAACCATGGCAATCAGAGAAGAAAAAGAAATAAAGGAATACAAATTGGAAAAGAGGAAGTAAAACTGTCACTGTTTGTAGATGACATGATACTATACATAGAAAGTCTTAAAGATGTCACCAGAAAACTACTAGAACTAATCAATGAATTTGGTAAGGTTGTAAGATACAAAATTAATGCACAGCAATCTCTTGCATTCCTATACACTAATGATGAAAAATCTGAAAGAGAAATTAAGGAAACACTCCCATTTACCATTGCAACAAAAAGAATAAAATATCTAGGAATAAACCTACCTAAGGTGGTGAAAGACGTGTACTCAGAAAACTATAAAACACTGATGAAAGAAATCAAAGATGACATAAACAGATGGAGAAACATATCATGTTTTTGGATTGGAAGAATCAACACTGTGAAAATGACTATACTACCCAAAGCAATCTATAGATTCAATGTAATCCCTATCAAACTACCAATGGCATTCTTCACAGAATTAAAACAAAAAATTTTACAATTCGTATGGAAACACAAAAGACCCTGAATAGCCAAAGCAAGCTTGAGAAAGAAGGATGGAGCTGGAGGCATCAGGCTTCCTGACTTCAAACTATACTAGAAAGCTACAGTATTCAAAACAATATAGTACTGACACAAAAACAGAAATATAGATCAGTGGAATAGGAGAGAAAGCCCAGAGATAGATAAACGCACCCACATATGGTCACCTAATTTACGGCAAAGGAGGCAAGAACATACAATTGAGAAAAAATAGCCTCTTCCATAAGTGGTGCTGGGAAAACTGGACAGCTACATGTAAAAGAATGAAATTAGAACACTCCCTAACACCATACACAAAAATAAACTCCAAATGGATTAAAGACCTAAAAGGAAGACCAAACACTATAAAACTCTTAGAGGAAAACATAGCAAAAACACTCTTTGACATAAACCACAGCAAGCTCTTTTTTGACCCACCTCCTAGAGCAATGGAAATAAAAACAAAAATAAACAAATGGGACCTAATTAAACTTCAAAGTTTTTGCACAGCAAAGGAAACCATAAACAAGACAAAAAGACAACCCTCGGAATAGGAGAAAATATTTGCAAATGAAACAATGGACAAAGGATTAATCTCCAAAATATACAAACAGCTCATGGAGCTCAATATCAAAAAAACAAACAATTCAACTAAAAAATGGGCAGAAGACCTAAATAGACATTTCACCAAAGAAGACATACAGATGGCCAAGAGGCACATGAAAAGATGTTCAACATCACTAATTATTAGAGAAATGCAAATCAAAACTATAATGAGGTATCACCTCACACCGGTCAGAATGGCCATTAACAAAAAATCTAGAAACAATAAATGCTGGAAAGGGTGTCGTGAAAAAGGAGCCCTCCTGCACTGTTGGTGGGAATGTAAAGTGACACAACCACTATGGAGAACAGTATGGAGGTTCCTTAAAAAACTAAAAGTAGAACAACCATATAACCCAGCAATCCCACTACTGGGTATATACCCTGAGAAAACCATAATTCAAAAAGAGACATGTACCCCAATGTTCATTGCAGCACTATTTACAATAGCCAGGACATGGAAGCAACCCAAATGTCCATTGACAGATGAATGGATAAAGAAGATGTGGCATATATATAGAATGGAATATTACTCAGACATAAAAAGAAATGAAACTGAGTTATTTGTAGTGAGGTGGATGGACCTAGAGTCTGTCATACAGAGTGAAGTAAGTCAGAAAGAGAAAGACAAATACCATGTGCTAACACATATATATGGAATCTAAAAAAAAAATATGATACTGATGAACCTAGGGGCAGGGCAGGAACAAGGACATAGACATAGAAAATGGACTTGAGGACACGGGGGAGCGGGAGGGGGAAGCTGGGGTGAAGTGAGAGTAGCATCCACATAGATACACTACCAAATGTAAAATAGTTAGCTAGTGGGAAGCAGCAGCATAGCACAGGGAGATCAGCTCAGTGCTTTGCGATGACCTAGAGACGTGGGATAGGGAGGGTAGGAGGGAGGCTCAAGAGGGAGGGGATATGGGGACATACGTAAGCGTATGGCTGATTTCACTTTGTTGTACAACAGAAACTGACACAGTATTGTGAAGCAATTATCCTCCAATTAAGATCTATTAAAAAAAAAAGAAATAAACATCAAGCATATATTGTATAACACTGGGAAATATAGCAATTATTTTGTAATAACTGTATTTTTTTATTATTATTATTTTTAAAAATTAATTAATTAATTAATTTATTTATTTTTGGCTGTGTTGGGTCTTCGTTTCTGTGCGAGGGCTTTCTCTAGTTGCGGCGAGCGTGGGCCACTCTTCATTGTGGTGCGCTGGCCTCTCACTGTCGCGGCCTCTCTTCTTGCGGAGCACAGGCTCCAGACGTGCAGGCTCAGTAGTTGTGGCACAGGGGCTTAGTTGCTCCGCGGCATGTGGGATCTTCCCAGACCAGGGCTCGAACCCGTGTCCCCTGCATTGGCAGGCAGATTCTTAACCACTGCGCCACAAGGGAAGCCCCTGTAATAACTTTAAATGGAGTATAATCTGTCAAAATATTGAATCACTATGTTGTACACCTGAAACTAATATAATATTATAAATCAACTATACTTCGATTTAAAAAAAATGTCCTGTTTGGGTGATAAATTGTAAAGTCAACTTAATTCAGCACTATCTATGTCCTTGGCTCTGTGCTAAGTATTTGATATATGTTATCTCAGTTAATCCTAAACAAGTAAGGAAGCAAACAAACCTGTATGATTTCTGCCACCGTCTTTAACAGCTGTATCAGACCCATCTTCCACTGCGATTTGATGGGTCAAGAGCTCAGTACATTCTCTGCTGCTTTTCTCTTTAGGACAATTGTCAAGTTGTTGGCTGTACAATGAAAAGAGACTAAGAAGAAACAGTGCTTCAGGGTTTTAACATATACATTACAAAGAGGAAAGTACATAAATGTGCAGGTAGTACATATAGTTCAATAAACTTTCACAAAATAAACACATCCATGTAACTGCTGCCCCTGCCAAGAAACAACAGTTCCAGCATCCTAGGAGGTGTTCATGTACTTCTTCTCGGGCATTGCTCACCACAATAGTAGCCATTCTTCTGAGTTCTCTATATGTTAGTTTTACTTGTTTTTGGACTTTATATAAATGAAGTCACATAATATATATTCTTTGGTTCTGCCTTTTTTTCATTCAATTTTATTTTGTGAGATTCATCCATGTTGTTCTGTGAAGTAGTAGCTTGCTTATTTTCATTGCTGTAGACTATTCCATTGAATGAGTGGAACATAATTTATGTGCTCATACTACTATTTGATGGATATTGTTTCCAGTGTTTGGCTATTATGAATAGTGCTGCTATGAACACAGTTTTGTTGAATATATGCCTAGTGTAGAATAAGGCTGTACAGTATGTACTGTATTGTCCTGCGTTAGTAGATTTTCCAAGGGGATTGTAGCAGTATACCTTCCCCACTCCCAACATAAGGTATAAGGCACCTTTCTTTTAGTTGGTTCTTCAGGTAGAAATCCTGAAAGTGAAAACAGAGTATAAAATTATAGTATTTAGTTGTTACTAAATCGAAATTGGAAATTCAAACTATAGATTATTATTCTGGAACACTAAATAACTTACCTGAGGGCTGTGGGGAGGAAATAATTTCCTAGAGGGCCAATTTTTCAGATATTCTGACACATTAGGAATTGAGCCACTTAATCAGAGAGCTTATCCCTGATTTCACCATACATCTGAGAGTGAAAAATGATATCTCAGTGCCATTTATATTTGCATTTATTTGATTTTTAGTGAGGTTGATGACTTTTCAAAGGGTTTATATTTCCTTATTTGGGAATTGCCTGTTCATATGTTTTGCTCTTTTTTTGTTGTTGGTTGTATGTAGCGAATTCAATGCTTGCCTTCCACACCCCCAAATACGTGTCCATGTTCTAACCTCTAGGACCTGTGAATGTGAACTTATTTGAAGATAGGGTTGTTGTATTGGTCCCAGCTTACTGACGGTGATGCACTTGGCTAGGAATGCCTGAGGCACCTGTCCAAAGCCAGGTCCGTATTACTCCTATGAAGCCCCACAGACATTTCCCCATTGGAGCCAAAGTTGTGGCTGGGCTGGGTTCTTATTATGATCGCAGGATGCATTGAGGAAAAAAAAAATCAGAGGATTTTGAGGAACAAGATTTATTCCTCATAGGTCCTGGACTATATACATTTCATGAGGATGTGAGGAGACAGAGAGAGAAGAAGACAGAGAGAGGGAGCCTGGGGCTCTGCCTTTATTCGAGTCCAAAGGTGGGGTGTCTGGGATTTTATGGGATCACTCATTATTGGTTAACTTGAAGCTGAAGAGTGGGAATTAGGATGGGGGAGAGTGGAGGCAGACTCACTCAAGCTGTCAGTTATCTAGGTTGAGCTTCATGGGTGTGGGTGGCCTAGTTCTTTACCTGGTTGTTTTGCTAGTAGCTGTGTCATACAGCTGGCAAGATGTTTATTTAAAATGGGTCTCTTTTGAAATGGATGCCTTGGCAATCAAAAACTTGCAAGGTCAGGCACTTACATTACGAAGGTCTTTGCAACTGCAATTGGGGTCTCAAGATGAGATCATCCAGAGTTAACTAGGGGGCCCTAAATGTTATGACAATGGAGATGTAAGAGTAGATGGCACAGACATAGAGGATAAGGCCACATGAAGATGGAGGCAAAGATTGGAGTTTGCAGCCATGAACCAAGGGACTCCTGGAGCCACCAGAAGCTGGGAGAGGAAGAAAAGGACCCTTCCCTGCAGGCTTTAGAGGGAATGTGGCATTGTGACACCTCGATTTTGGACTTCTGGCCTCCGGGACTATGAGAGAATAAATATGTGTTGTTTTAAGTCACATGGTAGTTTGTTATGGCAGTTCTAGGAAGCTAATATAGTGTATTTACAGATTTTTTTTTAAACTGAGCACAATTTGTATATTAAGGCTATTAACCATTTTCCTATTACGCATATGACAAATATTTTGCCCTTAATTTTTTACTTGAAAAATCTTATTTAGGGTTGTATTTTTTTACAGAAACTTTAGCTTTTATCCCTGTAGTAATCTTTTTGTTTGTTTGTAAATAATAAACTTTATTTCTAGAGTAGTTTTAGGTTCACAGCAAAATTGAGTGGAAAGTACAGACAGTTCCTATATAGCACTGTCCCCAAACGGGCACAGCCTCCCTCACTATCGACATCCCACATCACAGCAGTGCCTACGGAAGAACCTACATGGACAAACCATTATCACCCAGAGTCCATAGTTTACATTAGGGCTCCCTCTTGGTATTGCACGTTCAATGGGTTTTTGACAAATGTATCATACAGAGTAGTTTCATTGCCCTAAAAATCCTCTGTGCTCCCCTTATTCATCCCTCCTTCCCTTGATATCTACATCAGGTGAAATTAACTCTGTGAATGTAGCCATTGCTTCTTGAACTTTGACTTATGTGCCCAAGTCAAAGGTAACCATGGAGGCCGAAAGCCTGCTGGAAATGGGGACAATTCACCCAAGATGGGAATAGACTGACCCTATCACTCATCCATTTTGTGAAGTGAAGATGTTGGGTATTGTTGGACAAAGTGGATTACTTGAGCCTAGGCTGTGCTTTGCTCCCATATAACCTGTCCTCTTCTCATTCTTGGCAGTCTGGTACCTGGAGTGAAGGTAGGCTTGGGTTCAATGCTAAAGTTTTTTAGTAGACTTACACTCATTTTCCACCAAAAAGGTCTTCTATGTGTTTTCCTTCCTTTTCACTTGAAAGAATCTAATTAAGGTAACTTTTAAAACAAGTTGAAGTAGAGTTGATTTACAATATTATATTAGTTTCAGGTGTACAATGTAGTGATTCAATATTTTTATAGATTATGCTCCATTTAAAGTTAAAAACTATTAGCTATATTCCCTGTGCTATATAATAGATCATTGTCGCTTATTTATTTTATACTTAGTAATTTGTACCTCTTAATCCCCTACCTCTATCTTGCCCCTCACCCCTTAATTAAAGTACTTTTATAATACAGTTTATTGACTGGAAAGTGCTTATTCGTTACTCTTGGCTTTCTAAAGTATTCCACCTGTATATCTGTGCTTATGCTTCCAGGTGAATTTTGAATGATGCTGTTAAGTTCCCATTTTCCACCTTTATTTCCACAATCAAAAATTCCTAATTTTTATTTGGAATTTCCATTTTTATATTTACAGTTTAATTGGAAGAGAATTGACACCCTTAGAATATTGGAACTTCCCACACAGGAAGACCCGTTCATGACACAAGTCCTCATGTATCAAAGTATTTTGAGTCCATGAGTAAAGTTCTGAAGTCTTTTTTTTTTTTTAATATGGGCCTTTAAGACTTATATTTAACTTTATTTAAAAATATCTAAAATGTTTGTATTTAGAAGAAGATCATCTAATTATTTCGGTGCTTTATTTGTTTTGTGCTGATTCTACTGCAAAGAATGATAATTTTGTTTCTTCCCTTTAAATATGATACACCTTATTTCATTACAAGGCTAATTGTATTAGCTAGTCCTTCCATAAATTGATTTATAATGGAAGAAATACATTGTGTTTCAGTATTAGATATGCCTTTATACCCAACTCTTAAAACCAAGACGTATTCTTCCTCCGAGTTTCAGATGTTATTCTGTTATAGTAGTTTCATATTTTTCTTTTCCCTTTGTCTTTTATCTGATACTTTTACAATGCAGGGCCATTTGCTGTAGAAAGAGTGGGTTATTTGTCCTTGTATTATACCTGCCCTCCACTGTGCTATGTGATGACCTAACAGCTTTCTCAGATTTTCAGATGGGGGGCAGGCTGTTTTGAGCAGGACCTCATTTCTAGAATTTGGAGTTTTTGTGTACTTCTACTCTACAGTGGTTGTATCTTCTCTACCTCACTATTTTTGATAGTAATAATAAATATAAAACAAAAAAATACTATACCCAGTACTGCTCCAAAGTCTTGTGCATCCCTGCCTCATGCAAAGTGTGCTCTGCCTGCTGTCAGCACCGCCTGTGCCTGGAAGTCAATGTTGGCCTCTTAGAGCAATTCCCAGGGGTCCTAGTGCCATCTGCCTATTCTCTGCTAAGTAGGGGCTCTGCAACTCTGAATCTGGGCAGCAATGATGTGAGAGGTGCAAAGCCTCTTTGTCAGGCAGTCTTTCTTCATTCACCAAGCCATGTGTTTAAGCCTCGATAAATGTTTCACAATCCAGATCCAACTCCTCTATAATTAATGCCAATTCCTCCTAGATTCCGTTTTTAGGTTGACGATCAATCATAGTTTTTTGGTGAGTTGTCAGTGTGTCCTTTTTTGCAAGTGTTCATTTGTGTTTAATGAGAAGTTGGGGGCAGCTATGCTGGGAACTTCTTGCCATTCATCATTTTGAACTTGTCTAATGCATGTTTACTCCTAAAGATACCTGTTTATATTTAACTTACCCTGATCGAATTGTATAGGTTGTTTGGTCAAAACATGTTGGTTGTGTTTCAAAATCTTGTACTCTGATCTCTTTGAAAAGTTTGCAGAATCATGCTGAGTCATTTACAAGAGGCATTCTGGAGTTGGTTAATTACAAATAGTTTAAATAAAATCTCTCATTAGAATAAAAGATGGGTACAACGGATAAGGCAACAATGGTTAAAGAAGAAGGAACAAGTTCAAAAATGTCTCCCAGTTACCAAGCTATTTTTCTCCTTTATAATGCTCATCACTATTGTGATTAAATTATTATGCAATTAGTTGTTGAATGTCTTCCTACTCATTTTAATGCAAATTTGATGAGGATTGTTGCTTTCACTGCTGTATCACCAGAATATAGAACTTTGCACACATAGTAAGTGCTCAAAAATAAATACCAGATGAATGAATAAGGTTACCACTGTCCCAATTCACTCCCATGCCACACCCTAGAAGGCATTCCTGCCTCAGAAGAAACAGTAATATTTAGTAGAAACTAATCCTTTTGACAAATTTTAACCAGATGAATGAGTCATGGCTGACAATTGTAATACTGCAAAGAAATGCATTTTGGGGCTTGAACCCTGGGATGAAAAATGCTAAGACAGAGGTGACCAAGGGGAATGATCACAATTAGTTTTATATTTCTTTAAAAAAGTAAAACAACCCCTCCAAACAGCAATAAAAAAATGAGTCTACCCTCAAAAATGTTTGTAAAGGTAGTTTAAAAAGTTAAAAATTACATAAAACAATAGTATTAACCTCCCATATATGTTTGCACATCTTTTGGATTCACAGATTTTTAGACAGTGATTTTCAGAAATATAAAGTGATGCATGATCTTTCCAAACATTCTCAGATTATGGTCTAATGTCCTAAATCATAAGAAGTACCTCTAGTCACTAAAGTAAGCATCTCCATTTGGCTTGATGTATGTTTAGTCTATTTCTTCTTGGCAAAAATATTTTAGCCTAAGTGTCCGAGCATAAAGCTGACAAAATGTTTTCTTTCCTACCCATTTGCGTGGTCTTGTTTAATAAAAATTATATATAAAAAAACTAAGTAGGATTTGTTCAGAGGAAAAATGTATATCTATATAAGCAGTTTACTTGGTATTGAGAATAATCCATGAAAGGTAGATGAATTCTAAGTGAGAAAAAGTAAGAGACCATTTCTTCCTATCACCCTCTGTTTCAGCTGTTTAATTACAAGTTTGCCTTGTCTCATTAGAGAAAGTGAAAATCTCTCAATGAAAAGGAAGTAATTTTAATTTTTGTGAATAATTTAATTTATAATACATTACCACTTTTGCTCTCACCATTTAATAATACATAGGCATGGATTTGTTTCTACTTTTGTCTTTTTTGAAAACTTGAACAGGAAATTCTGCATTCCCATAACATTATTCTTACAATACTAATATATAGGTACTTGGGATGAAAAATAATCTTAATTCAGAAAGTATGTGTTGAAATTTTTTGTGCTTATAATATGCTGTTGAAGCAGTCTAAAGACCTTACAACATAAATGATGAGATATATTCACGTGCAATAATTATATGTCTCACAAAGCAGCATGTGACTAGCTACTATAGTGGACTGTTGAGCTTGCTACCGAAATGTAGAGAGGGAGGAGTATCACAGTGGGTTAGAAGAGACTGAGTATGCCTTATAGTTTAAGCTTAGAAAAGTAGATTTAAATAAAGTAAATGAATGGGGGAGGTCACTTCCTCTCAGGAAAATAGTATGAAGAAAGATTATGAGTTGAGAGCAGGCATAGGGCAGAAAGCTTGTGTGTGATGAGATTGGCCATGAAGGCTGGTACAAATTTCAGGAGGGTCTTGAGGTCCAGACTCTTCAGTTTGATTCTATGTGTTTTTAATTTTTTAGACCAGTAGGAGGACATTTTTGTTTGTTTGTTTGTTTGTTTGTTTGTTTATGGCTGTGTTGGGTCTTCGTTTCTGTGCGAGGGCTTTCTCTAGTTGCGGCAAGTGGGGACCACTCTTCATCGCGGTGCGCGGGCCTCTCATTATCGCGGCCTCTCTTGTTGCGGAGCACAGGCTCCAGACGCGCAGGCTCAGTAGTTGTGGCTCACGGGCCCAGTTGCTCCGCGGCATGTGGGATCCTCCCAGACCAGGGCTCGAACCCGTGTCCCCTGCATTGGCAGGCAGATTCTCAACCACTGCGCCACCAGGGAAGCCCTAGGAGGACATTTTTGAAAAGAGGAACGAAATGTTGACATTTATTTAAATTTGGAAATACAACGTATAGGATCAATAGGAATATGGAATGAGTAAAAGCAGAAAGACTACATATGGTGTTCAAGAAGTGACAATACTAGGATGACAGTGGATAGGGGTGCCCTTTTTTACTTTTTTTTTTTCATACTATGTGTTCTTAGACGTTTCCAAATTTTTTGCATGGAGCAATTAGGAGAATGAAACTGCTAGGGAGGAGAAGGTAGAAGGCTTCTTTTTTATGGATGATGAATTTGGTTTTGATCATGTTGATTTGGGTATTGTGCGAATAGGAATGTCCTTAGGTAGCTGGAGATCTGGGCTAGAATTACCCAAGAAAGCAGAATGGAGGCACAGATCTGAACTATCAGCGTAGGAGAAATAATTAAAATCATGAGAAACTATAATGATAACATCTGATGCTTTAGGTAAAGGATTAAAGACAGCTTTGGATAATTTCCCATTAGTGGCTGGGGGAAGGAGGAAAAAGTAAAAATGTGCAGTAGGACACAGGGGAAAAAAACGTTAGCCAAGTATAGTCCTGGAAACAAATGGGTGTTCACTGCCCCATTGTGCTTGAAGGTCAAGTCTGAAAATTGTGAAAAAAATCTTTAGTTTGCCAAGAAGAGAGTAATTTGTCTTTTTTTTTTGGGGGGGGGAGGGCGGTGGGGAGAGCCACATATAGGTCGAAGAGTGAACAGAAAGTTTGGATTTCAGGATATTGGGGAGTGAACTAGGGTTGCAGAAATGAATCCATTACTGAATGGATGGAAGCATGGCTGTAATTAAGGAAAACAGAAGAGTCAAGAGAGAGATTTTCAAGAGCTCTTTACCTTAGAAAGGGATGCCTTTTTAAAAACGACATTGGGAACAGGGTGGGTGAGGGAGTTAAGGGCTGATGGCCTTGTTTCTTTGCAGGAAAGTAAGGGCAAGAATTTGCTGGCAAAAATAGAATGCAGCAGTGAGAAAAATCGAAATATTTATACAGTAGAATCTCATTTATCAGTCCTACATTTAATTTATGTATTACCAAATGAGCTTTGAAAAAAAGGCAGGGTAACAAGTGCCTTCAGTTTCATATGGATAAAATTATTGAATCTGCTCTTCATATATAAAGAATGATTTATTTTTAAGTTTTTCCTTGGCCATGAAATGAAAATACTCAGTATATCTTCTACGGTGGACACTGTATGCACCTAGATCCTCCTTCTGGATTGAAGGATCTATTTCCCCAGCTGCTGGGAATGCCGCCAGACAACACTCTTTAGCTGTCATTCCACTTTGGAAATTGCCTGGGTTGAAGAAATATGCCTCACCCGAGGTCATATCTCCTTCTAGGTGGCCCACATTTAGTGACTGATCAATAGACGCTATATAGACCCACCTGACCACAAGCCCCTCCCCAGCAGAGAACCAGTCTGAAGGTCTAGCTAAGCTCTAGAGCCTCCCACATGGTCCCCTGGGTTCTTCATTGGGATGTATCACACAGCCTGTTTTCTTCCTCAAAACAGGTGCTCGAGAACACTCCCTAAACATCCTTTATGCTGATCTATGTTTCAAAGTTCCCTTCTCAGGGAAACAAACCTGCAGTGGAAAGAGTTAATCCTCCAGTGGCTGTAAATGATGCTAGAAGAAACCATCAGAATTTGTCTCCTTCATGATTCGCCTCAGCTGAAGAAAACTTTCTCTGCCAAGTCATGCTTTCTTCCGGGAACGATCCACATTCAATGACTGATCAAGGTGGTGACATAAAGGGCTGCCATTTCACTCCAACTTGGGACAATTCTAATAGGGCAGCATACATTCAAAGCTCCCCATGGCATTGGCTGAGGCCTTAGTTGAGACTGCATTGCTGCTCAGCTTCTCCTTCTGCCCAAGTCTCTTTCCTTCCTTCCCTGCCATAGGTGGGAGTCCAAGGGCACTCCTCAGTCAAACTTCTGCATGCTCAGCTCCATTTGACAGTATGCTTACTGTGGAACTTAACCTGTGACATCTTGCTAACTCAGGTTTTATTTTTTAACACTAATTTTTACTGTAACGAAATATTCCAATAAGGTCCCACTGTTGTATTTGACTCTCCTGGAAATAAGTAAGTTGTTCATATATTTTATTTCTTTTCATGGAGATATATTCCTCCTGTATCCATGGTTTAAAGTTTTTAAAGGTCCACTGGCAATGCCACTTGGTTTAGAAAGTTTGTGTGTTATGTTTTGCTTCATTAGTTTCAATTCTCAAACACTTATTTTAATTTTATTTGAGATTCTTTTCAAATTGCCGGATACCTCTACAGAATATTAGTCAAAACATGTGTATGTTTGGTCATGATATATAGAAGATGATTTCTGTTACTCCTTTACTGAATATTGAACAAGTGTTTCTATAATGCTGATAACTTTAGCTGAGTATGGCAAAAATTATCCAATATCCATTTCCCTTTATGATTTAGTTAAGGCTTCTTTTCTCCCCTCCCCTCCCCTCCCCTCCCCTCCCCTCCCTTCCTCTCCCCTCCTCTCCTCTCCCCTCCTCTCCTCTTTTCTCTTCTTTTCTTTCTGTTTTAGGAGAGTGTAAACCTACCTTGTTAAATACTGCATTTCCCATCCTCTCTTGTAGCTAAGTATGGCCATGTGATTCTATTCTGGGGATTTTCAATGTAGATGGAAATGACGTACGCAACTTCTAGAGCAGGAGAACTGACTGCTGATGGATATGAACACAATGGCAGGAACTAGGGGAGTGACCTCGGCCCGTGTTGAGGATGGCAGAACCACAAGACAGATGAAATCTGGCTCTCAACACAGGCCACCACATCAGCCAAGACTTTTACATGAGAAAGAAAGAAACATGCATCTTATTTAAGCCATTATTATTTTGGGTCTTTCCATTACAGCAGCCAAATCAACTCTTTAACTAATCTTGTAAGAATATGCCTCTCTTAGGATAGTCCCTAATGTTATATTCATCTAATCAGTTAGTAGTTGCTTGTCATTAGGTTGGGAAATACACGAATTCTTCTAAAACTACACTTATTCACGTGGGGTATGCGTGACTCCATGGGTAGGTGGTGGCATGCCAGAGTTCAATAACCCTTAGGATCAGTATGACATATCTTCTCCAAATACTCACTTTACTCAAAGTTTAATAATAAAATACACTTCAAAGCTGTCTCAAAGATAATTAAATTATTTTAATATTCGTATAGGTATATATTAAAGAATAATGCAAAACTACCATGATATTTTAGGACAAACACAAAACTTAAAAAATATTTAAAGCTTGAGATGGGCTACCTTTTGATGTATATCCCAGCCTACCAGTGGGCTTATGTTCCCAATCCCTTTGCTTTTATGGTGCTTTTGGGAAAATTTTTGAAAAGCACTTTTCCATAGAGCTATTCTATCTCAGTGTCAGGAGCTCTCAGGCTGAATCAAAATGACTTTTCCTTATTTATATCAGCATTTAATTTTGTTCCATGTGAGTCATGATATCATTTATTAAATTGATGCTTTGATGTTTTAGAAATACCATATTTTAGAAATTGTAGAACTGACTTTTGTGATTTTTCTAGACTTTATTCTTCGAGTTTTTTTTAGATATCCTTATTACCATTTTCAACAGAGGTCTTATTTATTCCAGCTCAGTAGTTATACATGGCTGAGTCTGGCTCAGACCACGGAGGCCAATTTATTGTTTTTGGCTGTCCTTTTCTAACTTTGTTATTCAAACCCTTGGGTGGCTGCATGCTCATTTTTGAGTGTCTGATAGAGTTTGAGAGATTCCAAACACATAACACAGAATGTTAGAATGCTACTTGGGTTCTATTCAGTGATATAAGTTTTGGTATAAAGTTCAAAACTGCAAATATAAATGGATTTTCTTCCTGACTGCAATCAGACTTCAGCCTCATTTCATCCTCCAGAATATTCAACATAAGAGCTAACAGTGGGGACAAAGATCAGATAGAGAGTTGAACATGTCTAATAGAGTTTTGAAGAGGGACCTTTTAGGGTGGCTTTGGAATGTTGAATGGAGCTAATAGAGATACACATTGCCTGGCACTTCTGAAAGCCAGGTAGAATGCCTTTGCTCTGTGTCCTTATGAAATGGGTACATTCATGAAGGGGATGCAGAAAAGAGAACACTTTCGCTCCACACTAATTATCAACAAGGGGTCCCTTCTCCTTAGGCCAGTGACTACTGAAATTAAAATATTGGATACAGGAGGCAATCATCCTGTATATGTGGTTTCAGATCAACCTCAGAGTGCTAACCATAAGCTGAACAGCATGAGGAGTATAAAGATTAAGGAACAAACACACAAATGAGAAAGATGGTACAAGGAACAAAGAACACTGCAAAGCCATCAGTGATTAACTGCCAAAATGCTGTGGAAGTTGCATTTAGAGCATGCTGGCCAATAGATCATGGCACTTGGCAAAGTCAGCTGCAGCTGAAGAAAAGCCTGAAAAAAGGGGACCCTTTATACAACCACAGTTCTGTTTCAGCAACTCAGTGACAAAAGTTGTCCCCTGGCAAGGAGTATGAAGTGAAGACATGAGCATTAGTAGGGGATCTGATGCATGTGTCCGCTCTGCACGGAGAAGCTTGAGCAAGTCTCTGGTCTGCCCTGGGTCTCATTCTTGTCACTCTAAGATGTTTCTTGATGATTCAGCTAACGGCACTTGGTCCACAACCGCAGGAACCAATTTTGCCTGCTTAAGCAGAAGAGTGATTTACTGGAAAGATGTGTGGTTGTTCACAGAATCTAGTAGAATGCTGATGGAACCAGGTTCACTTTGGGAGTCTAGGAAGTAAAAAAAAAAAAAGCAATAATGTCACCCCTGGGATGAATCCGGCTTTTGCGCCCTTTGCTCTAGGATCAACTTTCAGGCAGAATCCGATCTGCTTAGTTTGAGTCACGTGGAGGAGGCTGGGGATGGACAAGGTACTTTGCTTGACAGATCCTCTAAACTGTATCCAGTGAAAAAAGTAGAAAAGGAGAAATGGAATGTCTTTTGCCACCTTCCAGTTAATGCACAGCACTATTCTGACTTTGAGTGCTGGTAGTTACATTGTCTTGGACAAGTTAATGAAAATCATTTGTATCTGTTTCCTCATCTGCAATGACAGTGCCTAATTCAAAGTGTTGTTGAGAGGTTACATTCATGCAATTATGTGAAATCTTCCAGTGAATGGAACATAGTAAACACTCAATGAATAGTCTTTTCTTTCTCTTAATCTTTGGAGGAAGGACTGGTATATGGTTTAAGATGTGTCACGAATATCTACAAGTATGTTTTTCTATGCATGGCTATGTTAATGGCTTTCTCATGTCTATCTATGCTTGTCTATTTATGAGTGTGTCACTATCAATGAATGTTTATCAGTACTTCTTTGGGTACACAGTGCTGAGATACAAAGATGTATATATAATATGGTGTTTTGAGAAATTGTAAAATGCTAAATAAACATAAGTTAAACATAAGTTAGTAAACACATCAATTATAAAACATATGTGGCAATGTTTCCAAGTGCTAAATAAGAACTTCTAAGCAAAGTGTAACCTCAGAAGTTTATAAAGATTATATAGCTTTTTTTTTTTAAGAAAACTTTAAAAAAATTTACTATATCATATATTCAGAAAAGCCCACAGGTCATAAGTAGATGGCTCAATGAATTTTCAAAGTGAACACACCCATGTAACTACTGCTTGGGTGAAGAAATAGAACATTTCTAGTGGCCAAGAAGTATCTCCTTGGCCTCTGTTTATTCAGTAGCCATCTTTCTGTAAAAAATACCTTCACTTCTACCACCTTGGGTTCATTTTACCAGTTTCTGAACTTTGTGTAAGTGGAATCATACGGTGATAAATTTCTTTATATATGGTTTCTTTTGCTCAACATTATACTTGTGAGATTCGTGCATGCTGTTGTGAGTAGCAATAGTTTGTTTCCACTGTTGTTCAGCATTCCATAGTATGAATATATTAATATTTATTTATCTATTCTACTGTTGGTGGACATTAGTGTTGTTTCTGATTTGAGCTATTAGGGAATCGAGATGCTATAAGCATTCTTGTAACAGTCTTTTGCTGCACCCATGCATGCATTTCTTATGAGTATATTCCTAGGGATTGAATTGGAGGGTTTTAGGATATATCTTCAGGTTTAGTAGATATTATTTTCCGAACCAGTTGTACCAGCTTATAGTCTCACCACCAGTATTTAAACGTTCTCGTTGCCACACGTTTTCCTCCTTCTTAACTTTACCCTTTGTTGTGGGTGTGTGGTGTTATCTCACTGTAATTTTAATTTGCATTTCCAGCATAATAACTGTCTTTACCATCCTTTCCTTTCTGTTTATCGAGCACTTGGATATCTTAGTGTGAAATGCTCATTCAAGTATTTGCTCATTTTTCTCTTGGGTTGTTAAAATTTCTTATTAATTTGTAGACATTAAAAAATATTTTGGACACAAAATATTATAAAAACCTTTTCCTTCAATGTGTGTTGCCTTTGTAATCTCTTAATTAATTGATGAGTTGAGGTTAATTCAGTTTTAATAAATTAAGAAATTAATTCTTAATTTTAATATAGTATAATTTATCAATCTTATCTTGCATGGTTAGGTTTTTGTTTGTATCATGTGTAAGATAACCATCAAGGAGTTGACAGGGTGGTTCCTTCTGAGGGCTGTGAGGACAATATATTCTATGTCTTTCTCCTAATTATCATCTTTTTGGGAGACACAGTTCAACACAGAGAGTGGGGTTCTATCAGAGCACATTGTTACCCAGAAGGGTATAGTATTTCAACTGGGAATATGGGGGAAATCAGACATTTTACTATTTTATTATTATATTTTATCATATCATATTTTGTCATATTTCATTGTCATGTGTGCATCTATATACAGGCAAAAGTTGAATGTTAGGGTATAGGACTATCTGGTGAATGTCTATTTTTCTTCTACTGAGTAATAATTTCTATCTTGATTCCTTTCCCTATCCCTTCCAGAACTGCCTGAAACAATTTGTATGCTAGATTCTGTCCAAAGATGTTTTGAATTTCACTATTATTATTGTTATTTTTTAACAAAAACAATCCTGTCAATTTATTTTGTATATATTTTTAAAGTGCTATTTCAAATTAGTGAAAAAAAGGAAGGGGTTCAATAAATAGTGTTGGGACAACTGACTAGAAATTTAAGAGAAAAATTAAATTGAATCTATAACACACAATTCCAAATTTCCAAAGCAGACTAAAAGGAAAACATTTAAAAATATCAGTGGAATCACTTTAGCACACAGAATGGCCTCCTGCTAAGTAAGCATGGCACCGGAGAATTTCACTATTATTTTTAATGGAGGGTTTTCTCATCTGCAACTGGTTACTAGCTCTATCCATCTTCCTGTCCATGTCACTATCTGCTTCTTCTCAACAATGGGCAATTGGCTTCCTGACCTTATGTGCTTGAATCATTGGAACTGAGAACATTCTCTCCACCCGCAGCTCCTGCCCGCTCCACACTCCTATAGTTTCTGTCAAGCTACTAGATTATGGAATTAATCTTGCCCAGAGGAAGGGGAGTTTGAAAGAGCCTTAGGCCAGCAGCTCATGGTGGCTGGTTCCGTTATGATCCTGTTCTGTGGCTCTTATGTTCCTTTGTGAGCACAAAAGGAAAAAAACCTTCCTTTCCCTTCACGTACAGAGCCTAGACCTTTCAGTCTTGCACTTGTATCTCTGAGTCCCACTCACTTCCACCTAATCTAGGGCCCTCTAAGAGACTCAGCCAGATGAGAGGACTTAGAAAGAACAGATGTTTGCCTATTGGGACCAGATCACTAAGACGTTCCTGCACATATATTCTTCTCTCAAATATTTTTTGACGTCTTTGTAAGTGAGCCCCATTCAGCTACCCTGGCCTTGTTCTCAGAATATGTATGTATGCTTTATTGCTGTCTCTAGTTCTGTCCAACCAAGAAATACTTTTCTCACCATGCTCCATTTTCTCTTTTCCCTCTAATTTCATCACTCAAGCTCTGGGCCCAGCAGTGATTAGCACTCTTTGAAGCACTGCCCTTGCTGTAACTTTGGACTATTCCCTTACTTAGAGTCAACACCCCTAGACTAAAGTCCTCTTCATGTGCCCCAGGGATCAAGACTGGAAGCTGCCTACCTTCTTCTAAGTGTGGATTTCGAAGCCTTCGTATGATGGAGAAAGACACCTCTTCCAGGTGGATGCAGCCGTGCCCCTGGACGCACTCCATGGTGAGTGGAGAAGGATCCCCCCACTCAGTCGCTCCCCCTGGCATCTTTATGCAATGAACAAACTGTGGAATGGGAGAGCCCTGTGCCTGGACCTCTTCCCTTTTTCTCTTGTATGAATCCTGGCCTCCTTTAGTTGTTGCCTCCGCTTTTTTTTAACCTTCAAAAAGTTTATCTCCTGAATATCCAGATCCAAGCCTTTTAGCTCTGGCCCACTTTGTCACTAACTTAATCACAGTGGTGGATTCAGGAACAATCATAGAGCAACTGAAATAGCCACTTAGTCATGTTGGGGGTGCCAATCGGAGTTCCCAGAATCATGGACGGGAAATTTGATGCCTAAGACTAAAAGTGCAAGGATATATGTATCTATTGAAAGATTGGGTCCAGTTCACATTTACTATTTCAATACCCACAATGACTGAGATTTCATAAAAACGTAAAGGAGGTATTAATATTATTCATAACAGTACATAAGTACACTCAGAATCTAGGTTTTCTCATTGATTCAAGAGAGAACATTAAGGCAGCCTATCTGTTATAAAAAGGTCTCGGTTTATTAAAAACCCATTGTACATTTGAAGTGAATTGACCACTTTTCCTGAAAGACTGTTTAAATATAGCAATAAGAAAATGGATGCATATTAAAAAAAATTGGGTGCCAATAGTTGGTTCTGAAGCTCATTAAAACAAATGAAAGACTTGGAATGTTTTCTTGTTTTTTTTCTTTTTTTTTTGGCAGAAATTACACATCCACATTGCAAGTTTAATGATTCTATGTTTGTGATTAAAACTTGAGTAATATTTTTTTTCCTTTGAAGAACATAATAAATGCATGTGGCATCCATAATATTCGGTACTTCTCTGTCGTATGGTAGAATTTCCGGGTGCTTAAAAATATTAACTCCTTTGCATAATAATACTCAGGAATAATTTTTACCTTATGGCTCCCATTATATCAATGAGAAAATAAAAATAAAAGGATTGTGTCAGGTCGGTGGCAGGATCTCAATACGAATTCAGTCACACATGTAACCCAAGCCCAGGGTTACGGCCCCCTGCGGGAAACTGGGAAGACCTTATCGGATTAGTTGCCATATGGGCTCATGAAGTCGAATCATAACACCTCGCCTCCCTTCCCTGCTTCCTATCGTATGGACCTTCCGTGGGTGATATTAATTGATAAGAATCTGTATGCAATTCCAATTACGCTTAATCTACACAGAATTAAAAACACAAATCTTGTTCCCAAAGGCAATGTAGAATGAACTATTGATGAACCACTTATCTGTTCCCTGCTTTCCAAACATACCAGTTTATTAATTCCTTAGTATGTTTTCTCCATTCCAACGCCCTCCACCCCCAACAGAAAGCAAATCCAAAAATAAGCAGTCGGTCCCTAAATCGAATAGGGGCAAAATCAAATTGAATCCCTTCCCAGGAAACCCTAACCTTTTCTGATCAATGGGCCTCATTCCTCTTTCCCGTAGTCCTTGGTCAGCCTGGCAGCCAGCCTGGTTGGCTCTGGGCAGCCGGGCATTAAAGGATGACCCTGGTTGTCTGTTTCGCAAAGCTGGAGGGTTTACTCTTGGTTTTGTTCAGTTGCTTGGCCAATCAAATAGGATTCTATTTAAAATAGCATTTTTTTTTTTCAACCTTGGCCTCTGAAGTCTTCCAGAATATTGGAAACCTGTTAAAGCATAAACATATGTCAGGCAGAGAGAGGGATAGTCAAAGAAATCAGGATGGCAGAGTCAAAGATGCAAATTAAAACCCAGGAAGAATCAATTAAATAGGCACCAAAGGTCTGTTTAAATGATTAAATGAGACAAAAGTTCATCTTGAGATGAATAAATTACAGGAATGTGTGAAAAAAAATGAAGGCACGAGAGACTTGTGAAGGGGAGGATGAGTGAATAGCTGTGAGAGAAGAGAGTTAATGCAGGTGATGTGCACACGGTCTCAGGTTTTGGTTATTAGATTGATTAAATATGCAAAAATGTTGCCATAGCCTCTGGGTAATTGTACAAAACATGAATACAAACAGTGGGCTCCCACTGCTAGAAGAATAACAAGAGGAAAGGCTTTGCATGTGCTGTGAGCACATGTCTCTTGAAACCCCACACTATTCCTCTATGTACCCAGTGCTCTGTCCTCAAGGTTCATCATGACCGACTGAGCTTTTTGGTCTCCCTCCTGCCTGGCTGAAGAGCCAGCCCTGGGTTAGGCTGCCTTGTAATAATCTCTGTCATTGTGTATGCTTCCCTAAGTGCTTTCGTGTATATCACTTAATGCTTAAAACTATGTGAGAATGGCAAGCATCACTACAGTTCCAGCTTTCTGGGGCCGCAACCGGAAAACAGAGAAACTTACGTAGCCAGTCACATAGAGCCAGGGCTGCCCGAGGGCTGCCATGTGCAGTTAGGCAGGTTGTGCAGCACACAAGATTGCTGGTTAAGAGGGTGAAAGGCGGCTGTAATGCAAACCCTGTTCTCTTCACCACACTGCGCAGCTTGACACAAGCTTTTCTTCCTGGAGGTAGGGGCATTGTTTCCTAGCTGGCAAAGGAAAGGTTTAAAGACCAGCACTGGCCCTGAGCTGGCCTTGGGTCTCTTGGGTCTCCCTCTCTGATTTGGTCCTGCCTTAAGATAGTTCTCTTCCTTCCTCTCTTTTACCCAATTCAGGGTCCTCCCTTCATCTCAGGCTCAACAGCCTGAAAATACTACCATGCTCGGTAATCTAGGTCTTTTAATTGTTTCTCAGGGCTTTTTTTCCCACATAATAATCCTTTTAATTTTTTATTGGTCTTCACTGTTTCACAGGGCTTACATTGTCTTAAAAACAACCTCATGCAGAAATGCTTATCCTCACCTCACAGAGAAACACCTCAGGGAGAATTTCTCAAGGGTGGGAGGAAAAGCCTGGATTAGAGGCGGATCAGATACCTGGTTTCCGGCTCTGTCCACCGTGGGACATTGCCTCAGGCTCAGTGGACCCTCGCCAACTCCATAACAATCTTTCCTGGCTTCTTTCTAAGTAACTGTACCTATTTTTACCTCTTCCATGAATCTATTCATGGTTTCATCAGATAGGCCAATAATACCCAGCTTCTTCCGTGCTGAAATTTCATGAAATGCCCACTTAGTTTTGGCCCAAGGCAAGGACCCTGGCTTAATTCCTTTTGTTAACATTCCTATTGAATGCTGAGTTTCCATGGGATCTGTCACTCCTCCCCACTCCTCCCCACCTAAACCTCTAAAGGGGCCAATCGATCCCATCTCCATGTTTCCTCCCATCAAACTGAATCGATTCAGAAATCATCTCTGGGGGCAGGAGAGAGGAATGAGTTTTATTTATGGTTATAAATAGGATGTGGCCTGGATTCAACACCAAAATGCAGTTCTGATTATCTACCTACCCCGTCCCAGTCGGCAGAGCTGGGGGACAAAGCTTCCTACGAGGCGGGGGGACCCAGAGGAGGAAGAAAGGGCTTGCCTGAAGGGCAGGTTGTTTCCAGAAAGAGATCCCTGCGCAGCATGCATTGTCCCATCAGGCCCCCGCGGCCCCCACCCCTAAGGGAGGCTCTTGCCACCTTCCTCCTCACTTGGGACGAGAGGCTGGTTGATGGAGAGAGAAGCAGGAGCTTTTTCCTGGCTCTTTCCTTGGGAGGGCGGAGGAGGTGGCAGAAGAGCCAGTTTTACGGGCCACGGAGGGACTCTTGGCGGCAGGATGTTCTGGTCCCTAGGAATGGAAAGGGTCTTGAGGTGGCCTTAGGTGAGCCCTGTCTCAGCGCATCTCTGAGGGCTTCCTTGTCCCCCCCGTGGAGTGCACTGCCTCCTCTCCAAGACCCCTCTACTGAGAAAGACTTCTGGAGTAAAACGCAGTTTATGGAGATTGAGCAACCCTCCTAGCTGCTGTGTAATGGGAACTCCCACTCTGTGGGTGTATATGAGGAGACGCTGCTCAAAGGGCAGAGGGGAAATCTCCTCTCTCTCTCTCTTTCGTTTTTATTTTTTCGTGAGCTATTGATGATTTTGCCTGACAATTCCCGGAGAAGAATTTTCTCCTGTATGAATAGCAACATGAAGAACACACTAGTTATGAAATTATTTATGTTACTGGATTACTTGAAAACCAGGAACACTGGCCTGAGACTCAGGAGACAGACTATCATTCTGATATTGGCACTAACTACCTGTGGGGTGCTGGAAATGTCTCTTAACCACTTTGGATGTCAGTGCTGTAATCTGTATAACAAGATGGTTAGGGAATTCCCTGGCGGTCCAGTGGTTGGGACGCCGCCCTTCCATGGCAGGGGGCACGGGTTTGAAATTTACATGTATATGTATAACAGAATCACTCTGCTGTACACCTGAAACTACCACAACATTGGTAATCAGCTATACTCCAATATAAAATAAAAAAGTTAAAAAAAGAAGACGGTTATATCAGCTGGATCCTTCCAGGCTCAATGTCTCCCAAGTAATGAGCTCTGAGATCTTCGGAACAGTAAGTAGCCTCCTGGCTGATGAGGTATTAAACATCAACTCGCTCAACTCCACAATGATTTTTTAAAGCAGTAGGAAGGAGTCGAATTTGACACAAATGCCTGGAATATCTCTAGTTGTCACTGTCTTAGCAAGAGGCCCGACGGCTTCCTTATCTGATTTACGAGTGGAGATATTTTATTTACAAACACTGTCTAATCAGAAAAGACACAGTACACCACAGAGAACTGTGATGGTAACAGGTTCAAAAGACTGCTGAGTAATATTTCACAGGTAAATTATCTCTACGAACACAATCTGTTGCTGCTGAGAACGGGTTATTTCTTTAAGTCTCTGGAGCATTAAAGAAGACATTGATTTCCTATAGATACAAATCAGCAGAGAGTGTGAATATACATTTTATAGGAAAATCTAGATAGGAGGAAATCAGGGAAGAATAAACGGAGTTCTTTAGTGGTGAGGATTAAGTATATGAAAGACTATATTGTTATAGATGCTCACTCCTCATTTCTGTAGGATGGTAAGTGAGGGCAGCTTACAACAAAGAAAGGATCATTTTAACTGGACAATGTCCATTTTTACAGAAATGTTCAGGTAAGGGGAAAAAGTGAGACAGCACTAAGCCAGATTCCAGGAATATATGTGGCAAAGGTTTTTTCTTTAAAGTTCAAAATTGGTATTCTGCCCCCCCCCTTTTTTTTTCTAAGGAAATATTTTGAAAACTGAAACTTGTACTGGGAACTAGTGACCAGTCACAAGTCTTTTCTACCCTGGAAACTTGGTTGACATCCAATTTGGATAGATTAGCTAAGTGTTATTCCTATTATAGTCTAGCCTGGTTTTTGTTTTTTGAAATTGGGTAGTTTTATTACAATTAATTCACATTAACTTCAGCTAAGAGAAAATATTACACCATCTGTCAGAATTCCCAATTTTCTGTTAAGCTTGTGACCTTTTTGTAAGTCTTGATGGCAGTACACAGCTTGTTCTTGCTGTTGAATCTACTGAGGTTAGATTCTGTTTATTTCTGAATCTACTAAGTAGACCATCTCCAAACAATAAATATTTATCCTCTTTAAATGAAATGTGCAACTTAAAATCATAGAAAGACTCAGAAGTGAAAGTGACTTGCATAGGCTCACATAGTTGGTTCCTGATACGGGCAGGGCACCTCTTCTCTTGGTTTATGGAGAAAAATTTTGGAGAAGAACTTTTGTGGTTGCCCTGATTTTGAGATAAATGGATACTTGAGTCTCTCTTTCTGTCACTTTATCTCTTTCTCTCTCTCTCTCACACACACACCCAACTTTTAGTATATATATTATAGGCAGAAAGAAACCAAATGTATTACTTACAATTATAGACAAGTCATACATGTCTGGGAAATTCAACTTGAAAATACAATTCATCAAAAGTAAATGGCAGTAGGGGGATATGAATGGCTTGAGGCCACTTCCACATTACAAATGCATTGGGAAATTCCAAGCCAATTTACTATCTGTTGAGTAGAGGAGAAATTTCTGAAAGACTGAATCTAGTTTGAGATATAGATAGATAGATAGAGATATAGATAAGTATATGCATGTACAGGAACAGACACACACATACACACAGTGCATTTAAAAAAAAACAACACATATACTGCTCAATTGCACTGTACATCTCCAGAGGCCACCATTCACATGAAGTACAATGTGAATGGGAACCCCTACCCATGCTCCCACTCCAAATTGTACAATGTGTAGTGCTGGACATTACTCTTGAATATGTCAGAGTTGTCATCACATTAATGTTTAATTTCATCAGGCACGTTTTAAGATTCTTTTAAAACTTCTTAATCACGTATGAGTTCTTAGGTATCATTTTTTATGAGTGAACTCATTTTGCCAGAAAACTAATTGTATTTAGAAAATCAGTCTAATTTGGATGAGGCTGCTGGATTTGACAAGACTTACTTCAGAGGTTGTTAATTTGTTATAAGTAGATTTAATGTAGGTGAAACCCATTCTACTTGTTGGGAAGATAAACAGTGAAACCAGGAAGTTCCCAAGAGAGCATAAGCTAAGACAACTCTCCCCTTGGCATCTACCGTGATGTCTGGAATTCCTAATATTAGTCATTCCTTTGAGTCATGGCATTGTCTGCAGAAGGGCTCCTACAGGGCCTCGTTAAAATTATGATGTGCCCCACTCAAGTGGGGCAACGTGTACCCCATTAACCATTATTGTTAATTCAACAAATAAAACATTTATTAAGAATCTTATATTTTCCTGACAGTAAGCTTTGGTTCACGTTTAATTCCACTTACTTCCGAAGAGAATTTGAATCAACCTAAAGTAAAAAGCCTATACAAACAAACTTGTTCTAAAAGTGTAATGATAATTATCTGAAAAGGCAGATGATGAGAAGTGTGTACGTTTTGATGGGGTGTTTGAGGGCGTTTAATAGTTGTGGCTGCAGAGTGTTGGTCGTGGTTTACTATTCCATTAGCTAAAAGCATGATCTGCATGGGATAAATTCATTAATATGCATTTATGGTCCTTCCTCCATCTCCCCACCCCTGGTGTTAAACAATGTGCTCAGAGCCATTACACACTTTCCACAGCTGAGTAGAAAGTTTTGAGATGGACAAGCACCCAGTGTGTAGTCTGGTTCTTTCCTGCTTTTGCACATATTTTTCCTGTTTAGCTTCAACATGTTGATAGGTTTAAGGGATGCCATTTCTCTCTACTGTTTTTTTTAACACACATTTGATTGGAGAGTCAGCACTTATTTTCTCTTCGGAAGCCCTATCTCATCAATGGAAGCCCTGTGAATGAGAGCAAAACGCACAAGCGAATTCAGGAGGAGGGATTAAAGATTCAGAGTTTATATCTGAGAAGAACACAGATTCAAGGGAATGTAGAATCACTCGTTGAAAGACAAATATAGATTTAAGAATCAGTTATTTATGTAGAGGTTTTAGTTCAAAAACCACAATTATATATTTATTTTCCTATATTCCTCATCGATGTTGCTTCTTGTGTGATTGGGATGTAAGGTTTATGTGCATTCATTTAGAAGAATGAAGTGTGTGTAGAGGATATTTGTTTGCGGTGTCCAGCAACATGTGCTCTTTCCTTCTCTTTGCTGACCATCTTTTTCTACTCTGTCTATTTGATTCAGTTAGGCTGTCATATCTGATGCCAGGAGTGGAGTCTGTGACCCAAGCTTGGCCATTCAGTGCATCAAAGCCCCTTAACCACAATGATTATTGCAGAGGCGGAAAGGAGTGAATCAGGGAATGTGCAGGAGCTCTTGGGAAGAAACATTTTCTCTTCTCTGTTGGATTGAACATGGGAGAGCATGAGCTTGTAGTTGTCAGTAGTCACCACAAGGACCCTGAAAATTAAGTCAACACAGTAGGAGGCACAGTCAAGAGATGGAGAAATTTTGACTCTAGGACTTTATTTGAGCACCTGGATCAAACCATACCTGAAGCTAGAGTTCAAGTGTGGGCATTACCAATGACAAACTCATAAGCCCCCAAAAGGTTCTGGTTAGGTCTATCAACTTCTTCAACTTCTTAAACATAAGCAAATGCTGAGGTCTTCAGACATAACTGTTATTGAATATTATCTTGTTTTTTAAAGATTTGTGAACTGTAATGAATTTAATTTTTATTCCCCCCCTTTAAAAAAAAATCACTCTTAAAGATTTCAAGTTAAATTACAAGAAAAGCTATCATTCTGAATTCCTTCAACTACATGTAGCCAGTTTTACCTTTCTAACTTTCACAGTAATTTTCACCACTTCTGTGATAAAGTTATTTGTATGCCTGTCTCATTAGCATAAACAATTTTAAAATTGTTTTGAGAAAGAACAGGTCTTCTACATGTTATAACACATTCCTCTCATACTACACACCATATACATTAATTGAAGTTACTTGAAAGCATGTGTGAAGTCAGATTATGGAGGTTTTAAATTCAGGAAGTGAGCCAAAAAATTAGGTAAAGAAATTAAATGTGGAGCCAAGATTTATTGATACTTGAAATTAGCCATTTTTAATCATTGACTACCCAGTAATGAAGGGGAAGGGACATATGCGGAACCAGAATAACAGCTAATCCTTGTATAAGATAGGCTTTGTTTCAAAACCATTCAAAAACATGTAGTTACACACAGTTATTTACTAAAAAGGTTGATTTAAAAAGGTGGTGAATTTGTCATTTGTTTATGTGTATATCTCTTGCACTAGACTGGCAGCTCCTTAACTTATATCCATAAGGCTTGATGCTCAATTAATATTTATTGAATGAATGAGTACAGTATAGAATGAATGAAAGATTTTTTTCCTCCTATCTTCATTGCTCATTTTAAGCATTTCCTTCTATTTTTTTCCTACTGCTCTCTACTGTTTCTGCCTGACATTTGGGTGGCTCATTGTAGGGTGTGTGTGTGTGCGTGTGTGTGTGCACGCGCGCTTGCATTTTTGTGTGCGTATGGCAGCAGTGGCGGGAGTTAGGGGTATTGTGAACCTTGGATCTTTCTAGAACTCTTTAATATAAAACTATTTCTGCCTCTTCAGTTCCCTGTGTGGATATTGCATTTACATTTTATTTCAGGTCTCAGGTGAGGTATCAGGGCACAAATGGGTGGCTTTGATTGTGCATATTTTGGGTGCATTGGTTGGGAGGGTGAAGAATATAGGAGATGCCTGTGTTCTTCACATTGCCACAGAACTGGCCTTGCTCACAGGGATTCTGGCTTTGTCTGTGTGACAGGAATAGCCAGACTGTGAAACAGTTTGCCTGTTTTGGCCCCTTATGTTTTTGGATCGTTCCATAACCCAATCAATTGTGTAGGAATTGGCTCTAAATTTGCCCAAATGTAGTAAGCTGAATACATGTGCACACTTAGGTACTTGCACGGCCACCCCCACTGGGCCTGGCCTGAGCATCTTGTAGATGAGTCCAGACTCTCAGTGATTCAGGACGTGCATGAACATCATGGGAGGCAGGAGAGAGTTAGGGTTAATGGCACAAGTTCTGAAGTTGGACTGTCTGGGTTCAAGCTCAGGCTCTGTCACTTACTACCATGTGGACTTGAGTATGATATTTGCCTAATATGTGTTTCAGTTTCCTCACCTGTGAAATGGGGATAGGTCTTACCTCATTGGGGTTGTTATAAAAATTGAGTAAGATAATCCATGAAAAACGCTTAGCTTAATGCCTGCCAAATAGTAACTCTCAGGAGTTGTTGGCTATGATCCTGTCGTCACCACCACCACCATCATCACCTCCATTACTATTAGCATCAGCACCATCCATAGGACAGCTATTCTTGATAACGAGGCCAGAGGAAGGAGCGTTGAAATTTGAGGAAGGAATACGAGATTTCATGTCAGGGCAGATGATCTTTAAAAGTTGGGGACCACATGTAAATCAGGTTAGGATTAGGGTTTAAGCGCCTGTGGATGTATTTGCTTCTTCTCCTTGATGAGAAGCTAGATCAAAAGCTGGATCATGATTTGTTCACTGAAAATCCATAATAGTCCTTAGGTAATTTATTATGGGTAACTTTTTGATGGTGAGTCATAAATATTACCTTTGTATAAAAAGACATCTGCAAGCAAAAACAGTCACAGGGATTTACAAAAGGCAAGATGGGGAAACAAGAAGATCTCTCTCTCTCTCTCTCATCTATCTATCTATCTACCTATCTATCTACCTATCTATCTATCTATCTATCTATCTATCTATCTATCTATCTATCATCTATCTATCATCTATCTATCTATCTATCTAATAATCTATCTATCCATCCATCCATCTAATATATCTACCTATCTATCACTGATCTTTATATATAAAAGCAGCTTTTTCGGGTTTCTGGTTTCTCTTTTCTCATATAAATCTTGGGGATCTCTGTCATATCTTTATATCATAATTCCTTTCTACTCCAGAAATGACAGCAAAACAACTCTTAGAGAGAAATGTATTCCTATGTGAGCTACTGCATGAGTGTATCATATAATATGTGGTGGGTGCAGCTGTGAGGTCTGCTGGCAGAGGCAGGATTTGAAACAACTCTGGGAGAGGACCACTCCTACAGTCCCAAAGCCTGGGATGGGTGGAAGGAACGCATCAAAACAAGTTCTCTAAGTAAGCAACAAACTAGAAGCCCTTATTGTGCCGTTGTGACTCTATCAGTTTGTTTTTGAGCTGTGAGTTGTCCTTAAGTGGAAAGTATAAACTGCAGTGATTTCTGAGGACATCAGCTTCATTATTCCCATGTCCAGGCTCACGCACTTTCCCTCCTCCAGACAACAGCTTTGCCCAGCCTAATGCTGCTTGACTGTTTAGAATTCCTGACTCGTTCTTCCACATTCTTCAACCCAGAAGGTATAATAGTCTTTTATGGAAGGGCCACCTTCTATTTACCTTCTGAGAAGGAGGGAGACGAAAAAAAAATTAGGAAAAGGTGAGATACGGTGACAAAAGCACAGAAATAGCCAAGACACTGGACAGAGATAGGAGAAGCTGATCTACATATTCCACCTTTGGGCTTGAAAGGAAATAATACTTTATAAATCCACACATGAACTGCAATTCTGCTAGGTGTTTTTTTCTCCTATGGAATATGTTCCTTTATACAGAGCTGAAAATTACTTTGTTTTCCTCTTCTCTAGGTTTCTTTCTTACCCTTGGTTATGTTCCTTTTTAACATGTACTTCTCTTTCTCTTTTTAAAGCTTTGTTTTCCTTTGTTCTCCTTCCACAAGACCTTTCTGCTTTTCCCTTGTTTTCTTTAAATTGCATGCATGTGTGCATGTGTGTGTGTGTGTGTGTGTGTGTGTATGTGTGTGTTGTGTGTCTGTATGTGCTTGTGCATGTGTCTGTTTGAATAAGAGTCTAAGGGGGAGGAAATTTAAAAATTGGGGAAACCAACTGAGTTTGGAAAAAGTTATGTTCTCTGAGGCACATTCTTTTTGCCATGTGCTTTGAGACACATATCCTGCTCAGTCGTGCAGTATACCAAAAGAGTGCAAACAGTGGAAAAAATGTCTCCCTTTCCAGCTTTCATATAGGCTACATGGACCGAGGTCACAGCTTCTGGGATGGAGTGGTGCCTTTTCTGCTTTCTAGGTGAAAAGTCAGTCAAGAGACAGCACTTCGCACCTGGTGCTGGAGTCTGCAACAGGACGCAAAAGTTATTTTACAAGTTGCACAATGAAAGAATGTTGTTTGTGCAAGATCTGATGAGCAGAAGTGCTTATTAGGTGTACCTTGTTAAACCAGTGCCTGATTTAATCATAATGATTGTCTTTTGTGGTGGGGTTAAATTACAGAGCGTCTGCTATGTAAACAGGTAGACAATTGAAGTCCCACTGGAAAGAAAATCACCCATCTGGGCGCTCCTGGAAATATCTGATTCCTCCAAGGTAGAGAAGAATTTGAAAAATCTGACATTACAGCATTCAGGCAGCTGGGGAAAGGAGCTGCAGCTTTTACTCCAAGATACATATATTTTCGGTCTAACTTTCACTCCCGCAGGATGAAAGGCAAACCCAAACACAGCTAACTCATAATCACTTTTCCTATTCTGGAAAACCCTTAAGAACTGCTTTAAAAGTTATGGTTCTTTCAGGTTTCCTTGACTTTTAAGTCTTAGGTAGAGGCTGCAATTGTAATTACTGTGCTTCTCCCTTCCAAGACCTGAAAAATTTAATGGGTACCTCAGGAGAAAGGTTTAGTTTTGTTTTAAAACTGTGCTATGTTAAAGCTTGGAAATATTATTTATTTTTCATTTCAAATCAAAAAGTCATTAAGTCATTATTTAAAAAATGTTCACTTTTTGGAGAGTAAGGTCATATACCTCAAGGTCATATGAAAATTTTTACAGTGGCAATTCCCGTGGAACTTATGAAATCTAAAATACAAGGGTTATTTTTATTCTTTGAGATTATTTTAAAAGTAATTGAAAGATTTTTTTTTCTTCTTAAAGAAAGAATACACATACAAACGCACACACACATATACACTACATTTGGAATGACTAACATGATTTACCAAATAAAATTTATCAATGATCTCTTTTTAGCAATTGTCTTTATTAATATGTGAAGTTCTGTTAGATTCTGCTGCATCATTTAGTACCTGTGAGTTGAAATACTATTTGAAATACCGTTAGATATCATATAAAAGGAAGGAAAGAGGAAATAAATTCAAAATAAATACTAAATATATTCACACTCAAATGTAAATGATGCCAAGAAAAAACACTGGTGAAAAGTTTTATTTTGAAGTAGTGCTTTTGGCTCTCTATAATTTCATGCTTATAAAGCACACACATGCTGCCTAAATTGGCTCCAAAAGCCTTTTGTGTCATTGTTCATGACACATATGCCTGGTTCTGGACCTCAGTTTCTACCCAACCCCCAATATAACGTAAATTTTATAAGTGTGAAATTAAGTTAAATGATGTATGTCCTATAACTGTTAATAAGTATGCAAAAGCATGACTTGATTTTCTTGATTTTCTTATTATGCACTATTTTATTTTCTAATAAATATGTTTTGCTTAAACCACCAAAAGACGGGAGTTTGAGCAATATATGACTTTCCAAACCCTGTTATTATGCAAATAACTTTTGTTTTCTTCCCTAGGAAGTATAACTTTTGACCCATTTGAGATGAACTCTTCCATCTGAAAAACTTTGCTCTCAAAAGTGATAGGTTTTAAGATGTAAATCAAACACTAACATCTTATTAACAATTCAAAAGTAACAAAAATAAAATATCTCAACTTTCACTATACCTCTAGGTTTGAAGGCAGTCTGTATTAAATGACCAAGCTGTGCAGTGAAATTTGAGTACCATCCCAGACTGTAAGCAAAATATATTTCCCATGTCAACCTTAAGATACAACAATGTAAGATAGTCTGTCTTCTTAGAATGCCCTTCTCTGTCCTTCTAAGTTACCTACTATTCAAGGACAGATCAAGTGCTCCTCTGTGAAGCTTTCCTCACAGCTCCTGTCTGATTTCCATCACATGCAGAAGTAGAGTTTCCCTCTGCCATGTTCCCAACATAACTCTTCATACACCTATTGTAGTTGTCATTGTATTATAATTATTTGTATGTGTATATTGCTAGGTGGTATATTATTTGAGAGAAGTGAGCATGTATTTAGCTATATGTTCTCAAAACTGAATCCAATATCAGGCATAGAATAGATGTTTACAAAATATTTGTCACATAGAACAATACATTCAGCAGGAAACTTCAAGTCATCTGGTAATCAGTGGCTTTCAAGGTCTCTGTACAGTAATGCTCTGTAAAAGTATTTCTTTTCATCAGAACTGAGAACACACCCAAGCACAACTGACAGTTTTATGACACAGCATTTTCCTTCCCTCAGTAAGTGTGATGTACACTGATTTTTTTTGTATTGTGTTGTATCATATTCCATTCCATTTCATCCAGTCCTACCCTATCCTATTCTATCCTATTCTAATTTTTAAATTTGGCTCTGATCTACTACATTGATTTCCTGAACCACTTGGTAACCCACAGTTTGAAAAACACTATTTCATCTTTGTGGCTTTTGGCACTCTATTTTTAAAATTATGGTTTCAAGGTAATCTGTCCTATTTTTAAAGGTTATCAGAGATTCAGATTATTATAGCCATCTTCTAAACACTTGTTCCACTGGAAATAATCAGTGTAGAAATGAAATGTTCCTTCAAAATCTTCCTATTAGAACATTTCTTCCAAAGCTCCTCTAGTATATTTTGTTCAAGAGATCAGCAAAATTACCTAGTTCTGATTTTACACAGTCTACTACAGTGTCCCATAAGAGGTGCTAAGGAGTGAAGTATTAAAAAGGTCATGTGTCCTGATAGTTGACGGGTAGCCATGACACATAGCATATCTGAATTCATGTAACAAGAAATCAGTTACCAAGAAAATTGTGAAAGAGTTTTCCTGAAATAACTACATGGAACACTCAAAGTTAAAGTCTAATAGGCTTGTAATTCTTGACTCCAAACCCACAGAGAAAAAAATATTGAACAAAATTATTTCCATGATCCAGGAAGTTAGTACCACAAATCAACTTACAAAAACATTTAACTACACACCACGGTCATCGCATCCTGCTGTGCTTCAGTTACAATGGGGTGACTACTCACCCGGAAGCCTTCATTGGAAAATGTATAGTCAGGAGGCAGATTCTTTTCTCTGTGAAGTCAGAGAGAACTAGTCAACCTCTTGCTGATTTTCATGATCTTATCTACCATACATAGGCTATTCAAGCAAAGATGGTCCTTCTGAGTAACTCAAAGGGATCCCTTTTGGAAATGACAATGTTTTTGATGTTTTGTCATGCCTGAGCTAAATATAAGCACTGCATCTTATTATTTTTAATGTGGGGCTTTTGATAGGTAGGTAGATACCATCTTTAAAATCCAGCAGAGTCAAAAATTCTTTGACCCTCCTAACTCAGTAAAGTTTTATTCTCTAGAATTGCACCGTCCAATATGGAGGCATAAGCCACATGGGACTATGGAAATTCAATTAAAATTGAATAAAATAAAAATTCAGTTATTGAGTCACAGTGGTCACGTTTAAAGTGCTCAATATCCATTTTTCCAGGAGGTTCTATTGAACAGCACAGTTCTCAATAGAGAATATCTTATTTGATTAACATCTGATTTCTTTGGTCGTTTGATTGTTGAAAAGGAAAGGTGGCAGGGGGGTTGAGATGTGATGGTAGAGACTTGTCCACACAGGAAAATATTTATTTTTGGCTGTAAGGGCCTCTTATCTTACAGTCTTTATTCCCTCTATAAGTGAGTCATTGACATGGGTCCGTTCTAGCTCCTGATTTGAGTATCTCTCCTCACTGCTTCCAGAGGTACACTTCTCAATCACAGGTCAGTGTAAGTCTATTTTTTCTTAAGAAAACTTCGAAATGCTCAGAGTAACTTTTATTCTTGTTTTGGATTCAACCTGGCACGAATCAGTAGCTCTTAACCTCTTCCTCTGTGTAGCTTTGTTCTGGTGACACTCTTAGCCACCTACCCATGCATCTTTAGTCCTTGGCTCTCACTGTTCCTTGGAGCTCCATGAAAGGTGTCCATGCCTCTTGCTTCAGTTTACATGACAGAACCTTTGTGAAAACTTCTGTGATCCCGTCAAACTCAAACTCACCCCTACGTTTTTAAGTGCTCACAGCATTTTACTTGCACCTCTACTACAGCATTTTTTTTTCCCAGTTAGAGTTTTACATGTCTAACTTTCCCACTGGATTAAAAGCTTTTTGAAGAAAAAGAGACCCGGCATCTTTGTATCCTCCACAGCTTTCTACACATAACTGCTTAACAAGGTATAGAGAGAGAGAGTTGAATTTAATTTGGAGTGAGGAATAAAACAACTGGCTAACTGAAGCTGAGTGAGAGTTTGCTTCAAGAAACACTGCTGGGATTTGGGTAGGGTTGTGAAGGATGCAGACAGGAGGAGGACTGAACTTACCGCAAGAGATCTAACCTTGGCCGTGCTGAAGAGCATAACAGAATTGTGAGGAGGCACTGCAGGCTGCCAACGTTTCATAGGTCACAAAACACCACAAGGCATTCCTCCTGATGGAGATCAAGCTCAGGCAGCATGAGTCACTCTCTCCCTGAGCTCATGGGGCACTTAATCCACAGCTCTACTCTGTTCTGTGTCCTTAGGCTGGGCACGTTTTGCTGTCAATGCCACCATCTTACTCCGTCTCCCCTCCCCACCGCGTGCTCTGCTCCATCCATCCTAGTTCCTAGTTTCATACATTCCATAAGGAGGTCCTCAGTAAACTGTGGCTGAATGAATCCAACTGTGAGCTAAGAAATGAGTGAAAGGTGGCCACAGGTAGAATGTAAAACATGTAAGATTGTCGAGTACAAATAGGAATGCAGAACACGTTGCCAGAGTTATTTTATTTATTTTCAAACAGCATGGGGTCTTTGGGTCATCTCCCCCATTTAACCCAGCCATATCTTGGCATGCCTGGAATTCTAAATGCTGTTTGATCAATCGTCACTTTTTTTTTTTTTTTCCACAAAAGGGCCTGTTTTTACTAGAGATAAAACTCTCTTTCCTCATCTTCAAAAGGAAGCTCAAAATGTTTAAAAAAAATTCCCCCCTTTGACTTTTCTCTCTCTGTGTTTCCTGGGGTCAATGTGAAGTGAATTTGGAGACTCAGAGCTGGGAGTGTGAGGAACGTGGATCTCTTCCCAAGACTGGGAGGGAAGCTCATCAAAGCACACGTGTGGTCAAGGAAGCTTAAAAATAAAGCTGATTTCTAAAGGTGAAAAAGAAAACATTCATTAAGCTTTCAATAAGCTGCTTTTTTTTCTTAAGAAATTAGTTGATTTACTTACCAAAAAAAAAAAAAAAAAAAAAAGCTGCCAGCAGAGGAAAACGTAATCCACTCTTCCAAAAGGATCCTTTGAGTAAAAAAAACACATAAATTCTAAGAAAAGTTAGTTAGAAAGAACAGTTTATTCGCGCTGGTGCCTTCTCATCACATCAGTATTTATTCCCTCCAAGTGCACTTTATTTATTCATTTTAAACCATCATAGGTGTCTACAGTTTGGTCAGGACATAAAGAACTTTTCTTACCACAAAGACCCTTTTGGGACACCACGTGGAGACCTCAGCTATCCTTTTAAATTCTCAGGACTCCAAAACCTAATGTCTGCAGGGACAAACAGGAGGGCTACTGCAAGAAGGCAGAAGCCTAAGTAGTTAGGATGTAGGCTTCTTACCAAGAAAATCACTGGGCTGTTCCAACACGAGCTGGCTTGCCATCAATCCATAAGATGGAGATAGGGCGTGCCAGTTTCAGACTGTGTAACTTCTATTTACTGAAACTGTAACACATATTCATTGTAAGCTACAATTATCCACAGTTTAGTCTGTTTATGAAACCATTTTGTGGTTATTTATTAAAAATAAAATTTATGTGTGCTTATTGAAGCTATATTTTGGCAGGCAAAAGAGGCTGGCGGAAATTTTTGAGTCAACGGCCAGGCTCCAGCCACTCTTTATGTCGTCATATAAAAACTTGTCAAATAATATTTAGTTTTTAATCTTTAGTTACGAACGTAGGGTTCGTCATGAAAATATTCTGTGGGTAGGTCTCCTTGAAACAAGAACCCGGGTGTTTGGATTTCAGTAAAGGTGATAATTAAGTTTCCGGCTTCTTTAGGGGCAATCTGTTATTCCTTTCCTTCCACCAACTTCTATTACCTGTTTTTTGTCCAAGTTCCTCATGTCTTTAAAGAGCTGTTTCATAATGATTTTTAAAAATATAAGCTGTTTATCTATCAGTTCTAAAATCCAAAACCAAATATATTAGCATTATTAAAAAGAAATTATCCTGCCAGTATACTCACGGCTGTCCTCTATTGGAGATCTTGTGAATGCAAATGGATTATTTATTCTTATGAAACTTTTTAGTTATTTAAATCACCAGTCTTACTTTTCTAATGCCTTCTAAGAAGGAGGTTCTTTTTAAACAGACCACAGGTGTTGGCTGCAGGAATGTATAGTTCATCTTAATGAGATGAACTTACAAATAAGCCAGAATGACAGGAGTTTGTTGACAGGAATCCTGAATGGAAAGAAAAATGTCATTAAGTAAAGGACCTTTGAATTAGAGAGAAGAAATATACTATGAACGGTTGGAATAAAGTGATTCTTTGCCTTGAATCTACTTGCAAAAAAATCAGAGGGAGAAGAAGAAGGACTTAGTATGAAATTATTCAACAAGAAATCTTTCCTGAAAGGGAGTTTCTGAGACGTGATAAACAGGAGTTGAAAAAAGACTGCCCAATGTGCTTCTTGCTATTGCCTTAAATACCTTCAGTGTGAGTCATACTGAGATTGTTGCGTAGTTCGCCTTGAAAGAATTTCTGATCCCAGATATACATTTTATATGTCAATTGTCGCCTGTCTCTCCACCCCCTTTCTCCACTAGAATTTGGCTTTGGTTCTAGTAGAAGAGCTGTTTTAAGGGTGCCCTTGTTGATAATGATTTGATCCTGCAATTTAACATTTGTTGCCAAGTTTGCAAGTTCAATTCCATACATGTTTTATTTATTGGGCATTTTCTGTGAGAAAAGTTCTGTGCCATCTGCTAAAATGAATGTCAAGTTTTCTAACACAGAGCCATTCCTGGAAGAAGCTTATAAAGTGATAAAATATATCATATATGAGCGATCTGTATCCCGTAGTCTATGGGAGTTTGGGTACCATTAACATGATGAAACCTTATTTTGTATCCGTCAAGTACAAGAATCCTGAGACCTGGAGGAGTTTGGTGTATTTGAAGACAGAGATTCAGCACGACTGGAGTGGGAGAGTGGCAAGACAGGGATCTGTCTGGATCAGTAGGACCCCAAAAATGCCATTGCAGGGTTTCAAGCAGGGCAGCAAAAGACTAGTGTAGATTATGTTCCTGAGGAAGCAGTCTGAGAGAGTTGAGTAGGAAGGATGTTTATAAAAGAGTGATCTTGGGCTTAATACCTGTGGAAGTTTGGGAAAGAAGAAGGATTCGCCAGAGAAAAAAGGTGATTTGGGGTTTGAGCCCAATGACAGCCTTGGCTGACCACACAGGGAGGAGTGTTCCTCCAGAGTGGTCCAGTGATGTTCGCGTATGTGGGCATAAATACCTCCACACTCAACGATAATTGGATAGGAGCCTCCCCAGGATGGGGTGGGACCTGGGGCAAGGCAGTTCTCTGCAGCCAAGTTAACCCTGAAGGGGCTGACATCACACTCAACTTCTGCATAACAATTTCTTCATTGAAGCAGAATCTGAGTGATGTGTCTCAGTGTCCACCAAAAAGAGTGGATTGGGAACCCAGTTAGGTGCTCTTTGAGTTGTTCAATGCGAGATGATGATAGTTTGAACTATAGGAGACTTTTGAGTTGCAAGGAAGAGAATGGAATCAAAAGATATTTTGGCATAGATCCTATAGGAACAGAGGATGGATTGGATGAGGGGAGTAAGGGAGAGAAAGGCACCAAGGGTAAATCTTAGAGTTTTGGCACAAACAAGTGGGAGGAGAGATACCATGAACAGAGGAGGGGAGTGCTCAAGGAGAATTGTAGGTGGGGGGAGGGTAGTGGTGGGATTAAAGAGCGTTCCTCTGCACAAGTTAAATTTGGTATGTTGGTGATTCAATCAAGTGGAGACATCAAGCGGAATGCCGGATGCATGATTCTGGAGCTTAGAAAAGAGGTCTGCAATGTTGCTTTATATTGTTGCTATTATTGGTACAGAGCCAGTTGAAAGTGCTAATTCCTAGCAAGGGGATGTGGTAAATTGGAAAGGAGGTTCAGCAGAGAATCCTAGGGAATAGCCACCTCTAGATGTGGAGGAATGAACAAAGGAGACTGAGCTACCATGTGAGAGGAAGGAAGAAAACCAAGACAATGTGATGTTGTGGGAGTTGAGGAAGAAGATCACTGTTAGCATCTCTTTTAATACTAATAAGGAAGAATATCTATTTTAATGTTTATTGTTCATTTATTAACAACTTTGTTGAAACATATTCAACATATATAATTCATCCATTTCAAGTGCACAATTCAATGATTTTATTTATTTTCTTTTTTTTAAGTAAATTTACCAAGCTGTATAACCATCACCATAAATCAGTTTCATTAGAACATTTTATCACCCAAAAAAGATTCCTCATGCAGAGTCATTTGGTTTTGCTTCTCTTTTGTCTATTGCTTTCTATTTTTTTTAAATATCGATTTTTTAAAAACTTTTTTTGATGTGGACCATTTTTAAAGTCTTGATTGAATTTGTTACAATATTGCTCCTGTTTTACGTCTGGCTATATGGCTGCAAGGCATGTGGGATCCTAGCTCCTCAACCAGGGATTGAACCTGCACCCCCTGCATTGGAAGGCGAAGTTCCAACCACTGGACCACCAGGGAAGTCCCTAAGTATTGATTTTTAAGAACTTTAAAAAAAGATATTAAAATTTGGGGGGCATAGACTTGAAAATACTGTTTTTCAGGTTGTCATTTATCTTTCAATCTAGTTTGTGGAGATACTTTGCTACGTAGAAACTTTGCAATTTTATGGAATTAAATGTACTGATCTTTACTTTTATGGATGTTTACTTTGTTTTTGATTTTTGAGATTATTAGAAAGTCTTTTTTTCCCAAGATTATAAAGATATTTTCCTACTATTTTTAAGGTTTCATTTTTTATACTTTGATTTCTAATTCATCTGGAATCTGTTTTGTTTTAAAGAAAGATATAGTGATCCATTTTCACCTGGTTTTCCAAACTACTGGTCAGTTGTTACAAAGTCAATTATTCACTAATCCATCTTTTCTCTATTGATTTGGTGAAATTACGATATTCTCTCCATTGTTGAATCTATTCTTGCCTTAGTGCCATGCTGTTTTGTTTACTACTCCTTAGCAATACATTTTAGTATCTAATATCATGAGACTATAATAGCAATTAGACTATAGACTATAATAGCAACTAGCAATTAGCATGTGACAAAGTTGATTCAGAAATACATTTACTCTCCTTTTTCTAGTGCCCCCACCCTTTGCCTTTTCTCTCCCTTTGGCAGCAATCCAGCCCTCACCCCAAGTAGATCCTGCTCAACCTCAGGCTTCAAGTCTATTTGTTTATTTCACCAAATGTCCAAAATAAATCTGATTCTTCAGCCAGACTAGTAATTTGGAAGTTTGACTGTTTTGGTTGCATGAACATCTAAATTGGCTTGACTGCCCAGTAATCTGAAGGTAGCTCACCAGCATCTATGAGCAACCCATTTTGTGGGTAACGTAAGGTAAACAGTATCTTGTGATACCTGAAAAGGAGGGTTGACTATTATAATTGCATTGGCCAATTGATATACTCAGTTGAGTTCTCTGTAAGTAACAGATTTTGATGTCAATTTCATGTGGCTTCACTGTCTTTCTGGTAGTATTCAAGTAAATCTGGAGTTAAGGGTTATTTTTCCACTGACTGTTTAATGACATTGGCTATCTTTATTCCCTTCATCAGCTCAAAGTATTGTCCCGATTCTGCAGAGCAGTTTTTGCATGCTTTTCTTTTTAAAATTTCTTTTTCTTTCATCCAAGAAGGCTTCTGTCTACTAGTATGAAGACCCTGAAATTTCAACGACTGTGGCCTATGAAATGAAAAGAACTTAGGAAAGGATAGGAAGTGGTTTTGCAGCAAGCTCCTATACCTCATTGTTCATGAGTACAGAGTGATGTTGCAAACGATTCTTATACATACCTTTTCTTTATATAGATGAGGAGAAGTTGTAAGTTACAACCAAAGTGGTACAGGTAGTGTTTACACCTTAATTAAAGTGTAGGGTAGAAGGGCTTTTATATAGAGTAAAAGTCTAGGAGTAATCATGGTAGAGTAGTCGAAGGACCAGAGCTTGTGCCTGAGGACATGCATTCAGCTCCTGGCTTAGAGACCTCGTGCAGGGGGATTACCTTCTCCAAACCCCTAATTCCTCAGCTGTGAAAGGAAGTGATAACAGACACTTACCTCATAGGTTTGACATGAGTATAAAATAACACATGTGGATAAGTGTTGTAGGACAAGAAACTATAGAAATCTTGAGTATAGAGATTAATTTCTAGCTTTTCCTTGTCTTGGGAATATTCATGTTAACTGAAGGCAAAGTAAATAATGTGGTTCATCTCATTTAAGATGCCATAGATTGTAAAATACATCATTATTTTATGTACCACTAGGGGAAACTGCTCCCAATTTCAAAAATCAAGTATAAAACATAACTTGATTTCTGAGATGATAAAATCTGAAATGACTGTGTCTTAGAATGGATGAAATACATTAAGTACAGACAATATTAAAGATTTGGACCTACTGGAAAGAGAGTCATTCTGAATTCGTGATAACTCATACCTGTAGAATCTTTTAATAGTTTGTAACTTTCAAATTATAATAACTGAAATAGATTAAAAGGTCACTAGACTAATTGCCTTAATGAATAGATCATTGATTTATAATTAGCATGTTTTACAGGAGTAAGAATATGACCATTGTTTGGGCCCATTATAAATCTGGGCCACTTGGCCCAGCTGGGCCCTGAGCTGGTCCTCTGATTGGTATAGAGTATAACCGTATAGCATATCAGTGCAGCATAACTGCTGTACATTATATATGAAAGATATTAAATCCTAAGAGTTCTCATCACAAGAAAAAATGTTTTCTATTTCTTTACTTTTATATCTATATGAGATAATGGATGTTCACTAAACTTATTGTGATAATCATTTCCTGATTTATGTAAGTCAAATCATTATTCTGTATGCCTTAAACTTACACAGTGCTGCATGTCAATTAATACTATCTCAATAAAACTGGGAGAAAATAAATAAATAAAATAAAAAGTGTCTTTTCTCTTCCGAGATTAAAATTACACCTGAGTTTCTTTCTCACCTCGAGATTTTGCTTTATCTACTCTCTTCTCAACTATTTCTACCAGCTTTTTCTATTTTGCTTACTAATGGGTTAACACTTTCCAAATTAAAAAAAAAATCCTTATAATCTGCTACTATTTAGAGGCAAGATAGTCAAGTGGATAAAAGCGTGTTTCCTCTCTTTTATTCTTATCTCACCATCAACAAAAAAAGTTAGTTTTCAAAACCATTGCATTGGGCTGACAGGTAGAACTATTGAAGGGAAAAATAGTAGTCACTGAGTTGTGATGTAATAAGGAGCAGGTCAGATCATGCAAGAAAGTAAGGACTTTGGATTTTCAGCTAGATGAGGTGAGAAGACATTGCACAGTTCTGAGGCGAGGAGTGCCATATTTTGAAACATGTTTTTAAAGGATTACTCTGACTGATTGACTAAAAGTGAGGTGATGGTGTTGAGAAGTGTCTCAATAATCCAGGTTAGAGATGGTGTGGCTTGGGCTTTGTGGTATTAGTGAAAAGTGGTGAGATTTGAGGTATATTTTGAGGATAGAGTCAACAAGACTATTGATGAATTGGATGTGAGAGAGAAAAAAGACGGCAAGGGAGATTTGAAAGTTTTGACCCCTAGAAGCTAGAAGTATGTGGTTACCCTTACCAGAGATGGGAAGACTGTAGTTAGAACTGGTTTGCAGAAGAAGAGAAGTTTAATTTTGGTCATATTGAGTTTTCAATGTCTGTTCGACCAGTGGAAATGTTGAATATGTAGTTGAATTTACCAGTGTGAAGTTTGCCAAGTGGCCTGGGCCCGGGATATAAATTAGAGATTATCAGGATAGAAGGTACTTAAAACCTTGAGACTAATAAGATCACCAAGGGAGTGAGTAAAGGATAAGAAGAAAATGAGAGTAAGGACTGAGAACTGGGGAATTCCAGGGTATAGTGGCTGGGAAATGAGAATGGAGACACACTAGGAGGGATTGTTCAGGTGGTAAAAACATGGTGAAAGTCAAGAGGAGGAAGGACTTGTAGGGAGGAAAGAACATGTCAAGTATGGCTGAGAGGTCAAGCCAGTGAAAGATGTCAGAGGTGACCTTAACAGGAACACTTTGGTGGAGTTGTGGGAGCAAAACCTAATGAGTGGGTTTAGGAGAAAATGGGACGTGAGGTATTGTTAAAGACAAGTATAGATAACTCCGTAGAGGAGTTTTGCTAGACATAGGAAGGATGGGGCAGTGGTTGTAGGGGAAAGTAGGGGAAAGTCATATTAATATCAAGAAGGTTTTGTTATTTTTTTTAAGATGAAAAAAAATGCTTTATGGGGACTTCCCTGGTGGCACAGTGGTTAAGAATCCGCCTGCTAATGCAGGGGACACGGGTTCAAGCGCTGGTCTGGGAAGATCCCACATGCTGCGGAGCAACTAATCCTGTGTGCCACAACTACTGAGCCTGCGCTCTAGAGCCCACGAGCCACAACTACTGAGCCTGAGTGCCACAACTACTGAAGCCCGTGTGCCTAGAGCCCATGCTCCACAGCAAGAGAAGCCACCGCAATGAGAAGCCCTCACACCGCAACGAAGAGTAGCCCCAGCTCGCTGCAACTAGAGAAAGCCCGCACACAGCAATGAAGACCCAACACAGCCAAAAATGAATAATAAATAAATAAATTTATTTTAAAAAATGCTTTATGTAGATGGAATGATACAGTAGAGTGGGAGAAACTTATGAAGCAGAAAAGAGTGGATAGGTACTACAACAACATCCTTGAGTAGGCAAGAGAGGATGGAAACTGGTGCACAAGTAGAAAAGGTTGATCTTAGAAGTGCACGCAAGTTGGAGAAAGTGGACTGCAGGCAGGGCGTAAGAGTCAGATGCTGGTAGGTGGGCGGAAGTGATGGGGGAATTTCTGTTCTGATTGTTGCTACTTTTTGTTAAATTAGGAAGCAAAGTCTTCAGATAAGAGTGAAGACTGGAACAGAAGTGTGGAATTTCCTAACAGTCACTCAGCAGGGTGGGAGGAGGGATAGAGATGATCTATTTAGAATGATTGCCTTGTATCAGGAAGGGGCCTCTAATGATAGTGACCTCAAATTTAAGCTGATATTAGATTTTCTTTAGCCATATTTAGCTTTTCTGAGATAGGCCAGAAATGGGTTGAAGTTTGGTCTTAATCAGGGTTGAGTTTTTTGCCAAGTGAGTAAAATGTTAATAATATGAATATGAGTGATATGAAACACCATGTTCAAGGTATACCCCAGGGAGAGATGAGGTTCTGGTAAGAACCAGGGCACTATAGTTAAATCGAGGTCAGAGTGTGGGATTCTTGGAACTGGATTATAGAGATGTGGTAGATTTTGGTAACAGTGAGGAAAACTTGAGCAAGTACCAGAATCACACGGAGGGCTTGTTAAACAGAAATTGGTGGGCCCTACCCCACATTTCCTGATTCAATATAGGTCTGAAGTGAGGTCTGAGAATGTTCATTTCTAGCAAGTTCCCAGGTGATATTTAGAATGAACTTTGAGAACCACTGGTCTGGTGTATGAGAATGGTAAGTAAATGGCTGAGATGGGTGGAAGAACAGAACCATCAGAATAAATTGGGTTCAAAAATCTAAGAAACCAGAATGTTGGAAGAATCATCTATTTGGAGATAGGAAATGTCAAGGAGAGAGGAACAGTAGGTCCAGGAGCTAATGTCATTGAGAAATGAGGGGTATGGCTGTCATAGGAAGAGGGGCCGTGTGGGAAAGTTTGACAATGTGAGATTGAAATTTGGATGTTTAAATGAAGGAAGGGGGACTGCAGGGCTCCATGGATGGTTGTGGACCCTGCACATCTCTAGGGAGCTCTGTCTACATCACGGTTCCTGGGAAAGAGAATGGTCTGTAAATTTCATTGAGACCTAGGAATACACTTACTTCATTAATTCCAAGCCCACAAATATGTAGGCTGTACATATGCTCTAATTATCTCTGCCCTAAAAGGAAACTGCTTTGGCCTGCTTAAAACTGTGGGGCATTTAGCTCTGCACTGAGGTAACCAATGAGGGAGAAAACACATAAATAATCACACAACCAAACTCCTACACAGACACCCCTGTGCTCAAATTGGAATTAGTTCTTCTGAAGTCTAAAGTCATGAAAGTTGGGTCCTTCAGGTTCAAAGAATATCACAAATCCCTCCCAGTGAAGATGAGACAAAAGCAAGGGGTACACTTTTGGCTATTTGCCATTTAATTATAAAAGTCTGCCTAATAATCCTGTGAGGCAGGAGGGTAATCTCAATTTAGAGTCTGAAGAAACAGCAGCTCACAAGTATGAAATCTGCTTCCTCTTCACTGCCTTCTTTCTTTTTACTTCCAACTTTTCCCTTTCTCTCCTTTTTTATTGTATATATCTTTTGGCCAAACACCATACATTAAGATGGATTTATAAATGCCCAACTTTTACTCATTTTCGGTCTAGCTCTGAGGGAGGACAAGAGAAGTTGAGGGATCAGATATGAAGGCACCTGGTCCTTCCCTTTAGACAGGTTAAATGCATCCTGTATAGATCCAGCGGCCCTAGTGAGGTGGCTCTTGTCTGTGGGTGAGGTATTACCTGCTGGGGGGCACAGTTCTCAGAAGTGTGTAAGAAGTATTTGATGGCAGACCAGAATTGGCAAGTAAAGTGGGATTTTACTTTTTATATTTAAAAAATTCTGCCTTTACTTTCAGGCTTATTTTATAGTACTACTGCCAACAAAACGAAGAAACTGCTTTACAACATGAGTTTAAATTGGCTGGATGGGACCATAGCACCCTCAGAACACTGGCACAGGGCATTTATTTTCAAATAGCCATGAAAATTCATATTAATGTTTAATTTCCTTAGATGAGCTGAAATTAAGAAAATTATCTGAGCATGAAGAAAACATTGGGTTTAAACTAAGTTTGGGTAAGGATTTTGTTTAGAGTATCCCTTTGTGTCTAAGTTTGTCTCTGTTTCTTTGGTTGTTTTGGCCATTTGCTTTTCCTGCTATTGCATTTGAGGTTCTTTACAGAAAAGTTACATGTGTAATATTTTCCGTAGAGTATGTGATATATCTTAATTATGTTTCGAGCTTGTTTTTATGAATAAGTAAAATACACTCAGTCTGCAATAACAATACATAAATAATTGAGGAAATTATATGTGAGGGGTGGTATAAAGAGTAATTTACTTTTCATGGCTCTTCTTTTAGAATATTATTGAGTGTTCATGCTGAGGAATTTTGACAATTGTATACAGCTGAATAACCATAACTGAAAACAAGATTTCCATCACCACAGAAAGGCCAATCATGCCCTTCTCTAGTCAATACCCAACCTCCTTGTCCAAATGGTGATGAATATCTTGATTCTTACTATTTTATAGTACTTTTGCTTATTCTTGGAAGTCAAAGTGTACCATAGATATGTATTTTTGGTGTGTGCATGTGATTGTGTGTGTGTGTGTGGCTTTTTTCTCTCAACATACTATTTAGGATTTATCCCCACATAATTAATATTTTGAGATCCATCCATACTGTGACCTGTATTAATAATGAATTTCTTTTTATTACTAAATAATTCTACAGTATTATCTATTCTACAGATCACAGTTTGGGCATTTTGGTTGTTTTCATATTTGGGCTATTATGAATAAAGCAGCTATTAATATTCATGTACAAATCTTTGCATAGACACATGTCTTGACTTTTCTTAGATTCAGAATTTAAGAATGCCTGGATGATATGTTAGTTGTATATCTAATCTTTTAGGAAACTGCCAGACTGTTTTTCAAAGTGGTTGAACCATTTTACATCCCTACCAGCAGTGTTTGAGAGTTTCAGTTCCTCCACATCCTTGCCAACACTTGGTATGGTTAATCTTTTAAATCTTAGCTCTTCCAATAGGTGTGTAGCTCATTGCGGTTTTAAATTTTCATTCCTTAATGGATAATGATGTTGAGTATCTTTTCACATGATTATTGTGAAGTGTTTGTGTCCAAATCTTTAACTCATTTTGTAATTGGTTTGTTTGTTTTCTTATTATTGAGTTTTGAGAGTTCTTTATGTGTTCTTAATACAAGTTCTTTTTCAGATATATAATTTCCATATTTTTATTCCTAGTTTGTGACTTGTCTTTTAATTCTCTTTACATTGTTTTATGAAGAACAGAAATTTTAATTTTCAAGTCCAATTTATTAATTTATACTTTTATAGATTGTGCTTTTGGTTTTGTATCTAAGACATTTTTGCTCAATCCAAGGTCACATATATTGACCACTTGAAGTTGTCCCACAGTTTCAATATTCTGTTCAGTTTTTAGACTTATCTGTTTTCCCACGTGCTTTATTTTGGATGCGTTCTAATGTTAAGTCTTCAAGTTCACTAATATTTTCTTCTGCAATTTCTTATCTGCTGTGAATTCCGTCCTGTATATTTTTTCATCTCCCAGTTTATAGTATCATTTTTGGAAATTTGATTTTGGGTCTTTTAAAATATCTTCCAGGACTTTACTTAACTTTTTGAACATAGGAAATATTTTTATAATAGCTGTCTTAATGTCTTTGATAATTTTAACGTCTGCTTAAGTTCTGGGTTGGTTTTGATTGGTTATTTATCTCCTTATAATGGGTCATATCTTTCTCCTTCTTTACATACCTGGTAATTTCTGATTAGATGCCAGACATTGTGATTTTTGCCTTGTGGGTGTTAGTTATTTTTGCATTCCTGTAAATATTCTAGAGCTTTGTTCTGGGTTGTAGTTAAGTTACTTGAACACAGTTTGATACTTTTGGGCCTTGCTTTTAAGATTTGTTAGGAGAGGGCTTCCCTGGTGGTGCAGTGGTTAAGAATCTGCCCGCCAATGCAGGGGACATGGGTCTGAGCCCTGGTCCAGGAAGATCCCACATGCCGCGGAGCAACTAAGCCCGTGCGCCACAACTACTGAGCCTGAGCTCTAGAGCCCATGTGCCACAACTACTAAAGCCCGCATGCCTAGAGCCTGTGCTCCGCAACAAGAGAAGCCACTGCAATGAGAAGCCCACGCACTGCAAAGAAGAGTAGCCCCTGCTCACCGCAACTAGAGAAAGCCTGCGTGCAGCGACGAAGACCCAAAGCAGCCAAAAATAAATAAATAAATAAAATAAATTTATTAAAAAGAAAAAAGGATTTGTTAGGAGAAACTGGAGCAATGGTTGGTCAAGGAGTAATTATTGTCCACTACTGAGACAAGACCCTTAATGCATTCTCTGCAATTCCCCATAAATCATGAAGTTTCCAGTGTGGCTGGTGGGAAAATGTACTATTCTCAGCTCTCTGTGAGAGTGAAGAACTGTACCCTCTAATCGTTTTGGGTAATTCTTTCTCTAGCTTGGGTAGTTTCCTTGTATGCATGTGCTTATCAATATTCAGCTGAATATTTGACGGAGAACCTCTGAGGAACCCCAGGGCTATTCCTCTGTTCAGCTCCCTCCTTTTCTAGTACTCTGTCCAGAGAACTTTAATTATGCTCTTCTCCCTGAATTCTCAGCTCTTTCTTAACTTAGGATGTTCACTGGACTCTACAAGGTGTCTGAGTTTTCCTTCCCTGTGCTACAAACTGGAGTCAGTAAGCTTGGGGTAATTGTAGAGTCCACCTCATTTGTTTCCCATCTCTAGTTTGTAAGCCGTTGTTCCACATATTTTGTTAAAAATAGTTTCTTAGGAAGGAGGGTTAAAACAGTTTCTGTTATTCCATCTTGGCCTAAAGCAGAAGTTATCTTTTACTCTTGTCAGTTTTTGCTTCATGTATTTTGAAGCTCTGTGTTTGGTGCTTACACATTTAGGATTGCTCTGTCTACTTGAGGAATTGACCTTTTTATCATTATGAAGTGTTTTTCTTTGTCACTGACAATATTGCTTGTTCTGAGTTCCACTTTGGCTTATACTGGTATAGTCAAACCAGATTTCTTACGCTTAGTGTTTGTTTTGTATAACTTTTCCCACCTTTTTACCTTCATCTTGTCTGTCTTTATATTTAAAGACCCTTTTTATAAAGAACATACAATGGGTCTTGCTTCCCTCCTCAGTCTGATAATATTTGCTTTTAACTGGAATGTTTATTTATTTATTCTGTTTAATAGGTCAAGTAACATGATTGTGCTTAATCTCCTATCTTTAAATTTTATTTGATTTTATTTACCTCATTTATTTTGTTCCATCTTTTCTCCTTTCTTTTATTATTTTGAATGAATCACATATTTTAGGTATCCCTTTTGGGGGTCATCTTCTTATTAATTTTTCTACATGTTGCAATATGCATTTTGATGTTATCACAGTTTACTTCCAAATAAAATTAACAGTGTAGAAACTTTAATAATTTCAATTACCCTCTTCCATTATTTGTGCTATTATTGTTTTACATTTTATTTCACTGCATAGACTCTCTTCCTTCCAGTACATAGATGTTATTTTTATTTTAAATGGTCAATAGTTTTTTTTAATATATTTTTTATTGAAGTGTAGTTGGTTTACAATGTTGTGTACAGCAAAGTGATTCAGTTATACATACATGTACATTCTTTTTTTAAATATTCTTTTCCATTTTGGTTTATCATAGGATACTGAATATAGTTCTTTGTGCCACACAGTAAGGCCTTGTCGTTTAAATGGTCAATAGCTTTTAAGATTCAAAATTATATTAATATGCAAAATCATAGAATGAATTATTAACGTATACCTGCCCAGATTTATTCCTTTGGGTACTCTTTATTCCTTCTATGAGTCTGAGTTCAATCTGGTAGCACTTTCCTTCAGATTAAAAATATTCTTTTATCATTTCTTGTAGTATATGTCTGCTGGAGATGAATTCTCTGTTTTTACCTGTTTGAAAACATCTTTACCTAACTTTATTTTAAAAGAATATTTTTACTGGGTATAGAATTTTAGTTGTTTTCCCTTTCTATAATAGGAAAATTCTGAGTGAAAATTGTATTAATTTCACATCATAAAAATAGAAGAGGAGAAAAAAACAAAGTGGATGGCATGTGAATATTTTCTGAATCCTTATATTTAAAACTCATTTTATGATAGAATTGAAATTGCCATTTTAAATTCTAATAGAACTTATGAACTGATTAAATTTGGGATTACTGTAGTCAAAGGTAAAATTTATATATAATGACAGGAATCCTTTCCATAGCAAGTAAGTTATTACTTCATCTGTAGAGTTTAGAGGTAAGAAAGTAAAAATATCGGGAAATAAGGCAATGGATGCTTGAATATCCATAGGTTTTACTTATAGGAATCAACAAGGCCAGAACATTATTGTCAAAAAGTTCTTTAAAGTCTGTCTTAAATAAATACAGTGATGTCTTCCAGTTATGAGACCTATTACTACAAAGAATATGAAAATATATGAATACAATTGAAGCCCATTTAAATTATTTGGCTTTTAGCTGAAACTTATTTAAAGTATGTTTTAGTTGGTTGTGGTAGAGATTGTGCTATTGCTCCTAGTTATTTGTTGCCCTCTTTGTGTGTTATTTGTGTATCCCTACCTATTGGTGTAAGAGCCACAGTGCCTTTTTGTATGCATCCCCATCCCACTGAGTCAGGTTTTGTCGCTGATCTACTTAAGCTAATGAAATGTGAGTAGCAGTAGAGGTGACTGTATGTGAGCTGAAACTTCAGGAGCCATTGTATGATTCTTTCACTGTTCTTTCTTTCTCTTTGCCCAAAATTAGAGTAATGGCAACTGTGTGCATCTGCTCACTGAATTGTTATTTAGAAACATCGCACCTGAAATTTTATTTGAGTATAATTTAAATATTTGGAAGCTATGGTTGGCACCATTCTTTTATAATTTTAACATATGTGTGCAAACTGATAATGAGTTGACAGTTATTTGGAGAAATAAGGCTGTCGTATCAGGGCAAAGTTTAAGATGTTCTAATAAAAAGACCGCCATGATATAATGGCTTGAAAAGAGAGAAGTTTTTCCATTTCTCATGTAACTATCAGTCCAATCTAGCCTGGTGGGGAAGATATGCTCCCTGAATTCATTAAGGGACTTGGTTTCCATCCATCTTATTCTTTCACCAAATGAGTCACAGATCTTTTCTGGATGGTGGAATTTGGGCACTGATTTATCTATATTTACAGTTCACAATAAGGGAATGAGAAGAGTTCTGGGACATGACATTCTCTCTTAAATAAACAATTTAGAAGTGTGCACAGATGATTTTCACTCATATTCCACTGCAAAAGAAGGTAAAAATGTAGTCTCTAGCAAGTTTCCCATGATTCCAGCCAAAACTAAAAGAAGAAACTCTATTACCATGAGGAAGAAGAGAGTTGATAAATGTGGACAGCAATCCTCACCTCACTATAAGATGGGAATCCAGATCATTAGGGCTCCCTACACATCGAATTTTTCAGAATTTTTGAGTTGAAAGAGACTCTAGAAGCTATTACACTCAGCCTCCTGTGAGAGATAAATATCTATCTTAATCTTTAGCTTTTTGAGAATAGAAAATTTAAAGCTCTTCTTAGTTGTCTACTTTGTTATCCTGAGACACTAAATCATGAAGTTCTTTACAATGCTTGGCACATAGAAGATGCCTGATTCAAAACAATATTCAATGAAGGCACAATATATTTATTTGGATTTTAGGAGAGTGCTTGTTAGAAAATATTCAATAATGTTTGTTGAATATGGAATGAATGGGTGATTAGGTAAATTCTCAATTGTTAAGTGTAAATAGGCTTCCCGTTGAAAATGGTGAACTGAGCATGTGGATTTATTTCTTCTGCCTCCAAAAATTGAATTAAAATGACAGTAGAAGAATAAAAATCAAGTATGATCTTAGAAAAAAATATAGCTTGGGCAACCTTAAGCGAATAAGATATTTCAAACCTTTTCTTGAATGACGAAATATAGAAGAGCCATAGACTTGAACACTCTCAGAGAAGGATGCAGCCAATAAGACTTTCAGGTCTCAGAGGCTGCAGGGATGAAGCATGGGAATGAGAAGGGGTTGAAAATGGAGGGGCTCATATAAAGTCTGTATATCGACCAATCAGCTCTACCTAAATCCCTTTCTTCCCTTACCTCCTAAGAGAAAAATAAATCAGTCGTGTCTTTTTTTTTTTTTTCCAACTATACAAGCCACTCCCCCAAACTGAAGTGTTTGTTAAAGAAATTGAATCAACATCACCCTTAGGGCCTGTGGTGTGGAGTGAGATTGATGTCCCAGTGCAAAGCTTCCACACCCTGTGGTCTGGGCTCTCAGAACAGAGCCACTAGCATCAAATTGGCATAGAGCTTGTGAATCCAAGAGCCTCACAGCACACATGGGAAAGACATGGAGATACCGCCACAAGAATAAAGCCACTTTATTTTTTATTGAAGTGTAGTTGATTTACAATGTTGTGCTAATCTCTGCTGTACAGCAAAGTGACTCAGTTATACACATATAGACATTCTTCAAAATATTATTTTCCATTATGGTTTAACCCAGGAGATTGGATATAGTTCCCTGTGCTATAGAGTAGGACCTTGTTGTTTATCCATTCTAAATGTAACAGTTTGCGTCTACCACCCCCAAACTCCCAGTCCATCCCTCTCCCTCCACCGGCCCCCCCCCCACCTTGGCAACCACAAGTCTGTTCTCTATGTCTATGATTCTCTTTCTGTTTTGTAGAGAGGTTCATTTGTGCCATATTTTAGATTCCACATATAAGTGATATCATTTGGTATTTGTCTTTCTCTTTCTTTTAAAGTGGCTCTTAGGAATGGATAAAAGATAGAAAAGGAGCTGTTACCTTTTTCAATGGACTGAATTGTGTCCCCACCACCCTCAAATTCATATGCTGAAGTTCAACCCTCAATGTGATTATATCTGGAGATACCGTCTTTAGGAGGTAATTAAGGTTAAATGAGGCCATAAGAGTGGGGCCCTAATTTGATAGTACTGTGGCCTTATAAGAAGAGAAAGAGCTCTCAGCCATGTGAGGACCCAGCAAGAAGATAGCCACCTGCAACCCAGGAAGAGAGCTCTCACCAGAACCCAACCATGCTGGCATCCTGATATCGGACTTCTAGCTTCCAGAACAGTGAGAAAATAAATTTCTTTGTTGAAGCCACACACAGTTGGTGGCATTTTGTTATGGGAGACTGACACACCTTTCATTATGAATCCTTCTTTGCTCTTTGATTTTTAATGATTTGTAGATGTCTACATTGCTTTGAAAAGCCATGACAAAACAACAACAACCAGAGCAACAAGAAGAAATAAGCAAGACCTTCCAGCTGGTATAGAGTAGATCAATCAACTTCCCTTTTTACAGTTGAAGGACAGTCCCAAAGAGCAAAAGGATTTACCTATGGTCACCTAATTTGAAATACAGCCTGTTTAAAGACTACGATTTTTTGATTCCGAGTCTGTCACTTCCAATGTTTGCTACATATTCTGTAATATACTTACATTTAAACACATTTACTAATTCAAATATTTTAGCCAGTTTGAAAATTTATACCACATTCTGATTTAAGATTGCTTGGTTATATACGATGACTGCAGAATATTTTGATAGCTTGAAAGGGAAATTATCTGTATGGATTGCTTACACGAGGAAAATAATATGAGGGATATATAACATAACATAAATTTCCAAAGAGTTTAGAAATAGGTGAGCATTTTCATGTGAATATTTATGAGAAATTGCCTAGTTTAGTGACAACTTATGAAAAAGTTGGAACTGTGGCTCTTTTACATATTATCTGTGGACAATGGCACTCATTGAACTTTTCTGGATCTCAGTTTCTTCATCTGTAACATGAGGATAAGGCTTGAACCCAACAAGGATGAACTAGGTAATGAATAATTTTTGATGAGGTGCCTCATACTTTTGTTTTTTTGATTGCTGACCTTATTTTCCTCCCTGCTCTGACAAGTAGTGAGTTTCACATGTCCATTCATTTCCTTCTTGAATCTGTTGAAGAGGATTCAGAAAAATAGATTGAGAATTCTAGAATATTCTAATAATGCAGCCCTCCTGATATTCCCTTAATTGGTCTCAGACGCTATTTACTAACTCTTGAATTCAATATAGATTCTTTTCAAAAGAAATAAAATGAATTTAACATTATGTAAAAGTTGTGTGTTTTTTTTTCTAGTGTTAGTTTAGAGGAATCATTTTCCTTATTTTGTATTACAAAAAGATCCTGTAATGTGAGTAAAACTACTGTAACAGTCATACGAAAATATCAAGCAAATAACATTTTGTGCCCAAATGCATATTAGTCACTATTAATTACTCATTGGTTTAGGGTAACAGCTGTCCAGCCAAGCATCTCCAATTATCATAGAACACGCTCATATTTTTTTTCCCTTTGTCGCTTTTACATCTCTTGTTGGAGGAGTTGCTGACACAACAGGGGATGCTGATGTCCCAAGCAAACTAAATTTTCAGGACCAGCGATCCCAGGGAGGTACGTGATTCATTGCCTTCTCTGCGTACCTGTTTTCTTTGAGCATGCAGTCAACTGTGCTTTTCGGTGTTTGTTGGTTTGTGCCAACCTCCTTGAACCCAACAATTTCCTGACTTAAAATCTCATATGATCTCTTTCCGTATTTACCCTTTGGATTGAAGGAATTTATGTGGTTGATCTCATTTCTGAAAATAGGAAACAAAAAGGAAGAAAGATTAGAGTTTATGGTAAAGTTAATTACCCACCTACCTGTTCCCACAGACTTGGCCTTCCCCTCCGACTTCTCAGGGTCATCAAAATACAGAACCTATTGGGTTGCGGCATAGCGTAGCTAAGAACGAGGACTCAAGTGTCAGATTGTACGACCTTGGATATATAATTAAGTCCTTTATTAAGGAAGCATTCGTTTCCTTATTTGTGATATCTGGATAGTGATATTATTACCGCATAGAACATTTGTAAAAAGAGAAGAAATAATGGATTGAGGGTGCATGGCATTTTACCTGACTCATAGTAAGCAGTCAGAAGTGCTGGCTCTTATTGCCATAGCCCTGTACTTAAAAGAACTTTTTATTTTTTAAATATGTGTTTGTGAAATAAGAATGAGTGCTGGCCAGGAGAATCCCACTATACCTTACTTGTGGGACTATTAATAAACTATTAATAAAAATGCTTACTATACTTCTCTGTAGAAGCCAATACTAAATTTATTTCACAAACAGTTGAGTTCCCAGCATCTATGTGTAGTGCTAGCAAAGTAGACACAAATGCAACCCTTTTGCTTTTCAGGAGCTCACAATCTAGTAGAAGTAATGGACCAATAAATAAATTGCAAAGGTTTAAACAATGAAATAAATTACAATGACAAAATTCCTATTGGTGCTGAATTTGCCTCCTGGACAAATACAGAAAGTCAAAGTCATCAAGAACATAATGCAAATGTGAGTTTTATTTTAGTTTTGAATTGAATAATCTAATGAATCAGGATCAATCTCGACACATCTTAAATGCTCTATTTGAAGAAACTCATATATTTTGGGTAGAAGACAGAAAACCACTGCATGTATTATACTGCATTGCCTTACATGGTTTAGGGAAGTGAGGCCAAAAAACATCTACCGGATATTCTACTGACTGTTGTTTATGTGAGCCAACAGAAAGAATTAGTTTGTACATCCATATCAAATGCCCACACTCTCCACTCCCCAATTCTTTATATAGCTGTCATGAAACAAAGATATGCCTAATTGGCTTTGCCAGCAGTAAGGGATAAGCTTTTTTTTTTTTTCCATCTTCATTGGCCGCAATTCTCATTCCTAATTTGATACAGAACACTTAGCTTCCTTTAACAAAGATCCCTGTTAAAATGAATCCATATACAGATGCATTTTTGCATGTAGTCTCCAAAAAGCAATGGCATGCTGGAAGTCTCTGGTGTTGTGGAAACTTGTGATTTAGGACACGTGACTGGCATTTCTTTTAGGGGTGTAAGCGGCTCAAGTGGCTCAAGATAGAATGCCACTCTATGCCTGGTATTACATTATGCACCGTCAGAAACCCTGACACTGATTTATTGTTGTTACTGATGTGTATTACACCATCTAATATCTTACATGAAATAGACTCTAACTCAGTTCCAAACATTGTTTCACTAATAAGAAACAACCCAGACATATTAACATAAAGTAATTGTATTCAGCATAATTAAATTTTGTTTCCAACGTTTTAGGGAACCCCCCTTAAATTTTTCCTTTATTCTGTTCTCATAGCTTTCCCTTAGAAGTCAGACTTTAATAATAGGACAAGATAGCTGGGAGTGTGCATCCTGACTTCTATTGTTCTCTGTATAATAAAATTAAATTTGGCTGAATCTGTAAAATAGTGTTAATATGTAGTTAAACTGTACATTTGAAAATCTTGTGACTTTTTACCCAAGTGGTGGATAATGTTATTCCGGTCATAAATGAATGGGAACAACTGAGAATTTTATGATCACAAGTTAATTTTTTAATGTTGTTTACTACAGAGTTTGTTATTGAAGTTTACTTCTGAGCTATATATTTATTTACAGAAATATGTATGTAGTAAAGAAAGAAGAAAGTAGAAAATCTTAGTGTTTCAAGAGGATTTTTATGCCACATTACACTCAGAGCACTGTATTCACTATTTGTTCCTGTACTTTTTTGCACTTTTAGCCAACTTTTTCCTTTTCTTCTTAGGATAGTTTTTTTTTGTTTTGTTTTGCTTTGTTTTTTTTTCCAGGATACTCTTTTGAGAGTAGATTTATCTGTTAGGTTTCATTTGGTTCCAAGAGATACATAGTTGAACCTAAGCTTTCTTAGGCAAAAGGGGCAACTTATTGACTCATGAAATGTACAGTGTGTAGGGCTGCCTTCTGGTGAGGTTTGAGTCAGATGTTCAAATGATGGCATCTTCTTTTTCAGTTTCAAGATTCAGGTTCCACTTGGGTCTGTTCTCATACAGGTTCTATCCTTGTAGTATCAACATGGTTGTCTAATGATGCGTTATAGTTTCAAGTCCAACTAAATAGAGGAAGAATCTTTCTCCTAGAAGATCCAGCCCAAGTCCAGTGCTTCTGTTTCGTTTTGATTGACTGATGTGCACATCTCTGAACCAATCACCATCACCAGTCTAGTGGTTTACATTTGTCATATTTCCACTTTTGAGTGGAAGTAATAATACACTTGGCTAAGGGTGACCGGAAGGTAAATGCCCAAATAATATTCTGGAGCTAATATTGGAAAAAAGGGAAGTGTATGCAGAGCCTGAAAACAAACAAACACAAAAAGTCCATTGCAGAAGGGGCTCTTGGGCGTTCCAGCCAGTGACAATTTAGGCTGTGGTATGAATGACTGGCCTGAAGAATGATTAAGTGTAGGTGCCCTTGGAGATACTCAAAACTTTCCAATGTGTGCACCTAATATTCCTAGAATTCAGTTTACCAGAGTGACTGTGGTCACTCTCTGAGGAATATGATTTTGGACCACAGCGGTTTTCTCAGTCTGGAATCATAGCCTGAATAACATGCTACATGGAATGTCAGCTTCCCTTTCTTCTCTTTCCCTTCACCTCTGCTATTTCCCTTCCGTTCCTCTTTAAGATGTGCCCTTTCTCACCCCTTCCTTATCACATTTAGTACTCAGATAACTCATATTGTGGTTTCTACTAGCCTAGTGCAAATTTCATATAAGCTTTTCAGGTTATAAACTTTTGAAGCCTGATCTTTATTAGGGAAAGAATTGGCAAACTGATTTCAATGGCAAGAAGTGTAGTGAATGCAGAGGCCTCTTTCTAGGGTCAGTGGAAATCTTTTACCGAATACACGTATGAAGCTCACATGTAAAGCCAGTCTTAATGAGAAAGAAAGAGGGTCTTGGTTGAATGCGGTTGAATACGGATAATATTTTAGAGGACTCCAGAAGATTTAATTTTGGAGTCATCCCTCTACCTTCATATCTCTCTAGGAAGGGTACTGAAATAATACTGTATTCTCTAGGTTTTTGATTCAAAAAAGTAAGCTTTGAGGTTTTATTCTCTTAGAGAGTCAAGAACTAATCAGCCTTGTAAAGAAATATTTTAAAGCAGCATTTCACAGATTTCGATGTGTATGCAAATCACCTGAGAATCTTGTTAAAATGCAGATTCTGTTTGTAGATCTGTGCTTCTGCATTTCTAATAGAAATGCAGTGGGTGATGCCAAAGCTGCTGGTTCCCAGACCACACTTTGAATAGCAAATCTCTAGGAACTGTGCTGTCTGATAGAGTAGCCACCAACCACATGTGGCTATTTAAATTTAAATTAAATAAAATTAAATAATTTAGTTCTTTGTCTCACTAGCCACATTTTAAGCACTGAATAACCATTCATGACTCTTGTTGCAGTATTGGGCTGCACAGAATAGAACACTTCCATAATCTCAGAAACATCTATTGGACAACTTTGCTCTGGAAGATGGACAGTCCAACTCTAGATTGAGTGCAAGGCTGTAAACAGGACATGGCTTCTTGAAATTTCAAGGTAGCTCTATTTCCCAGAGAAGTCGTCTATGTTTTCAGAAGGTCCAGAACCAAAGGTCTAGCACTTACTAAGCCCTGGTGTAATCTAAGCTACAGGAGATTTCTCCTGAGATCTTCTTTTCCTGCTCATACACAAGATTCCCAGCACCCATCACCACACCCCAGCAAGACAAGTGCATCCAATTTAGTGTTTGGTTTCAGTTATTGGCCATGATTCTCATCTTGGTACTCTTGATACATATTTTGATTAAATAATTTAAAAACTGTAGAGTAGCTCCTTATCTATCGAGAATTCTTATGTGGCAACCACACATATTGTAACACAGGTAAAAACTAAGAATTGAAAAAGGCTCTTAGTTATCAAACCACAACCACAGACAAAGGCTTAGCAATGAAACAACTAAACATGTACCTATAAAACACCCTATGCATATGGCAATGAGTAGGTCTCGGTGGTAAGGGAAGAACCCAGTCTCTGTCCTCAGGGTGGGCTTATGAGGCTTTGACTTTACACACAGTCAGCTCTTGTGTTATTAGAGCTTATTAATTTCAACGTCTTAGAGGAACAGGGTATGCAAATGTCCCAAGCGACGCTTAGCTGCTTCCAATTTAGCTCTGAAGCTCTTTTCCAGCGTGTAAATGTCAGTATCTTATGCATGGCACTTGAGAATGCCTCCTGAGCACAGGAGGACTTGCGTCATTCAGTCAACCCTGTGCTTCGGATTTGCTTCAACAGGGACAGGACCTTTGTGGTGATGAGTACGGGTCACACTGCTCAACATTTCTCTGTTACGGAGACGTGGTTTGGAACTTTGCGTCACACCGTCTCCAGTGCTGTTCCTCCAGAGTCACATGAGTCTCTAGTATTTCTGTCTCCTGAGAGCTGGCATGACAAGTATACATTTGGCCTTCGAGTGTGCTTACGTCAGATCACTGGCCCGCGTGAGAACATGGGGTGAATTCTCTGAAGTTCCTGTAAGGATAAGTGCAGTGTCTTTTGGCTACAGGTTAAGGTTAAGAGCCTCAGTGAGATTGTGCCTCACAATGGGATAAATGCACAATTGAGAAAGGAGTTAGGGATCAACCAGTGCTTCCTCCGCTGAAAGGTTGTCCAGCCATGAGCTGAATAATCTCAGGGATGCATGTCGGTGACTTGAGGTGGGGGGCAATAAATATCATCTTTCTTCCCTCCTGAGATTGGAACCAATGGGCACTGGAGTCAGATCCATAAAATAAAAATATCACTTTTATGATTTTTGATAAGGCTGCTGGAGAGTGGGCCTTAAGGGTTGTAGAAGACAGCTTCTGATATGACCGCCAAAGATACCCACCTCCTGGCATTCAAGTTCATGTGTAATCCACTCCCCTTGAGTGTGGGCAAGACCCAGTAACTTGCTGTAACCAATAGAATATGGCAATGGTGATGATAAGAGACATAAGATTGTCGCTTCCATCTGGCCAGTGGGCTCTGTCTATTGACTCTTTCCCTTACTGGCATTGATGAAGGAGACAGTCAAGTGACAAGAAATTGAGGGCAGGCTCTGGACAACAGTCAATGAAGGATGGAAGCCCGCAGTCCAATATCCTGCAAGAAACTGATTCTGTCAACAGCCATGTGAGCTTGGAAGCAATATTTCTCCAACTGAGATTTCAAATGAAGCCTCAGCTCTGGCTGACACCTTGACTGCAGCCCTAGGAGAGACTCTGCAGCAGAGGGTCCAAGTAACCCATGTCAAGATTCCTAACCCACAGAAACTGTGAGCCAGAGAGAGAAGAACAAATATCGTATATTAACACCTGTATGTGGAATCTAGAAAGTTGGTACCGATGAACATATTTGCAAAGCAGAAATAGAGACATAGATGTAGAGGACAAACATGTGGACACCAGGTGGGGAAGGAGGGATGAGATGAATTGGGAGATTGGGAGTGACATATATACACTGCTGGGTATGAAATAGTTGTCTAGTGAGAATCTGCTGTGTAGTGTGGGAAACTCTACTCAGTGCTCTGGGGTGACCTGAACGGGAGGAAAACCCAAAAAGGAGTGGATATGTGTATACATATGGCTGGTTCACTTCGCTGTGCAGCAGGAGCTAGCACAACATTGTAAAGCAACTATACCCCAATTTAAAAAAATATATTAAAATAAAAGAAACTGTGAGATAGTAAATTGTTTTAAGCTGCTAAATTTTGGGTAATTTTTTCCTAAGCAATAGGTAACTAATACAGGTGTGTTTGCCAAGTGGACTTGCTAATACTCTGCCCCTAAAGTAGACAAATATACCCCCTTACTCTCTGGGGGTACTGAGTGACTACATACCTCATCCTCTATAGCTTGTAGAAACAGAGAAGACAATATGCTTTTGTTAGGCAGGTGGATTCCAAATCAACTGAGGAGAGGGGATTAGTTCCTTTTACCAAACTTACCTACTGATGAGTTTCTCCTCCCACTGGGGAAGAATGAGGGTTGAGAGAAGCCAGGACCTTTACTTCAAAGACGGTTTTCTCTCTATGCAAATGCAAGTGGATGAGCTTCCTTGAGTCAGTTGGTTACCTAGTGATCAGATAAGTAACTCCACTTTTACGGTAGGAGTGAGTTGGAGTCATAAGCCAAGAGTATTTAGGAAAAAAAAATCTCTTCTCATGGAAGTGAGAGTAGTTAAAAAAATAAGTACTTTTCTATCACAGTGAGAAACTCAACGAGTCCCTGGCATAGAAAAATCTCCCTTGTGCTGATTTGAAATCTCACATTTTATTTTCTTGTCCTAGATTGATGTCTTTTATTAAATGAAAATTCTGAGCCCTGTCTCAAGGAGTCAGGTCTCAGTAATGCTTTAAGATCCATCTCTTAAGATGTGGGATACACACACACACACACACACACACACACGAATATTACTCAGCTAACAAAAAGAATGAAATAATGTCGTTTGCTGCAACATGGATGGAACTAGAGATTATTATACTAAGTGAAGTAAGCCAGACAGAGAAAGACAAATATCATATGATATTGCTTATATGTGGAATCTGAAAAAAAAGATACAAATGAACTTATTTACAAAACAGAAATAGACTCATGGACGTAGAAAACAAACTTATGGTTACCGAAGGGGAAGGAGGGGAGGGATAAATTAGGAGCTTGGGATAACATATACACACTATAGTAATAACCTATAAGGGAAAATAATCTGAAAAATAATAACTGTGCTATACCCTGAAACTAACATGACATTGTAAATCAACCATAGTTTCAAAAAAAAAAGAAAAAAAAGAACCATCTCTGCCCTCAAGTGACTTACAGCCTGGGAGGAAGATATATTTGAAAGCAAACAACTAGAACACACTATTGATTCCCCTGGAAGCTGGCTCTGAGGTGAAGTTTAATATGTAAAATGTGTATTGGGAAAGGTCCTTGGAATCAAAACATGCCGAAGGGAAGGAGATGATGCAGTACTGGGCAGAGGGAGTTATTGAGCTGAGAGGGAGAGTCTCAGCTGATTGCATAAGAGGCTCTGGCACGAAAATGGTGCATTGGCGTTGACCAGATAGGCTGAAATAGCTTGGCCTTATATGCCACTGGATCCTTCATTGGATGTGGGCCACCCTGACAGAGGAGTGATCTTGAGAAAGGTTATTCTCTGCACCTGAGGGAATCCCTACAGGGCTGACAGCTAAGAGCAGTGTGCCACCAGCCCTCCTAGTACCTGAGACAACAAGTCCTTCCTTGATGGGCTAATTTAGAAGGCTGGACCCTCAAGCCCCTCTCTCAAAAGGTAGGAGTAAGACTACATGACAACAGCTCTCTCCAGTGTAGACATCCCACACAATCCCCTCTCTCCACACTCAGGTCCATTTTTATTTACTCCAAGTGGGGGAAGTGGTTTAAAAAGCTCAGGTTGGTTATTTTTTTCTTTAATTTGTAAAAAATTCTATTGAAATAGAGTTGATTTACAATGTTGTGTTAGTTTCAGGCGTACAGCAAAGTGATTCAGTTATGCATGTATATATCAGGTTGGTTATTTCCTTTGCTTCTGTCTGCTAGCCTAGATCAGCCACACACCCTCTACGGCATCTTGTGTCTGTTGAAGGGGGTGAAGTTCCCATTGGAGCATCCTTCTGTGTATAATTAGGTGCAAAATGGTCATTCAGAGGGAGTCCCTGGCTGTGAGACTGAAAGGTTACCTGGGGTCAGTCTGCAAAGTAAGCTGTATATTACAGTAAGAAATCTGCACTTTTGGGTTAATGAGACACAATTAGAAGATTATTCTCCGCAGCACCCATGGGCCAGGTTCACTGGTTTGACCCAGGTAACGGGTGAGAGTGTAGAGCATGCGTGGAAGGAGGAAGAGATTGGAAGCATGGAGACAAAATTAAGAGACCAGAAAGCTGTGGAAGAGAGTGGTGATGAGGTCCAGAGCAGAGCAGAGGCAGAACAAGAGCAGGTACGGGGGCTCTCAGGGGGGATTTTGGAGATTAGATTGACAGGATTTGAAGACTGAGTAGGTATAGGAGGTGAGAGTGAAGTTAGACTGAATAAGTTTTTCAACTTGAGCTAATTTGTCTGGGGGGAGGAGGAGTGAAATTCTTTTCTATTACAAAAATGTATTTATTCTAAAAACATGTAAGATATGCTATTAATGAGGTAATATTATATTTTTTTCATGTGTGCATTTGTTTCAAAACAGTTTTTCAGGCATAGAAAATTTGAGTGGACATTAAAACATTCCAAAAAATGAACTCACAGTTGATAATAAGAAAGGCAATCATTTCCTGGGTATTTTCTAGGCATTGGGGCACTCTCCTTAATTCATCTTATGATACTTCACAACCACACTACTATCCTGTAGATTATTATTATGCCACTTTACAGATGGGAAGAGGAAAACGGTGTATCCAAAATTGGAATGACCATGGTCTGACTTCAAAGCTCATGCTTTCTTCTTATAACCAATTCAAAGCCTTACTCAAGATGGTATCCGTCTTTTCCCGGGCCTATCCCCTGGGCCACTCCAGCTCTGCTGATAATGTGTATTCCCCATTACTGGCAACCAAAGGGTTAAGGGTGAGGTAGCTGATTCTGGAGGCAGTCTATGCCAGTAATTTGTGGTATGGAATGTTGATGTGCTGAGAAAAAAAGATGTTCTAGTTGCCAGGATTTCTTGCATAGAAACAAAGCTTCCATTCACATCCTGCTGAATTTTTCAGGACCTAATTAGACGTGGGACCACATACTATACAGTTTGTTCGCTCAGTAAGAGCCCAAATGGTTACTGATAAAGGTTAGGAATAGGATTTTCAGCCTTTTTTTTTTTTTTTTTGATCTTAAGAATTACAGATTTGTTCAATGTTAAACTTTGATTTAAGTAGTACCTTTCAAACTCATGTGTCCTCTCTCCAGTTTATCGTATAATATGTTACCTTTGAATAGCACCCTGTGTTTTACCAATAACTCCCTCACATGGAGTCCCACTTGATCTTCCAATAATGTAAGACTGAGTGACTCAGAGGGCTGAGCTGTCAAATCTCACCCAGCTACTAAGAGTCAGGACCAAGTTTCATACTTGGCACTTCCAATTTCAAGTTCAGTACTTTGAAAAAATTTTTCACCACATTTAGGAATTTTGGTGGCCAAACAGTAACCAAAAGCACATGATGTTAATTTTATTTTTCTCATTTGTTGTATATCAACATATAGAAAAATTATTTTAATTCTATTACTGTTAAAAGTAGAGTTTGAGTGGAGTGAATGAAAGTTTGGGTGTCTTTTTTTTTTTTTTTTTTGCTTGACTTAGAAAAACAAAACAAAACAGAGAACAGGAAATAGATTCATTTTTTATAGTGCCATGGTACTGATGACATCCAGTTAACCCAAGGATTTGCATAGAGTTTGCATTGTTTTTGTGAAATGTTGTGGAAGGCTATGCTATTGAACTGAGTTATGACCTTAGAATTTGGACTTCGAAATAAAGACAAACAGATAAGTCTTGGTGATATACAAAGGCTGGCCTCTTTTGCCTTAGATTTGCAGACAGGGATTTCTGTGTCATTCCATGATTAAGGGTGCCAAATGTAGCCAGGAACTGTTTCAGCAATCAGAGATGTTGTTTTTCCAATTGGGCCAATCTGCCAGACTGGCAGACAGAAAACTAACAGAAATATTAAATATAGACAGCTTCTATAGTTGAATCTTGTTTTTCCCTCTCTCTGCTGGAAGCCACGATAAAATGGTAGCCTGTGTGGAGGTCATTAAAAACATACACAGACACACACACCGCGCTGTGTATTTGTACCGTTAAATTAAGTCTTTGTGGACTCCATAGCTGGATGCCAAAGCCGTTGTTGCAGATGTACTGGGTGACTGAGGCAGTCGTTCATTCATCATGTTCTACCCAGATTCTCTCTCCTGGCTCCCAGTCACACTGTTAAGGATTCCATTCTTGTTGATCCACACACCTTGGGGAACCATTTCAGGGGAAGCGCCATGCTTGAATTTCCAAATTCACACTCTTGAGGTCTCGTAAATGTGATGGATGTGTGCTTGGAGAACTTGATAAAAGAGTTGGTTTTATTTCCAGGATTTGTTTCCACGCACGGTCCACAAAGATGCATAATTATGTGCAATTCTTTTCCTGGCCGCAAATGTAACAGAAGTGGGCTCAGTTAGTCTCTGTGACCACAATTTATGTAGAGCAAAACCCTCCCCTCAGATTCAGAGAAGTGATGATGCAATGATATGGCAACATACATATGTGGCTTCCCCAGATGCTCCTGGGATACAAAAGGGCCTTATGCAGCTTGCGTGGCACCTTGATGTTCCTTTTTAATGAATATCCTACTACTACTTTCTCAGCTTTCTTAGGAAGAAAAGAGTTTTAACAATATGATGTAAAGAGAACTTCTGTTTGGTAGAATTGATCAATATTCCCTTAGGAAAAATATCTTGCAAATAATTTTATCTCATAGGTAGAAAGCATATAGAGAGCGGTGGGCGCCATCATACCTGATTAGAAATGACGTCTTCCACCTCCTCTTTCCTTTCCATCAGTAAAACTGGCAAATGAGAAGATGATATATTTGGAAATCTGTCTTCTTTACGTAGGGCTTGAGAAATAGTACTCGCCAATATTAAAAGTAGCATTTAATGTACACATTTTTATAAGGATTGGGAATTAGGACTTTTTTCTCTGTTTAAAGAGTTTGGATTATCTGATCTTTTGATCAAAGTAATGAGTGATTTTCGGGAGCAGTAAACAATGTGGTTTTCCATCTAGAACTCTTTGCTTCTTGCCAGGCTTAGAGATGTGACTCTGAATTGAAAAAAATCCGCCATTTCCCCTTCGTTATGTCTGAGAGGTGGAGAACAAGAAGAAGGGGTTAGAAAAATTTTATGCCTCAAGCAATTCACACCCCAGAATAAAGAGGATAATCATATGTTGGCAGTGTTTATTAACTAGTTTGGTCCGATTTCTCAACCTAGATTCTTCACTGTTTTATATATATATTTTATATATATATATATATTATATATATATATATATATATATATATATAATATATATAAACATGCACATATATATAAAACACTGTTACATATATATATAGCAATGCACTCCCTATACTCAAAAGGGCATTTGTGGCCTAGTCATCCTACATATGTGGGAAGTCACCATTGCAATCCTTCTCTTCAGTATGGGATATTCCCTTTGCATGGAAGACCCCTTCTGCCCTGCATATAAATGCTTGGTTGGTGGTTTAGAACCATTTGGTATATTTTAGAAATTACTACTATTAATTTTCTATGGAAGTTTAACATATTACCACAGTTTTGTGGCTTAAAACAGCATAAATTTACTGTCTTACAGTTTTGCAGACCGGAAGTCTGATATGGCTCTCACTAGGCTAAAATCAAGGTGTTGGCAGGCCTGGGTTTCTTTCCGGAGGTTTTAGGGGAGAGTCTGTTTCCTTGCCTTCTCCAGCTTCTAGAGGCTGCTGACGTTTTTTTGCTTCCTGGCTCTCTTCCATTTTCAAAGCCAGCAATAGAGTGTTGGGTCCTTCTCACATTGTGTCACCCCGACCTCAGCTCCCATCATTGCATCTCCTTTTCTGACTTTGACTTTTCTTTTGCCTCCTTCTTCCATTTCTAAAAGTCCCTTGTGATTACATTGGGCCCACCCAGATAATCCAGGATAATCTCAAGGTTAGCAAACTTAATCGCATCTGCAACCTTTATTCTCCCTTGTCATGTAACATGACATATTCATAAGTACTGGGGATTAAGGTGTGGACATCATTGGTGGGGGCATTATTCCGGTTACCGTAACCTCCCCTCATTTTAGATTTACCTAATGAAGGACAAAAGTTGAATTCTTGAACTGGTTGAGCAAAAGTTAGCTGATCTTGGCAGAACTGAAAAAGGCATTTCTTGGGTAAATGCTCAGGAACTTCATCCCAAGCCTGGGAATCATTGTATAGAGTAGGTACGTATGACTGCATGAGGGCATTCTGCAGAATCACATTAGAACCAAGACATATGGTCTCTGGGATTCCCAGAAGACTGTTGTAAATGACACTGCCCTTGTCTAATACTAGTACAGTAACCTTAAAAAGGAGTAAGTTGACAGTTACTGGCTATGTATTCTTTGGTTCTAAATGCATTGCCATTATTATTATTTATACAAATGATTATACTGCATGAACACTAGTAATTTACCAGCATGTTTGTCTTTGAAAAGACAACATGGTTCCTGAGAGGATGCTCTAGACCCCTGGGTTTCTACCTTTGCTCAAGCACCCACCGAGCCTTGCCCGTCTGCGGGAGGAACACTTCCATTAGATTAGACCATTTTAGAGGGTGTTTCAGACCAGGCAGCTGTCTTGGTCCAGTTGTTGAGATGTGCTTTCAAGTGTCCTGTATTGTGCAATTTCCCCTTTTCTCATTTGAATCTTAAAATTCTAGCTGTGTATTCAGATTTTAGATTTGACCTCTCCCCCTCTGCCCAGCCTGGACTCCTGGGCTTGGGTACTGAACTCAGCTCTTTTGGGTTTACCCATTATCTTTGATTGGGCCAGTAATCCCAAATTGGATTTTCAATATTCTTCTGTTTTCTCTATTCTTACCCCTTCTTATACCTTCCTTCACACATTTGGGACCTCTTAAGGCACATAAAACTCTCTGTCGGGTCTCACTGACCTTGCCAGATTCTATCTCAGCCTTTCTCATCTTTCCCTTGCTGATTTCCCTTAACTTTGACCAGACAATGGTAAATGACTCATTAATGTAGAAGAAGATACTTTAATAAGAGAAGTGAGGCAACTTCCGAAAGAGCACAATACACATAATTTCTCAGCAGCACTTTATAAGGAATTGGGAGTACAGGGAGTTACTCTCTCATATTTTTATATCTGTAACAGCTAGAGCAGGGCTGTGATAAAGAAGGAAATCTCAATACCATTCACTGAATAGGGAAATGGTCATGATCAGGAAAGAAGATTTTGGCCACAGAAATTTGAGTCACTGTATTAAAAAATGGCTCCCTTTAAACTGACAGGTTATTATTTTTTTAATAAAAAAACATTTTTTTTTGGCTTTTAGATGGAAACGTTTCTCAGATTTCTAATTACCTAGAAGTAGTTTTCTCCAGGATCTTTTGGAAATGAAATGAAGGATACAGAGAGGAAGAGAAAAGTAGCTGAAAGCCAAAAAAAAAAAAACTAAGGGGCAGTGTTGTGTTTCTTTGGAATCTTTTTAAAACTGTCAACAGTGTTTGGGGCAGTTTGGGGACACAGAGACACACTCTTAGCAGTAGCTGGAGTTCTGTTGCCTGATCTTGTCCTACCTAAGGGTTAACTTGCAGATATAAACAAGCTCCCCTTTCCACTACCCAAGGGATTGACTTCAAAGTTAAGGTTCTCTACACCCTACAATTTGAATTTGCACTACTTTTGGTTCGACTGTGAAATTGTGGTATGCTAGAGCTTAACTCAGCCAGGCTTACTTTTCCTATTTTTCCCTTGCAGCCAGTTTGGCATTAGCTACATCTTAAAACTGGTTTCACACTCCATTGTATCAAAGGTTAGAGGTCAATTTGAAACATGGCAGGAGTGGACAGTAATAGCATTTGGCACATAGATCCCCCTTTTATACACTGTGAAGCATTTTAGAAACACTAACCTCAGTGGGGTTCTCAGATTAGTTCTGTTTTGAATTAGTCCCTCCAATCTGGGTGGTAAAATGCTAGCAGGGAGTTTAAATGAACTTATTCTTTTTTTTTTTTAAACATCTTTATTGAAGTATAATTGCCTTACAATGGTGTGTTAGCTTCTGCTTTATAACAAAGTGAATCAGTTATACATATACAATATGTTCCCATTTCTCTTCCCTCTTGCATCTCCCTCCCTCCCACCCTCCCCATCCCACCCCTCTAGGTGGTCACAAAGCACCGAGCTGATCTCCCTGTGCTATGCGGCTGCTTCCCACTAGTTATCTATTTTACATTTGGTAGTGTATATATGTCCATGACACTCTCTTACCCTGTCACATCTCACCCCACCCCCTCCCCATATCCTCAAGTCCATTCTCTAGTAGGTCTGTGTCTTTATTCCCGTCTTGCCACTAGGTTCTTCATGGCCTTTTTTTTTTTTTTTCCTTAGATTCCGTATATATGTGTTAGCATACTGTATTTGTTTTTCTCTTTCTGACTTACTTCACTCTGTATGACAGACTCTAACTCCATCCACCTCATTACAAATACCTCCATTTCATTTCTTTTTATGGCTGAGTAATATTCCATTGTATATATGTGCCACATCTTCTTTATCCATTCATCTGTCGATGGACATTTAGGTTGCTTCCATGTCCTGGCTATTGTAAATAGAGCTGCAATGAACATTTTGGTACATGACTCTTTTTGACCTATGGTTTTCTCAGGGTATATGCCCAGTATTGGGATTGCTGGGTCGTATGGTAGTTCTGTTTGTAGTTTTTTCAGGAACCTCCACACTGTTCTCCATAGTGGCTGTATCAATTTACATTCCCACCAACAGTGCAAGAGTGTTCCCTTTCCTCCACACCCTCTCCAGCATTTATTGTTTCTAGATTTTTTGATGATGGCCACTCTGACCGGTGTGAGATGATATCTCATTGTAGTTTTGATTTGCATTTCTCTAATGATTAATGATGTTGAGCATTCTTTCATGTGTCTGTAGGCCATCTGTATATCTTCTTTGGAGAAATGTCTATTTAGGTCTTCTGCCCATTTTTGGATTGGGTTGTTGGTTTTTTTGTTATTGAGCTGCATGAGCTGCTTGTAAATCTTGGAGATTAATCCTTTGTCAGTTGCTTCATTTGCAAATATTTTCTCCCATTCTGATGGTTGTCTTTTGGTCTTGTTTATGGTTTCCTTTGCTGTGCAAAAGCTTTTAAGTTTCATTAGGTCCCATTTGTTTATTTGTGTTCTTATTTCCATTTCTCTGGGAGCTGGGTCAAAAAGAATCTTGCTGTGATGTATGTCATAGAGTGTTCTGCCTATGTTTTCCTCTAAGGGTTTGATAGTGTCTGCCCTTACACTTAGGTCTTTAATCCATTTTGAGTTTATTTTTGTGCATGGTGTCAGGGAGTGTTCTAATTTCATACTTTTACATGTACCTGTCCAATTTTCCCAGCACCACTTATTGAAGAGGCTGTCTTTTCTCCACTGTATATGCTTGCCTCCTTTATCAAAGATAAGGTGACCATATGTGTGTGGGTTTATCTCTGGGCTTTCTATCCTGTTCCATTGATCTATATTTCTGTTTTTGTGCCAGTACCAAACTGTCTTGATTACTGTAGCTTTGTAATATAGTCTGAAGTCAGGGAGCCTGATTCCCCCAGCTCCATTTTTCGTTCTCAAGATTGCTTTGGCTATTCGGGGTCTTTTGTGTTTCCATACAAATTGTGAAATTTTTTGTTCTAGTTCTGTGAAAAATGCCAGTGGTAGTTTGATAGGGATTGCACTGAATCTGTAGATTGCTTTGGGTAGTAGAGTCATTTTCACAATGTTGATTCTTCCAATCCAGGAACATGGTATATCTCTCCATCTATTTGTATCATCTTTAATTTCTTTCATCAGTGTCTTATAATTTTCTGCATACAGGTCTTTTGTCTCCTTAGGTAGGTTTATTCCTAGATATTTTATTCTTTTTGTTGCAATGGTAAATGGGAGTGTTTTCTTAATTTCACTTTCAGATTTTTCGTCATTAGTGTATAGAAATGCAAGAGATTTCTGTGCATTAATTTTGTATCCTGTTACTTTACCAAATTCATTGATTAGCTCTAGGAGTTTTCTGGTAGCATCTTTAGGATTCTCTATGTATAGTATCATGTCATCTGCAAAGAGTGACAGCTTTACTTCTTCTTTTCCGATTTGGATTCCTTTTATTTCTTTGTCTTCTCTGATTGCTGTGGCTAACACTTCCAAAACTATGTTGAATAATAGTGGTGAGAGTGGGCAACCTTGTCTTGTTCCTGATCTTAGTGGAAATGGTTTCAGTTTTTCACCATTGAGGACAATGTTGGCTGTGGGTTTGTCATATATGGCCTTTATTATGTTGAGGAAAGTTCCCTCTATGCCTACTTTCTTCAGGGCTTTTATCATAAATGGGTGTTAAATTTTGTCAAAAGCTTTTTCTGCATCTATTGACATGATCATATGGTTTTTCTCCTTCAATTTGTTAATATGGTGTATCACATTGATTGATTTGCGTATATTGAAGAATCCTTGCATTCCTGGGATAAACCCCACTTGATCATGGTGTATGATCCTTTTAATGTGCTGTTGGATTCTGTTTGCTAGTATTTTGTTGAGGATTTTTGCATCTATGTTCATCAGTGATATTGGCCTGTAGTTTTCTTTCTTTGTGACATCTTTGTCTGGTTTTGGTATCAGGGTGATGGTGGCCTCGTAGAATGAGTTTGGGAGTGTTCCTCCCTCTGCAAATGAACTTATTCAAGTTCAGAAACAGAGCGCTTTTCGAAACTGATATTCATATTTAGAATGTAATTCTTCATTGCTTTTCTATCACCCTCCCTATTGACCTTCTCTGGAATCAAATGCATTCTCTGACATTTGTAAATCTTCTATACCTGGAAGGAAATGTCATTTAAGTACAATATTTGTCTATATTCTTCCACTGTTTGGTGGATGGAGATTTTGTTACTGGACAGAGTGCATCAGTAGGGGAAGAAGGGAAAAATCTTGTTCATGATTGTTTATAAAGTTATTGGAATAAAAGGAGCTGCAAAGACTTCCTTGGAAACTAGTCATCGGTGGTCCAGGAGGGGGATTCTGGAGGCTTGGTTTTGGAGGGGGAGAAGTTCATAACTGATGCTGAATATTCACATAATAATTTCTCACTAGGAAATGATGCTGGACAGCCCCTGCCGCCGCCCCCTCCCCCCTACCCCCCCCCCCCACCGCCCTGCAAATTAGATAGGGGCTCAAGACAATCTGAAAAAAAAAGCTCTAAACTGGTATCTGGCCCTGAAAGTTTCAGCTGGAAGGGAGTGGCTTGGTAAAAGATGCTCTTTTTTTTTGAAGATGAAATGTAAAAAAAGTCTCGACATTCTTTTTGATGCTTACTGGGCAGTAGTGGTGGTATCTCTCCTTCCTGATGGGTTACTCGTTCTGGGAAGAAGACTTCAAACAGTGGGAACTCCTGAGGCAACCATCTATTTTGTGTCTGAATAGTTCTTTTTCAGAGATATGCCCATCCCTAGTGTCACCCTGGTTGGCTGCAATCTAGAAGTGCCTCAAGGAACGCTTCTCAAACTGTATCTATTGTGAAGGACCAGGTTTTATTCTTTAATCCCAAAGAAAGAAGACACACAAACACAAGTCTGCTGATCAGGCAAATCAATTCACTAAAAAGTTTCTAAATAGTTTCTTCCAATTTTTATACTTCTGCCACTACGGACAGGTAATAACAGTTGGAAGACCAGCATCAGTGCCTGGAACAAACTTTGAATAGCACTGACCTAGGTCCGTTGGTAGAAGGTCATCTTAGTTCTACTCTCTGGACCAGCTAACATCCCTGCTGAGCCATGTGATGGAAACTGATATTCAAAGTCCTCTCAAGTTGCTTTGTGAAGGAATTTTCATAACAATCCTGCATGCCACCTTGCTCACAGACCAAAGTGCCCTGAAATAAAGGCTTGCTTCATTGCATTCCTTTTATTAGGATGTGTTTTCCTGCTCAGAGGATACCCTTTGGATTTCCTGTTTCATCTTGCTTAAAATGTTTGAATTCAAGAATTTAGAGAATTTGGCAAAAGTCCCAAATTCCTTTTGAATTTCTCCCATGTGACATAAGGACAAATATGCAATTGAGTATCAGAAAGAATAGGGGTACATAGTTCGCCAGGGTAGATATGTTACTCAACATTAATAACAATTCTGGGCTATATTAATTCATGTTCATATATAGGCAATGGGACTTCTGAGCTGAGGGAACAATTGCACAGTTTTAATACAGGTAGCCACTTGTCTCCGTATACATAGAAACATTACTTAAAAAAGGATGACGATAGCCACAAAACCTGATAATAAATAAACCTGTTGTTAGAGTTTTATTCTGCAAAACCAACTACTACAAAGCTGTGTCTTTCCAATGTGTGTTATTCCTATGTCTTAATTGTACAACTTGAGGAGCTTTTAATTTTTGTTGTAACCTCTTTTTTCTTTCTACTCAATTTTTATTCCTCCTAGCTCTTTTTGTTGTGAAATTAAGAACTCAGTGATACTCAACAGGGACATACTGGGTCTCTGAGGGATCTTTCTGAAGCCATTTTTGACATTTAGAACAAATTCTATTCTATGATTACTGAGAATTTGACAAAGTCAAACTCTCCCTCATATGTATTTATAGAATAACACGGGAACTGATTGATTGGATTTTCATCACTTGACTAAATATAGCTTCGAATTAAAAACAATGAACATCTACTTGGCAGTTAATCTTATCCTAAGGCAAAATAGAGTTGGTAAACTTGCAAGAATCCAAGGAATAAAAAGGAAAACTTGCTAGTAGACAAAGCGAAAATGTACTAATCTCTCATCTTTTGTTGGAAGGTAGGTTTCAGGTGGCATGTCATAAAACAGCCAATTAATTGAATTAAGGGTCTCTTCACAATATTCAATTAACATTTAGCTACCTCTAAGCACTTTAAGGAAAGAGAAATAAAAAGTATTCAACCTATCAATTTCCAGAAAAATAATCTCTGCCTAAACACAAGACATAAAAATTCACTTTAGGAGTGACTTGTCTGTCATGTTAGGAAACTTATCTGGATGCCCTTAATTCTTTTCAGATGAATACAAAATAATTTTCTACATCTGTGGAAGGTGTAAAATGAGAAAGTCTCATAAAACACCATTAATAATCAGCCCAATGCCCTGCAGTTATTGGCAGAGTTTGATAAAATGGAACTTTTTGGTGTTTTTCTCTTCTTTTACTTTTAGAGAGGAGAGGAGCAGAGAAGTCCTTTTGCCTGGCAGAAGAATCAGGGAATGGATCAAGGCAGGGAGGTATCAGATTAAGACTGACCACACCCATGGTGAGGTCACTTCTATTCATACCTCTCCACGAATCAGAACACCTCACCTTAAAAAAATTCAGGTATAGAAATTAAAGGAGAGAAACCTGTAAACCTCACCCTGTGTTTCTGGAAGCCTTACAACAAAATAAAAGTTTCCATTATCTAGAGTAACTTATTTAGGGAAGAAGCTTATCCAGAGGATATTTCTAGCAATTTTAGTTTCAATAAAACAAGACAAAAAAGAAAGCTAGGGTTCTCAGTTTTTGCATCATGCTTTAAGGGAGCTCCATGGTGGTCAATAGGTTTATTGAGTCCCTGAATGATTAAAAGTGCTGACTCTTTCATTAAGTCCCCTTCTCAATATCCCATCCTATTTTTCATCCCAGGACCTGTGCTAGGGTTGTGGGACAATGAAAGCAAGCCCTTTCGCTTCATCTATACCCTATCTGGTGAAGGGAGGTAGACAATTACATACAGCACATAAGAAGAGGTAGGGATATTACAGGAGTACCTAGGAGAGGCATAAAATCCTGGGTTTAGAATTTCCAAGATGGCGCCCAGGAGGTGGTGATATCTCCCTTGGAACCAGATCAACAGAATGCAGTTTTTAGGTGGGTATCTGGAAGGATGAATGGAAGTTAACCAGATGAAGACTTCACACTGGAACATACGTGACCAAATAGACATACTGAAAAGGCAGGTTGGGTTCTGGGAACTGGATTGGAGGAAAACAAGGCTGGAGGGAAGCAGAGTATGTCCTAAGTCTATAAAACTAGAAAACTTAATCCTCAATAAAGAACCACTGAAGACTTTTAGGGAGGAACAAGACACAGATTTGTGTTGTGAATAGATTATGTGAATGGCAGGGTGGAAAATCGATATTGCGGTGATATTAGTCCAGAGTTCTCACCAACTGTGCATCTCTGAATCCCATACCTATTTTGACCTGTTTCATGTCAGTGACTTGTGACCAGTCATCTTTCCCAACTTTTCAATAACACACACAAGAAGGAGTGGGAAGAAGAGACAGCAGAGAAGGGAAGGTAAGCAGGCTCAGTCTCTGGTAGAAGGAACTACAGTCGTCCCTTGTATTGGCAGGGGTTTGGTCCCCCCCTCCCCCCATATATCAAAATCCACGAATGCTAAAGTCCCTTATGTAAAACGGTGTAGTAAATCGACCCTTCCTATCCGCGGGTTCCACAACCTAGAATTCAACCAATCGCAATTGATTCATTGAATGTCGGATGCAGAACCCTCCAATAGGAGGGTCTACTGTACTTTAGCCAGGGTCTATGGCTTCAGGCTCCTCACGCTACATGAGCAACCTGAGTGGGAAATACAGGGATACAGAGTTCATTCACCGTGCCCTTAGAGGTCTAGTCTTCCTCTGAACGTGGATTGTGGCTATCGCTCTAGGTTGCTGCGACCCAAAGTGTGATCCCCTGGATCCGAAGCATCAGAATCACTTTGGATTTACGGAAATGCAAAATGTATCAATAATACCCTAACCCGGACCTACCAAATCAGAAGCTGCATTTTAGTAAGATTCCCAGGTAATTTTTATGCCGTAAAGTTTGAGAAGCAATACTTTAGAGCAATGTTTTTCAAATTTTTAAACCAAGACGTTCTCACATAGCCAGAAATTCATTTTTCATTGTGGCCTAGAAAACGTGCACGCGTGCACACATGCAGCTGAAGAAACAATTTTCAGGAGGTTAATGCTGTATATTTTATGCTATGCTATCCAAACAAACAAACAAAAACACAAAGTCTCCCCAAAAATCTGCTCAACATCTACTCCTTTGATTTCATAATTCACTAATAGTTTGTGGCTTATTTGGTTTGTGCTCCCAAAGAAACCAAAGTAGTATAGCCCTAAAATAGAATATTGGAAGTAGTTTCCCTGTTTGTAGGAAAAATAAATTAAATGGAAAACAGTTTGTCAATTTAAAGATTTTTTTCTATACATTTCTTTTTAAAGAGCTGGCTTTTGCCAGTAAACATAAAGAATAAAGGAAGAGGAAACTAATATTTATGGGAAAAAAATTAGTAGAGCCATGTTTAGTTTAATAACTTAAAACATTAGTGATGTGCTTTTGGTTGAAATTTTATGTATCATAAAATTATTGTTTCTTGCTGTGACATTTTTCTGGTTATGAAAAAGATTTGGCCACGTGATATCATTCTGTGTATTAATATTTAATACCACCTGATTACAGTTGAGAGTCATTGTTCTGGAAGAGTATTTCTCAAACTATTTTTGATTATGGTGTGGATTGGCAGAGCAAAAGACCCCACAGCCCACTTATTCTATCCATTCCCACTCTACAGAGGGAAGAGAATATAGTAATAAGAGGGAATGTGTCACTGTATAAGCAAATTTTTGTGGTTTGCCTTAGCAGAGTGGTAGAGATGACTCGTCTTTGAATCACAATGTATACATGACTTAAAGTCTGGTGATTGAAAAATTATGGTCCTCAAATACCGTTGATGGAAGCACATATCACTGTACACTCTGGGGTTAACCAAATGATCCACAACAAAGTCCAATGTAAATGAAGAAGCTAAGCCAAAAGTAATTCGTAAGTACACGGCATTTGGAAACCATGACCAAGTTAAGACCACATCGATAACCAAGTATGCTTCCTGAAAACTGCAGGCACTCCACAAGTTGTGCTCAATTAGACTTACACAACCTTGCCTGCATTACATGGCAGTGTAGGACCCTGAATTAGAGTCATCTAATTATGAGTTTAGTAGAGTAAACCCTACTAAAGCAAGAGCTTAATTTTGTAAATACATCATTTCAATGACTTTAACTCATTCATTTAGTAGGTGGCCAACATGTAATCTTTGAATGTATGTAATGACAGTATATGAATTATGCATCTTTTAGCTGTAAGAACCAAAGAAAGAATGTGCATTATCAATGAGGCCCAATGTGGATTATAATCCAGATTTTCAGAACTACCACTAGAGAATCATTCATTATCAAGGCCCCAATGAGCTATCTAGTGACAACTCTGCAATTTCATGGCTTTTTATGGTCTTTTTGTTGTTGTTTTTTAAATTTTATTTTCTGTTTTTCAGAGAATACAGGAAAACCCACTGAGATTTGCCTGGGAACTAAACCTGAGTAATTCCACATATTTCCACACTCTTCACCTTGTCTAGGCCAGGGACTGCTAAAAGGTTTCATCTCACGAGCGAAGTCTGATTGATTTGTAATGGATGTCTGAGGGGTTGTGTTGAAGCCAGAAAGGGGTATCTTGTTTGATTAAGGATGTTGGCCGTGGGCATGGGACAGCGGAAGGGCAGCTGCATGCCTTGTCTTGCCCTTTCTGCTCCAGACTTTCTTTTCCTAAACTCTGAGGCAGGACATGGGTCCTCTGTCACTTTGTTGAGGTCTGCTTCTGGAATATTATTGATTAATTAAACTTGGACTTCCTCCTCACCGTGTCCAGATTCAGCTAAGGTTGCCAGATAAAAGACAGGATGCTCAGATAAATCTGAATGTCAGGTAAACAACAAATACATTTTGGGATAAGTATGTCCCAAATACTGCAAAGGACATACTTATGCAAAAGACATTGTTTATCTGAAATTCAAATTTAATTGGTTACCCTGTAGTTTTATTTGCTAAGTCTGGCACCTTAAATTCAGCAGTTAGGGTACTTGACAGTATCTGAGTATCTGAATTTATATGTTACTTACCTTCAACTTCTTCAGGGTATGCCAACTCACTTAGCACCAGAATAGTTTTGTGTATCCCAGAGTGACCCAAGGTAAATATGCAAACTAATCCTGAATTACAAAAGTTTGATAAATCCTAGGAATGTGGCAAAGGAGAGTGGGGGAGAGATTTAAAGGATTAGGGGTCAGTGGAATGTAGAGTCAGGAATGTTCAATATTGTAGGCTGGGATTAAGCTGTTTGGAGGAGGCTGAGGTGGGTGAAACCAGTTGGCTTAGAGGTGACTGTCAGGGTGGGATTTCAAAGGAGAAAAGCAGTGCAGCATTGTGTTTGAGTCTTTCAAAGCTGCAACTACTTCCACATTAGGAGTTTCTGGAAAAGGGGGAGGGAGCAAGAACAGGCATTTCTTAAGGCTCAGGCTGGCACTTGGCTTGGAATGGAGATTATAATTCTATGTGTGATTCTGAAATATGGCGGCGATAATCTTTGGAGTCCTGCCAAAGCATTCCAAAAAATATTCTTAACACTTTAGAAAAGAGGGATGGGGAGAAAACATTTAAACACAGAATGCTCGGAGAGATTCTTTGTACTCTCTTCTCTCTCTTTTTTTTTTCTTTCTATCTCATCTTCACTCTATCAGTTTTCTGGGAGTAAAACCTAATTGTTGGTGTTTGTGCCAAATGAATTATGTGTATGTGTACGTGTATGCATGTATGAATATAGTTTAATTTAAAACCATGATCGCTTTTGATTATAATTCAGAAGCATCCTAAGCTTTTAATGCAAAACAACAGAAAAACTGGGAACCAGAGTTTAGCCAAAGATTAAATTTGTGACCAGCCATGGGAAGATTTACAGTTAAGCACTACTATTAAGACTAATTTCCCCAGTGGTTTCACTAGATTTTCTGCTGTGCTGAAGAGTTACACTGGAGTATGTCAGATCTTAGTCATCTTGGTAAATTGCATGAAATCAACAAGGTATGTGATGACTGTAGATTGGAACAGTGATTGAGTTCTGTATTATGTATCTGAATTTGCAATTAATGTTTGACTTTAAGGCTTCTTAGGAAATCTAACACAGATCTTTCTTTTGTCTTATTGGTTTGTTTTATTAAGCACTTGAAATAACCTGCAGAGTGCCCAAGGAGTGCAAAGGAAATGGGGGTTAAGGATATTCATCTGATCACTTTCACATCAAGTCTAGATATTCAGCAGTTTAGGAGGAAATGCACCTACCAGCCCCCCAATGAAGCTGCTGGTAAACTGGCTATCTTACCTTGCCTTCTAAGAACTCTCTACCCTCTTCTCTTTTTCCCTCTTCTCTCTCTCTTTATCTCTCTCTCTATAATGTTTTCGCACTATGTAATGGTCATTTTTGCATTACTTACTGCAGGGTCCCCAGGAAGGTGAAGGCAGAGGAAACAGATTATGTGCCAGGGAGCTGGATTTCCTCTAAAGCCTTTTCCATCGAATGAAGCTTCCTCCTTTCACAGGTTTATAAACAGCCCTTCCTGTGATTTTGCAGCACAGAATATGGTGAGTCCTCCTGCCAGCTCAGTGCAGGCAGGTGTTCAGCGTCTGCTGCAGTGAGCTAGTGCCTCTGCAAGCTGCGTGTTTGCGATCATACTGGCATTCTTTCATCCTCCAGGGAACCAGGAAGCTCACCGTAACGTACAACGCTCCCCACTTGGTCGTGCAGGTAGCAAGAATATCACATTAATGTGAAATGCTGATGCTCTGCTTCTGCTTTGCTATTTTTTTCCCTGATAAGCTTATCACAGTGATATCAAAAGCAGCAGGAAGCCCAGCCTAGGTGGTACATTACTGCTTTGTGGCCAAGAGGTCCTGGAGGATAGAGCAGAGAGTTTTTCTTTTCCCTGAGGAGTGAGGGCAAGTCCCCTTTTCTTCACATGATTTCCTTTTTCCATATAACTGTTGAATTTCTGGCATGGTAGGAAAAGCATAGTGATAGAAGTCTTTCTGGATGAAGAAACTTGCTAAGCCCATGCAGATACATATATAATGGAAAGTGTTAGCCGTCAGTCCTTATTCTAAAGGTAAAAACAAATATTGGGGAAATCATCCCATATGCATGATTACTAAATTCTGGATTGTACAACTACTGAATGTGGCATGAAATTTAGATCAGTGGAGAGCAGAGCAAATGTTCTACCTGAATAATTATGAATTTGATTTGTAAATTACATTAATGAGTTTTCACAAATGGCAGATTTGGTGATATCAAAATTAACCCTGTCTCATATTTCTTCATGATTGTATCCCAATCTAAGTGTATGCCAGATGCACCTCACTTCATATGCTTTATACAATAGAAAACTGTGTACGTTGAATTTTAATAAAGCAAACTACATTTTAACTCTGTGATGGTGAGACAGATGTGTGAAGATTGATATTAATTTAATGATTACTATGTGCCAGGCACAATGCTTAGTTCTTTATATGAATTTTCTTATTCGAATCCTTACAACAACTCCATGATTTAGGTACTATAATAATTCCCATTTGATACATGTAGAAATTGGCCCAGAAAGGTCGAATAACTTATCATAAGTACCTAGTGATGAAGTTCAGATTTCAACTCAGACAGTCTGATATTCCTGGGCCCAGGCTGTAACGGTGAAAAGTGATCCTACATAGTTGTCACATAGGTAAACCTCAGGCTTGCTATGGTTCAGACTGGATAGTTGTTCCAACGAGATAGTTCCAACTAGATATTCCATTCTAGGGAATTGGGATCTCATTCTACCCTCATTGCCAAATCTCCCCTGTAAGACTCTGGGACTTCCCTGGCACTCCAGTGATTAAGACTTCGCCTTCCAATGCAGGGGTTGTGGGAGCTGGTCAGGGAGCTAAGGTCCCACATGCCTCGTGGTCAAGAAACCAAAACATAAAAAAAAAAAAAAGAAGCAATATTGTAACAAATTCAATAAAGCCTTTAAAAATGGTCCACATTAAAAAAAAATCTTAAAAAAAAAAAAGACTAACATCCATTTGGTCAGGCTTTTGTTACTCATCTCTGTATTTTGGACTGCAGTTAGCTTGGACACAGGAGGCAAGGCATTCGGTAGCTTTGCTGAATAAATGAGTAGGGTCTTGATAAACGTAAATGAATTTTGTAGTGTTGTGTTTGTATTTTGCCAGATGTACAGAGGTTAAAGTAACATTACTGTAGTTATCAATAGTATTCTCTCTGGAGTCTTTATCCTGCCATAGTAGCAGAAAATATATCTTAGTCAATTTAGGTTTTCCCGTGCTTTTCTCATACACTGCAGCTATACTGGGGGGTGAGTTGAAGGCCCTAACCAGCTAAAATAGAACTGGGGGACAATGCCCAGATTCTCCTTTCAGGACTGAGGCATCCATTCTCCCAGCTACCAAGAGTGTTGTCTCTTGACAGCTCACAGCTGCTTTCCACCCTGGGACTTTCCCATGGTTGTTACCTTGGGGACCTCCTTTCAGCCATATTAACTGATATTTTATAGATATTTATGAGTGTTTATTTCTGTCCCCCATCTTTTACCCTTTCTCTATTCCAACCATCTAAACCTTCTTCATTCATTGCCTCAGGGGAGGGCAGCAGTCAGACCAAAAGCAAAAATGGTGAAGAAAGACCACCCACCCTCTTTCCACATTGAAAGACCACACCCCAAAGGGAGTAAAAAGGCTTCTGATTTTAGTTAGGAGGCTAGTTAGTCCTTATGATGAGGATCTACCCACTTCTCTCTTCTCATCATGTCTCCTCTGCTCCCTTCTCTCCCCTTCTCCAGGGGAGAAGAGTGTTGGTTGAAGAATTCACTTCTCAAGCCCTCACAATGACTAATATGATTTTTCAAAGATGTAATCTCACTACATCTAGCACTTTATTGTAGTTGAAATCTCTTTGCCCTCCACAATTCTGTTAAAGCATCATCAATCTCTTCTTTTTTTTAAAATCTAGGATTTTAAAAAAATACACTGTTCTGCTCATGGGGTGTTAATAATTATTTGTTGTTATTTTTCTTCTTCTTATTGAACTTGTTGACTATAGCCAGGACACAAAATAATAAAATGCCTATCAAGTATAAAACTGACATTAGATTTTTGAAACTCATTGTTGACCATATCAGCCACACTGATAAGAATATGCAGTCCTCTCCTCACAGCTGCTTGACTTAGGTTTCTCTTATATTTTGAAATGTATAAACATCTTTCTTAGTATCCACAAGAATCTATTTATAATGTTTACACACTTCGATGATTCACTGTAGTCACCACTTGTAAGTAAATATCTCACTTCCTGGATAGATAATGAGAAATCATGAATGAAGCTGGTACTATGAATGAAAGGGTTACCAAGGAGAGGAGGCAAACCGAATCCAGAATTCACGTACATCTTCTTTCCTTTCATTGGTCCCTGAGATGAGTAAGGAAACTGCCCAGGGGATTTGAGGGAACAACCTTTCGGCTTTATCACTAAAAGGGAATACTTGATCAACAGAATTAAGGTGTTCAACCATGGTGATTGTTAAGGAAGTGCATGTAAAACTAACAATGATGTACCATGTCATGACTCTTAAACTGTCAAAGATGAATACAGTAATTTCTGTGGGTTCAGGAAATGGACACCTTTTGCTCAGCTAGTAGGACTGTAAGTTGGTCTTCTCTTTCAGAAGAGTAGTTTGTAATTTGGGACACAAAGCCTCCAAATACTTGTTTTCCCTTTGATTTAGTAAATTCATATTCAGGAATTTATCCTAAGAAAATTATCAGAGATGAGGCAAAGAGTTATGTACAAGGATGCTTATTGAATATTTATTTATAACACTGGAAAATTAGAACCAACTCAATGTGTGGCAATACTTAACAGATGGTTAAATATTGTCATGATTATGCTATGAGATAATATGTATCAATTCAAATTTTTGAGCAACATTTAATGACACAGAAGAAGCTATGACGTTACATTAAGTGAAAAGTACCATATTTAGGATAATCCAAATTTTGTAAGTAAGGAATAACTATTTTGGGTATAAAAAAATTCCAGAAGGAACCAACTCTGCCAACACCTTGATCTTGGACTTCTAGCTTTTAGAACTAGGGGAGAATAAATTTCTGTGGTTTAAGGAAAAAAAACTTCCAGGAGGAAAATGAACCAAACTGTGAACAATGATGTAGTAGAGTTAAAAGGAGTTTTAATTTTTTCTTTGCAATTTCTATACTTTCAAAAATCTCCAGATCAGCTATGTATTACTTATAATTATGAAGGAACAATAGAAGTATTCTCATACAAGTGATCTTTGTCTTCGGTGATGACATTAGTGCCTTCACAGGGAGAGGAAGAAAGCACTCCATATGTACACAGTGTCATTCAATGATAGACATATCTGAGGATCACTTCCACAAAGTGCCCCACCAGTCTCTGTCCTGCTCTCAAAGTCCCAGTCCTGGGTTTCTTTGGCATGCATGTACTGTGAGTACAGCATTAAAAGCTCAATCTCTTCCTTTGTAGGGTGACAATGGGAATTGATCTTTTGTTATTCCTTGAGGATTACTTGCTAAAATGCTTCATTCATAACTATGCATGATTTGGAAACTTCCTTCTCTTCAGAAACAGCAAACATGTTAAACTGTAAGCAAAGCACAGAATTTTGCAGACCATAGTCTTTCTCAACTGCTGTGGCATGAATTTAGACTTACACTCACGGGGATATTTTTGAAAAAGGAATTTGAGCATCATGGAGTGGAGAGAGAAAATGACCACTTGCATAGAAACAATAACATAAAGTTCCTGATTTCTGTGTCTACTGAATTAGAAAAAGAATTATTAGTTACTGTTAATGGAAACTCATGCAGTTATGAATGCAATGCAAGGTTGCAATGTTTAGTATTTCTCCAAGGAAATTGTTTTCTTTATCCCTTGTTAATTTTTTAAATTGAAATATAGTTGATTTACTATATTATATTCAGGTGTACAAAATAGTGATTCAATATTTTTGTAGATTATATGCCATTTAAAGTTATTACAGGGACTTCCCTGGTGGTCCAGTGAATCCGTGCTTCCACTGCAGAATGCACAGGTTTGATCCCTGGTCAGGGAACTAAGATCCCGCATGCCACGTGGTGTAGCCAAAAAAAAATAAATAAATAAAGTTATTATAAAATAATGGCTATATTTCCTTGTGCTGTACAATATATGCTTGTTGCCTATTTCTTTTATACATAGTATTATGTACCTCTTAATCCCTTACCCCATCTCACCTCTCTCCCCTTCCCTCTCCCCACTGGTAACCAGTAGTTTGTTTTCTGCATCTGTGAGTCAGTTTCTATTTTGTTATATTCCTTCATTTGTTTTAGTCAGGTTGTTGGTTTGTTTGATATTGAATTGTATGAGCTGTTCATATATTTTGGATACTAACCCCTTATTGGTCATATCATTTGCAAATATTTTCTCCCATTCAGTAGGTTGTCTTTTCATTTTGTAGATGGTTTCCTTTGCTGTGCAAAAGCTTTTAAGTTCAATTAGATCTCATTTGTTTATTTTTGTTTTTGTTTCTTTGGCCTTAGGAGACTGATCCAAAAAAATATTGCTGCAGTTTATGTCAAAGAGTGTTCTGCCTATGTTCTCTTCTAGGGGTTTTATGGTTTCAGGTCTTACATTTAGGTCTTTAATCCATTTGGAGTTGATTTTTATATATGGTGTGAGGAAATATTCTAATCTTATTCTTTTACATGTAGCTGTCCAGTTTTCCTAGCAATACTTATTGAAAAGACAGTCTTTTTTCCACTGTGTATTTTTGCTTCTTTTGTCATAGGTTAACTGACCATGGGTTTATTTCTGGGCTCTCTATTCTGTTCCACTGATATATGTGTCTACTTTTGTGCCAGTACCATCCTGTTTTGATTACTGTAGCTTTGTAGTCTGCAGTCAGGGAGTGTGATATCTCTAGCTTTATTCTTTTTTCTTGATTGCTTTGACAATTGGGGTCTTTCGTGGTTCAATAACAATTTTAAGATTATTTATTCTAGTTTTGTGAAAAACATCATGGGCATTTTGATGGGGATTGCATTAAACCTGTAGATTGCTTTGGGTAATATGGATAATTTAACAATATTAATTCTTCCAATCCAAGAGCATGGGATATTTTTCCATTTCTTTGTATCATCTTCAATTTCTTTCATCAGTGTTTTATAGTTGTCGGAGGATATAGATCTTTTATCTCCCTGGTTAAGTTTATCCCTAGGTATTTTATTCTTTTTGATGTGATTTTAAATGGGATTGTTTTTTGCTTTCTGGTAGTTCATTTTTAGCGTATAGAAAAGCAACAGATTTCTGTATATTAATTTTGTATTGTGCAATTGTGCTAAATTCATTTATTAGTTCTAAAGCTTTTTGGTGGAGAATCGTTGGTTTTCTATATATAGTATCATATCATCTGCAAATAGTCACAATTTTACTTCTTCCCTTCCAATTTGGATGCATTTTATTTCTTTTCCTTCTCTGTTTTCTGTGATTAGGACTTCCAATACTATATTAAATAATGGTAAGACTGGGCATCTTGTTTTGTTCTTGAATTTAGAGAAAAGGCTTTCAGCTTTCCACCATTTAGTATGATATTAGCTGTGGGATTATCATAAATGACCTTTATTATGTTGACATATCTTCCCTCCATACCAACTTTGATGAGGGATTTTATTGTGAAAGGATGTTGTATTTTGTCAAATGCTTTTTCTGCATCTATTGAGAAGATCATGTAATTTTTATCCTTCCTTTTGTTAATGTGGTATATCACATTGATTGATTTGTGAATATTGAACCATCCTTGCATCCATGGAATACATCCTACTTGATCATAGTGTATGATCCTTTTCATATATTGTTGGATTAGGTTTGCTAATATTCAGTTGATTTTTCTGCCTATATTCATCAAATATATTGGCCTGTAATTCTTTTCCTTTGTGGTGTCTTTGTCTTGTTTTGGTTTCAGGGTAATGTTGGACTCAAAGAATGAATTTAGGAGTGTTCTGTCCTCTTTAGTTTTTTGGAATAGTTTTAGAAGGATGGGTATTGCCTCTTCTTTATATGTTTAGTAGAATTCCCCTGTGATGCTGTCTGGTCCTGAACTTTTGTTTGCTGGGAGTTTTTTCAATTACAAATTGAATTTCAGTACTGTGATCAGTCTATTCAGATTGTCTGTTTCTCCCTGATTTGGTCTTGCCAGGTTTTATGTTTCTAGAAATTTGTCCATTTCTTCTAGGTTGACCAATTTGTTGGCATATAATTGTTCATCGTATTTTCTGACAATTGTTTTCATGTGTCTGTGGTATTGTTTTTATTTCTACTCTTTCATTTTTTAATTTGTTTATTTGGTCTTCCCTCTTTTCTTCTTGGTGAGCTTGACTAAAAGTTTATCTTTTCAAAAAACCAGCTCTTGGTTTTATTGACCTTTTCTACTGTTTTTTTTTTTTTTTTGGTCTCTATTTTATTTATTTCCTCTCTGATATTTATTATTTCCTCCCTTCTGCTGACTTTGGGCTTTGTTTGTTCTTCTTTTTCTAATTCCTTTAGATGGTAGGTTAGGTTGTTTATTTGAGTTCTTTCGTATTTATTGAGGAAGGCCTGTATCACTGTAAACTTCCTTCTGTTTTTGCTGCATTCCGTAGATTTTGGTAAGCTGTGTTTCCATTTTCATTTGTCTTGAAGTATTTTCTGATTTCCTCATTGACCTATTTTATTTTTTTTTTAGTAGCATGTTTAGTCCCAATGTGTTTGTCCTTTTCCCATTTTTCTTTCTGTGATTGAGTTCTAGTTTCATACCATTGTGGTCAGAAAAAAATGCTTGATATAATTTCTATTCTCTTAAATTTGTTGAGACTTGTTGCCTAGCATGTGGTCTATCCTTGAGAACATTCCATGCACACTTGAAAAGAATGTGTATTCTGCTGTTTTTGGATGGAATGTCCTATAGATATCTACTAAGTCCAACTGGTTTATTTTGTCATTTAAGACCACTGTTGCCTTATTGATTTTCTGTCTAGAGGATCTGTCCATTGATGTAAGTGGGGTGTTAAAGTCCCTTACTATTATCGTATTATTATCAATTTCTCCACTTATGTCTGTTAATATTTGCTTTATATATTTATGTGTATCCCCCTTTAATTTTGATTTACTCCTTCCAAGATTTCTCCTGGCACAAGTTTTGCAAACTATCTTACAGAAAATAAATGAGACAAATAAAATGCTATAAAATCACCATATGTTTTCTAGGAATAGAGGAATGAATGTTTTTTCCTTTCATTTTTCCCTCTGTTCCTCCGTCCTTCCCTTCCTCTCTTGCTCTCATTTACACTCCTGTTCTCACTCTTTCACCCTCTTGCTCTCTCTTTCTTTGCTTCCTGATTTAGGTTGTTACATAAAGTCTGATCCTACTTGGCCCTTTTGAGGTAAGAATATATAAAATCTTAGTTTTAAAAACAGTATTTTAGGGGCTTCCCTGGTGGCGCAGTGGTTGAGAATCTGCCTGCCAATGCAGGAGACACGGGTTCGACCCCTAGTCTGGGAGGATCCCACATGCTGCGGAGCAAGTAGGCCCGTGAGCCACAATTACTGAGCCTGCGCGTCTGGAGCCTGTGCTCCGCAACAAGAGAGGCCGCGATAATGAGAGGCCCGCGCACCGCGATGAAGAGTGGCCCTCACCTGCCGCAACTAGAGAAAGCCCTTGCACAGAAATGAAGACCCAACACAGCCATAAGTAAGTAAATAAATAAATAAATAAAAATTTAAAAATAAACAGTATTTTAACATGCATAAGCCATAACTGCTGTAATAGGAACATGTTCTCCTGTGTAAGATGGCATCATCTTTTAGGATTTAACTTGTGATATGTAACTTTGCTTGGACAAGGATACTCATAAAAAGAGTGCCTTTCTTAATTTTCAGATTTGGAGATGCCTTGTGGCCATTTTTAAATGGTTTACTCACTGTGGATTCAAAACTAGGGAACGTCTTATTTCTTGTTTCTTTCAATAATTTTAGCAAACATCTGCTAAGAGCTCCCAGGGGTGTATTTTGCACAGAACTGAAAAATGACTGCTGGTAATGCTAAGAGCCTGCTACTTTCGGAATATGTAACCCAGCTAATATGCATTACAATTTAATAAATCCATGAATGGATATTACATGGAGATTGTAGACCAGCTGTTCCCTGCTAAAACAAGCCAGAGGAACAGGGGTTGTAGCTAGAGGGATTCAGGTTCAATATAAGGAAGCTGAAGAAGTTGCTGGTGAGATTTTTGAGTGCACTATGAAGATCCTTACTCAGAAGGTTGAATGTTGTCACTGCTGGCCTGTGATTTCCAAGTCTTGCAAGTTAAAAAAAGAACAAAAATATCTATTTGTATTTTAAACTTAGATGAAAATTGTTGTATTTACTGAAACAAGTTCTCAAGCAGTACTGAAAATAAGGAGGAAAATCTCCTTTCAAAATTTCTAGAGTTAAAATAGAACCTGTTCACCCTCTCTGTCTCTGTCTTAACATAGCAAAAACTGAATCCCTGAAGATTGTAGAAGTGATTTCAGGCCTTGTACCAATCCTCTACCATCACAATTTTCTCACTGGACTGTTCAATAAATTCCCTGTCCGTTACACTGACAACCAGAGTCAGACCTGGAGTAAGACTGAAGCAAAAAGGTTCCTTCAATTTAGACAGTAATCTTCTGATGTCGAATGCTTTCTTGTTTAGTGTCTCATTTAATCTTCCCAACAATCCTACAAAACAGGCATAGTTGTCTCCATTTCCTGATAAGAAAAGTGAGAATCATGGGAGGACCTGTGCAAAATTACCTGCTTTGTAAGTGGCAAAGCCAGGGGTAAAACCAGTTTTAAATCCTAGCTAAGGGCTCTTTATCATATCTCAGTAATTTTGATGTACTCATTATTTTTTTTTTCCAGGGCGCTCCACCTTCTAACAATGTGGCTGATTTGTTTGGAATGAGCCTCCATATACACCCTTCTAAGAAACTGAAACAAGTTCTCAAGCAGTACTGAAAATAAGGAGGAAAATTTCTTTTCAAAATTTCTAGAGTTAAAATAAAACCTGTTCACCCTCTTTGTCTCTGTCTTAACATAGCAAAAACTGAATCCCTGCAGATTGTAGAAGTGATTTCAGGCCTTGTACCAAGCCTCTACCATCACAATTTTCTCACTGGACTTTTCAATAAATTCCCTGCCCGTTACACTGACAACCAGAGTCAGACCTGGAGTAAGACTGAAGCAACAAGGTTCCTTCAGTTTCAAAGAAAGGACTCAGACTGGAGCTTTCCAGAAAGCATCCTTGATGCAGAGCATTCCTACTTATCCATTCACCATAAGCATTGACAGTCTGGCTTTTCCACTCATCAGTTGTGTGGCAAGTTATTTAATATCTGTATGTCTCGGTTTCCTCATCAGCATAAATGTAAATAATAATAGTACCTACCTCAAAGGGCTGTTGTGAAGGAAAACTAATTTAACACCTAATTTGCCTGGAGCAAACTGTGCTTGGAACAAAATATGTGGAGTGGAAACGTTGGCTAATATCACAAATTTGCCATCAACTCTAGATGCCAAACTTGGCTTCCAAACATGTGACAAGATAGTTAAATAATTTTATAAAAATCATCTATAAATATACCTCTTTTTAAGGTACTGGAAGAATGCAGGGATGAATAAAAAGTAATATCCAAGAGGTTTGTCATTCAGTGGAGGAGATATAGAATATATGTACATTTCTATAGTCCAAGGCACAATAAATAATGTAAGACCAGAGCACAAAGGAAGCAGACATTCTTAATAGCTGGAAGAATCTGATAAGATTTGTAGGCGTGGTGAAACTTTGAATATCTTACTTGCCTGGAGTCTTCACAGTACCTGACTCAGTGGCAGCTGCATAGCAGGTGCTCAGTGGATATATAAGGAGTGACTGAGTGTGGCAGGTAGAGGTCAGAGGTTTGGGGAAAGCTTCTTTGGAGGGGAAAGAGTATAAACCAAACACGGAGGCATGGAAAGGATCCAGTTAGGAAGTCCATGACTGGTGGATTCATACGTTGGGGGTCAGCGATGAAGCAATCATCAACATAGATTTAGTTTTAGATATTGGACAGTCTTGAATGACATTCTAGAGATTTAAATTATATGTGATACCAATGGAGACAAACAGAACATCAGATAGTTCCAAGAAGGATCTGGTGTGATTGGATATGAACTATAGGAACATGCCTTTTATGATTTTGAGGAATGTTAGGACAGTGATCTTATTAACTATATTAACAAGACCACAGCCACTCCTCTCATAAGGTTGCCCATGTTGTGAGTTAAAAGTTATTAGTTGAAATTTTTGTCCTCAACACCTAAGGACTCTAGTAAGATGGGCTTAGCAAGTGGCACGTAGACAAGAAAGAGCGTCTTTGCTATCCCTAAGCCTAGATCGTAACCTGGGGGCTGTGCTCCTGCTGTCCTCGAGAAAGGACAGAAACTTTTGAGATTAGTGGACTGAAATATATATGAAAGAGAATTGATGAGTAAGGCAACTAGATGACTCAATCTCCCCCATGTGGGAGAAGTCCCGGGCTACTTTGCCATTCCTGGTCCATAAAAGGAGAAAGCAAAAGAATGAGCCATGCCAATGTGTGTGATCATTAATCCACAGTGACCCTGCTCATTAGTAAATGCAGCCCAGGCACATGCCTGAAATCTGACTCATTAAATGAGTGTTCTTCCTCCTGCAGAGAAGAAAAGAAGGTTCAGGGGAAAGTAGGTGTTTGTCTTTTCAGAATCCTACCTGGAATATGACTTAAAGAGAACTGTTAGAGACAGAGGGAATTTGAGCAAGGTCAGTGTCGTGAGGAAAGAGAGTTTGATTTCAAAGACTTCGAAGAATCTGATCCGATGTTGGGTTGAGAGATACAGAGGCATTGAAGATGATTATCATTTTGCCATCTCTTGTGACTGGGAGGATGGCGTTGCTGCCATTAACTGAAATAAGCAATGAAGAGGCCAGGATGATTTCTCTTCTTTTGCAGTTTTCCTGTAGCTTAAAACAAAATATATCAGCTTGTACCCGGAGACTACCTTAAGGCTGAGAAGAGCTATAAGTTAATTAACAAGTAATATTACAGTGTTAGGAGAAAGGAAAGGATGAAATTACCTTTTTTTTCCTTTTTCTAGAGAATAAGGAATAGCAAAGTAGAATTCTTCAGGAGGCAGATAGACTCAGTGTCCTGAAACAAATGGCTGCTTGTTTGACATCCTTTTTGTGTCTCAGAGGATCTCAAGAAACATCTAAGAGGTGCTGAAAGCTTTTAGAAGGATTATGTAAAAAAATTTGTGAAAGAAGGCAGTCATAGAAATTACTCTCTAGGCAATATTTTCATAGTTGAACAGAGAGCCTTTGCTTTTGGAACTGTTTAGGTATATGAAAGAAAAGAAGAGACTCCTCTTTAAAGCCAGCAATGGTATTTTAAAAAGAAGGGCAGGAACAACATAATGATTCTAGGCTCATGAAGAAAGACACACATATGTAACTTAGTATTTGCCCTAATATCACTGAAGGGAACTGGTGAGGGGCCTAGGATAGACAACTGAGATAAGAAGTGTTGAAATGTAGTTAATAGTCCAGGTTAATATTTGGGGAAGACAAGAAAAAGCTTATGACAGAAAAGGGACTCAAACTCAGTAACTGCTAACAAGTCATGCAATTTAAGAGAACACGCAAATGAATGAGGATCAACTCCCAACAAAGATTGGAAGGCCCAAGAGCTGGAGACTTAGGCAACTGTCAGAGGCAAGAATAGACAATGTCCAAGATCCAAGATGGTAGTTTGAGCCACGGGGACAATTGTAATAGTAGGGCTGGAACTTTGGCCAGTGACTGGGGGAAAACTGTAGGAACCCACTGTAGTAGTAGGAAGAAGGACCGTGGTAAGTTAGAGTGTTTTCATTTGGGTTCTTTTTAGGACAAGAGTCAGTTCTCAGGATGGGTTATTTTGAGTCCTTATGCAAGAATGAGTAAGCTCTTCATGTACATATATGGAATGATCTCTCAGAATAAAACAAAAGAAATACAGAGCACTTGGTATAGTATGCTAGCAATTGTGTAAAATAAAAGGTGTATGGCTATATATATCTAATCTATCTTAGAACTTCTGGAAGGATACACAAGAATTTGCAATAGTGATTTCTTGGTAAGTGGTAATGAAGAACTGAGGAAAAGAAAAAAGGAATGGAAAGAAGACTTTAACTTATACCTATAAATTGTTATATGACCTTGGAAAAATTAAAGATATATGTTTTAAAAAGAGTGCTGCTTGGGGGTTTCATGTGAGACTAAACAGGATTACATGTGTTGGGAAGGGTAGAGAATGAGGTGATAGTCATCTCACATGATGGAAGGAAATGTTTTGTTTTAATAAGTTGTTTCAAATATTTATCATCCATAATTTAATGTGTTTAATGTGTAAGTTAGAAACTTTAACTCATAGAAATCCAATGTGTGAAGTGAGTCCAGATTAGAGATGAATTTCCTTGGAGAATAGAAATCAATCAAAACACTTACTTTGGGGGCTTCACAGATCTCTGACTCTTTCTTGCTATCTTCAGCAGTATAATTAACAATCAGGGGCAAACCTAAGGGATGAACAAACTTCTTGTATGTGAAATTGTGAAGTAAACTCCATGTGGCAATAGCTGAGTGATAGAGCTCTTCCTACTTTCAGGTATTTTTGTTTGTTTGTTTGTCTTTTTTAGTTGGTGTCAGCAATGTTTTGGTTTTAAAAACACTGACGAATCAACTCACTAACTGAACCAAACCCAACAAAACAAACCAGAAAAGAGAGACAAAGATGATGGTGATGAAGAGAAACACTTGTATTTCACAGTTCTGCTCAGGACTAGTTTTTCTTGAAACAGTTTTCCATTAAGTCACACAGCAGCTTATGATACCAATTCGTGGTTCATTAAAAACCTTTCTCCTGCCTGGAGCTCTCTTTGCAGTCAGTGGGAACACAAATGGAAAGAGATTTTAGAGTGATGGTGTGTGGGTTCTTACTGTGAGTGAAATCCCATTCAGGATGACTGAAGGATTGATTTGTGCAAGTTATGGATGCAGTATTGACTCTAAATAGGTGTTGGGTTCAACTTTGGGAAGAACTGGAAAACCTGTGGGAGAATAGATTTATATTCAGGTGTTACTATGTCAAGGCAATGCTTTTAAGTTATGGCCAACCAAAATGTTTCAACAGTGTGCAAAGAAATAATTTAGTTAAGTAATTATAAAGAAAATGTTAAAAACAAAGATTTTTAGATTTAATCCTGTTTCTGGGATTTCCTCATTTTATTTTCATCCTCTACAACCTCAGTGCCTCAGTTCTTATCGTTTCGGAAATGGGGAGATCAATGCTGCTTCACGAGGTTACTAGAAGAAACAACTTAAGAAATAGGTTTGGGGGATTGAGAGGTACCATCTTCCAGTTACAAAATAAATGAGTCACAGGTATGAAATGTACAGTGTGGCGAATATAGTCAATAATAATGTAGTATCTTTATATGGTGACAAAAGGTAACTAGACTTATCCTAGTGATCATTTTGAAATGTATAGAAATATCAAATCACTTTGTGATTGAACTAACATAGTGTTGTCGGTCAATTATACTTCAAAAACAAAAAAAAAAATAGAAAAAGAGATCAAATTTGTGATTACCAGAGGCAGGGGTGGGGAGAGGGGGAATCGGATGAAGGTGGTCAAAAGGAACAAACGCAGTGATAAGATAAATAAGTACTATAAATTCAATGTACGACCTGAATAATATAATTAACATGGCTGTGTATGTATGAAAGTTGTTCAAAGAATAATCATGAGTTCTCCTCATAAGTAAAATATATATTGTTTCTTTTTCTTTTATTATGTATCTATATGAGTTGCTGGATGTTCACTAAACTTATTGCAGTAACCATTTCACAATGTATGTAAGTCAAATAATTATGCTGTACACCTTAAACTTATACAGACCTGTCTGTCAATTATATCTCAATAAGATTGGAAGAAAAAAAGCAATGTTATTGCAGTCATTCTGCAAGGATGAAATATTAAAATTTTGGAAAAATTATATCAATGCAAAAAAGATTGTCGATTGGATTTATTGATAACTCTGATATTTCACCTGTTCTTTTGGGTTATGTTCCTTTGACGTATCAATAGTTTACTTAGCTGCTCTTTTGGAGATGTTCTGATCGAAAATTGAACCAACATTTCTTTCCTTATTCATATAAGTTCTTCTTTCAGTTTTTAAACGTCTCTTCTTTGATCTAAAGCTTTTTTGGAGGCTTTTATTTCTTCTAGAATGTAAGCTAGAATCATGGAGAAGAATTTTCTGCAGTACTCTAGTCTTGTTTATAATAGTAAGTTCTTTAAAACTTTCATAACTGATGTTTCCAAGGGTTCACAATTAAATATTAATACATTGGGGTTGAACTACAAAACACCAATTTCTGGAGGAAAGAGTCAAACAGTCAACAAACCAACAAATGGTGAGAGCTAGTAAATACTCTGAGATTCTAGCTATTTATCATTGGTGTGTGGTAATTGTGATTTATTGGGGAAAGTTACAATTCTCTGAGTTCATCAGGCTTTCACTTCTGTATTGTGGCCCAGGCTTACTGCATTTGTTTGTAACGTAAATCATGTCTGGATACCAAAGACTACAGACCTGCTAACCTTTAAGCTTTTGATTTTTTTTTTTTTTTGTATTCTTTGTGTTTCCTTATTAGGAAATCTTGATGCTATGCTCTAATGCATATTATTTTCTTAAAAGAAATGTCATCCAGAAATATTATTTGATATAAGGGTTACTAGAAGACAGGTGAGCTTCAAATTTATGGCATTTGACATCTCTTTTTTTTAAAAAAAAAATAAACAAAACTCTTCTTGGTGTCATTTTGGATCAGAATCACCTACGCAAAGACTGTTGTTTCTTGAAATCCTGACAATAAGCAGTTTATTAGCTCATATTGTGGGTAGTTAAAAAATTAGCATACTAAATATTGCTTTAAGTTACAGGTTACTGTCTCCCTTCTTTTATGAAATCCCCTCAGAATGCTTTGCTCTTAAATCTTTACTTGCTAGGTTGCTTCCTATCATTCAAAGTTCACATCAAATGTCATTTCCTCAAGTAGGAAATGATGTCTAAAGCTCTAATGCTTTCTAAAGTGGTCCCCTGCCATTACTCTCTATCACATTAACTTATTTTATGTCAATATCTGAAATCATCTTACCTATCTGTTTCCTTTTTATTGTCTGTATCCTCTTAGTAGGAGAAAACTTTGTGAGGGCCGAGATCCTGCCCTTCTTGTTTTCAGCTGTATCCTCAGAGCTATAGCCTCAGTTTGGGACTCAGGATGTAATAGACACTCAATAAATACTTAAAAAAATTCAATAAACAAATTAAATTGGAGTTACCAAGAGCTTTTTTCCCCTGCAGTTTACTATGTGTATAATCTTGAGCACATTCTTTAATCTCATTCATCTTATTTCTTTCTTTGTAGAATATTGAGTTGAGGAGCATGACTTAAAAGGTTGCTTTAAGGTTGAAAAGCGTGACAGCTTTAACTTTGAAAATTCCATTTAATTAGTGTAGTTTAATGTCAAGAAAGCCCTTTGCATTGGGTTACTCTACTAGCAGACATCTGTAATATTTTAGCCAAATTATTGTTTTCCTTGGATTTTGAGAGGAAATTTTCCTACCTTATATTTTTTCCTCTCTTGGATACTTCCTTTCTGCTGTAACATTGACTTGACATCATGGCATAGAAGAAAAAAGACCACTGTTTAAAAGGACACCTATCATCTCTGGCTGTGCTCTGTCAGGACTTGATCAAATCTGGCTTAGTGTTACTGAAGTTAAGCTCAAGAGATGTTACTGAATCTCCAGTTCACTCTGAGTGATCAGGGGTCTTTGAAAGGACTCAATATCTACTCTTCATTTTTTCCACAGTTCAAATTCAAAGCCCAGATTTCAAGTGACTAAGACAAACAGATGACAACTGGCTTTTTTCGCCTCCTATATTTGATCACACTATGTATTCTTATGATATATTTTAATAACGCTATTTAAAATAGGATAAGAAATCTGATCCTTCTTATTCTCTTTTCATGTTAATTTTCTCCTTGGTACTTACCAATTTATCAGCATCTGATATCACACACACACACACACACATCCCTTATTTATTTATCTTCATTTTGTTTTTCTTCAGTAGATTGGAAGCTCCACATGAGAAAATTTTTCTATTTTTGCCTGTTTTGCTCCCTGTGTGTCTATGGTGTGTCACATAGTAGAAATATAATAAATATTTGTTGAATGAGCAAATGAATATTTACATATATAATTTCTAGATACTTTTTTTTCATTAAATCTATTATCAGAAAAGCAGGACCAATATTTGCCTATGATTTCTCATTAAAAAAATCAGTCACTATTTTGGAACTTAATTTTGTCATTGATTAGTGTTCACTGTATGTGTTAAACACTACAATTTTTCCTTTGGAATGGGAATTGAGAAAAAGTCCATAAGAAGATATTCAAATTAGCTTGCATGCAAAAAGTCAACCTTACGAGATTCTGATGAATAGAAAAGAGAGCATTTAAAAAAAAAAGGTTTCCATGGGTACATAGTTTAATGATCTCACACAAAATGCTTCCTATTTTTTAAATCTTCATTAAAGAAGAAGAGAGAAATTTTGTTTATTCTTTTGATCACCATACTTCTTTGTTTCTAGACTATGAAGTAGGAGGAAAAGGTTTGTTTTTTACATGAGTTAAAATTTCCATAAATTTCATTTTTTTTCAGGATAATTTGAGGTTTTTGAGTGCCAAGCACCCCATTTCTTTCTCATACTTAACTAGATTAATCTCAGGAGGGAAAACATGTTGAACAGCATTTTCTTCTTTCCAGTAAATCAAATTAAGGGTTGTTCAACATGTCAAGCAGGATGGGGGAGCTCTGTGAAGTGTTTTTTCCCAGAAGAGCAGGCATCCACTATTCATAAGACTCTAGCAAGCAGAACAACAAAGAGAACTAAATAGCAAATTGCCAGGACTTAATAAAAATCTGAATGATCTTTCCTTCTTAAAGGAAAAGGGTCACTGATCCAAAGCATGCTATTGACACGAACAAGAAAGAAAAATGAATACATGGACTTGGAAAAGTGAATTTTAGGTTAGTTAAACTGAACCCACCTGTTGTCCCCAATTATTTTATTTTTCAAAAAGTGAACCCAAAGTGTTAGAAATCTCAGATTATAGAAAGATCTTTTTTTGGAGTTAAATGAACCAAAAGCATAATTTCCCCTTCTGAAACACATCCTAACCATTCAATTTCTCACTATTCATTCATACATTCTAGGGGCCTATTGTCTATGAGACAGACCAACCTGGAAATAATTACAGTGGTATGACAAATGTCCTAATAAAAATGTGGACAATGTACAGAGAAGGATTTGGTTAACGCTGCCTGCAGGATTTAGACAAAGCTTTTGTCAGAGAGTGACGTTTGGACCACGTTTTAAAGAATAAGGAGGATTTTTCCAGCAGGACAACGTGGAAGGAACATATTGACCAAAAGGAGATGGCTTTTTCAAAGCAATCAGTATGAAAAAGAGCAAACAAAAAATGTGTAAGTCCTTGCTTGTTTCACAAAAAGGCTTGTTCATTTTCCTGAATGCTAATATTACTTTTTTTTTTTTTTTAACAATTATATACGTGCTTTTCACGTCTAGCCCAACAAAGTCTCCAATAACCAAATTTAGATGACTAAAACCAGAGTGTCAGGGAGACATATTTTTAATGGGAATCATTTGTTTAAATCACTATGGTGAAGAAATGTGTTCACTGGTCAGTTAAATAGCCTAGATGCTCTGCAAGCATTTCCAGGATAGCTATTCATAATGATTGGTCCTCTTGTGGGTAAAATGCTGCCGTTTCCCCATTGCTGGTGATGGAATGTCTTGATTAATATCTTTCACTTTTCTTCGTTCTCCCTCCTGGGTGTTTTGGCCATGACTTCATGGGAATTGAACCGTTGCTTGGTAGAAATATTTGTAGAGTTGTTAGGACAGCTCATACACTCCTTGAAACAGATGTTTGTTTGCTCCCATTACTCCTTCGGCCCTCTTGCCTCCTTTCTTAGCTGCCTCGCCTTTTTCCCATCACCTTCTTCCTGTCCCCTCAAAAGGAGGTAAGACTTGTCCAAGCTATGATCTCTCTACTCATTTTTCTTAATCCTTATCATTTACTCCATACTGTAGATGTTATAAAATTAAATAAATATCCCAAATCTGATTATTCTTGCTTATACTTTAAGTAAATGTACAATTATTTGAGTTTTAAGGTTGTAATAGAAGTATTTTTGGAAATATTAATAATGCTTTCTATTTTATGATAAAATATTTTCTATTATGTTATGATAATATTAAATTTGATTTAATTAATCTTTATGAACTGGTATAGCATCATGAAAAATTATTATAATATTTAATAAAGTAGAATGTTAGTCTTTACATATAGCTCTTAAGTGTATACATACACATGGGTGATGAAAAGAATAAAAATCTTATTGCACAGAATCTTTTATTTTTCTGTTTATGATACTTGTCACATCTAAATATAAATTATGATAATTATTACTTACGTCAATAAGCATTAAGCTCCATAAATGAAACATTCATCTTTTCACTTTTCTTACACATGCCTAAAATATATGAAACAAAGTACAGCCAACATATTAATCGCCCATTTAGCCAAGAAAGGAAAAATAAAACTTTCTCAAAATATAAACAAAGATTTTTAAAAAGTCTTTATGTTTTAAAAACTAATAGATCTCGATAATATTTAAGATGGGGGTTTAAGTGATCACCTTTTGTATCTATAGTTAAACGTGATTTAATGAGAGTCATTGGTTTGGAATGCATGGTTACATTAAGGGGCATTGTTCAGTTGGAAAAAGATTGAATTATCCTGTAAACACGACTTTTGTGGGATGCAATTTGATCTCAAGTGTTGTCACTTCCACAGAATTATTAGTTTTTGATATCACATGAAGATAGTTAACACTTACTTTGCATAGGCATCATTCTAAGTGTTTTATATTTATCTGCTTATTTGATAATCAGAACTGCCCTATGGAGAAGGCACTGTGGACCATCCTTGTTTAGTAGATAAGGAAACTGAGGCACTCAGTGGTTAAGGTCCAGGCCACATAGCTAGTGAGGAACTTCTGGCTTTAGATCTCTGCAGTTTGTGCTAGTAACCACTGAACCCTATTTTTTTAAATAATTAGGTGTCCTGTTGGACTACTCCTTCTACTAAATTAGCTGTGTATTAAATGTTTGAGGAACATTTAATGAGTGACTGAAGATTATATATATATATAATCATGATCAATCAAAAGTGAAGAAGGTAGGCATGGAGAGTAGCACATAAAACACTTGATTAGATATGTCACTTTCTGTAAATGTGATTTCTCTGGTCTTGGTTTCTTCAACTATAACATAGGAATCATTATATACTTTTTGCCAGGTGATCTTTAAGATTCCATAGGCTAACTTAAGGTTAAGTATTTGTAATCTGCAAAGAGACTTTTGTGAATCAAAAATGATCACAAAACACAAGGCATTTGCATCCTGCTTCTGCTGCACTTAAAATGTGCTTGTCTTTGTTGTTTCTATTCTTGTTGATAGCAGAAGTCAGTGAAAACCCTAATGTTCAAGTTAAGATGAAATGATTTTAAAAACTTGGAGATCCTCAGGAGTTGCTGAGTAATGACTGAATTTATATTTTCTAAAATCAATTAGACTATAATAAATATTTTGGCTTTTAGGCTCAAATAATTGATTTGACTCATTTCTATTTATGAAACATTTTATTGTTATGTACTTGATAACTACAGAAAATTTGAAAGGTCTACCACTAACAGTTTGACCAGAAGGTGAATTGTTGTGGTGACAATTCAAAGAATCTCATTTAAACACTTATTTAATGACCAGTATCTGTCTGACCTTTTTTATTGAGTACTGTGACATAAAGATACGTAGAATGAGTTAACTCCCTCAAGAGTTAAGCATGATTGCAGAAAACCATTTAAGTTTTTTATAACTTGCAATGGGGTAAGTGTGATGATAGGTGAGTGCTTTCATAGGAAAGAGGAGAGTCTTCAAAACAGTCTTCCCAGACATTTAGAGAAGAATAAGGCTTAGCATGGGAAGGGTGGGGTGGAAAACTGTCCTGTTGAAGGACTCAGCGTATACAACAAAATGGACACAAGAACTCTCATGTTGGTTCAAGGGACTGAAGTATTTAGTATGCCTGGAATGAGGGATTCGTATGAAGGAGTAAGAAGAGACAAAATTAGAGGTAGAGGCAGGTCTGGATCATTTAGAGCCTTGGGCACTTATCTAGACTGTTAGAACTTGATCATGAAAACTGTGGGAAGCCACTGAAGGACTTATAACAGTTACATTACCAGATTTTCAATTTGGGAATATCACTCTGATGGTACAGTAAAGGAAAGCCAGCCATCCTGGAGGTAGAAGTGGAGAGAAGCAATTTTTCCTAATCCAGGTGAATTGTGATGAGGGCTGGAGAGGAGGATGGATAGAAGAGTTGTGAAAGATGAAATCCTTTTGATTTGGTGACTGATTGATTAAAGGTGGGGGAGGATTGAAAGGGTATAGTCTTGAATGGTTCCTTTGATTCTAGTCTGGCAACTGGGAATGGATGGTGGGATCACTAAGATAGAGGACACAAAACGTGAGAAGTGGGCATATTCAGGAAGATTGGGTTGTTTGTGTCTAGAATTCAAGGTTGTAGCTTGGGATTTAGATATATGTTTGAGAGTATTTTCTGGCATATTTGATTAACCTTCAACTAGACAAGGAGAAGAGGTCCCCTGAAACACTAGATGTGTCTCTCTTAACCCCCTTTTGTCTCAAGTGGACATTCCCCTTGAGTCACACTTCTGATCTTTCTAGGGCATTTAATATCAGCTGTATTTTCCCTTGAGGATAGAATCAGATTCCCAAGGCAACAATTTTCTAATTCGAAAAGACTGATCTACTCTTTGTGGAGATATGCTTCACTGGCCAATTATAGACAGGGTTTCAGGTAAGAGGACTTTAGTTGTTCGTCTTAATTGGTACCATAAATGGAATCAGAAGCAGTTTAGATATAACATAATTAATGTGGGGTGGGCATAAGGCAGAAGCAGAGTTCTGTGTTGCCTGTTCTTAGAGACAAGCAGAGGAGACACCAGAATTTGGATAGACCAAAGTGGTGGCCATGGAGTTGCATTTCTCATCTGTCCCATCAAGAAAATTGCTGTGAGGAACAGAGCTGCCTACCTAACAATCTCCAGTTACCACAACTTTGGGCTCCATAGGGGCATTCACACCATGGCCAATGACTAAGCATGGCAGTAGTGCTAGATATAGCAGTCCTACCATAAGTGGGAGTCAATTCATGGACATTCTTTGCTCACGAGCTTCCTATTAACCTGACCAAGACATTTTCAAAGCTTCACTATAGTCTGAGACTTTTTTTATCCAATTCTCTTCCCACTCTTCTTGCACAAATGTCTGACCTGCACTGTGGTTGGAAAGCTCTTCCTGTCTATTCCTGCTTCCTTTATCTTAATTCTTCATAGGCCTTTCTTGCAATAAAGCTCTTACACATCTAATCCCATCTTGGCATCTATTTCTCAGAGGACCGGAACCCAGTTATGGGTTAAAATGACAAGGGTTTCTATGTGACGTATAAGCATATATTACTTATCATGTCTCAGATGATATTCCTATCCTCACCTTTGGTCTAAAGATGATCTATTGATGGTCATCCCTGGATAAGAGGCCTTCTGTTTAGCCTGGCCAAAAGAGCACATTTACATACATTCTTGAAAGTCACAGAAAGATAAAGATATACATAAAAATAGTTTTGAGATTATTTTAAGCAAACGGTCACACAAATTCTTGAAGTTGGCAATTGTCTTTCTGAAGGATAGATAATTGAATGAAGGGAGTGAAAGTTGACAGCTGATCCCTGTGGAACACGAACATAAATGCAAGGCGAGAAAGAGGAATTCACAAGGGCAACCAAGAGAAAATAAGTAAAACGATAGTAGTAAATGGGAAAGGTGACATGCAGGCCACTGGATAAGAAAGGGTTCAGAAGTAAGGAGCAGTCAGCAGTGCCAACTACCAAAGAGAAAGCAAAGAAGAGAAGGACAGAGTCTTTTCACCGATCTGATACTATGGGTGTTATTAGTGACCTTAGCAGGAGCAGTTTTACTGGAGTGGGGAGGACAAAAGCGAATAGCAGTATGTTAACGAATAAGAGCTATGGTAGTGGATAGTATGAATATAGATTTTTATTTTAAAAACATTTATTATTTCGTAAAGGAAAGAAGAGGGAGAAGAAATAGAAAGAAATGCGAACTTAGGGCCAATTTTGTTTTTAAACATAGGAGAAATTTTCTGTTGGATGAGTGGTTTTGGACCCATCATTTAACTACCCCATGCTTCAGTTTCTTCATCTGTAAAATAAGGGGAGTAATTATGCTTTCTCGGTGTTCTTGTGAGGGATAAAGGAGCTGATATACATAAAATACTGGAAGAGTGCCAGTATTGCACATCCTAAAGCTAATGAAATGTTTGCTTTTATGTAAAATTGCTTGTATGTAAAAGTAAATGAAAAATATCTATGGAGAGGGAAGGTTGGAGTTTTAGTTTTTCCTTCAGAGACAAAAGGAAATGAGGAATAAAGTTTCAAATTAATAAGTAGAATTTTTCTTTTTATCCTGATAGTTCCCATGTTCTCATGAAGGAATGAAGGTCTCTGTATGAACAGTAGATCTTCTTAATCGTTCCTGGCTAGCTAGTGTCAAAGCTTCCATGAATAAGCTAGCAGGTAATGGGTTGGAAATTTTGAGGAAAGAAGTGAAGTTTAGAGCATCTGCTGAGAAGCAAAGGAAAGATGAATGGGCTAAGGATAGATAGAAGGGCTGGTGGGATTATTAATGTACATGCTTAGAAATTATTAATTAATATGGGCTTTCATCATCAAGATCCCTGAGTGATATTCTTTAGCAGGGTTCAGTCATCTGGAATAAAGAACAGGCAAGTTAGGCAATTGGATTTATCCAGATCTATACTATTCCAGGGCAAATGAGGTGGAGAAAGCAAGAAAACAAGAGTTTGAGGAAAGGACAAGGAAATATTTATGTGATAAGCCTAAGAAAATGGGTTAGAAAGGTATGGAAGTAAGACCTGGAAAGTACAGGCAATTAGGAAGCATTGATGGGTACAAGAGCCAGACTGTCTCTATGAGGGTAAGAAATAGAGAGGTTTGGAAAGATGAGTTTGTGAAATGATGTTTGTAGTGGGAGAGTGGAATATTGGAATTTAATGAACAATATGTGGAACTTTACAAAATATCAGCCACGTTTATAGGAACTGATGGTGTGAAGGTAAGAAAATTACTGACATGGAGGAGATCAAGGAGCAGTTGTCTAACATAGTAAAACTATCAAAATGAACATGGATGTCAGCTAGGATGATGGCAAGACTATGGGTCTATCCTCATGGAAGACCATGACCTACTGATAAAAAATCATTAGTGAACGTGGAGAAGGAAATAGAATGCAAATAGATGACAGTGATGAGGAGAGAGACAAGGGTCCCAAGGAGATATAGTTACTCTAGGGAGTAGGTTTAATAATATTGTACAGTAGCAATGGGCAAGAAGCAATTATTGAATAATTTCCACACACTTCCTAGTCTCTACCCCCGTTCTCTAATCTTAGCCTTGTAAGAACTTGGAGTGGGAGAATGTGCAGGCTCTCAATTGAGTGGACTGAAAGCAAGATGGGAAAAATCTTAAGGAGAAAAATTTTATCTTAAGGAAAAATAGAGTGAAATGTGAACTTAGGAACAATTTTAGGCGCAGGGACTCTTTTGTGAACAAATTGATGATGATGATAGAAATAACATTTATTGGAACATGCGTTCCCGAGGATAACCTTAAATGGATTGGCAGGGAGGGCCTCAAAAGGATGATGAATTGGAAGAAATGGGGTCTGAGTAAGAGTTTGGGAAGGAGTGGAATACAAAAGGATTTGCATTTTGGATAGAAGCCAAAAATATCAGGGAGATATTGGCATTGCGAGAGATAATGGCATTGAATGGTCTAAAGATTTGGAATGGAACTCTGATGTAAAATTATTTTTGTGCCAACAGAACACTGGGCCTTAGAAAAGACCTTATTCTATATGTGGTCTGGTCAGCAATTTGCAGCCATTGCTCATTATTACATATAGAACCTTGATAAAATGAAGTGTTTCAACTTGGCAAAGCTCAGAGTTGGGTATAAAGGACAATGTAATTGGAACCAAATCAAGATGTTGCCACCAATCCCTTATGACCCATTGGATCTAATGGGCTTAAATATTTGCCAAATAGCTATTAGTACTCATCCATATTCATGTTCTCTTCATCCTGGTCTCACAACTAGATTATATTTTTCAGTCTTCCCTGTGGCTAGATCCATATCAAACTCATATAAATGAGTTCTACTCAATGGGATTGATGGAAATGGTATAGATCACTTATGCGTCTACCAGACAAAATCCTCCAAAACCCTCTTTCCCTAATGTCTGATGAATGGGGAGGTTTCTGAGGACTTGGGAAATCACAAGATGGGAGGAACTTGGAGTAGAGGCTGCTTCCTCCACTGCTCCCAAATGATCAGCACTGCAAAGGGACATAAAAGTAAATCTATATTGTGTTAAACTAGTGAGAATTGGAGATTATTTATCATAGGAATGGCCTTGCCTATCTGATGCAGTATCTGTGGAAGATATCTTTATTGTATTGAGCTTGTGACAAACGCCACAGAGTTTTGGAGGAAAGACATACTTTCTCAGAAAGTAAATTTCTTTTTATTTTAAGGAGGAGACCCTAGCTTGTTCCTGGGACGTCAAAGAGACTAAACACAGGGTTACGACGCTGTCCAAGCTCTCTCTGTCATCAATTCACCATCATCTGATTGACTGAGCCATGGAGTCAAGGGTTCCCCTGGGCACTTCCTCATCAAAAGGAAGCATGTCCTGATGGCACAGGTGACTAACATCCCTATAATATCTGCTTCTTCTGCAAAATACTATTATGGTCTCAGGAGCAATTTCCTATGACAAAATGAGAAAAAGAGCCTAGTTAAAGATAACTATACATAATATATTGGCACCAGCATTACAACCTGCTGCCTGGGTGGCCCTGAGGGACAGTGTGGGAAAAGAAATCTTCCCGGGGGTAGAATTTCGCACAATACTTACTAAATTTTGAGTTCATAGATAAACCAGCTCCTCTTATAATACATTCTCCGCATTATAAATAGTCTTTAAATATTAATTAGAAAATAACACTTGCATGCTCAAAATCCTGCTGTAGCTTACTATTACTCTTTGCATTATTTTATACCCTTATTATTCCTATTATTTTATTTTATACTCTTAGCTTTGGTCTACCAGGCCTGAAGTAGTGTGTTCCTTGCTTTACACTAGAACTTCAGCTTTGATTACCCTTTCTTTTACTGCTCTAGCCACTGGCCTTATTTTAAGTCCCAAGCATCAAACTCTTGGCCTTGTAGAGACCTTCACCTGTGGTAACTCATAACGTGGCTGGCTCTTTCTCATCTTTCAGATTTTAGCTCACATTTGACCTCCTCTGATGGGCCTTCACTAATCTTCAGCATAAATGAAGCTTCCTCTGTTGCTCTACCCTGTTATTTTCCTTCATAGAAGGTACCAATACATATGTCATTGTTTACGTATTATTTTACTGAAAAGTTTTCTTCTTTATTGTGTTGTAAATCCTGTAAAAGTGAAGACCATGTCTGTTTTGTTCACCATCAGATACAGAACACTTAGCGCAATGCCTGGCTCATAGTTGGTGGTTGAAAACCTTTTGCTGAACAAAGAATGAATAAACAGCTGTCCCTCTTGGAAAGTTGTTAAAGAGAATGTGGGTCCCTAGGCCAAATGCAAGTGTTCGGGTACCAGGAGACTAATTTGATTTATAACCCATGGTAAAGAAAAAGAATAGAAAGCTGGTAGGGCAAAGTCAGCAAACCTGTGAGGATGGTGGAATAAGGAAGGTCTTGTTGGTTATCAGGGTCCAGCCAAAAGAGGAACACAAACTTGCCCAGGATCTCCTGTAGCACTTTAAAGAGAGCCATTATTCTACTCTGATTGGAGCTTACATTTCTTTATTTTCTTTCTCTTTTCTCATTCTTTTCTTTACTTCTTCCACACACACACACACACACATAAACAGAAGAAAACAAAAACGAACCAAATAAAAAAAAAAAACTAATCTTCTAGGATCTGGGGCTGAAATATTGAGAACAATAAAGTTTATTTATAGAGAGTGAAATTTTCAGGAGCCTCCAAATGCATTCATTAAAAAAAACATTGTGTACATTTCTGCTCATTAACAAAATAAAGATTAGTGTCCCTTACGAAACGTTTAAATTTTACTGCCAAATTATCGTAATGATGTTTTTCTAGGCCTAGACATTCTGGAAAATACAGCTTCTAATAAAAAATTCTAAAAGCATCCAGAGAGAAAAATTCCAGATTTCCAACTGAAGTGCATCCCTGAAGCTGATTAAACATTCATATAAAATGAACACACACCCATATATAAAAAGTAGACCATCAAAGGTCATGTTTTTGAAGGTAGAAGATTAAGGAAACAGATATCCTGAGGGCGACTGGCTGTTACTGCTAACTTCAAAATACTCTTTGTTTCAGTTATTTTTTTCAAGATGTCATAAAATCCTGTAGTCATTCCAATCATTTCATGCCTAAAGTTTTCCCCATAGAAATAACCTATTTTTCAAGACAGTGTTACAAAAGGAATGAAGTGAAGGTCTGTTAAACATCTGCAGCAGATCTGTGAGATGAAAGACTTGGTTGCTTTGTGATATGTTTATTCCTTTCTCCTGCTAGCTTGCTGGAGTCCCTTCTGACCAAGCATTTGCTTCACTGAAAAAAAATGGGCTCTCTGAAATATATCTAACCTCAGGAAAGACACAGTCTTTGATTGAGGTTGATTAAACAGTCAAATATGACCCCCAGAAAAAATACCTATCATTTAGACCAATGATGGGTACATTGAATGGTGTAATGAATTGCAAGCAACTGAAATAAACTAATTTAAGTAGTAAAGAAATTTATTACGGAGTAGGTGGCTGGTCATAGAGTCTCCAAGAGGACCACAGGACTGGCCTGGGGGAAGGCAGCCAGGGAGAATATCTCAAATTGTGCCCCAGAATGACACATAAACTATCACCACAGGGTACCGCCAAAGTGGCCAGTACCATCAACGCTATGGCTGAGCACTTGTGTCCCTGTGAACTGGATGCAGTCGCTAATTCTGCTGCCTCCCCGACCTTATTACAATGGATCATATATGCACTTTATTTGCTTGCATCCCCATTTCAAAATTCAAAGTTCAGGGAAGGCACATGTGACTGGAGGAGCCTAGGTCTTGCCCTAGCTTCAGGGGAGGCTGGCATTCTCCAGTTATACACTGGGAGGTAGTCTTTTCCATAAGATAGGCATGGGACTTGTACATAAAAGGATGATTGGTTCACAGATGACCTGAAGGAATAAAAAATGTCTGCTACAGCCAATACTTGTTTGACTTCGTGTAGATTGTGTTATAAAAGAATGTCTAATTTCTTAAGTAGTTAGTAAAATCAAAATGTGTTTGGAGTAAGAAGGTCTGGGTTCAAATCAAGACATGAACATTTAAGCTCATCAAGCCTTAGTATTCTCTTCTGTGTGTGTGTGTGTGTGTGTGTGTGTGTGTGTGTATCTGTGTGCATACATACACTTAGATGGAATAATATTTTGCCTTTTTTTTCTGCCTCACATTATTATTGGGGGAGTCCAATGAGATGTGTGTGAAAAGAATTTGAAAATATGAAGGGATTTAGAATCATATAAAACCAGATTCAAATCTAGGCTCTACCTCTTATTAGATGTCTGATCTTAGGCATGTTATTTAAATTATCCAAACTTCAGTTTCCTAATATGTTAAATGGGGATAAAAATTGCTACTTTTCAGAGTTCTTAAGAAGCTTAAACGGGATAATGTAATTAGAACTCAGAACACACATGACACATAAAAAGCACTCAGCAAAGGATCGTATTTACGTACACAGGTACACACACGGACACAAATACAAAAATGTATGTCCTTTACCCAACTAAATCTATTATCTAGTTGACTTGGAAAATATATATTGTTTATATACTTTTGAATATTTTCTTGTTGCTGCAAATTAATACGTCTTAGTAAACATTTAACATGCTTTAACTTAACTTGTATATATCTATCTCATGCTAATTATGTAACTTCATTTTACACAGAGTGCTCATTAAAAAATCCCTAAATTCTCTTTCAGTCTCTCCTCCCATCGCTCACCTAAATATACTCTGTGTTCTCCATGTATGGCAAACATTGTATGGTAACATCATGTGTTTACCTGCTCACTTAAATATTTATGTATTATACCAGGTAGCACGCTAGTCAATGAATACTGAGTGGTGAGTTAAAAGGCCATCATATACTGAAGGAGACAAGAGATAAACAAGCAAACAGGCACTGTAAACATAAACCAGATCATGCCACACTGCTGAGAAGCTGCCAATGGTTTCCCATGTAATTGGACATAAAAGCTAAAGACCTTCTGAAGACCTATGAGCCCCTACAAAGTCCACTCCTGACCTCTTTACTCACAGAACTAATTTTTACTAGTCTCCCCAACTTGTATTTTGTCCCAGCCATGCTGGCATCCTTGGGTTCTTTGAACACAAAAGCTGTGCCCCACTTTAGGACTTTTATACTGGCTGTTCCTTCTGCCTATACTATGCTTCCCTAGTTATTATAGCTAATCCTTCAAGTCCTGCTTAAATATCACCTTCCTAAGGTTACCTGAACTGCCCTACTTAAATGCAACTCTCCCATTTCTCTACCTTGCTACTCCTGACCCTCTTTAACTTGCTTTGTTTTTTTCCATTGCACTTATAAACTTCTATAATACTGTATAATTTACTTATTATCTGTTTCCCCTTACTGTTGGTGTTGCATGTGGGCAGGGAACTTTGCTTGGCTTCACTGTTGTATCCCATGTGATTATCACATGCCCTGGAACACAGTAGACATTTAATAAAAACCTTTTGAATAAGAGAACAAAGAAAAGAAGTAATTTTACTCTACAGAATTGGGGAAGACATAAGCAAGATACTAAGATAAAGACTAACAGTCTAGGAGAGGCTTATTCCAGATAGGAAGGCCAGAAGAGGCATCATTAAAGCTAATTTTAAGCTGCATTGTGAACATCAACTGAAGGATGTGAAGGGAAAATGTTGCAGGTGGAGGCCAGACATTCATTTATTCAACACATATTTTTTGAGTTCTTAATTGGTTCCCAGCACTGCTCTAGGTGCTAAGAATTCAGTGATGAACAGAACAGATAGAATCATTGATCTTATGAAGCTGATATTCTGGTAGTGGAGGCAGAAAATAAACAAGGTAAGGAAAATATATAGCATCTTACAAAATGATAAGTGTTAGGGAGAAAAAGAAAGCAGAGGAGGAGGGCAGAAAGTGTCAGTGGCACACGGTGAAGATGAAATTGAAGGAGAGGATAATACTAGAGATGAGTGGCTATCAGATAACTGTGGAGGTGAGGGAAGAGAAATGGAAGGAGTTAATTCTTTATACTTGTTTCTTGGCCAAATTATGTGCTGAGGATAAGGAATATGGCAGTGGGGTTGAACTGTGGGATTGAAGGAGAGGTAACCCACTGTAGGGAATGGAAATACTGCTGTCAATAAAATCAATTAAAATGTCTGTTTCTGCCCTGATCTAGCAATGTGCTTTCCATTTGCATATTATTTTTGGTCATACTTCACTCAGCCATTGTCTGTTGTAGCCATTAAGTGGAAAATATTACTAGAATCCTATCGAAGTTTGACGGTTAAGTTTATGGATTTTGTGAACTGATACCTAACTTTAATTTCTTTTTATTCATGGAAAAAAATCACATAACTTGAAAACCAGATGCTAAATTGCTAAAGAACCCAGAAGACTATGTACTTGCATAATCGAAGAACTCAAGCAGAATAGAGTTACAGAATAGAGTCCCAAGTTATGTTCTTAAATAAATTTAAGGGAGTTAGCAGAGCATTTCAAGATTTTTGTTCCATTTCCCTTTACTTAGGAAAAATGAATATATTCATAAGCCACTAAGGTGATTCAGAAAAACAAATTAAAAATGTATTTTTCAGTTTAAAGATTAGAAGTTAAATTGTCAATAAAAGGAGCCAACCTTTGAATAATGATACTTGTTTGATATAATATGAAAGATTCATCACTTGATACTCTTGATGAAATGAAAGGCGGACTACTTTCCCTAAACAGTTGGAGTTGTGGAGTGCTGTAAAACTAATCAGATACCATTTTCTCTTAGAAACAGAGTCAGATTTTTACAATTTAGAATCATGCTGGAAATTTTCACAGAAATGACTTGAGGGAAAAAGAAACATCTGGAACCTTTGTAGCATATGTCTGGAGAGCAGGGAGGGACTGAGAGATCTGTCAGTGGAGTAAATGACTGCCTGCCTGGGAGATCCTGTCCCCAAGTATTTCCCCACAGGCCTGTCTCTATTGTGAAATTCCACCATTAGCAATTCATTTCTGTGTTTAAGCTTTGTGCTTCTGTAGGGTCCAGAACTCATTCTATCTCCCTCTCTTCCCTTCCCAATCAAATATCAGTGTTCTTCAGGGTTAATACTGTGATCTTCTCTTCTGTGTATTTTCTTTCACTGCTTTCATTTTGGGCCACCTGTGCGTCGATGATTCTCCAAACCTGATTTACTGCTTTAGACTTACAACCAAGTCTATTGGATATAATAATAATGATGATGATGATAATAATAATAATAATGTTAATGATAATAAGAAGTGTCACTTATGAATGACTTTACAGACAGCATATATCAGGAACTAGAATAAGAACTTTAAAATAGGATTCCATTTGATCTATAACTCTGTGAAGTTTACAGAGGAGGAGACCAAAGCACATTAAATCTAGATAATTTGTCCAGGATCTCATGGCTTACAAGGGGAACAGCTGTGATCTAAACCCAGATCTTTCTGATTCCAACGTGCTTGCTTTAATCACCACCTTATACTAACATCCCACTCAGATGCACCACTGGAACTTCAAAATCAACATAGCTAAACAAATCTCATTTTATTCCTCCCCCACCTCCTCCTTCTCCCATGTTCCGGATCCTAATTAATGGTCCCATCGTCTACTCGAGTACTAGTCAGAACCTAGGAACAGGGCCAGCTTCACAGATGTGTGACCTGTGTGGAGTGAATGCCACTCCAGAAGTGCCCCATGCTTTGCCTAACGCTCAGCTGTTGCTGTCTTGAAATTCCTAATAATTTTTGAACAATTTCACTTTGCACTGGGCTCCATAAATTACATAGCTAGTCTTGCCTGGGGGGTGGGGGTCATCTTTGACTCTTTCTTTCCTTTCACACATTTCTCTCACTCTTTCCTTCATCTTTAATTCGTCAGTAAATCCTGCTGATTCTCCCTCTTAAATCCCACTTGAACCTCTCCCCTCTTCTTCATATCAACTTTCCCTGCCTTAATTTAGGTCCTCATCATGCTTTTCCTGGATTACTGTCAAGTCTCCTGTCTCCCTGTCTCCTGTCTCAACTTCCTATGATTGGTCCTGAACATTTTTTGGAGGGATCTCTTAAAAACATATTTGTTAATACTACTCCTCTGCTTGCAACCCTTCAGTGACTTCCTACTTCCTGTTGGAATAAAGTGCAAACTTCTTATTATGGCATGTAGGGCTCTCGAAACTCTTGCCCTTTATCTGTTTCCTTAGCAGCACCTCTTACTGCCTTTCTGCTCACTCCTTGTTTTGCAGCCAAATTGGGGAAAAAAGGCAACTGACAGCCCCATTCCCTGCACCAACCAGCACTCGTAATACACCTTTATTATTAAAGCAAACACCCATATGAGCCTAAGCCATAAAAATGGCTGTTTCTGTAGTTCAGTAATGGTTGTACATCTGCACTTTTCTGTGGTTCGACTTATATTTTATTGAGATTTCTTGACACTTTTACTTGATTGTGAGTTAAGGGCAGGAACTATTTTGTATTCAACTTCATGCTTCTGTCCTTGAGGATAATTTCTGGCATAAAATAGGTGAATGAACTTCGTGGGAGGAACAACAAAACAGAGCAAACTGTGAGAACATGATAAACTTGAATTGGAAATGTTCACTTTTAATTATAAAATCCTTTCCTCCTTATGTTTATAGGCTCTTGTTGGTTTTAAGTAAAGTAGAATCTCTGACTCAAAGGGAACTAAAGTATTTCAATATGAGCTCAATCGATCTGGACTGTTTCTTATACAGTCATTGTCAGAACTTAGTTCATAAGACCAGTTACTAGAGCTTAAAATTTCATTAAAGAAAAATTGTGAGACAGAGGCTTTTGGAGATTTGAAGTGACTAATCTAGGCTGATACACCCATAGGTTTAGAAGAAAAGCATTGGTGTCTGACACAGGCACCCAGAACCTGTGGGCAATAAGGACCCTGGGGCTGGCTAAGGAGTACAAGGAACAGCTTAATAGGCTGTCAGGGCAATTCAGGTGCCACTTTCCAAGAAATGTCTTTGAAATCTATTAATTTTCTGTGGATCACCATGTATCCCCCTAGAGTGATTCCTGGTGTGTTCTGCTTCTGGCTCTAGATTTATCCTTATTACCCGCTTCAAGTTCTATTCATTTTATCACCTTTGAGGAAATTGGAGCCCAGAAGTTTCTCAGTCTGAATGCCCTTGTGGGAAGCCCTCCTTAATATCAGACCTCTGAGACTTCTGGCTTTTGAGCTGGCCTCTCACCACTCTGGTTTGGCCTTGCCCAGGAGGGTGCCTAAATAAGGGAGATGCTGCCGACTTGTCTAGGAAGAAGGAAAATATACTAAATGAGAATTTTTAATTCTCCTGCCTAATGGAATTTCAATTTTTATTCCTTTTAACCACTGATTATCTTCATCATACACAGAAGTTGTGCCCACTGAGGGGCTCTACATTGTGAAGTATGAAAAATAAAAGATCTGGTACATTACTTTGTAATCTCTCTGAGATGTCAAATTCAGCCCTCCAACATCTCAATCAGAGAATGATTAGAGGCAAGTTAATATCTGTATAGGAATTTAGGTTTATCTCAGTTACCTTTGGGTGTGATTCCTTTGGGTGGGAGTATCAGGAAGACACACGGAGGAGTTGAGCCTCCAGATGAGTCTGCTGGGAGCAGGACAAACAGCTTCTGTGGGATCACTGTCACCTTAACTAGCAGGCTTTGATGAGAGGATGAAAGCTCACAAGAAGGAGAGGAAAAAGGGGAGTCCAGGGAATCATTTTATATAAGGGAGAATAGAAATATAAAATTAGAAATAAAGAAAGTAGAAATCTAATATAAATATGAAGCATAAACATAAAAAATAAATATAAAAATCTTTTTTTTAATAAGGGGAAAGTAAGGCTCGTTGAGAAATTGAATCCAGGAAAGTTAAACAGTGAGAGTCAAGGTTTCTAAACTAAAGCCTGGAAGAATGGTAGTCTTGCTGGAATTATTTGGAAATGGTAATTGATTGTATTCTATTTGGGGAATGGAGGGAATCAGAGAAGGCAGAGAGGATGCTAACATCTAACTTTGAAGAGTTAGTATCCAACAGAGAGCAGTGTTTCCCAGCATGCGACCTGAGAAACACAAATCTTGCCAGGATGTTCATAGATGCTAGAAAGAAAAAGAGAGAGAGAGGGGAAGGAAGGAAGGAAAAGAAAGAGAAAGAACGAAATAAAGAAAGAAAGAAAGGAAGAAAGGAAGAAAGAAAGGAAGGGAGAAAAGGAAGAAAAAAATGAAAAGGAAGATCAATTGGTTATAATTAGTTAATTAATTACAAATAAATAGTTGAGAAAGAAAGTGCTCTATGGTTAAACATGCTTGAAAAATATCAGGTCAAACCAAGTGAACCCAGTTTTTTTTTCTATTGTAGGACTTATTGGATCCTCTCTTATAAGAATGTTCAATGTTCGGCAATTCTACATCTGTGACTCTACTTCTGTTTTGTAAATAAGTTCATTTGTATTAATTTTGTTTTAAATTCCACATATAAGTGATATCATATGATATTTGTGTTTCTGTGTCTGACTTACTTCTCTTAGTATGACAATCTCTAGGTCCATCCATGTTGCTGCAAATGGCATTAATTTGTTCTTTTTTATGGCTGAGTAGTATTCCATTGTATATATGTACCACATCTTCTTTATCCATTCATCTGTTGATGGACATTTAGTTTGTTTCCATGTCTTGGCTATTGTAAATAGTGCTGCAATGAACATTGGGGTGCATGTATCTCTTCAAATTATGATTTTCTCCTGGTAGGTTAATTTTTTTCCTTCTCTTGACTTCACTCCAAGATTTGTTTTGAAGGGTAGATGATGCTGAAGTCTCAGTGTATGTCTTCTAGGACAGCATTGAAAATACCTTTTAAAACATTTATCTGTGTGCCTGATCCAATTTGTTCATAGGTGCAACTTTCTCCATATGAGTCATAAAACATATTGTACCTATCATTGTGCAAACATACACACACACACATGCACATGCTCCTAGCTCATGTAGAGAAGGCATGATTCCACCGAAATGAAATGGATTTAACAAATCACATAAGATTTTTATTAGGTTGTATCCCCTTATCGTTGCTAAAAATTTTGATATAATTATTAATGTTATTCAAAATCAATTTAAGTATCTAAAAAGTATTTAAATACATGTTTAGATGTTAGTGGGATAAAGCATTATAAAAATCTGGAATTCTCTTTCCACTTCTGTTCTCCGCAAATATTCCTTTTTGTTTTCTACTCTATGGTTGATGGAACCTGGCATTCCAAAGATCATTTCACTTAATTTAGCAAATTTATTGCATACTGGGTGTGTGCAAGGAAGTGAACTAAGATTCTCAGGAAATAGGAATGACTAGTACATTTTCCCCTCATTAACATACACATAGATGAGTGGTCAGCAAGTGGGGGGGCTGTATGTATGTGCGTCAACTACACAGCCTGTCCTGGCTGTCATGATGGGGATTCTGTGGACAAAGGAGAGAGCGTAGGGGAGGGTCCCTCTAACTAGGTGGTGGGGTGGTTGTGAAGGACTCATTCAATGAGCCAGTTCAATCTCGAATTTGGAAAAAGAGACTCAGAGAAGCCAAGGAGATTTCTTGTAAATTTCTTCAGTAGGAAGTACAAATATAATGAAGAGTCCAGATTCTAGCCTGTTTTTGAGATAAGGTTCTTTCATGTGATGTCTATTTCCCTTGAGCAAATATTTAACATTACTGAACATCAGTTTCCTCTCCCATGAAATGGAAAAAAATAATATCTTTGAATTTGAGAATTAAAAAATCATAGTTACCATTAGTTGAGCTATTTCTATGTGTCAAGTACTGTTCTTAGCACTTTAACTAGGTTAATTCATTTAATGCTCCATATATATATTTTTATTTGATTATTAGGTATTATTTCTTGTGTGCCAAACTGAGACTGAGAGAGGTTAAATAATTTACTAAACTCACACAGCTAGAAGGAGGTGGAGCTAAGATTCAAATCTTGAGCATGATGCATATTGTCTTAATAGTTTCCAAAAACATCAGTAGATCTCAATAAATGGTGACCTTGGTTATTATTACTGGCTTCCTCTCTCTGTGTGCTAAGATATCCTCCCTCGCTCCCAGATACAATTCCTTAAGACTCTACTTTGATCATTTTATTCTGAAGTTTTTTTCTTTTGACTTCTGTTAATTAAATCCAAACTCCTTAGCATGGTATTAGATATTTTCCATAATTTGGATTCTTTCTTACTTCCAAATATTATCTATCACTATTTCCCTAAACATCTCTTCAGATGAATGGGCTTATATATGAGGTCATCTATTCATGTATAGTACCCTTTGGGTAATGGAAATTAGTATCCTGGCTACTGTGAGACTACAGGGAGAGGTGAGGACTATGGTAAATAGGAGGGTGTCTAAATATTTCTACTAAGCTCCAGCCAATGGTGTTCACGGGGAAATAAATATTTGCTGACTATTGCTGGATCTTTAAATTTTTAACAAAATGCTAGTAATTTGGACTTTTATGTGAAATTTACCAAGTGTTAAGTGTTGTCAACTGATTTAAAAAAATAATGTGCTGGATAATAAGCAAAATATATCTGTGGGCTGAATCTGGTCTGTGAACTGCTATTTGGAGATGTCTTTTTCTCAAAGTATGTGCAGACTCCTGAATATGATTTGTGTTCCTCTAGCCATGTACTTTTATTCATACTCTTCCTTTTGCTTATAATGCTTGGTTGCCATCTCATTCTATCAGAAATCTTCCCAATAGTTCAGTGTCCAGTGCAAAGGCCACTATGGACTCTTCCTTGCTCTGTCAGCTTCTTCTGAGTACCTGTAGGGCTTGTTGTCTGTGCCTCTTCTTTGATTCTTACAAAATCCTATGTTTTATCATTATTATTGGATATGTCTTATATCTGATCTTTAAAAATCTGTAAAGTTTGGTAACCATGACTGTATATTGTAGACTGTATATTTTAGCCATAATAGCAACATCTGGCATGGCATCTTGTATGTAGCTCTTGTACAAAACCAAGTAGTGAATGAATGAAATGTTGTATCTCAAAGCATTTGGTTAAAATTATTTTTGCATGTATACAAAAAGAAAGTTATAGATATAAAACTAAAGTTTTATTTCATTAATCATGGATGTGGCATTACATTACTTTTAGACATAAAGCTTTATTGGTAGAGGAAAATAATTTTACTCTCATAAGTCTGAGAAAATAGATGGTCATTCAGTATCACTTGGTAAATCACATGTGGGATTTAGTATTTTTTAAACTTTTTCCTTCAGGTTTTTTACATAATGCACACTCCTTGAGCTTAGGGGTATTTTCAGGTATAATTGCTTTGGAGATGTTGAAAGGAAAGTTTTTGTAAAACACTCTGGTACTTCTGTGGGCTGCTTACTCCTCTCTGCTTCAGATCCATTAGACAAATGTTGTAAGATCTTAAACTTACCTTATAAAGATATTACGTTCTCAAATTGTCTAGAGAAAATGAAAATTTTAAAGTATTCTCGGAGCAATTATTTGAAAGGTCTCATATTTAATCCTAGATTATGAGTATGGACAGGCAAAAAACAAAGCAAGGAACTGTAAGAGTGTCAAAATAACAGATCATTTTATTGTTTAGTAAATCTATTGTATGCAAGACAGGCATATACATATATCTATATCTTCCTAAGGATATATATATATACCCACATATATATACATACATCTTTTAAAAGTTTAAAACATCTTTCTGTTCTAAGGAATAACATAACACATTCATCTAAACCACATTATGAAAAGAGGAAAGATTCCCCACATCTGTTGGAAATATTAGGGCAGAGATGTTTGAGCTGGTCAGACCTATAATATTTCCTTTGTACTCTACGTGATATCATGCATGTGGCAGTTTGCTGTGTGCTATAACAAGCTCCCTTTTTGATTGCGATTTGCAAATGTTTCCAGGGGGCTGATCACACTTGTTAAAACAAGGGGGAAATTCCTCTCACTTGAAAGAGTATATTACCTTTAGGACTGGTGGGATTATGTCCTAAGCCCTTAGATGTGAACTTCTAGAAAAAGCCTTGACTTTGAGAGGGTAACTGCATGACAATGTCTATTGCCCAGCAATACCTTTATGCTCAAATTTTTGAGGACAAAAATGTATTTGGGTCCAAAAATCTTGTGATATTTTTCTGTCTGGGAAAAATGCCATCACTTTTCATGCTTCAATGCAGCAAAGTTTGAGATAAAAGAATATGAATCTTCCCCTTTATTCAACAGTATTTATTGAACTCTACTATATTCTGGTCATTGTTGACTCTAGGAATAAAATACAAATTAAATTAAAAACTACCTCCTTTTACATTCTAGGAGAATGAAACAAATTTCATAACAATTATAATACAAGATGATGAGTTTTATAATTGAGTCAGATAAAGAGGGGAAAGAAATCCACACTTCCTTTGGGAAACCAGAAGAAATCACAGGAGCTAGGACCTGAAAGTTACATAGACTATGGAGAACAGTATGGAGGTTCTTTAAAAAACTAAAAATAGAACTACCACATGATCCAATAATCCTACTCCTGGGCATATATCCAAAGAAAACCATAATTCAAAATGATACATGCACCCCAATGTTCATTGCAGCACTATTTACAATAGCCAAGTCATGGAAGCACCTAAATGTCCATCGACAGAGGAATGGATAAAGAAGATATGGTACATGTATACAGTGGAATATTACTCAGCCATAAAAGGAACGAAATGATGCCATTTGCAGCAACATGGGTGGACCTAGAGATTATCATACTAAGTGAAGTAAGTCGGACAGTGGAAGACAAATATCATATGATATCACTCATATGTGGACTCTTATTTTTAAAAAAAGATACAAATGAACTTACTTACAAAACCGAAACAGACTTACAGATATCGAAAACAAACATATGGTTACCAAAGGGGAAACGTGATGTAGAGGGATAAATCAGGAGCATGGGATTAATATACACACACTACTCTATATAAAATAGATGACCAGCAAGGACCTACTATATAGCACAGGGAACTCTACTCAATATTCCGTAATAACCTATATGAGAAAAGAATCTGGAAAAGAATGAATACATGTACATGTATAACTGAATCACTTTGCTGTACACCTGAAACTAACACAACATTGTAAATCAACTATACTCCAATAAAAATAAAGCCATTGGAAAATCCCTTTAAGTGTTACCTTGCTCCTAGATAAGATCTTTGTAATTTTCTCCGGTGATTATATTCTAAGAGGTCATTTTATTTGGCCTGTTAATTGTAAAGCAAATTGTTTAAAAGATAAGTTAAATTGTGAATTGACAGGTATGCAAGTGTAATGAGCTTAAATGGTTATTAGAAAAGATTTCATTGAGTGGATGTGATAATAACTGCTTATATTGGGATTTCTGTTTAAAATGTGTTCTTATACAATAAAAAAGAAAGTTATGTAGATATATTCTTGGGAAAATGGGCATGGGAGGACAATTCAGGCAGTGGAACTTTACAAAAGCCTAGGGGCTTGGAGTCAACATAGGTCTAGTTCAGAGAAGCGCCAGTAATCTGTGTGGTCATGTGAAGTGGTTGGTGGGAGATGAGATGTGGTCAGAACACGATGGGTATTATACGCTTGCTGAGGGTTGCTAAATTTTATCCTGGAGGGGAATATTCTAATTGCCTTTGACTAGCTCTTTTCGACCAATGATTTAACACTATGTTGGGTAATAAAGGAGGAAGATTAACTCTGAAATTTTGAAGTATGTCTTACTGAGTGTCAGATACTGATCTGAAATTTAATCTTTACAACTCCCTTTTTGAGGTAAGCAGCATCTGTTATCTGAAGGCTCTGACACTTAGAGAGGTTATGGACTTGTCCCATAGACACACACCCAGTGAGCATCAAAGTCAAGTTCAAATCCAGGAAGTCTGGTTCCTGGGGCTACACTTTAACCTCTAATGTTCTGCCTCTCCAGACAGGTCCTCTATTCCTTTGCATCCTTAGCTGATATAGTAGACTGTTTTGTTTAGTGATAAGTCACTGATATTTACCAAAGGATTCATATGTATAACTGAATCACTTTGCTGTACACCTGAAACTAACACAACATTGTTAATCTACTCTGCTCCAATATACAATAAAAATTATTTTAAAATTAAAAAATAAAAATTAAAAAAGGGCATGAATATGAAAAAAATTGTTCTTTGTAAACACACACAGAAGAGTATGATCTTAACTGTAAAAATAAAAGGTCTAAAAGGAAATATAAGAACATGAAATAGAAGTTACCTCTAAATGGTAGAGCAATAATGGATGTTTTTATATTTACGTTGCTTAAACATTTTCTAGAGTACTTGTGTGTTGCTTTTAAAATTATAAGGAAATTAATATATATTGCTTTAAAATTATAGAAAATATACAGGAAAACTAATCACTGAGACAGTTGATCTTAAACGTTCTCACCAGAAAAAAGAAATGTTAATTATGTGATGTGATGCAGGTGTTATCTAACGCTACGGTGGTAGTCATTTTGCAGTATGTAAGTGTATCAAATCAACACGTCATCCACTTTAAACTTACCCAATGGTATGTCAGTTATATCTCCTTGAAGCTGGAAAATAAATAAATAAAATTAGTCAATATTAAAAAAAGTTCAAAGGTTTAATGGATATGATGGTTAAATGTCACATATTAAGTTAGAAAGCTATCTTTTGAGTGCTCTTCAAATGTAACACCTTAAATGAGAGAGTATTCAGGCCAATCCTCATCCTTCACTTGGATATTAAAAACTGAATCTGGGAAAGAGAGAGAAATCTTTGCTCTTTGGCCAAAGGCTGTAAGGATGTGACTTCAGAGCTGTCAGTGGCCATGTGCCACCAAGTGGAGAAGTGTGAGAGCAGGGACCCAGCCTGCAGACAGATGGAGAGCTGAGGTTTGAGAAGAAAGAGAAGGAACTGACTGTGTTCCAGATCTGAATCCTTGTCATGCTTTAGTTTAGAGGCCCCTCTGCCTTTCTAATATCTGACTATATTAAGCCATGAAGTCCTTTTTTTTTTTTTTTAAACTGAACAACTGAGGGAGTTAAAATTTTTCTATCTCCGACTCTGAATATATGACAGCATGAGTTCCTCATTCTTAGAATAGTTCAGTTCTTAAAATGTAGATTTTCTTTGTATAAATTGATATAATACTACTAATTATACCTAAATTAATATCAAATGACTATACTCCAAACTATCTTCTTTCTTTGATATCATACAAATAAATATTTATATGCTTTTGTCATTTAACCATCCAGTGCTCAATTTTTTTTTCTTGAGAACGTAAAATAAAGATAATGAATATATGATTCAGAAAGAGAATAAGGGAGATAGCTTCTAGAAATGGTGCCATGAACCCTCTTTAAATAATGAGTCTCTTTTGAGACCCTCTCTAGCAAGTTAAATTGGTAGACAAATTAAGCTATATGGTGCTGAGAAATTTTAGAGAACCCTTGTTTGGTGTGATATTAAAAATAGGTAATGAACTGTCACTGTTTTCAGATGACATGATACTATACATAGCAAATCCTAAAGATGCCACCAGAAAACTACTAGAGCTAATCAATGAATTTGATAAAGTTGCAGGATACAAAATTAATACACAGAAATCTCTTGCATTCCTATATACTAATGATGAAAAATCTGAAAGAGAAATTAAGGAAACACTCCTATTTACCATTGCAACAAAAAGAATAAAATACCTAGGAATAAACTTACTGAGGGAGACAAAAGACCTGTATGCAGAAAACTATATGACACTGGTGAAAGAAATTAAAGATGATACCAACAGATGGAGAGATATACCATGTTCTTGGATTGGAAGAATCAATATTGTGAAAATGACTATACTACCCAAAGCAATCTACAGATTCAATACAATCCTTATCAAATTACCAATGGCATTTTTTTACAGAACTAGAACAAAAAGTCTTAAAATCTGTATGGAGACACAAAAGACCCCGAATAGCCAAAGCAGTCTTGAGGGAAAAAAACGGAGCTGGAGGAATCAGACTCCCTGACTGCAGACTATACTACAAAGCTACAGTAATCAAGACAATATGGTACTGGCACAAAAACAGAAATATAGATCAATGGAACAAGATAGAAAGCCCAGAGATAAACCCACACACATATGGTCAACTAATCTACGGCAAAGGAGGCAAGGATATACAATGGAGAAAAGACAGTCTCTTCAATAAGTGGTGCTGGGAAAACTGGACAGCTACATGTAAAAGAATGAAATTAGAACACTCCCTAACACCATACACAAAAATAAACTCAAAATGGATTAGAGACCTAAATGTAAGACCATACACTATAAAACTCTTAGAGGAAAACATAGGAAGAACACTCTTTGACATAAGTCACAGCAAGATCTTTTTTGATCCACCTCCTACAGTAATGGAAATAAAAACAAAAATAAACAGACCTAATGAAACTTAAAAGCTTTTACACAGCAAAGGAAACCATAAACAAGATGAAAAGACAACCCTCAAAATGGGAGAAAATATTTGCAAAAGAATCAACGGACAAAGGATTAATCTCCAAAATATATAAACAGCTCATGTAGCTCAATATTAAAAAAACAAACAACCCAATCCAAAAATGGGCAGAAGACTTAAATAGACATTTCTCCAAAGAAGACATACAGACGGCCACGAAGCACATGAAAAGATGCTGAACATCACTAATTATTAGAGAAAAGCAAATCAAAACTACAATGAGGTATCACCTCACACCAGTTAGAATGGGCATCATCAGAAAATCTACAAACAACAAATGCTGGAGAGGGTGTGGAGAATAGGGAACCCTCTTGCACTGTTGGTGGGAATGTAAATTGATACAGCCACTATGGAGAACAGTATGGAGGTTCCTTAAAAAACTATAAATAGAATTACCATATGACCCATCAATCCCACTACTGGGCATATACCCAGAGAAAACCATAATTCAAAAAGACACATGCACCCCAATGTTCATTGCAGCACTATTTACAATAGCCAGGTCATGGAAGCAACCTAAGTGTCCATCGACAGATGAATGGATAAAGAAGTTGTGGTACATACATACAATGGAATATTACTCAGCCATAAAAAGGAACGAAATTGGGTCATTTGTAGAGACGTGGATGGATCTAGTGACTGTCATACAGAGCGAAGTAAGTCAGAAAGAGAAAAACAAATATCGTATATTAACACATATATGTGGAACCTAGAAAAATGGTACAGATGAACCGGTTTGCAGGGCAGAAATAGAGAAACAGATGTAGAGAACAAACGTATGGACACAAAGGGGGGAAAGCGGCGGGGGGTGGAGTGGTGGTGTGATGAATTGGGAGATTGGGATTGACATGTATACACTGACGTGTATAAAATGGATGACTAATAAGAACGTGCTGTATAAAAGAACAAATAAAATAAAATTCAAAGGTTCAAAAAAAAATAGGTAATGACTACAATGCATGAGCACTGGCCAATCAGAATGGATCCTGCCCTTCCACAACAGTTATACAGTCATACTGATGTGGTGGGTACTTGCTGAATACAGGCTGGTCCTCATTCCAGGTTCTAATCTGGTCCCTAAACATTATCGTGCTCCTCTGCCCATCCCTGTTTTCTCCGTTACCCTGAAAACAGCCCCCCAAACACACTTTATTGACTTAAGCAGGAATTCCGGATTTTCATTGAAAGCAGAATTGGGCCCAGGGGCTTAACAAACACATATTTTTCCTATTACATTGAAGGCGGCTTGTTTTAAAATTTAAACACGGGCTCTGTCTTGTATGACTATCATTTGACTATTTTCTGGCATTTTAATAACCTTTATTTATGGAATTCTTTTCCTATTACAACTTCTTCTATGTCTTTCAAGAAAACGTAAGTTGCTATGGTTCCAAAAAAAACCCATCTGACCTCAGTAACACTTTTTCCCACAGGGAGTTCAAAGTGCTTTGACCTTCATGCTTCACGTTTGAAGGTGCTGCTGTGCTGAGTTTAGGTTCTGCACTTGGCCTGCTCACTGGCAGGGAGAATTAAGCATGGATTGCCAAAGGCAGGGGTGACTTGGATGTCTCAACTTTGACCCTGCAACCAAGCACTCCCACAGTGAGGGACAGTTTAGAGAGTCATGTAGTGACTAGCAGATTCTCTGTGTAGTTCTTTAGCTGTTACATCAACATGTAACATGTAGCTCAGAGGCTCATGGTCTTCCCTTAAAAATCCCATTCCACCCTTGACTGTTAGTCTTTATAGAGAATTTTAACATATGCATAATTCTGAAAGTTAAAACACAACCAGGGTTTTGAGGAAAAAAATCTTAAAGTGGAGGGAGACTTTTTTTGAGCAGGGAAAAAGTATCTCATGGGAATTGGGTTAATATGGGGAAAAAGGTCTAGAAACAGAGTTGAAAGAGATGCTGTATGCAAGAAAAGAATAAAAGGACAAAATATATAGATCAGCAAGGGTGGTAGAAAGTAAATAGGGTGATATCATATGACAAGGACAAATTTGTTAGATTTACAGGAAAGCTATCATGAATTCTTCATTTCCTTGTCAATGAATCTCTCCAAAGCTGGGACTTGGGTTATTCAGGCTGATGGAGGAAGAGACAAAGTTATTGAAGGCTTTGATGGAAAGTCAGCAATTCATTTATATTGCTTCCTAGACTTCTATTAGGAGAGGAAGAACATGAAAGTTCTCTGACTATATGGAGGTCTAGCAGAGATCCAACATTTATTTTTCTACTACAATCTAGAAACGAAAACTTACTCAAATCTAGAAACAACTGTGAGAGAAAAGAAACTCAGATTTTCCCATAAGCCCAACATCATAGGAAAATTACTATTAAAAAGACAGCAAACAAAGCTTTCATTCATACAAATTCTGATGTGATTAGTCAACAAACACATGGTGAATCAGGTCAGCAGTAATGAGGTTACATCCCTCACTAATGTGCTACAACAAATGCTCAAAATTTGCAATTTTCTCTACATATGTTTGCATTTTCAAACGGCTCCAATGATGAAAATAATTTGTATTACTTCTTCATTCATAAGAGACATGAAGGTTTGTAGAAATAGGAAAGTGTAACTTATGGATGGAAAAGTACACATTTTTTCCTGTGAGGCTGGAATTACGGGACACACTGTAAAATTTATAGTTACTGTTATTGAGAAGCTAAAGACTGAATATAGGGAAAGAAAGAGGAGAGTTTAAAAAAATAAAAAATTAAAGCATTTTATGATTTGGGCAGTTTGTGTTTCACATGCTTACATACTGGTAGGATACTATGTTAGATTGGGCTTTAGACCAGGGGTCAGCAAACTCTGGCCCATGGGCCAAATCCAGCCTACCATCTGTTTTTGTCAATAAAATTTTACTGGAGAAAGCCATGTTCATTGGTTTACATACTATCTATCTGGGGTGCTTTCCCACTGTAATGGCACAGTTGAGTAATTGCTATAGAAACCATATGGCCGGCAAGCCTAAAATATTTACTATCTGTCCATTTTCAGAAAAAGTTTGCCAACACTTGCTTTAGAGAGTTAGAGGCTGCAATACTTAGAGGTATTCCTAAAGACCTATAGGCATAGGGTAGACCACAATGAGTAGCTCTTCCCATGCTTTTTAGGAAAAATTGAAATTAAGCTGAACTTTAAGGGTAGGTTTGAAGGCAAAAAGAAGAAAAGCCTATGTGTCCTAATGGTGCACGTGGAAAGGGCTGCTGCCCTCAGGGTCATTATGATTCGCTCAATGGATGTATACCAGCCTTGGATCTGTTTTCCAACCAGTTGGCAGCTTTTACCATTCAATCCTGTCATGTGAAACTTTAGCCACCTGGTACCAGGAGCTGTGAGGGCCCCCCAAAGTGAGGGGCTCAAACTGATTAGCCCAATTTGTTATACTCTAGGATTTGGTTGTGAGAAGTTACACTAAACTAAATTGGGACCTTGTGAAAAATAGGCACTTATTGAAAGGGAGTTATGTGATAAAATTCCCATCACGTGTTGCACACAAAAGACATAAAATGTGTAACTTGAGAAAGAAAGAGTCACCTGCTGGCATCATAAGTCAAGAATTCCCAAGGATGGTGGGATTTGAGGTGGGCTCTGAGGAACAGGTAAAATGGTGGTAAATGGAGAAGGGAGAGAAATGCTCCCCTGTGGAATGAGTGGAGGTTTTCTCTTCTCTGCCTGAGCAGAGCAGAGCGACAGCTGGCTGACTTCCTGCAGAGAACAGGCTTTGTACACAGGAATGGAAGACGAAGTCCAAGCTTTAGGCTCTAGGATTAAGCTACCTCAGACCTTAGAGACAGGGCATCTCTCGGCACAATACTCACTATTGTTCATTTGGGAATTTTTATTTGTCTTATCAAATTTCTCTCCAGTGCTATCACAATGGAAAGCCACAGGAAATATTTTGCAATTTACAGATTGAAAAAGAAAGACATGCTTATACATAAATCCGTTTAAATGGAATTCACATGGAATGAATTAAGGAGGAACAGGGATAAACTTACTTTCAAAGTAGGGGAAATGGAGGTGTGAGAACAATTTCTCAGAGTGACAATTAGTGCTAGATTAGTTACTGAATTTCAGCCTATTAAATTCTAGTGTGTAGTGCTGATACGTAGTCAGTATGCACGAAGGAGGCTTTGTTAACATACGTTTTAAAAATTTCCCTTTTGGTTGGTAAATAGTCACTGCCTTGAGTTCCAAAAGACTGGTGACCATAATTTCTGCTTTGCCTGGACAGTCCTGCTATACCCTTGATATCTAGTGTAATTAATATAGTGCCCTTTATCATTCCTGAAACTGTTCCAGTTTGGGTGATAAATTATATGGTCACCCTGCCACTGTTCCCTTCCTAGAACCCCTTGGACCTCCCTATAAACCAGCAACAATGGGCTAATGACAATGCAACCAGGGTCTGCAGAAAGGAGCATGGCTCAGCACTAAAGCTGGTGTCCTTCCCTAATCAGTTAGTAAATACTTTGACTTTTATCCTTACAGGTTTGGCCTTTTTCAGATTTTCAAACTCTATAGATGGTTCAGAGAGATTCTCCCTCAGCCTGTGGCTGTAACTGCCTGGTGCAGAGGGGAAGACTCCAGTCCTCTTGTGGCTTATGTGGCCCTGGATGATGTGGCCCAGCCTCTACACCACTCTCCAGCCTCACCCTCATTCCCTGTCCCCTTGCCACGTGGGTCTTCTCTCAGTTTTGTGAGAGCAGCTCTTTCCTCTTCACTCTCATTCTGTCCACAATGCTCCTTCTCCCTCCTCATCTAGCCGAGTCATCTTTTAGGTCGCAACTTCACGAAGACTTCCCCAGGCAAGATTTCCTTGACCCACTGTGGTAGCAGAATTCAAAGATGGCCTCTGAGATACATGTCCCTGGTGTATATATATACACCTTTTCCCAATTATTCAATGAAACATTAATCTAGGTACTACTGTGAAGGGATTTTGCAAATGTAATTTAGGTCCCCAATAAGATGAGCTTAAGATGGGGAGCCTAAGCTTGGTGAGCCAAACCCAGTCCAGTAAATCCTAAACGGAGACTGGGTTCTTCTGGAAGAGAGAGCTTTGAATCATGAGAGATTCAATACAAAGGAGGTTTTCCATCGCTGGCTTTGAAGAGGGAGGGGACTCTGTGACAAGGAATGTGGGTAGTCTCCAGGGGTCAAGCACAGCCCCCAGCAGTCAGCCAACAAAGAAACAGGGACCTCAGTCCTGCAACCACAAGGAACTGATTTCTTCCAACCACCCGAATAGAACTTATTAGTGCATTGTTCCCCGGAGCCTCCAGACTAGAACTCAGTCTGGACAACACCTTGATTTCAGCTTCTGAGACCCTGGGTAGAGAATCCAGCCACACTGTGCCTGAGTTCTGACCTACAGAAGTCTGAGATATTAAGGGGTTATGGTTTTAAACTGCTAAGTTTATGACAGTTTGTTACATAGCAAAAGAAAACTACTACATCCAAAGTCTAGTTCACACTCCTTTCTTATCCACCCATAAGATCATATTCTTTCCTTTCATTGGTCTTGTTTAGTTTCTAATTATATATTAAGTTGTGTGGTGGGTTGCATAGTGTCTCCCAAAAATTCATGTCCACCGAGAACCTCAGAATGTGACCTTATTTGGAAATAGGGCCTTTGCAGATGTAATTAATTAAGGATCTTGAGAAGAAATCATCCTGGATTTATGGTGGGCTCTAAATACAGTATCTGCTGTCCTTATAAGAAAAGAGGACACAGAGACACACAGATGGAGAGAGAGATTGAGTGAAAAGTCTTACAAGCTGAGGAACTCCAGAAGCTGGAAAAAGCAAGGAAGGATTCTCTGCTAGAGCCTTCAGAGGGAGCTTGGCTCTGCCAACGTCTTGATTTCAGACTTCCGTCCTCCAGAATTGTGAAAGAATAAATTTCTTTGTTTTAGCCACCCAGTTTGTGATACTTTATTATGGCAGCATTAGGAAACCAGTATGAAGTCTATGATTTTTTAATTTTTGGATTCTCTCTGTCACACCCTTTGAGTTAAGGGTTGTGTCTACTGTTGCCCAGCGTGGTGTCTTCCATGCCTTTCCTAATGTCTGACATAGAGTAGGTGCTCAAAAAAATTAAATCATCATCTAATTAATATGTATATGGTTGTAAGAATGGAAAAATGACTGAGGGTTTTGCCTTACCTCTGACTGGTTAATTTTCCTTTTCAGCACACTAGGGAACAAATATCTCAGAAGGAATATTTAGCACAAGTCCAGGTTTGAGGTCAGTCAGTATACTGTATATTTGGGGACCACAGCTTTTCATAGTCCTCCTTCTACAACAGAAACAGCAATGTTCTTGGATTATTTCCATTCAGGACTGGATATAGATTTTGACAAGAACTTAAATCCAGTCCTGAGCATCTAAGGTAATGTGGATTTCTGAAACTAACTCAGTTGTATCCAGACTTTGGGGCTGCACTCAATGGAAATGCCTCGACTAATGTAAGCAGTAAAACAAAGCTATGGGAATGCACTGAGTAGCATACAAAATTGAAGGAAGACTTGAGCAGCAAGATGTCTGGAAGGACAGGAACCAAGGCCCCTAAGATACTTTGGGTATCTTAGAAACAGGCTCTTATGGTTACCACTTTAGGGTTCCACCATTGGCTGATTCAGCTCCAACCACTTTTTGTACCTCAGAGCTAAAGATTACATGTCCCAGGAGACCAGATCTGATTGGCTAACAAGTCACAGGCTCATCCCTGTGATCAGGGTCCTGTGATTGGCAGTTCCACTAAACCATGTGAAGTAAGAAAGTTCCACAAATAAAGATGGTACTATTACCAAAAGGCAGTAAAAGGAAGCTGGACAGATAACCCAGAAAACTTCCTCTAAACTCTCCATGTAAGCTCATCCTCCAACCACAGTGACCTGACCAAAAGTTTGTTATTTTGGCCTTTTAGAACCCACCTTCCCTTTTGGTATCAGTGTCCCCATATTTTGGGGGAAACGCTCTCTACATTCATTTGGTGTGAGTGGAGCTCCAGGTGTGCATAGGAGACCCCAGCCAGGTTAATTCAAACCAAGGAGTTTTCAGGGTTTTTCTTGGATGTATTCGATGAAAAGTATTTTTTTTTTTTTTTTAATCTTCTTGAGGTTGCTAAGAATGTAGGGTATAACTCTTGAAAGTCTAATTTTCACACAAAGGAAAGAGCTTGGAGAGTGTGAAGCCAACACAGAGGACATCAGAACCGAGGAGGGAGGAGAATAAGACTGAGCCATAGTGATGTCACTTGTGTCCCAAATCTGACCCCAATTCTGGGTGTTACAGTTGAATGAGTCTCCTTTCTTTTCCCTTCCTTCCTGCTTTTCTCTCCTCTTCCTTCTCCTCTTCCTCATCCTTCTTTTCCCTTTTCTTTGGCTTGATTAAGTGTGAATTGTAGTTTCTGTCACTTGCAACCAAAAGAACTCTGAGTAATTTGGAGAGAGAGAGAGAGGGGGAATTTCACTCATAAATAGTGAGGACAGCAGAGTCCCCTGCCTGGTCTCTGCTAATGCAAGTTCTGCCCTGGTGCACACAGTGAGTACCGTCTTCTGCCTCCTCTTCAGAGGCCACACAGTGTGTCTGGTGTTCTATTTTTCATCCCCTCCCCCAACTCAGACTGACTGTGTCCAATCCCTGGTGTTCTCTGTTATGGCTTCTTGAACTGTCTCCCTACTCTTCCTGTGCCTGCTTTGACAGTTACTGTCACTCTCTCGAAAGTTGCAAATGTTTCTCACTGTTGCTTTGAGAAGTGGGAATCGTGCAGAGAGAGGTGTTATCTGTCAGCAAAGCAGCATTGTGAGATTGGCTTGCCAAGTTGGTGAGACTCTTCAAGTTGTTTCCCTCAGGCTGTGGAGCTTTGTGAATGTCTCTTTTACTTTGCTGTAAGGGAGTCAAGTGCATAAAGGCACATGTGCCTGCTGTGTGTGCAGACAGCCCCTGTCTGAAGCAGCCTGGGTCGCAAGGACTGCCTGCCTGGGGACCTAGCATTATCCATCACTTTTGCTACAGATCCCGGCCTCTGCTTTGAGAAAGTGATTTGACAAGCTGAGGCCATGATCTGAGCCGTGGCTGAACTAGGAAAGAAAAAGTTAAAAGAGGGCTTCTCAGGGCTTCCTTGTTTATCCTGGAGCCAAGCTATTGGCATGGATGTAATTTTTCACTACCCACCTCTGACACAGCAGCCGAATGACTGTTAGAATGATTGGTGACTAAGTGGAGTGGAGCTATTTGAGGATAATGTAGAACATCGATTTTATGGACTTCAATATATTGTTTCGATGGACAGGTGGCCTTGCAAGTCCATTCCCATGAATGTGGGATGCTATTTGTTATACATTCACGGAAGTGAGTGTGTATCACTGCCTTGCCATGTTCATGGTTTTTATTATGATCAAGTCCTTTGTCTGAATTGATAGAACCGTGTTGTTTGGAAGCCCAAATGACAGCAGCTGTTTTTTTGTTTGTTTAAAACAAAGCTCTACATTTCTATTAGCAAGTTGCTAAATCTCTTATGAGGAAATACTGCAAATATAAACAGAAAGCTCCCCAACGTTCACTTACTTAGAATTTATAAACTTATTCTTGCAAAAGGTATTCTGGTAGAGCTCCCAGGAAGAGCATGCAGAGTGCTATTAGAATACATTACGAGGTTCAGAGGGTATTTTGGAGAAAGCTTCTAGAGGAGAATGATTTGGGGAAAGGAAATAAATGTTAGCCAGGCAGAAAAAAAAAAAAAAGAAAAAAGAAAAAAAGTACAGCAAGAGCATTATAGGTAAAAGGAACAACAAAAATAAATGCAGTCTTTCCAAACATTCCTGTAACCTTTATAAGAATTATTCATAGGAACAAGAGATGCAACAGAAAACTCCTTGATAAATTTTCTCCTACAATAATATGAGAAATTTGTGTTACATTTCCAATGAAAGTTTGCTGTCACTTAATCGCTTTAAAGAGAAAACATTGTCCTATGCAGAGCACACTGTTTACTCTTGGACTGTAACTTCTGAGGGTGTTACATCCATCTCCGGGGATGTGGCCGTGGAGCTGTGCTCACACGTAAGGAAGCTCATTGTCTTTCAATCCCTGCAGGATATAGAGAAGTCAGACCCATTTCACCATCTACTAGCTCTGTGATCTTTGTAAATTGTTTACTTCATTTGAGTCCTTTTTCTTCATCTGTAAAATGGAGCTAATAATGGCCTCTACTGAGTTCCTGCTAGGGTTAAATGAGAAATTACATTTAAAGGGCTTATCACTCTTTCTAGAGAAAGAAGAAAAATGAACCACTTAATCCTTAAATAAAATCAAATAATAATAGAAAATAATCATAAGGAAAGCACGGGAAATGGTATAAGGCAGATAAAAGCAAAAACTATGAATTAAACAGAAAAGCAGTTCACTTGATAAACTCAAGACATTTTTATATTGGACAAAAATGTTTAATATTCAAGTTTAGCAAAAACTGGAGAAAACACAAAACACAATGTTATGTATTAAATGCTTTAAAACACTATTGCGCTGTGATTCAAGATTTCCACTTCTAGAAAATTCTTGTGAGGAAATAATCACAGAAGTGCATAAAGAGTCACAAATATATGTATTATTTATGTTGGGAAAATAATAGAAACAGCATCCATTAGTTGTATGTAGCTCATTACACAATTATGGCAGAGCCAAACAATCAAAATCTATGAAGAGTATTTATGGGTATAGAAAAAGACACATAATAAGGTGTAAAACTAAGTCAAGATGCTGTACACTTAGATACTAATTTGATTTCTAAAAATCCATATGAATTTATAGTCATAGGGGTGAGTGTGTGTGTGTATGTGTGGGGGGGTAATGAGGTAGCCCAAGATACTCAGACACACAGTGGAATAAGAGAATTACATAGTTTGATTTTCTTTTGTATATTTTTAAAACTCTCCTAATTTTGTGCAATAAGCATTTATTGCTTTGGTGTCAGAAAAAAATATAAATACTAGAAGTTACCATTTTTTTCAAGCCATGCCTTAACATGGGAATAATTGAAAATCTCTCTCCCACTCTCTTGTTCCCCCTTTCCTCCTTTCCTCCCTCCCTCTCTCTCCCTCTGTCCCTCCTGTGAGACACTTCACTGGACTGGGTAAAGTCCGAGGATCCTTTCACAGACAAGACTTAGCATGAAGAAAATTTTATGGACAAAGACTATTGTTTTTCAAACCTCATCAAGGGGCTATGGGAGAGGGCACTGAAAATATCCATCATTTCCACCCAAACCACTTCTCGCGTTTATTTCTTCCCTTTATATACCCTGACCAGGTAAGACATCCCACCATAGTGAGGGCTCTCATGCTATCTACTCTCCTAAACTCACCTTAATCATATTTTTTCCTTCCTGGCCTGGCAGAGTCAAATCATATTTGTATGTATTTGAATATTACTTACATGCATAACTGGTTATTTTTTTTAAAATCCAGCTGCATATTTTAGTTTCCTCCTCATTCAGGAAATTTAAATGGAACCTTAAGTCCATTCAGCAGTATGTACTTTGTTCGTTTCCTGAAGCCATCAGAAAAGGTCCAGTTTCTAAAATGTTTCATGAACTTCATACAGTGGATTCATTTCTCTATATGTACTCATTTCTTAAATTGGGTTGCACGTCACACTTTTAAGTTTTTGATTGCCTACCTATTTAGTATTGCCTATGTTTTATAGCAAGTCAATCTAAAAGAGCAACAAAGATGGGGCAGGCGTTGAGTTCCTTGGGTCATCTCAAGGAAGACACTTGATCTTCCTGGACAACAGCATTCTCTTCTGTAAAAGGAGAAATTTATTTGCATAAATTCTCCCTTGGTTGTTCTGGAAGGATTAAATAGCCAATGTCTGGAAGCAACACGAACCATTCTGAAAATAAGGCTCTGGGAGACTATGATTTTCCTTCTCAGAAGGATTTATTGCTTCAGCACTGGGGCTTACGTGCATTGTGTGTACAGAGCTGGGACTGACGTTCCTGGTTCAAGAAAATAATTTCTTTCTTTAGCAAACACATATGTAGTGGTTAATATGTGTTAAGCACCATTTTAAGCTCTACAAATTTTAATCCATTTAATCCTTGCAATAACCCTATGAAATTGGCACTATTGTTATTTTCATTTCATGAGGTAAGGAAATGGCCCCAGACTGGTGAAGTAATTTGCCCCAAATCTTGCATTTACTAAATGATAGAGTCAGGGTATAAACTCAAGCTACTCGTCTATAGATTTCATGTTTATAACCATGATGCTATGCTGCTTGGAAGGAATTTTTGAGAATTGACTGAAAATAACCCCCACTTTATGTTACTGAGGGGATTTTTGGTCTGTTTTAAATATAACCTTATTAATGTTGCCTACTTCCTGATTGATAGCCAATATTTATCCCAAACGGAAAGTGATTCCTGAACTTAATCTTGCAAGGACGATTCTTCTTAAATGCCTTCCATGAGCTAATGGAACCCTTCCCATCACATGTACTTGAATGCATTTGAACACACAGATTGAGAACCGCCAAAGAAGGGAGAGGGAAAGTCCTTTTCCCGATTCATGGAGGCGGAATCTCAGCATGAATCTGTCCATCAGGCGGCTCACAGTACTCAGGAAACCTCTCAGGAGATAAGCTGCTTTGAGGATTTTAAATCCACGAGCCCAACAGATTCCCCACCACGCTGGTGGACAAGATTCACTTGACTAGCCTCTTGGCCCTCAGTGGAATTAGCTTGGCTGTATATGGCATTCGGCATTTTGATCAAAATTAATGTAATGCAGCTGAGATCCAGATAACATTCGTTAATTTTAAAAATGTCACTGTTTTACCTAACATGAAGCTTGGGTTGATCATGATCTTTTTATTTTTTTATTTAAAAAAAAATTTTTTTTGGCTTCAAACAAGTAATGCAAGTCGAAATACCTGCTTTTTCAATCTAACGAAAGAAATCCTGAAATCGATGTCGCCATCAAGCCATCTCATTTCTTTCTGAATGCATACGTAAAATTAAATGGCATTAACCTCAAAATTGACGGTGGGGATCAGAATAAAGCAATCTCCTTGAAATAACTGCTATGTGTAAGAGCTATAATAAGACTTGTGAACATCACCTCCTTCCTCTGTAAGTGACTTAGTATGACATTCTTAGAGTCGTGGTGGCACTTTACAGTTGGAATTGTTCTTTAATAAACTCTTTCCTCACAACTTACCACCCCTTACTCAGTAAGTACCTTCACAATCCATTTAATGGGCAGACAAGCATTATTACCTTTATAATCCAAAGAAAAAATAGCAAAGAGCTAAATTTGAAAAGGGGTTGTTAGTTAAGGCAAAAAAAAAAAAAAAGATAAAGATGGTTAAAAAGCAAACAGAGGAGAAAATAGAACAAAGAGATGTTTAAAATCTCCTACAGACAATGGACAATGCTTCCTACTTTTATTTTAAAATACTTAGATAATGATAGAATGCCTCTAACCAAATTCCTCTGTTTCTTTTATTTTTCTGGTAGAACAGTTGGTTTGTGCAGGTGCTTATGAGGTCAAACCAAGAGATTTCAGGTAAATACCTGCTGTTGTAATGCCCTTATTTAGGGACTATCTATTCAGGTTAGCTCTAAAGGGCTTGTAGTAACACACTTATGTTCTACACTAGCTCTCTGGAAACTGACAGGAACTCCAACATTTCAGCAGTCTGTGGGGGCTGTGAAATCCAGCCCAGGGGCAGTGGTGTGTTTCTGCTCTCTGGGTATCAGCCCTGTTTCCTTTTTGCCTCTCCATCTCATATTTGTTCAACACCTCTTTAAACAATTCATTTCTTGTATTAATGTTCCTCTGTCTAAAGTACTTAAAATAATTACATTTTCCAGAGTGGATGCTGAGCTTAATTTCAGCAAACTCATAGAAAATAAAGGATACTTCTTTAATTTTAATGATATCACTTAGAAACCATTCTTTCACTGGTGAATATTTTTAGAAGGGCTTCTAGAGGTATGCTAAAAGCCATTTAAAAGCTGTTATTAAGCAATAATTAATCAATTTCATTTACTCATTAATTATTTATTGACACGCCCAGTGTTGTACTTATTACCTACATGCAAAATTTATTCGTAGCTTTTACATAGTTTGCTTCTTTTATTATTTCTTACCTAGTATTAACCAGGTTACAAAACAAGGATTTGATTGGAAGCAGACATAAATGCTAGTTTTCATTAAAACCCTTGGTTAACAGGAATAAAGCAACTCTGATCGCTCTAAGCAAAACAATAAGGCAATTATAAATTCTGGAACTATCAAAGGAACTTGAAACTGCTAGAAAATTGCCAAGCATCTGTAAGCCTCTAAAGGTTTGCATCATCAAAGAAAATACACTTTAATTTTAAAACAGACTTTGCAATTTACTAATAGTACTAAATACAGTGTTTCTAGATGCAGAACATATTGCTTTTAACTTCTGTAAGGCTCACAGAAATCTCAACAAAGAGGGAAACTGGCTAATAGTCAACATGGAGAATAAAAGAAGAAGAAGTCTCAGGAGCTGAGAGGCAGGTGGCCCATGGTGTGGAGCCTACCTGAGCCAGAATCCTGGCCCTGCCATCATGGCCTCTGAGCTGTAGAGTGCAGATTTCTCCTGTCTGAGAGAGATGACTCTGACTATAATAACAGAAATGAACTCATAGGGTTCTGGTGAGGACCACATAGAAAGTACTTAGAATAGTGCCTAAGAGATAGTAAACATTCAGTAAATGTTATTATTAACAATTATGATTATGGCTGGTATGGTCACAGGGCACAGGCAGCCTGGACACTAGTGAGTAATTTATCTCTGATCAGTACACTCACCTCAAACCTCTTCCTTCCTTCCTTGTTTCTTTCCTCCCTCCCTCCATCCCTCCCCCCATTTCCTTCCTCCCTCCCTTCCATCCTTCTACCTTTCTCCCATCCTTCTCTCCCACTCTCTCTCTTCCTCCTTCTCTGAGTGTGATTCTGTCTTTTTCTGTTTCCTTTTACCTCTCTCTCTCTCTATTATTCTGCCTTCTCCATTTAGTTCAATCTTCCCACCCCGATTTTTCCCCACCACCTTCTTCCCATTCCCATCAACCTCATTAGTGTCCTTTCTCCACTAGCTATGTTCTGTTTAAAATGCATTTTTAATTACTTACTCTTTTCAAATAATCTAACATTTTCATATTTCTACTTAAAAAATTAGCAAGGGAAGTGTTTTACACCTTGAAAAATAAAGTCCTTAAAACTATTTTAAATTATTTTATACATGTCATTGCCTTGGTTGGATATTGTTATTTGTGGAGCAACAACAAACAAAGCTGTCTTCTATTCCACCATGGTAAGACATCAGTGGATTCCTAGCTTTGAAACTGTAAAGAGAGAGAGAGAACAAGAGAAAGAATATGAGAGAGAGAGAGAGAAATAGAGAGAGAGAGAGATCTAAATTAGGGCTTGTCCAGGGTGTAATAGATTAGCACCTGCAGTTGAAACACACAATCAGGAAGCTGGGCTGTGCACAATAGTCTGGGGCCACATCCCCAAAGCAGCTCCAACCACTGAGCAAGGCTGACCAAGTCGAGGCTGGATGGCAACCATGGCCAGGCACGTGGCAGAAACAATTCTTGTCCTAGGAAGAGGAGAACAAGAGAACCTCCCATGGCTTTTCTTCTGGAATATTATGATGGTGGTATTCTTGTATCTTTTAGGTTGACATATTTGGACACTTTTCTCTCTTCTTGCTTGTATCTCAGAGCAACTAAGTAGACCTTAAAAATGATTCAGGAGAAAGTTCAAGTCCATTCTAGGTGCTTGTACTGTCACTCGTGTTTGGTAAAGCATGTATCTGTATTTGTTTACTTATTTAGTGGATGTCCGGTGTACCATGGGGAAAAAGATGCAATTGGTAGACAGGAAACTTTTTATTAAAAAATACTTATGATGAAGCTACTTAAGGAAAGTACAAATTATTATTTTCTATAAAATATTTTATTTTATCAATATAGCTTTTAATAACACCCAATCCACCCTATTACAGTATAAAGAGAAGTGAAATGGAAACAAAATTCCCTTTTCCTTTTCCACTGAAAAGCCTTCTACTTGGTACCTACTTCATTTAGGGATGCCACAAAATGATGCATGGTCTCTCAGTGTCCCATTGTACACTGAACAGAATTAAGATGGAAACCTAAACAAGTATCAGAGCTAAATTCACTAGCAGGATAACTTTACATTATAACTCCATTTCTTAATACGTTATGTTTTCATCAGAATTCTTAATAGAAATAAAGATTAAAGGAGATGACTGCCAAGCTGCTGTTTTCAAGAACACCTGGTCTTGGATTCCGTCATGGATCTGACATTTATAACATTGCTCACTGCACACTTCCATCCATTCTACAAACTTGCATTTATAGAGCATATTTAACATCATACAGATCTTTTACATGCATCATGGTATTTTACATTTGTGGAGTACTTTACCATTTATGAAGAACATTCACCTTCATGGTGGCATTTGAGTTTTACAGAAATCTTGTTGTATTAAAGAGGGGGCCCACAGAAGACCAGAGGTTATAAATCATCCCCAGGTCACACAGGTAAGAGATAACTCAATCTTCTAATGAGACTTCATTTGAATCCAGGGCTTCTGATTTCTTTTCTCACAGGAAAACACCAACCAACACACACAAAAAAATTTGCAGATTTGTGCAAAGTGGCGACAGTGAAGAGAATCTGAAGAGAACAGAAGTCATGACATAAAATTCCTGTGTGCTCGGTGCAGCCCTTACTAAGTCAAGGTAGGTGTGTTGCCCTTTTCCATATTAAGTTATTTCAGCTATATGAAGTGCACCAAGATGACACCAGCAGGGCACTGACTTGATTTAGAACTGAGCCACACACCTGTTCTTCTAAATATAAACAAATTTGCAACCTGAGCTACTGGCAATCACTGGAGGGTAAGCAAGTGAAAGCTGGGGCTGGCGCCTGCCTGCAGCCTGACCCTGGGCTTACAAAAGCACAAGGACGAAGAAAGCGTCATGCCAGGCAGGATATTTGGCATTGCAATCTGGTGGTCACAGTGACCTTTTATCTCACCAGAGAGATTGTAATTATTAGCTTTATTATCCTTATTGTTATTTTATAATGTGCTTAGTTTGCTCTTGTGGTTCAGCTTGTACCCAGCTTGTTGAACTTTCCAGGTCCATTTGGTTTGTATATATGAAAGTTGCCTCAGTTGCTGTGTTTGGAGAGAGCTTATCTGAAGGGAAATTGTTTGCTGCACTCCAGAACACTAAATTAAATCTATAATATATTTTCAGTGTCCATGTGAAGGCAATATTGTTCCAGAGTCTAGAGTTCCTGGCTATTCAAAGTATGTGACTCTTCCTTGATACTATGATGCCTCTTTCCATTCTTGCCCAGAGGGAAAGAAATCATACTGGGGTCCTTGGAAATGTTCCACATTATCCTTAACTGATGGGATACTACAGAGGTGATGCAAATGTAAGTAGCCCAGTGGCAGGTGTGTTATGGTGCACATGATGGAATTGTACAGAACTGGGGGACTTGATTGATCTGATTGGCCAAAACTCTTAAGATAGTCCAGATTAGTAGGTTCTGAAAGCATTATTTCTAGATGCTGAGCATCAGCAGAGAAGTCTCTTAATTCTCTTTCAAAATGACTGCTATGCAGTTGCAGAAGATTTGCTTGTTGAAATTTTTGAATAGACAGAAAAGCACCAAAGAATAGTGAAACTATTGCCATCTTTTGATTTGCTTATATGTTCCTCCATCTTCAACCTGGTAGTCTGATGAATTCTACTAAAATGTCTTCTAGTGTAAATAAATATATTGAATTCTTGGGGTAAACCCTACTTGTGTATGGTGAAATGTTACATATTTAGATAGAGATAGAGATAGAGAGATTGATGTATACATGTAGATTGATCTAGCTGAGATGGTGATAGAGCTGTAGTTCAATTCTCCCTTTGAGAGAACCTGCTGCAAAGAGTCACTGGCAGACAGACTCAGCTGCCGTCACTGGGGAACTACCTTACCATTCACACGTGGCCGTGCTCTCCCTGGTCTGTTCTCAGCCAATGACTGAGCACAGGAGGAAGATTAGAGCTGGACATTCCTGCTCTTTCCCACCCTCCACCAAGAGGATAAGTCAAAACAATATTACAGCCCAGGGGAATGGTGGAGATTAATGTCACCATTAAAGACCTGAAATGTGGTGTTCTTCATCATATCTTCATGTAATTCATTAGTCCCTGCAGAAACTGGATGAATCCTGAAGAATGACTATAGACTACCGCAAACAATCAAGTAGCTCTGATCACAGCTGCTATACAGGATATGGTATGATTGTCAGAGTTAATTTATAAGGTCTCAGGTACATTGCAAGTGGCCATGGATTTGGTGAGTGCATTCTTTTCTATTCCAACCAGAAGAGAAGGACAGAAAGCGTGCACGTTCATGAGGACTACACAACAATAATTATAGGTTTCCCTGATGGCTACGTTAACTCTCTTCCTCTTTCAGGATACAATCCAAAGATGCAAATCCATCTGCATATCCTAAAGAACATCACATTGCTACCATATATCAATGGTGCCATGTTGATGTGGCAGGCTGGGCAAGAGGTGCTTAATATGCTGGAGACCTTGGTGAAATACACGCACTCTAGAGGATGAGAAGTAAATTCAGTGATGAATCAGGGACCCATCTCTGTGGTAAACATTTAGGAATCCAGTTGTCAGGAGATTTCCAGTACGTAACCTCCAAAGTATAAGTCAGTTGGCTAGAGCTTGTGCTCCCTACTACTAGGAAGGCAAGGGGCACAGCTCCTTGTAAACTGCTTCAGGTTCTGGAGGCATCGCATTCTACACCCAGGTCCCAGGAATACAGCTCTGTTTCATGTGCTGGGTGACATGGAAGGCTGCTAACTTTGAATGGAGCTTAGAATAGGAAAGGACTCTGTTTAGTACATCAGGCTGTGGTGTGAGCAGTTCTGCTATTTGGGACATAGAGTCCAGCCACCTCTATGTTCAAAATGTCAGTGATAGAAAAAGATAAAGCATGGAAAAAATGGCAAGCCTAAAAACTGGGAGGATTACAGTGAAAGCTCCTGATGTTCTATAACAAGGTCATGCCATTTGAGTGAGAATTATATGGCTTTTGAAAAAACAGCCCGACATTTTATTGGGCTCTGGTAGAGGCAGAACATTTCACTATGGTGCGCCTAGCAATCATGCATCTAGAACTACCCATTATAAGCTAGGTCCTCTTGGACCACCAAGACATACAATCAGGTGGCCACAGCAGCAATCCATTGTAAGATGGAGATCATACATCAAGAATGGAAGTGTAGACGGACCAAATAGTAAGCAGCATGAGCAGATAGCTCAGATCCCCATATCTCCCACCAAAATTGCACCAGCACCTCTTCTCAAGCTTGTCCCTATGACTATACTATAGGGGGAAGTTCCTATATGGCCGAAGGAGGAGAAAAGCCCAAATTGGATTTACAGATGGGTGAGCTTGGTGGGTTGGTGTGAGCTAAAAATAAAAAGAAGCTGTATTATGGCTACAATCCAGGGTAACCTGGAGAGTCAGTAAAGAATAATTTTTTCCAAAGATAGAGCGGTGGGCAGTGCTTACGTGTTGAAGAAAAAGTAACTAAAGAGGAGGAGTAGCTAAAGTTGGTCAGAGTCTGTAAGGAAAAGGATTGGGAAGTTGGAGACAAGGAAGTGGATGGACATTTGGTGGGGGGCATGGTGTGTGAAGACTTTGTATGCCCACTGCAAAGCACTTACCTCTGAAAAGGCACTGGAAAACTGAGGAGACAGATGATTTAGCCAGTTTGTGTTAGCTGACCTCCATCATTGGCGAAGCCCAGAACTGGCAATGAGGGTGTATGAACTGAGTGGCTGAGACGAAGGCTACACGTGGACTCCTCCTTCCCATAGTTGATCTAGCTACAGCTGCCTCTGTATGTTGAATGTTCACCCTATTAGCAATAAGAGCTAATGTTGATACCCAATATGACACTTTGCTCCAAAAATCTAATTAGCAACTTGGTGGCAAATTGACTATATTCAGTGTCTTCCATTCTGAAGAACCAGTGGTTAATCCTTCCAGGGACAGAGACCTATTCTGGTATGGGTTTGCCTTTCTCACCCACAGACTCAGCCAGAACCACTTGTGAAGGCTTATGAATACCTAGTCCACAGACATGGGATACCACATAGCACAGAATCCAACCAAGGCACCCACATTTCAGCCAAGAGGGTGTAGGAGTGGGCCTGTGACCATGAATCCATTGGTTAAATCGCATACCATTCTGAAAGAGGCAGTCTGATAGCACATTAGAACAACCTACTTCCTGAAGGCAGAGCTGAAATGCTAGTCTGATAGTAGTCCTTTGCAAAATGAGGTGCTATCTTTCAGGACACAGTATATGCACTAGATAAGAGACTTCTCTATAATGCTGTGTCCTTATCAAGAAGAATACATGATATATATACACTAATATGTATAAAATGGATAACTAATAAGAACCTGCTGTATAAAAAAATAAATAAAATAAAATTCAAAAAAAAGAAAGAAGAATACATGAGTCCAAAAACCAAAGGATCTTGTTTGCCATTGTTCCCAATGACCCAACTACAGAATCGTTTATATAGCAAATAATTGAGAACAAGAGAAATGTCAAATTATGTTATATAACATGACAGAATGATAATTAATAGCTATAATTATTGAAATTAAGAATATTTATTATGTATTGACATTATATGGGATAATTTTTAACTCTCATCCCCACAACACTGGGTTCTTCAGGCTTAGATGTTCTGATCTCCAAAGGGCATTCACTTTTGCTAGGAGACACAACTAAGTTTCCATTTAAATATAAGCTATGCCTGCCTCCAGGGCACCTTGGACTCTGTGTGCCCAGGTACCAGCAGGTAAGGAGGTGCCTTCATTCCAGGGGTAACTGACCCTGGGCAGAATGAGGAGGTAAGACTGCTTTTACACAATAGAGACAAAGAAATGGAACCCAGGTCCCCAAGGCTTTGTATTTGTGTTTTATTTTCTTTTTCAAGGTTATTAGACTCATTTTTTTTCAGAAAATATATTTGGTTGAAATACCTTCTGAGACTTCTCATGTTTGATATCTTTCTGTTTCTCTTCTCTCACCTCACTATAACTTTCTTGTTTCACAGTATTCTTCATCAAAACTCTGTGGACATTGCTTCGTTGCCTTCTGTCATTTTATGTTATGAAAAGAATTTTAATATACAACTACTATATAATTTTTTTGTAGGCAACCTCTTTATTATTCTGCCACTGTTCATGCAGAATTTTGTTTCCTTTATTTTTGAAATAAAAACATGTCATAAAATACATGGCTTTTTTTCACTTGTTTTATCTGGCAATCAAGGGCCCCTTTGACCCAAAACCTCAAACCTGTTCAAGAAAAGTTTTTTTTTTTTTTAAATGTTATTTTGAGTATTGCCTCTCATCCTTCTCTTCTGTTTTCTCCTGAAACTGTTGTTACACGTGTGTCATTGTTCTTTGGTACCTTTTCCATGTCTCTTATCTTTTCTCTCATCATTTTCATATCTTTATTCTTAACTCTCAGTTATTGAATAATCTGTGAAGCACATCTTCTGCTGTAATAGACTAAGGTTTCAGGTGATTCTAATGAAGGTTTTACTGCCAGCATTGCAACTTTAAATTTGCAAATAGGCATTTCTTCCAGATCTCAGATGGCTTGACTTAGTGCTTGACTAGTACAGATACAAAAATATAATATTCTCTTTAACTTTTCACCAAGTCTTTCCCCTTTTATTGCACTGAATCTGCTGAAGTTGAGGAATATTTGGTTGATTTCTTCGATTGGCTCATTTCTTTTGAATTAGTGTCTCTTTTTATGTGTTTGCTTATTTTTCTCTGTTCATCCTTTCAGGTCCAAGGTTGTCTAATACCAAAAGATTCTGGTAAATTCCAGTGGATATCGTGTGGTCCCTTCTTAGATTTTTCAGGCTCAGAGGAGAGGAAAGGAACACTTTTATATTTATATAATAATTGTATTCACCAGGTAGTGATATGTATTATGAGGGATTGAGAGGTAGGGAGAGCTGAAGGTGGGATAGTTTGCACTCTGCCAAGGAGTTTTTGTTTAGTTTTTTTTTAGCTTTATTAAAGTATAATTGACAAATAACATTGTAAGATATTTAAAATGTACAGTACAATGACTTGATATACATGATATACGTATTCATTGTGAAAGAATTCCCCCCATCAAGTTAATTAACACATACATCATCTCACGTATTTCCTTTTTGTGTGTGTGAGAGAACATTTAAGTTCTACTGTCTTAGCAAATTTCAGTTATACAATAATACTGCTATCACCATGCTGTGCAGTAAATCCTCAGACCTTATTCATCTTAAAGCTGAAAGTTTGTACCCTTTTATCAACCTCTCCCTGTTTCCCTCACATTTCAGCCCCTGGCAATTAATTTTCTACTCTCTGTTTCTATCAGTTTGAATTTTTTGGTTAAGATTCCACACATAAGTGAAGTATTTGTCACCTTGTATATTGTGGATATTAACCACTTATTGGATATGTGGTTGGCAAGTATTTTCTCCTGTTCCATAGGTTGTCTTTTCATTTTGTTCATAGTTTCCTTTGATGTGCAGAAGATTTTGTTTGATGTAGTCCCACTTGTTTATTTCTTGCTTTTCATTGCCTTTGATTTTAGTGTCAAATCCAAAAAATCATTGCCAAGACCAGCTTTAATGAATTTGTTTATTAGTTCTAACAGGTTTTGTGTGGAGTCTTTAGGGTTTTCTATGTATAGTATCATGTTATCTGCAAATAAAGAAAATTTTCTTTCTTTACAATTTGTACGCCTTTTTTATTGCCTAATTGCTTTGTCTAGGACTTCCAGTACTATGCTGAATAAAAGTGGTGAGAGTGGGCGTCCTCATCTTGTTCTTGATCTTAGAGGAAAAGCTTTCATCTTTTCACTGTTGAATATGATGTTAGCATATCTGTCTCCTGATAGCCAGTGTACTGATGAGCCCAAGAAAGCATTTCCCTTTGATTTTTTTGTTTTCATTTCTCTGTTTACAATACTCATCTGTTCTTGAATCTTTTCTACTTTTTCCAATGAGCCCTTGGCATATTAATCATAATTATTTTAAAGATCTATCTGATAATTGCAGCATCTGTGTAATATCTGAGTCTGTTTCTGACGCTTGCTATGTCTCTTTAGACTGTTATTTCCTCCATCTCTCCTTTCCTCCCTTCCTCCCTCCCTTCCTTCCTTCCTTCCTTCTTTCTTTCCTTTTTGTTTGGAATGCTTTATACTTTTTTGTTGAGAGCTGGATATGTTGCTTTGGGTATTAGAACCTGAGGTAAATAGGCCTTCATTGTGAGGACTTATGTTGATATGGTTAAGAATTGGGCTGTGTTTTTTGTTTGTTGTAGCTTTGGTGCCAGATGTTTTAATTCTCTCTACATTACTTGCTTTGGTTTTTGTATTTTGAGCTTCCCTCTGCATTATTCCTCAGAGAGAGTATGCACCTTGCACTGTTATTATCCTAGAGCCCCATTATAATTTGGTGGTTAGTGTGAGGGTGGGTTTAACTTTCTCTAATCTATGATAAATCTCAGTCTTTTAGTGGACTTGTTTCTCTGGGCTGTGACCTTCCCAATTGTTGTTCCAGTGGTTGCCCCCTGTTAAGTGAGACAGGAAAGCTATAGAGGATTAGAGTGAGAGGAATGCCAGCTGGGATAAGGTTCTGGTAATTGTTTTCCTCTGAGGAGTAGGTCGTTTTTGTGGAGTACGCTCTGGGTGAATTTCACAATGATTACTCTTTCCCTTCCCTTGCCAAGGTCAGGAGGCACTCTTTCTGGGATCTTCACAGTGAGTACCTCGTATGGTTCCTGGAAGTACAACTCACCAAAGTGTGGGGATCCCCTTAAGTCTGCATCCCCCAGGAGTTTCTCATTCTCATTCTAGTTCACATTCAGCCTCCAGCAACTTATCAAAACTATCCTCTAATTTTCTTCCTAGTTTATGGCTCCAGTGGTCATATCTATCTGCTCTAGGGAAGCAACTCTGACTCTAAATTCACCTTTCTCTCCAGATTTTTGGAGTGATGATTTGTTATGTAACTTCAGTTTTCTGATGGGTCTGAAAAAAGTGTCACTTTTAACTTGTTCATTCTTTTATTCTAAGGATGGTAGTGACAACTTCCAAGGTCTTTATTATGCTGGGGCTGAATATGGAAGTCCATGTGCTTTTTTTTTTTTTTGCTGCATTCATCTTACTTCCATATTTTAATTATCCATAGGGATACTCAATACTCCCATAGGAGGCAAGTTGTTTTAAATATGGGAGATACAACACAAGGAAGAATTCAGCTTTAGTATACCAAAGATACAGATGCTTTCCTATTATTTACTAACTATGAGGAACTATGCTCAATACTTCCCTTTTATCCATTTAATCTTCATAAAAACCTTACGAAGTAGTTACTACTTTGATTCTCATTTTACAGATGAGGAAACTGAGGCACAGAGAGATTAAGCCACTTGCTTCTGGTCTCACAGCTATTAAAAGGCAGAGCTGGAAGTTAATCCCAGTAGACTGCCTCCAGAATCTGCTTGTTTAAATGTTGCTTTGTGAAGTCTCTCCTCTGTTAGCAAAACACTTCCAAATGTGCACAAATCTGCAAACATTGTAAAAATACCAGTGTCAGACCTATGACCTCTCTGAAATTCCTGATAGTATAGCAGATAAATTTTATTGGGCAATTTTGATTAGCACTAGGTTTTCTATAGCTTTAGACTATTTATCTACTTATACTCTTTAGGTTAAAGATAGATACATTAAAACTCATACTAGATAAAAATACATGTAAGTGAAGAAATTATGAACTAAGAAAAAATAAGGTAAACTAAGGGTTGACCTTATTATAACCTTATAACCATGCTGCTTGCTGCAAGACTTTAAGGCCGGGGCTAGTGTGAGGCATCCTGAGTGGCTCCTTGCTTCTTGTGCTCTAGGCCTCTTACTGGCCTCACCATAGCTCTGATCCTGAGGTTGTTCCTAGAAGATATGGTCATGAACTTGTCTAGACTGGGTTTTATAGCAATAAATACAAAAATGGAAACATGATTAATGCCACAAAGCTAATAACTTATGAAAAACACAATTATTGTTGGAACTTGGAATGAGAAAAAAATTGCCAGTGGTTCCTCAGAGCAATATCTTGATGTAATATTATGAAAAATATTCTCAAAACATCAGAGTGGTAAAAACAAGGAGTGTCATCAGAAGAGGCCCAGGGCATGATATCTAAATGTAATTCAGTGAAAGTGGTGAGCTCATATGAGGTCTCAAGGGAGGATACTCCCATGGTCCAAGCTTATCCTTTATTATATTATTTACTCCTAAGTCCCATTCAGAGGAATAAGGGACTTAAATTTTATTGACCTAATTTGTTTATTTTATTTAATGTAGTGAATAATTATAGTGTGTGTGTGTGTGTGTTTGTGTGTGTGTGTGTGTGTGTGTGTTTGGTGAGGGGGCAGCCTCAATTATCAGTTCAAATTTATCTACAGTTCATACAATGTGAGGCACGTCTGAATGACCTTAAGTGTCTTTAATTGTAGTTCAGGATGCATGACTGATGAGCACAAAATTAGATCTAACAAAATAAGGAAATATGTAATTATCAGGAATGCAGTGGTAATGAGAACAACAGAAAGTTAGAGATAGTAGCAAACTAACATTGGCTTGGCTTGACTCTTGCCATGTGGGAAGCCCAGAAGGAATTAACCTGATGAATTCTTCAATCATTTCTTTATCTAATGATCAGTCCTATTTGGTACCAAGACAGATGGTAGCGTTCTGCTGATGTTGACACAGCTTTGAATAAGAAAACGTGTGAAAACTCAATAGCTCCTCCTACAAGAACTTCATTAATATTCAGTTATTAGATTTAACTTGTAGTTGGATCTGTTGGTGGATGGTGCTCAGGGCTTGTTAGAGATGGGAATACTTCCATAAAGCAGCACCAGATTAAGCAACAATAAAGAAATCTAAGTGTTCTCACTATTGGATATGGGACTGGTGTAATAGTCTTGTTAAAAATCTGCTTTCCCCTCATTACAGTTATATTTTCTGTTGGAGTTTGTGGCTTCCTGTGGAATATAATTCTTTCTTTTGTTTCATAATTCAGTTGATAGAGTAAAACATGTTTTTAAAATTTCTTGGGAGAATTATCAGCCTTTATATCTTTGGGGCCAAGTTATTGACCTTCAACTTCTATGAGTCCTCATTGCCCATTTTGACCCCTACTCTTGAAGAGCAAGTCATGGTTTTGGAAGGAAGAGACACCATATTTCAGATGACCTTATAGAGAATATCTTTAATGAGAATGAGTTAACTGGGTCACAGGGACTCTGGCTTTATAAGGTATAGCATGGATGATCTAACATGCAGTGTTTCTCTTTCTAAAGGTAGTGATTAAAACTAATGAATGGTTCAGCAACAATTTGGTTATCCGTCTGTTCCTTAGGAAAGACAAATTGTCAAATAATTCTGGACTATGTATTACAATTAACATCTCACAAGTACATGGGTTTTCTTCTTGTTATTCTTCATGTCACATTTGGTTCCTATAGGAGGGAGTGTGGATTGCATAATGGATCTGTTACATCACCCAAATCTTATTCTTTGTACTGTGAACCTCACAAAGAGGTGAAATCCTTTACCATGGTAACTATCAGCACAACAAAATTCTGAATTGTGGATCACATTTTGTTTTTTTGGAAACATCTGAGTAATCTATTTTGGTTAATTTTAAATTTCTTCTCAGATTCAATTGAAGTGGTAACCCCTCTACATATTCTTTCTTAATTCCTTTCCCTTGGAGCAAATCTTTTAATCTTACATTTTTGTAGGGTTTCTTGCTTTCTACCCTGAATTATGGCTAACAGTGCCCAGGTCTTATTGTCCTTATTGAACTGAGTTCCTTTTAAAGGCAAGGAGAACATCTGATTCAACACTAAATCTTTCAAAGATCTGGCTAAGTGTTTCTTAAAGAGTTGGTGTCCAATGTATATTTGTTGAATGAATATGTAAGGGATGCTTGTTGGCCAATGCAAAGACAATGGGTAAGAAAAAAGTATCCATCAATTAATGGGTTTTGAGTATTTTTTTTTTTTGAAAATAGGCTTAATACCATACATGGGATGTGGCTGAAACTACTGAAATACATCATAGGTGACCCAGATGTCAGTTGTCCCTTCATTGTCCTCCTGAAACTATCTGTCCATGTCATCCCCCATCCTAATAAGAGAAAATCAAACATTCATCAGTGTAGAATCTACTAAGATGTGCCAGAAAAAGAGGAGTGGGTTATAGAATAAACCATTTAGAACTTAGAAAAGTTCATGGATTGGCCTTTACTTGTATTCTTCTCCCAAGTTCCTCTAGTCCTTTTTCATCTTTCCTTCCATAAAGTACCCACCTTCCCCTAAATACAATCTCCTCCTCTCAAATGCTTCTCCAGGTCTCCAAGTCTCTCACCCCTCTATTATATGTAGAATTCGCCTCTCCTGAATTATTACAGTGCTCAGCAAAATGCCCTCTGGTTAACGTCATCCAGCATCCTTAAAAGGTATTGGGGGATGATATGTATTCAATAATTCAAAAGGACCTTTATTAAAATGATTGAATGTTGTTAATAATTAATGCATTAACAAAAATTAACATTATCTGATAATATGCCTGTCCTAGATGTGACAGATGGAAAAGTTCTGTAATATACACAGAATTGTAGCCATTTATTTGTTTGGAGAAGGTTACAATAAATGAGCCCCATAATGCAAGCTATGACCAATCTCAGGAATCTTTCAGTTTTGTGGGTCTGACTGGAAATGACCAAGGAGCTCCTGATTCTGTGTGAAAACCATTTTAGGTTATTCCAATACACCTTCACATGCTTGCTCATGGTCAATGGGAATAAATTTCTTGGACATTGCTTAAAGAGAATAAAGAATATCGTGAACTCCATGAAGCTAAGGTTGCATGGAGCAAAATTTGGAAGGAGGTTTCATTGTTGATTTCAGTATCCCCCCAAGCTCTCCTTCTTTTCACAGTTTCATCATAATATTCCTCTACCCCTATTCTCTTTTTGCTGAAATGTATTTGATGACTGTGAAAGACAATTGACTTAGTATTAATCTGTATAATTTAGCCTTGTGATTTTATTTATTTATTTATTTGGCTGCACCATGCAGCATGCATGATCTTATTTCCCCAACCAGACATCGAACCTGTGCCAACTGCAGTGGAAGCATGGAGTCTTAACCACTGGACTTCCAGGGAAGTCCCTATAGTGCCTTGTTATTTTGATTATCATTCAGAACTAATGATTTGACCATTATTCAGAATTAACGATTAAATTGATACTATTACCATTATCTTCATTATTATTTTTAATGAGCAGAGCTAATTTCACCATTTCTCAGATGTTTCGTCTTGCTGTGGATGTTCTACTCTGGTTTCCAACAGACTATTCATCTTCTTATAAGAATCCATAGCTGGCCATAATCTTATGGCCAATCATGCCTTTCCCTTCAACTCTGCCTGCCTTAATTCTACACCTCTCCCTAGATCAATTGAAACCATCGAGGTCTGAGTTTACTTACCATTAATCTGGAGAAACGAAAAACAGCTCAGTCATTTTTGGTAAGGAAACTGACAGTGTGGGTATAATAGAGGTTGGTCCATGAGGTCACATGTACTTTATCAGAATGAGAAGGGATCAAGGGGATGAAGCAAGAGTAGCCACTGTTGTGTAAGTATTTCTACCGGTCTGGTTAACACGGGGATCTCCTTGGTCTCATTTTAGGAAATAGTCCAATAAGTTAGTAGTCATAGAGTGATTACAAGAGAGAAGGCTAGATAAGAGTCAATGACTGGAGAGTAGGCAGGCTTTTAGAAGCCTAGCTATGAAGAGGTGACTTTGCATAAGACCACATTGTATTGAACAATTACATCTTGAGTGACTCACCTAATGCATGAAGTAACTCAGGGAGTCACCAAAAACAAAACAAAACCAAGCAAACACACACACACACACACACACACACACAAGCTACAGACCAGTGGTTACTTTTCTGAATTCCCTTTCCTTTCTATGGAGATTTGCCCCAATGAGTGCTTTCAGTCAGCACTATTACTGTTCCACTTTACAAATTTGGTTTGGAGGCAAACAAATTTCCATTAAAGGGCCTTTATTTCGTACAAGAACATAACTGTTAAAGACATATTTAAACAAAACTATAACAAGTGTTATAAAGTCATTTCACCACACAGCCTTGAGGGTAACCATAATTAATGTCATTTTCAAATATGAAGGACAGACCCTTCTCTATTTTAAGAAAGAAGTATTTGAAAATAATTTACATTCCAATTATCTCAACATGATTGTCAGCTGCATTTAGTCTGCATCACTGAGCTGAAAAGGTGAATAAAGCCAGCTGCTGACCACTGTGGTCATTTTTAGAAGAGCTGTATCTTTTATTAGGTCAATTGAAGCAAATTGAAGCATCTTTGCTTTCTCACATGCATTCATTCATTTTTTTTTAGGAGAAAGAGGGGTGGACATTACAGAGGACAGGATGGTGTGATGGATTAGTAGGAAGTGCCTAGGTCTAGTGTAATAGGCATTGAGATGTCCTCAGTGTTAATAGGTTAGGTAGTAGATCGTTTTGATGTGTTTGCAGTACCCAGCTCTCCTGGAAACTGGAATCTTCGCTGGCATTGTCTACAGAGAGGCCAAAGCTTGAACAGTGTTTAAAGTCTAAGCCACCGGCATCCTTTTCGGAGGTCAGACTGCAGGAGGCACAGGAGGGAAGTGGTTGGAATGACCTAGACAGAGCTTGAGTTTCTTGTACTGCTTTTGTCCTTAAAGCCGTACTCTTCACAAGACATTCATTAACTTTTTGTGACCATGCTAGACTTCAGGTGCAGAGTTGAATTGGCTCAATCAATTATATCCCCTGTTATTAGCACAATATTACTACTGTTCAAATCATAACTCCATGACTAATTTGTCCCCTTTTGGCCCTTTTCCCAGTTCTATCCCTTTCCCCTGCATTGTCCTTTCCATCCATCTTCAACCAGGGACGTAAAATATGTAAATGTCCATCAACATATAAATATTGCTCAATATATAATTTTAAAATTGACACAAATAGATTATTTGGTGTGAATTATACACACAGAAACTTGATTTTTTCCCATTCAGTATTATGTTTTTGGCAGCTGTTTATGTTGATCAATGTAACTTGATTCTTTTAACTGCAGTGTAGTAATCCATGGTATAATTATACCACATTTTTTCTACCTATTCCTCTACTGACAAGCATTAAGAGTGTTTCCAAATCTCTGTTACTATCAGGTTTACAGCACAAATAATTTTCTTTGGGGTTAATCGCAAGATTTGGAATTTCTAAGGTTTGAAGCATACACATTTTCAAATTTGTTTTTCAAAATGGCTATATGAACTTTTTCTCCCATCTGAAACACAGGACAGTTTCCAAATAAATTTATATGCAAACAATAGTCATTTAAAAGAAAACAGAATCTCCCTGGGACGAGGTTATGATATTATCCAAGGCTAGGTGAGTTGAAGTTCTTGACAAGGACTTCCTGTGGGACTAATCTGTGGTCACTGGCAAAGCATTTCTAGGTGACCATGTCTGAGGCTGGACAGAAATGACCATAGAATCAGCCACCAGTAGTGCTCTATTTGTCAGTTGATTGGTGTTTTTTAGGAAGCTGATGAAATTTGACCAATCACATTGCTCACTGACTTTACATCAACATTCAGGTGACCCAACTCATGGCCCAGACACTCCTTTCAACCTGCTGGAGGCCCAGCATGATACACTGGGGTCAGCAACTTACTGAAGCATCAGACCACCTCTGCCAGAAGGCTTGAATTAAGCAGCTACAGAGAAAACAGTTGTGAAAGATTCATCAGTCACAAGATGTCTATTATTGGAATTAAAACACTTTCTAACTGTGGCATAGATTTGCATTGATTGCTGTAGGCTGTGAGTAACATGCTGCCTTTCCTGCTTGCACTGCACTCACTGTCTTTGGACTGGAAGCTGGGATATGTGGGCTGACTTCCTTTCTTTCTTGGAGTCTACTTCTGCATTGCAGGGGCCATGGGGTGTTAAATGAAATACATTTATGTTAGGTGATTTGACTTGGTGTGTAATCATCAAACTTAATATTATGGGGAACAATTATTTGACAACTAGAAATTGGAGCATATGATCTGTCAAAGATGTTTTATGTGAATTTTGCGTCAGAGGCAAGCTGGGAGATGCTGACACTAAGATATTGTATATGGAAACAAGCAAAGAGAATGCCTGGAATTAGGATTTTCAATGGCCATGTTTACAATGCCTTAACAATTTTGTCTCTCATATTACTGTTCCTGTGATGTCCTTGCAAAGCTGAATAAGGAGGTGTAGTTTATATTAAAGATAGTGTTTTAATTAGCAGAGGTGTGTTCTTATCTATACAGTATGTTTTGAAAGTCTTTCTTGGGCTTCCCAAGGAGCTCTAAATTTCACAAACAATAACTATTAGTGATAAAAGTCACCATCTGTTGAATGTGTAGCAGACATAGTGTTAAATGCTTGAAGTCATTTGATCCTTACAACAATTTTAAAACTAGGTATCATTTCCTGTATTTCCAAAGTATGGAAGCTATATTTAGGCTGAAAACTTAAATAACTTTCTCTATGTTAAGGTGATCAGTATTAAAGTACTCGTAGGAAGTGTGAATTTGTTACTCATTGTTTGTCAGGCACCCCCAAGGGGAAGCAAATACGCCAGAGCAAAGAGCCAAGATTCACCTGACATTATCAAAGATAAACTTCTCTATAGCATTTACACAGGCGATCCTCAACTTCTATACACCTTCCTTTTGTGCAATCCCTACTTTTTACATCTTACACTGATGCCTCTGATCACTTTTCACTTGTTGAATTAAGACTTTCGTTTCTCAGTGGTCAATGAACGTTTTGAACTATAATATGGTGGTACCAAGTATATGTCTATGGTTCAATTTCCGGAACATTTTCATTTTCGTGTATATAGCAGTGCTTATTTGTGTAATTCTAAATGTCTTTTTACTTTTAATTTAGCTTATAAAAATAGTAATTGGAAAAAACAAAAGTTCCATTACTTACAATAATAATAAGGGAAAATTTACTATAATGGTAATGGAGATGAGGATGGATGTCATTAATCTCAATTGGGTGCTTGATGGACAAATATAGTTATTGGAATTATACATCCATAAGTTTCTGCACTTTAAAATATAACATCTAACTTATTGTTTTATTTGGAGACACTTTGCAGAAAACATGTTTTTTGCATCATGGTGATTTCCCTTCCTCGGAACTGAACAGTTTCCTGCTAGTAAGATCTCCTTGCACCCCAAAGCTTTGCCCTTTGTGGGAAAGTTGCTTTCTGCCCACTCGTGGCAGTGATGGAGGGGTGAGCTGGAATGAAGTCTCAAGGTAAAAGGTTGGACAGAAGGACCATCCAGGAGAAAGCTCTAAGACCAAATGCAGGCCATCTTGAAACTCGAGGTGGAATAGTGGTGGGAATGCACCTGCCGGCTGGTTATTAATGGGCTTCAACAATACAGAATCATGAAGTGAGGCAAATCCTCAAAGTTTCTTTGATATAAGTGAAGGTATAAATACATAACACAAAGCATAACAGTTTCTTGAATTATTCTTGATTTCTCTCTTCCTGTTACCCCACATCTAATCTGATAGAAAACTAGGTTGACTCTGTTTTCAAACTCTTCTCAGAATACAACTGCTTATTATCACCTCCACTGTTCAACCTGCTAAAGCCACCATCACCTCTGACCTGAATTTCTGAAACAGCCTGTTATTTCATACTTGCCCCCATGGTCACATCAGACAGTGAGTCTTTCAAAAGGATTAGGTTCCTTTGCTCAAAACCTTCCAATGGCTGCTCATCTTAGAGTGAAGGTCAAAGACTTTGAAATGACCTACAGTCCCATGTATCTTACAGGTTGTATATTTATGCTGTGCCCCACCTCCACCCTAGGTCTTCTCTGACTTCTCTCATTACCTTCTCCTGCTTCTCTCACCTCCGACCACTACAGGTTCACTGGTCTCTTTGCTCTTCCTTGAACTTGCCAAGCATGCTCCCTTTATGCAGCCTATTCCCTAGATGCCCACATGACTGGCGCTCTCATGGTTTTTCAGTCTTTGCTCAATATGATTGCCTAAATGAGGTCTACCCTGACCACCCTTTTTAACCAAAACAACCATTTTATTTTAGTACAGTTTTCAGATTTACAGAAAAGTTGCAGAGATAGTACAGAGTTCCCACCTACCTCATTCCCAATTTCCTCTGTTGTTAACCTATATTAGTACGGTAGTTTGTCACAAGGAACAAACCAATTATTCACTGTAGTCCATACTTTATTCAGATTTCTTAATTTTTACCTAAGGCTCTTTTTCTGTTCTAGAATCTCCTCCAGGACACCACATTACATTTAGCCCGCATGTCTCCTGATTCTCCTCTTGACTGTGGGAGTTGCTCAGACTTTCCTTGTTTTTGAAGACATTAACAGTTTTGAGGCATCCTGGTCAGGTACTCTGTAGAATGTCTCTCAGTTGAGATTTTTATGCTGTTTTTCTCATGACTAGGCTGGAGTAATTTTTTGGGGGGTTGAAAACCACAGAGGTAAAGTTCCATTTTCATCACATCATACCACAGATACATACTACCAACATGACTTACCACTTCTCATGTTGACTCCATCACCTGGTGAAGGTCTTGTTTGTCAGGTTTCTCCAGTGTAGAATTATTCTTTTGTTCCTGCCTTCCAAACAGTATTCTCCAAAGGAAGTCACTAGACTCAGCTCACACTGAAGAAGTGAAGAGTTATGCTCTATCCTCTTAAGGACAGAGTATCTACATAAATTATCTGGAATTCTGTGTGGGAGATTATCTGTATATCTATCTATTTGATCATATATTTACATCTGAGTGAACTCATCTATATGTATTTTATACTATGGCTTATAATCTGATACTGTGTTACTTATTGGGCTCAAATTGTTCCAGCTTTGGCCATTGGGAGTTATTTCAGTTAGCTCCTGTGTCCCTTTGAGATAAGTCCATCATTGTGTGTGTGTGTGTATGTTGGAATGCTTAACACTTCCTTACTTTTTGGCACAATAATATGCTCCAGTCTTATCTCGTGTATTCTCTACCCCAGCCCTAGAGTTAGTTATTTCTCAAAGGAGTTTTGGTCCTTTTTATTGAAGACTGGGATAAGAAACCAAGATCTGGACTCTGGATATACTTGTTGCTCTGGGGGTATTTTTGCTTTAAGGCCTTCTCAGTTTCAAAGCAAGGGAATATATCAGCCAGTCTTTCGTAATATTGCCCATACACATCCCTGAGTCCCCACATCCTTCACTCACTTTTATTTCCCATAACATGAATCACCTAATTACATCCTATCTATTTATCTGCTTACTTATGCATGAATGCGTATATTTAAGAAACTGTGAGTGAATCAACATTAATCTGCAAGTAGAGATAGCATCCATGGTGATTTCCCTTTCCTAGGAGTAGAATTTGGTGGGGAAGTTCAGCCATATTACTCTCAAATAGAAAGCACAGCACTGTCATTAGTGGTCCTGAGAAATAAAAGCTAAATTTCACTATACATAAGCAATAAATAAAAACCACCTTTAAAAATCTGTCCTTAGCCCCAAAGATAAGTAAATATATTTAAAATAAGGTATTTAAGAAATGAACACAAATTGCATATGCAAATAACTATGCATATATATTCAAGGTTGGGCTATAAGAGAGACAAAAAAATCAGTTGCATCGTGACATTTTCTCTCAATGTTCTTTAAAGTTCTTGGATATTTTTAGTAAGTAGAAAGCAAAACTAAAAGCAATACATGATTTTTCTTAATTGCATTTTTATGTCACAACCCTACAGAAATATCTGTTTCAATATCTATATATTCATGACATTTCAAATGGCTACCTATTATCCCCCTGTAGCATTATATAGCACCACAATTAATTAACTAAATCATTTTTAATGGATATTTGTATTATTTCTCATGATGTACTCAACAATACTTTACTGAACATCCTTGAATATTATTTGCCTAAATATTTATTTTAAGGATAGATTCCTACAAGTGAAATTTCTGTTTCAATGTGGATAGGTAAAATTTTATTTCATGTTTCTAAAGTGCTCTCCAGAAACGTAGCAAATTTATACTTGTATCAAGAATATGTGAAAATAACTGATTCCCCACATGTGCACTAATATTGTATAATATCATTCTTTTACATTTTTGCTAATCTGAACTCTAATTTGATTTTCTTCTTTATTATCAGTGAGTATAAACATCTTTTCAGGAATATAATGATGATTTGCCCTCCGTTGGTGAATTGCCTTTTCATCTTCCTGTGCTATTTTTATATTGTGAATTTTAGGTTGTTTTTCTTCTTGATATATAAAAATTAATTGTATATTAAGGATATTATCACTCTACCATAAATGGCCAATTCTTTTCTAGTGAGTCATTAGGTTTTTGACTTTCTTTCTGGTAATTTTTTTTTACTAGAAAACTTTTATTTTCGATGTAATCAGTCTTTTCCATTATGACTTCTGGTATTGGTGTCATGTTAAAAAAAATAAAAGAAAAATTCCATCTTAGTTCATACTTATATTGCATTAAGAACATATGCTTATGTTTTGGAGCGTATTAGTGGTACGAGGGCTAAATATATGAGCATTTGAGTTCAAATTGCCATCTTAGAACCAGGTATCTTTTTATTTGTAATCGAAATAAGATTTTAAAGCTTAAACAATTTGTAGGGAACCCTTGAAACTTTAAATTTATTGTTTAAAGAGGAGAAAAAAGTACTTTGAATTCTTTCATTTTCTATCAATGTCGATATTTGAAAACAATTACTCATCAGTCATATGAATATAAGTGTTTTGTTCTCAATATTATTTTCTGCCAGAAGAACTTGAATTCTATTATTTGTTTCCATTGTTAAAAAAATAAGCAGTTTTTAAAAGAAACAAAATAAATATTCTATTAAATAGGTAAATTTTTATATTCAGTTCACCTTGCTGAAATAAATAGAATTATACATTATTGCTGGCAACTGAAGGATTAGGATGTTATATAAATTCACATCCATGCTTACAGTTACAGTTGCTATAAAACCATGAATCAAACAGGCAAAATCAGTATTTATTAGTGATTTTACATGGGATTCTTCAGTCTCTATTGAAAGGCATAGTCCAAGAGTTGCAAATTAATGGATATGTTGCACCCAGAGTTCATGTTTCTTTTCCTTATATTCCATGGAGACTAGGAATCTCTAAGAATTGTCTGTTTTTTAATCCCTGCCCTCAAAGCATGCTTCCTAATAAGAGGATAAAAATGTACAGAACTCTTAGGGGAGTGGACTAAAGAAGTTTGAAAATTAGTGAGAAACCATGATGTGGGCTGAGCATTCCACCTCTGTAAGCAATCCCTTCTCCCCGAGCCCTTCTAGGTCTTTATGTCTGGGACTCTTTGATGGTGGCATTCCAGGCTGCCACCACTGGGCATGCCAGCAAACCACCAACGAGAGGCGACTGTGGATTTGGCTCCCGAGAACCTTCATTGGAAAACAAACTGAGAGCACAATGGGCCATCTTTAAATTCCACTCCAAATAATGATATTTACACAGTAGAGATACTCTATGGGGTGGGGCTAAAACCCTGAATTAGCCACATCGATCTGGGCAAGTGATGGATATGTTCCCCACTGCAGGGAAGAAGCATGTAGAGTGAAGAGCTATATCTTCTATTTAAAAACTCTATGGACAAATCCATCAGGCTATTTGACAGGTAAATTAAGCAGGGTTCTAGTTTCTAAGGAGCCCAACTCATATTCTTATCAGGCAGCAACAGATCATGGTCTTTTCCATCCACTGGGCTTCCCCTTCAGGAGCTTAACTGGCTCTAAAACCAGCCTCAGAATTTATGCCTCTCGGTCTTCCTCACGGCCAGAGTCAAGTCATTGAGAGCCACCCACAGCTGCTGCCGTTTCTCCTGGATATGGCTATTCCTGGAACAGGCAGGCTTTTCTTCTTGCACAACCCACCCAAAGTGTAACTCATTCCTTAGCTGGGCTTGGGGAAAGCTGTGGCAGTTACAAGGTACATTTTGGTCACTGATGGACGATGACATTGAAGTAAGTGAATTCCATTTGGGGACAGAAACTCCCATGCTTTTCACATACTTTCACTATGATGAAGAAAACATAGCCCCAGCCAAAAAAAAAAAAGAACTACAGAGGTCACTTTCCAGAAGAGTGATACTCTGTAGGGACCAGGAAAGAACTAAATAAACTAATTATGTGTCAGATATTTATTAAGCATGTAGTGTATGTAGGTGCCTGAGACACAAAAGTGAATAATATACTGGAGGGCTTGTCCACAAGGAATGAAATCCTCAAACCCCATGTATATGTCTTGTAAGTGCTAATACCTAATTAGCTTGCAAGCAAGGGCAATGTGCTTCTCACTGCAGAGAAATACATATGAATGACATCATAAACGTCTTCCTAGTCTCCGCCTCTTCATCATAGTGGCTACTGTCTCTTTAGTACTTTCCATGAGCTTAGCCCTAAACTAAACACTTTAGTTTAATTTAAGCCTTGTGCAAACTTATCAGTTGTTTATTATTCGTCTGACATCACAAGTGAGGGGATTGGTTCTCAGGATGTTTCATCCATTCCTTCTTTATTTTTAGCTGATAGTGAGTGTCAGCTATGTGCCAGACCCTGTCCTGGGGTCTTGCCCTATAGGTCTGAGGGCTCCAAACTCTTTCAGCCACTCGACTATGCCTTTATTCACACCACCTCCTCCTCCTGGTAGGTGTGCCCCATTTCAAACCCGAAGGTAGCACGAAGCCCAGACTTAGGAGGGGAACTATGCCACTGGGCCTTGTGGGGTCCTGATTAACCAGAACACAATTCATCTTGATTGAGTACATGTAACCAAGGAAGGAATGAGGACTATTATACTTCCATAAAAAGGGCAGAAACAAAAGTTGCTTCCTGGTCAGCTCAATTTTCACAGCATTTGAATATCCCAGATTCGACATCCCCTCAGTATCTTGATTAAAGACAACTCCTTGCACACACGTCTTCTCATTCTTCTGAGCTTGTTAGAGTGAGCCTCAATGCTACCACTCTAGAAAGGATTCCCCTGACCATTCTAAAAAAAATAAGGTTGTTACAGGCATACAGGTATAGGTGTACAGTATAGGTTGGCCTCTATAGGTTTTATTTTAAATAGTAATTATTCTTAGTTATGGGGTTTTTTGGGTCTGTTTCCCCTACTTAACTGTAAAATAGTGATTTGTTCCCCATTGTACCTCTTAAACTAGGCTCAGTGCATGGCACAGAGTGGATGCTCAGTAGATATGCTCTTGAATAAATGGCTATTTTATCCACAGGGAAAGGGCCAGTCAACATGGCAGTCTAGTGAACACACAGGAGGGTAGGGCAATTGTTAGTCTTGTCTGAATAATTGTCCTAATGTAGTTTGGAAAGAAACTGGGCTTTCTATATTACTGACGTGCTTTCTTCATTATCATAGACAATGGAGACTGCTGTGAAACATGGCTTGTGAAAAGAATGCATATGTCAAGGTCTAAAATATGCAGTGCCACAAATCATGAGGATTGACACACAGACAAAATCTATGTAAATGAATCACTAATCAAAGATAAACTTGTTAGGAAAGCAGACTTTCCATGACACCAATCTATACATTTCTGAGGTTTTCACTGCATTATTCATTTATAGGAAGTTTTCATGGGTCTTGGCATTTACTTTTAGGAAAAATGTATAATAAATAGACTTTGGAATGTCTTCTCAAGCATACTCTTCTCTAAGGGCAGGATTTAGAACATTTGGGGATAAGACAATTTGGCACACATTATTTAAACAAATGGGTTCTGGAATCGAACTGCTGGGCTTAAAATTCAGGTGCTATGTGTTTTATAACCTCACTAAGACTCAGTTTTCTCAAAAGTGAAATTGGGAGGATAATATGATGATAGTATTTATCTAATGTGTGTGTGTTTGTGTGTGTGTGTGTGTGTGTAAGAGAGAGAAAGAGAAAGAGAGAACTGAGAAAATCTTGGTAAAAGTACTTAGAGCAGTGTTTGGTACATTATTTATTCTTAACTAATGCACTTTTTAATTTAGATTTAATTACACTAAATAGTTTTCTAAAGTTTGCTAAAACATCTATTTGTATGAATATATTTCCCTTCGATTTATATCTTACTTTTCTCTTCTCCTCAAATTTCCTCCAAGTGCAACCATTACTTGATTCTTTTAGGAGAAGGCAGGGTACTGTCTCAGAGAAGTTGAAGACAAAGCATATAGATTCATAGGGCATGTGTGTGCTGGTGAGGGGGTGTGGGTGAGTGGTCCATTTAGGAAATGATCTCATCCCATGAAATCATTGTCATCTTTTAGATTAGTCGTCATCTTGGGAAGCAAAGACTCCAGCGCCCAGCAGGAATTGCATATTTGATTGATTGATGGCATTAGTGGTCATGATTCTTCAGCTATCCCTGTAACTGTTCTCTTTGCCGCATGACTTGCAGTGCTTCTCCTGAAATAGGAGGAACATGTTTCCCCAAGCTCTTCATTCTCAGTTGGCCACGTTTCTCGCTCTGGACATAAGAATGTTAGCAGATATGACTCTTATAGAAACTTGAAAAAACTCTTATACATTTCTGCTTCTCCTTTGGTTCCTCTGTCTTCTCATGAGAACAGGTGTGGACAGAATTGAGACATTTGAAATAGCCTCCCCAGCCAAAGCCATCCTAGATCAGCCACGTAATGTCCAGTCAACCCTTAGACATGTCAAGAGGTCCAGCTGAGACCAGGATATTATGCAGCCTAGCGCAGACTAAATCACCCAACTGAAGATTCATGATCAAAATAAATATTCATTGTTTTAAGCCACTGAGAGTTGGGACAGTTGGTTACTCAGCATTATTGTGGAAATATATAACTTACATTGAATATGAGATGAATAGTCTCGTGGAACCTTGTGTAGAATCTAACGTATAACATATATCATGTCATACCTAAATGGTTCTATGTTAGCTACGCCCTGCCCATCTCATCAACCACATCCGTTTTTCTCCCTATACCCCAACACTATGCTTCTTTCAAAGTTGTACTTATATTTCTGAATATAACATATTATATCACTCTTAGGCCTTAGGTTTTTCTGCCTGGAAGGAAAGCCTCCTTCCACTCCTAGTAGTAGTAGAATTAAGTTTCCACTTGTTCCTTGGTTCTTATTTTACGTATCATTTTTTTTTGGAAAGCCTACTTAGGCCCTGTAAGAGAAGCTTAGGTAACTCTCTTCTGGGTGCACATAGCACTTTGTGGTTTTATTTCCTTGATTCTTATCATATGTTGATGTCATTGCCTGTTTCCTGGCTTCACTGGAATCCATGTTCTCAGAGGGCAAAAACTTTTGTCTTGTGTTTTATGAACCACTTCATTCTCAATATGAAGCTCAGTGCCTGGCAAACAGTATGTTCTCAACTAATAGATGTCAAAGGAATAAATGAATAGTTGTTGAATACACGGGCAAATGGGGAAAGGATGATATTGTGAGGGTCCCATGCCCCAAGACCAGGATATAAGTGGAGTTGATGGGAAGGAAAGTGTTAGGCTCATCTGCAAGTTGGTAATGTTCAAATCACATAGAATAGTCTTCCACTCTACAGACCTCTTGTTTAGGTTTCAAGTAAAGATCAAACACCATCCAGGGTTGCTAAAATAGAAATAGAGTTCTTGGTTTATAAGTAAATCACCTACCTAAAGGGAGCAATCTGAGTGGTATCTGCAAACTAGGCAGCATGGACTGGGTGTAGCTTTCTTCTCTAAGTAAATGAAAGAAAATGAAAAAGTAAGAACCCATTTGGAACTTCTCTTACAAAGAGTCACTTCCAAATTTTGGATATTATTTTAGACATTGAAAGTACAGATTAAAATAAAAAAAAAAAAAACAGAAACAAATCGAGGGACACAATCTTTTTGCATTAAAGATCTGTTCCTATGTTACCAGGAAAATTAACGAGTCAGTGACTTGGACATGCATAATATTATGGTCATAGCATTTTAGATAAGGAGAAAATCTTCAGGATTTTCTAACCAATGTTATTTAACCCAGTGTGTTTTGCAAACTAACGGAACACATATTTGACACCTTATGTCTACTCGGACTCACTTCTGCTCCAGCAGTTAGAATTCAGTTCCTTCAAGTCTTTCCTTTGGTCTTCCTGCATTTCTGTTTACTTGAGAATTTAGACCATTAAAATTTGAATTTTAACCCACTCACCAAGTTTACCTTTTTTCACCTTACAAATAAAAAAAGTGATTCCCCAAAGTTGTGATTGCCTAAGTTAACCAAAATGATGGCGAGAAAGGTAAAATCTAGTCCGGAAAACGTGCAGCTCATTCAGTACTTTTTTCACCACGATGCACTCTCTTTGACCCCTTTCCTCACACATTCCACTGAGTTGTGCAGTATCTGCATGGCTGGAATGAATACAAGTGGAAGGGGAAGTTAAATCCATCTAAACTTTAAAATGTAGGGGAGATTTAACATCCTTATGTACTTTGGAATGCTATGGTGCATTCATGGTTCATGTAGTCAGCAAACTAAAGGTCGGGGTTTAGCTGGTATTCAGCATAAAGTATGTTGTAACATTGACAGGCTATATTTATACAGCGGTGCTAAAAGATTAAAATAAATATATACCAGTGTCGATCCTAAGGAACGTATGCACTGCAGCTGATAGAGGCAACATCAGTGTTTGAGTCTGTAATTATTTACCCATATGTTGCAAATGGTAGTTTTTCCAAAATATAATAATTTGGCACTTCGTTCTATAGATTTTTTTGGAGAAGGAGAAAATAACATGTTTAATATTGGTAGGTCTTGATTTCTAGACTACTAGTGAGGGAAAAAATAAGGGTCCTGGCTTTCAATCAGCTCTTCAACCAGTTTTATGGGAATTCCATCTCTACAAGTCTTTCTAGGCAGTAATTTTTGCTCCTCTAAGTGCTTAAAGGAATAAATACCTCATGCTCTCTAATTTCTCACAGGGGAGCATGTCATGGGCCTATGGTCTTTGAATCTGTAGGATAATGTATTACTTGTGCTCCAGATCTGTACCCACATTTCTATTGTCCCTTGTGCCCTGGGGACCCCAATCTCCTGCCAACAGGGTGCAATGCCTATTCCACTTTCTGTTCACATCTCCAAAGCTAATGACATTGTTCGTACATATCTCTTAAGACGAACTGCCCCCATGAGGAAGAATTATATCTCTCAAGGTGGTAGTTCTTTGGCTCAACTGGTATGAACCTCACAGCACTAAAAATGTTGATTTGTTGTATCCATTTTAGAGCTCTTTCAGATGAGGTCGTTGACAAAAGAGCACATCTGGTAGCTATTTGGTACAGCTCCACTGGATCCTGCACTCCATGACATGCATTCTGTGTTTCTCAGCTGTGCACATGTCCTTCCTATCCTCCCCATGTCCCTGCCTCTCTGTGGGACCCTCTAGAGGAGCTGACAGCCTTCAGCTTCCCTCCTTAGCATTGAGTCTTAAGTCTAATTATCAGGAACAATTGCTCTTTCCAAGCAGCTGAACGTATTTCATGTACATTTTACCTTTGGTGCCCTTCATTGACATCCAAGAGCTCCTGAGATCCTTCTCTGGTCTTGTATACTGATGATTTTTTTCCCCCAGGTGAAGTACTTACATTGACATTTTAATTATGTGCTGGAGATAATGTTTAAACTAGATATATATGCATGATTGTATGGGAGGGCTATGTAGCCAGCATAAGGGCAGCATACCATTTGATAGGTTCCCTAGACTTTAGATTTATCAAGAGATTTAAAGTTGCCATCTAGGGAACTGATTCATACTGTTTATAACAATCTTTTCCTAGACTACTTTTCCCATCTAACATCCTACAGGTTTTCCTCCCTTCTGATTCTCTATCTACAATTTATTCCTCCCCGTATTCAATTGCAGTAGGCATTTTGTTTGCTTTTACACATAACATAAGAAGCCTAGGAAAGTGCTTTCATCAGCAAAGGTTTCAGCCTCCTCCAACTAACTTGATACCTTCTTGAGTGTTCTGTGCCCTCTATCGGTTCCTCCAAGAGACCCAGGACAAAATAAAGAATTTTGACTAGACAAAGTAATTGAGAAATCACCCAAAGTGATCATCTATTGAATTTGTTTTCATCATAACCTGAACTATAAAGAGTACAGGACAGTAATATATCATTATGGAATCTAGGTGGATTTAGATGGATTGGTTGTTGATTTGTGAAAAACATTTGTTTATAAGCAATGTCAAAGTAAAGAAGTAAAGAAGTTTATTTGTCACAAGGATGCTGTGAGCAAGCAACCTGAGTTTCACTAAAGAGGAATCTGGGACTCAAAAAGGAAAGTTTTGCAAACAACAATATCAAACTTCCTGCATCAAGTTGTTGTAGTATTTATAATATGTTTAGTCAGCTACTGTTAAATGGCTTCAGGATTGATAAAAGACGTCCTTTGACGGAAGATGTGGCTTCATAGGTACCATTTCACATCTGACGTTCAGAACATGAATGAATGTTGACACTCACAGTTGGAAATAAAGGGGAAAATTATCTTAATTTATAAAATGGGATAATAATACCTACATTGTAGAGTTGTTATGACAATGAAGTAAGATAATATATAAAGTGCTTAGCATTGCACTTGGGGCAAATCATATTCAACACATGTTAGTTCTAATGATGGTAACAATTATTCAGCACCTACTATTGCAGGTGTTGTCCTAAGGACTTCATGTGGCTTAGCTCATTTTATCCTCTCAACAAACCCTACTAGGTTCTCAAAATGCTAAACATAACACAGGAAGTTTAGCGTAACCTTTGCCAGCTGATTGCTAAAGTGATATATATTAAAAACTCTTTCATAATTTATTTCTCAAAGATAAGTTCATAAGGCCAAAAATCTTCTACTAATGTGGCTAGAATATATTACATCCATTATTAAAAATATGATTGCATAATAATTTCTTTACAATTGCTTTACTGTTGTAAAAACTGTTACATACACAACTCATTTGATCTTCAGAATAGTTCTTTTAATAGGAAAAGTAGTTATTATCACTCTTTCCATCTAAAGAAACTGAAACTCAGACAGATTAAGCTTCCTGCATTATCGCATATTAGAAATAAAGAGCCAGGTGTCTGAATTCTAGTCTAATATTTCAAGTCTCATATCAGTACAAATCATAGCATCTCACACTATTCATTTGATAATTAGTTTATTATAGAGGATTTATTAAGCATCTATCACTCCCTAGGCCCCATGATAAGTGCAGTTAGGACACTCTGGGTTACCTTACGATGGGGACCCACAATTGGATTGAATACCAGTTCTACTCAGAGAAGGTTAAAGGTTACTCCCTGCTTCTAATATCCATATTTTCTTCCTGGACACACAACTAGGCCACATTTTCCAAGCTCTCTTGCAGTTAGGTATGGCCATGGGCATGAGTTCCAACCAATGGAATGTGAATAGAATGGTCATGCACCATCTCCAATTCCCTTTTGCTCTCTACCATCTGGGTTAAGATGACTACAGGGAATGTTGGAGCCACAAAATGGAAGAAGTCTCTGTCCTTGAATCACCACATAAGAAAGCTAACCAGGGATACTTTAAACAGGAACTAAAACTATTACATAAGTGAGAATTAAGCTTCTGCTGTGTTTGAACCATTATGCATTTAAAAACCTATGTGTGTTAAAGAGGCTTCATTTTCTAAAACTCAGGGAATAGTAGGAGAGGCTTCCTGAAGCAAGTGACTACCATGCAGAAATCTAGGAATTATGTAGGTAAAGCAGATAGGGAAGAATAGAACAAAACAAAACAAAACAAAACAAGACAGAAATAGTAGATACCAAAGCCTAGAACCAGAGAGAGAGAGAGTGAAGTATATTTGGCCCTGCTACTCAAAGTGCATGAGCCAGCAGTTTTAGATTCCTCATATAAGTGATATCATATGATCTTTGTCTTTCTCTTTCTGACTTACTTCACTTAGTAGGATAATCTCCAGGTCCATCCATGTTGCTGCAAATGGCATTATTTCATTCTTTTTTATGGCTGAATAATATTCCATTGTGTGTGTATATGTGTGTGTATATATATATATGAACATGTCTTCTTTATCCATTCATCTGTTTTTGGACACTTAGGTTGTTTGCAGCTTTCAATTTAAATAACCACTGTCTATATGCTTCCTTCCTAATGAGGATCAGATGTTTTAGAAGGGTGGAGAAAGGACAAGGGAGAGAGGGTGTGAGGTGGAAGGAGAAAGAGGTAGAAAGAGAAAGAGAGGATATATTTCATATATGCAGATAAACACACATTCTTATGGATCTTGAAGAGTAATCTTAGCTTGAAGATATATACATTCAGCATAACACTATATATAGTGTTCAACAAAACACTAATAACGATGAGAGAGACTTTAACCACCCCCCCATCCCTTTTTGTCACACATGAAGAAAATTAAATTATATGCCCGGGGACACCTATGCAGAGACTGGCAGTTATGAGATTTGATCTCAGATCTCTCTGCTCTCAACCAAAAAATATCACAAAATGTTCAATGAAACACTAGATCTACAAGATGATGACAATTTTTATGAGACAGAGAGTTCCATTGTCACATACATTTGGACAATTCTGTGTTATACAGTGTATAATTGGATCATTTATGGCAGGACTTCTCAGCTTTAATTTAACGCACCAATGGGTTCTGTGCATATCCCAGAGGGCAGCACAAAGTTTTCAGAATTTTCCAAAGTCATTTGTTACAGGGAAACAGTGTTCCACAAGACATACTTTGGTTCCATTGCACCATACTAAGCCTTATCTCTGATTTATACAGAACTTCTCTGTGAGTTTGGTGAGAAAAGAATGTGAGATCTCTCTTCTTATCTCTGGCAACAAATAATAAATTGACTCTAAGCTAGTTACCAGTTATTTCTTTGGGCTTTAACTTTCCCATCTATAAAGTAAAGGGACATATAAGATGGCTTTCCTCTGAGGATTTTATTACCTGTGTTACGTGTTGTGGATCAGCTGTATGAAGAAGGGGACCATGTCAACGTATTTAAGGGGCACGTCTGGCTCTGCCCCTAGCAAGCTGGGTGATCCATAGCAGTTCACAGAGCCTTTCCAGGTTCTGGTGTTTTTACCTGAAAAACAATGAAGTTGAACTACATCGTCTAGTCCAGAGAACCTTGCTTGATAGGCCAAAGCTATATGATTTTACAGAGACTAGACTAGCACTAAAAAGTGATTTAAGAAATAATGAAATATACAAAGTTGATGAATTCAACCTCAGAAAAAAGTGAGACTACAAATGTTTGGAATAATGTTAGCTGTGTAACAGGATGGTGGCCCTTTTTTATGAGAAGGAGGGAAGAAGAGTGAGGAAAATAAAAAATAGGTGTGTAAGTATAAATAGGAAAAGTCAAGTTGCTGTTGTTAAAAGTGTATTGGAAACTTTAGATATTAAGCTTCTCTTTGTCTCCTATCAAGTCACAAATTTTATAACATGAAAAGAGAAAATAATTGAGTAATACTTCTAGATTATTGTTAAAAAACCTTAATACAATTAAAGGATGTATTATCAATTCAAATAAATTGGCTGAGGAAAACCAAGTCCCAACAAATCAAGGTCTAAAATACAAGTTAACAAAATGCAAATACTGCTTGATGCCCTAATTAGTAGTTTACAGAATGGATATTGTTTTCTGATTACAAAAGTAGTACATGTTATTAAAAAGATTAAATAATACAAAAAATGTATAAGAAAGAAAATGAAAATCATCTGTGTTCCCATGAATAATCAGTATTTAGTTATAAATCCTTAGGTTTAGTGTGCCTACTCATAAATATATTTTATATGAGGATGAGTATCCTATTCATAAGAACATATTAAAATTACAGTACAATAAGATCATACTATGTATAATGTTTGATAACAGACTTTATTCACTTAATATATCGTATAGAATTTTTCATATCAATAAATGGAAATCCATCAATAAATGGATTTAAGTAATTTTTATTAGCTAAATGGTATTTTGATGGTATAACATTATATATTTGATCAATCTCTTATGGGTGACGATAAGAGATTATGAAAACATCGTTATATATATTTTAAATATATTTTTATATTTGCATATAAATTTGTATATTTATCTCATTACCTCCTTGCAATAAATTCTTATGGAATTGCTAAGGCAAAGGATATGAACATTTAAAGTTTTGATATGGATTGTTAAACTGCCCACAAGAAAAACTATACAGATTTTATTACCATCAATAATATATGATAGAACTATTTATTTATACCATTTTCAACAAAGTATGTTTTATTTTAATTTTTTAAACTAAAATGCAATTATTGGTATCTAATTATTTAATGAGCTTTTAATCAGCTATCAACATGGTTTAACACCTTTCTGTAATTTTACTGAATATTTAAATTTCTTCTGCAAAAAAGTTTGTTTTATGTCAATTTCTCATTTGGGGTATTCGTCTTTTTAATTTACAAAAGTGCTTTATATATTAATGTTATTGACTATTTGTACATATATTACAAATCCTTTCCTCAGTTTATCACTTATCTTTCGATCCTTTTTACAGTTTTATAATATAAAATATTTTTTTAGAAATAAATATGTCCTTTACAGAAACTTCCATTGATATTATACATAGAAATTCTCAATATAAGATAATAAAAGTCTATATTTATATTTCCTTCAGTTGCTTTATGCATTTTTTCTTAAATTACATTTTTGTAATTTGGAAGCATTTGGAAGGATTTTTTTGATGAGTGAGGCAATGATCAGCCCCATTTTTTCCCCTGCATTACTAGCCAATTGTGCTATTAGAACTTACTTAATAAGTCATTATTTTCGCATTAATTTAAAATGCCTTTTGGGAATTCCCTGGTGGTCCAGTGGTTAAGACTCTGTGCTTCCACTGCAGGGGGCAAGGGTTCAATCCCTGGTTGGGGAACTAAGATCCCACATGCCATGCTGTGCGGCATGGCCAAAACAAAACCAAAAAAAATAAATAAATAAATCTTAAAATGACTCTCAAAATAAAGAAACTATATTTTTATGTAGTTAAATCTATCAATATCTTCCTTTATAATTTCAATTCTGAAAGAAAACTATTTTCTTCTATTAATTTTATGAATTATATTTTACTTTGTTTTCCAACAAGAATTATTTGTAACAAAGGGCATGAAAAATAAATTAACCTTTTTTTGGCCAATATTTACCCAGTATTTCAGCACCATCCACTCTTCTCCCATTGACTTCAAATGTAATCCTTCTTGTACAAGTTTGCTTCTGTTCTTTCTGTTTTGTCTATTCTGTGCCATTATTAAACTTTTAAAATTACTTTGGATTTATAATAAATTTGATATCTGATTGTGTTAATCATAAATAGCTGGTAAGGTCACTCTCATTGTACTTTTTTTTTTCTAAATGCTCATGTCTATTTTCACATTTATTTTTTAGATGAAATTTAGAATCTTTTGTCAATCTACATAAATACAAGTATGGAATAATATACATTATCGAGTGTAGAGACCTTAATGTTAAGCAGGGCTTCCTGACATATTATAGGGAAGTTATTATAAAGAAATAGAAACTTTTAGAGGTAAGCTCTCTGCTTTAGATCAATAGTCAGTCTGAGGAAGAGCGAAGGACACATAACTTTATTTCTGCTATGTTTGCAGTTTTTTTTTTTAAGGAAGCTATCTTCTAATTATATGTATCTCCTAAAGTTTCACTACAAAACTGTTAATAAATATTTGTATACTAAAGCCTGGGTAGCTCTCTGTAGAGTTATTAATGGATGGGTGAGTTTTTGAAAGGGGAGTTAAAATCAGTCCCCCTTTGAGTCTACAGCAGTCAGAATCCTAGGAGAATAGCATATTAAATCCAGCATAACAACAGATTTGTTTTCAAAGACTTTGTGCCTATATATCACAAAATAACACAGAATGTTATTAACACATATCTTACACGACAGTGACAGTCTTTCCTCTTCCTCCTGTCTTACAAACGGAGCACCAGTTGAGCTATTCTTGTAGTTGTATTTAGTTTTGTTTGAGTGCAATAGCTCTTTCTGATGACAACCAGCTTAAGTATAAAAGTAAAAATCAGTGAGAGATTTCTTGTAAGCCAACTAGAATCAGTAAGTCTAGTTAAATTTGTCCCCATGCATCACCTGATTTCGTAAACTAATCAGATGGAATTCTTTTTTAAAGAGTAAAGATTGGGGGTGGGAGGAAGAAGTGTGATGGGCAAGTACAAGATTCTCTTTGACAGATGGAATGGGTAAGGTAGAGATAGTTCAAGGTTAAGGATACTTGCACATTAAATAATTTTTCCCTGTTATATTTGTACAGATTAATAGAATCCTGTCTAGGTCATATCAAGTTGTGGAATTATAACTGGCCCCTGTCAAAGGACCAAGACACTAGTAATTATTTCCATCTTTTACTTAAGGAAAGGAGAGCAGTTTTCTGAAGCACAGCTTGGGAAGAAATAAGACAAAAGATAGGAAGAGATATTAATAGCAATCATTTATTAAGTGATTATTACATTCTACGACACAGTGGGCTAAGCACTTTGTATTCTAAAACAAGAAAACTTTGTGTCAGTATTTGTTTTTATCCCAATTTTTCAAGGAGGAAACAAATAATCAGATAATCAGAACTTAAAGCACATAACTATGAAGTAGTGAATTAATCTTCTAATGTACGGTCTCTGACTCCATATTTATAATAATTTCAATATACAGAATATAGACAAATTAGGGCAATGGAAGAGTAAAAGCAACTATTGTAAAATATCCACAAAAAATTTAGTGAAGAAAAACAGTACTCTTTCTAGTACACATCAAGTGTTCAATATTTTCTCTCTCTGGGAAGTTTCTTTAATCATTACTATTGTTAATCTATTTTATTTTATTTTATGTTTTTCATGTTATGGCTGATATTGAGTTAATTTTTATCTTGCTATATCTTATGAAGAATTGGAAGCTACCTTAAATTATCTTTGTAATGATGAAGGGGTTGTAAACAATTATATTCAATCTTAACAAATCATGTGATTCAATTTACAGAGCATAATTCAGAAATGCTTACTGTTGTATTATTTATAATTTTTATATTCCCTGGTAACCCTTTTTGAAGATGTATTGTAAATCAAGAAGAATCTACTTACGACACTTCCTCAAAATTTCTGAGAAAAATCCACAGTATGTTAAATTCCCTGTTGGGATAGAAGTTCATGTTGTTCATAATCACATATTTGGATATAATCAAGTCAATATGTAAGTGACTTTGAATGTGATCCACTGTGTCTATATTTTCCTTCAAAGGTACAGCAAAGTCTGTTTTCTCCAGAGACAGTCTAGTCAATATCTGTGTCTTGCACAAGCCAGAAATGTGACATCTAGAGATCTGAGTGCCATGGAAGAATGGATTCTTATCTCATTTGCACAGTGCACAAAGATTAGCAGTCATAGTAAGGATGACACTAGCATGAAAAAATCCTTCCTCCTGATTGTAGGCTGGACTTGCCGTTCCATCAGTTCAATACAAATTATTTTTGAGCAATTCCTCCTGCAATTACCTGATTAGCAATCCCAATTGCTTTTCCCTGTTTCGAGGACCTTGATTAAATGATATCCCCTCCTGATTACTTTATCAAGTCCAGCTACTCTGGATTATTGACAGCTCTGTGTTAACTAACTGTGTTTCTTTGGCAAGCCGCCAGGCAAATGGGAAAGCAGCTGTTTCTTGAGATGGGGAGGAGAGAAATGCCAGTTGATAGAGTCCTTATGGCTTTTGCAAGCTGACAGACCATTAGCTGACCTTGACATTGTTTTGGTGGTTGTTAGTGTGTTTGACATCCCTTTGGATTACTGAAGATGGACAACTAGATAGCAGAGGGGTTGATGCTCTGATACAAAACTCCATCCCTTTATAGCTTGTAGAAAGCAGGTGTACTGTGGGTTGTCATAGAGGAGGAAATACACCGCGTTAGCCTACTTTTCACAGAGATCTGACTGCACGGAGGGTCCAGAGTCACAAGGCTTAAATTTGACATTTGCCTTCCTTCCTTGTTGAGCTGAATCATGTGGGAAGGCTGCTGAATGTGCTGATTTTCATCACGTGGCTCCATACAGCAGGGATGGTGATCTTTTTGTATATCTCACTTACAAACACATGGAGGCTTTGACCCAGGGCCATGGATGATTTAAACTTATTCATAATCAGCCTGCCACCATGATCTTTAAATACAGATTATTCCATTTTTAGTTGTTTTTCTTCTCTTTCAAAATATTAATTTCCTTTTTATGTACTGTGTTTTTTTTTTGTTCATTTGTTATTTTCATTTTAAATGGTCCTTAAATCTGAATCTAGGAGAAAATCAGTAGGCAAAAACGTTGGGAAAGAAGGCTTGAGGTGAGTGAATATTATTTAAACAAGCAATGATGTTTGCCTTTTCCTCACACTTAACTCCAGTTACATTTTTTTCTTCTTTTCTTTTCAACAAGCTTCATTTTAGAAAACTTTTGGATTTCCAGAATTATTATGAAGGTAGTACAGAGAGCTTCTGTTTTCACCACACCAAGTTTCCCTTATTATTAATATACTTCATTAGTATGGAATACTTGTCACACTTAATTACCCCAAACTGACAAATTATTGCTAACTAAAGTGCATAGTTTATTCAGATTTCCTTAGTTTTTACCTAATGTCATTTTTCTGTCCCTGGATTCCATCCAAGATACCACATTTTACTTAGGCCTCACGTTTCCTTAAGTTCCTCTTGACTGTGAGAGGTTCTCAGACTTTCTTTGTTTTTTATGACCTTTACAGTTTTGAGGCCTACTAGTCAGGTATTTTGTAGAATGTCCCTACATGTAAAGAGTAATTTTACAGTGGAATAGCCAGAGAAACACTATCACAAGCCAGATGATCAAGGTCAACATCAACAGTTATAAGTCATGTTGATAGTATGTACCCTTGATATGATATAATGCGAATGGCACTTTACCTCTGTGGTTTTCTTCCCCCAAACCCATTACCCTAATCTAATTATGAGAAAAATATCAGATAAATCCCAACTAAGAGACCTTCTACAAAGCACCTGACCAATATATCTCAAAACTGTCAAAACTAATTAACTAATAATAGACAACCTGTACAGAGGAATTTCAAATAATTTATGTAGATATTACATCCTCACTATAGACTCATGAATATTTATTTTATACTTTTGGTTAGCATCTAATGCTACTTTATTTTGTTACTTAAATTGTTGCAATTTGAGCTCTTCCAGTTGACTTTTGTATCCCTGTGCTGTATCCCTATCATTGTTACTGGGTTTTTTTGGGGGGGGGTATTTTATTAACTCCCCAGACTTTTTTAAATTGTGGCAAAATACTTATAAAATTTACCATTTTAACCATTTTTAAGTGTATGGTTTAGTGGGGTTAAGTGTATTCATATTGTTGTGCAACCAATCTCAAAAGTTTCTTATTTTGCAAAACTGAAACTCTATACACATTAAACAACTGTTCCTTCTTTCTTCTCTCTCCAGCCCCTGGAAACCACCATTCTAGTTTCCATTTCTATGTATTTATCTACTCTAGACACATCATATCAATGGTATCCTACAGTATTTCTTTTTATGTGAACAGTTTCCTTAACTTAGTCTAATATCCTCACCATTCGTTTATGTTGTAGCATATGTCAGAATTTCCTTCCTCATGTAGGCCAAGTAACATTCCATTGTATGTACACACCACATTATGTTTATCTATTTATCTGACAATGGAGACCTGGGGTTACTTTCACGTTTTGGCTACTATGAATTACAGTGCTATGAATATGAATGTACAAATTTCTCTTCAAGACCTTAATTTCAATTAATTTGGATGTATGCCCCAAAGTGAAATTGCTGGACTTTCTAATTTTATTTTTAATTTTTTGAGAAACTGACATAATTTTTTCCATAGTAGCTATACCATTTTACTTTCCCATCAAAAATACACAAAGAGTTCCAATTTCTCCACATCCTTGCCAAACTTGTTATTTTGTATTTTGTTTTCTTTTTTGATAGTAGCCATCCTAATGGGTGTGAGATGATATCTCATTGTCTTTTTGATTTACATTTTGCTAATAATTAGTAATGTTGAACATCTTTTCTCATTCTTGTTGGGCATTTGTATATTTTCTTTGTAGAAATGTCTGTTCAAGTCCTTTTCCCATTTTTAAGTCAGGTTATTTGTTTTTTCATTGTTGACTTGTAGCAGTTCTTTATAAATTCTGGGTATTAACTGGTTGTCAGATATATGACATACAAATATTTTCTTCCGTTTCATAGGTTACCTTTTCACTCTGTTAATTGTGGCCTTTGGTGCAGAGTAGTTTTAAATTTTTATCTAGTCCAATTTATCTATTTTTACTTTTGTTGCTTGTGCTTTTGGTATCATATCCAAGAAATCATTGTCACGTCAAATGCTGTGAAGCTTTTTCCCTACCTCTCTTTCTAAGTTTTGTAGTTTTATAAAACTTAAAACTCTTCTTTATAGTTTTAGTTTTACATTTACCTTTTTGACCCATTTTGAGTTTACTATTGTATATGTACTAGTGTAAAGTAATGGTCCAACTGCATTCTTTTGCATGTGGATATCCAGTTTTCCAACACCATTTGTTAAAAAGACTGTCCTTTCCTCATTGAATTGTATTGGCACCCTTGTCAAAAATCATTTGACCATATATGTGAGTGTTTATTTCTGGGCTCTGTTTCCTATTCCTTTGGTCTATATGTCTGTCTTTGTGCCAGTTCCACACTGTTTTGATAACAGTAGCTCTGTAATAAATTTTGAAATCAGGAAGTGTGAAACCTCCAACTTTGTTCTTTTTAAAGATTGTTTTGGCTATTTGAGATTCCATATGAGTTTTAGAATGAATTTTTCTACAAAAAACACCATTGGGATTTTGATAAGTATTGCATTATATCTGTAGCTCACTTTGGTAGTATTGACATCTTAACAATATTAAATCTTCCAATCCATGAATATGGAATGTCTTTCCATTTATTTTTGTCTTCTTTAATTTCTTTCGGCAACATTTTGTGGTTTGAAGTGTAAAATCTTTTGTCTCCTTGATAAGGTTTATTCCTAAGTATTTTACTCTTCTGATGCTATTGTAAATTGAATTGTTTTCTTAATTTCCTTTCGGATTGCTCCTTGTTAGTATATAGAAACAGCTGATTTTTGTGTCCAATAACTTTTAAGACTAATTTAGCTCATAGATTCAGAAAACAGGTTTAGAATTATAGGGCTCTGTTTCTCTTGTAGTTTGCCTGAAGAGGAATCTATAACCTTATCATTTTGAGTTCAGGGTTCTTTCACTCACAAACATGACTCAGCATCTAATTTATTTAAGTCAGTTCTTGCCTTAAGGACTTCCTCTCTTACCAACTTGCTTTCAGTCTCAGAAGAATGGAAATGCTTGTCTGTCTTGGTAATGGGAAAGAAAGAGACCAGGTAAGTCTCATCTTGTGGGGCAGATTCCCTGAGATAGTGATAGTGTTATTGCTATTGATAGGAAACCTTGTATCACACAAGCCAATTAGAACTTAGTTGTTAAGAACATGGTTTTGAGATTAGAAAAATCTGGTTTACTCTAGCTCCAAGATTTACTAGCCATGAAAACTTGTTGAATTTCTTACTATCACTGAACCTCAATATACTTATGTTTTTAAAATGGTGAAAATACTAATACCTACCTCCTAAAGTTCTTATGTGCTTGAATCACTGAACACACATGAAGTGCTTAGTATAAGAGCAGGTATATAGAGTACAGTGCCTTGTGTTAGTTGCTCTCATGTTTGTCACCTGGTCAATTTTCAGGTAACACAATGAATTTAGTGTTTAACACTAGAGTTTTTCAACTATTACTGAATGCAATAGAAAGAAATACTACTCTCAACTGGAAAATACAGCATTTTTCTTGTGGGGTGGTGGAAAGGATTTGTACTAGAAAGCGTGATGAGATACCCATATTTCCTAGTCTTATTTTTTTATTTGAAAGTGGGTTGAGAAAGATCAACCATGGCAAGGGGGCTCTGCAAGGATAGCATATGTGTATCAGGGGGCAGAATGTGATGTGTGATACAGAATTCATAATCTAAAATGATTAGAAATTCAGATACCAAATTTCACAAACTGGCTCCATTCCAACTCTCCTGAATGTGTGCCTGAATCCAAATAGCATCATTAAAGAGAAAAGAACAGCAAAACTGTGAAATGTGCAGTTTAATGAACTTCCCAAATATAGGACCTCAAAAACCAGCTCTAAATGAAATAGATACAGGCATGTTAAATGAAATTCTATCTTCTAACACGCTGAAAGCCACTTGTCCAGAAGTCCTCCTACATCCAATATGCTTGGGATTTTTCTTAGCAAATGTGTATCACTTCAGATGAAAATAGTTGAAATGGAAACAAATGGGTAAAAAAGCAGAATTAGAGAAGTGAGCAGATGGTATGTAAGTATAATGATGATCCAATTGTACCATATTATAGATGAACTATCACAGAATCTCGGGGGAGCTTCTGGCCAAACACTTGAACATAATGGAGAAAAGCTCTACTTGTATCTTTCTTCCTTTTATTTTTCACAATTTAAGAAAATTGCAAACAAATGCAACAACTTTTACTAGAAATCGTTAACACAGAACAGCTACTCATGCAACACATCCTTCTTAATGTCTTCCACTGGAAATTGAAAAAAGCCAAGTAACGCTTGGTCAGAATGAGATATCTAAATACTATTTGCATGAAACTTACAACATATGGGGCCAATCATTGAAAGGACCTTTAGAACAGCAAGAGAGCACAGCACTTTCCCTTTCCTGGTTTCTCAGGGAAGTCATGCATTTCATCTCCCTCTGTTGCAGTATAGTTTTCTGGCATATTTTCTAATTTCCTCAAATTGTTGGTGGAAATTGCTTCAAACCACTTTGTTATCTCTCTCAGATGTTCTCATTGAAACTGAAATAGATGTGTCATCTGCAATCATTTAACAGTTTTTAAAAGCACTGCTGTTAGAACTTCACAACATAATTTTGCATTCAGTTTAAGCCCTTTCAACTAGTTTGAACCACAAGCTGAGACAGTTGCAAGGGCCCAAAGATGTTTTATTAGTCTGAACATCAAATTAATTTCAATTCTGTTCAGCAAATATTTCCAGAACATCTACAGTCAGCTTAGAACTGAGTTATGCATGCAGAAGGGCTCCACATTCTTGGAGAGCACTGAAATATCCATGCATGGAGAAATCTGTTGAGCCTGAACTGTTCACATTACAAGGTGTTAGAAGAAAACATTAGTGGCTGTTCGCTGAATTCTTAGTTATAAGAATTGGCACAATTCAAATGTCTATAATATTAAATGAGGAATTTTGAGGATCACTGTAAAAAGAGGGTTTCTCAACCTCAGCACTACTTATCTTATGGTTCAGACAGCTTTTTGTTGTTGATATTGGAGGGAGCTATCCTTTGCGCTGAAGATTATTTATTAGCCTTCTTGGCCTCTATCCACTACATGCCAATAGCACTCATCCTGAATTGTGACAACCAAACATGTCTCCAGACTTTTCTAAATGTCTCCTGAGGGGCAAAATCATCTCTGGTTGAGATGCTGCTGTAAAAGATATATCCTTTATCTTCAAAGAGTTTTCTACTCAATGGGAAAAGAAATAGTACACTTATTAAATAGTTAAGTCAGTAACAGTATTAAGAAGATGATTCAATGCTAAGTGGGACAGCCAAAACATACTATAAAATTTAAGAAGAGGTCCTTGAGTCAATTAATCTGGTTTCTTACTTGGAGGACTTCAGATAACACCACCAGTTCACTCTCACAACTCTCATACTGTACATAAGTTTTCCTTCTCATAAAATTTTCATCCATTCTTTTTGGTATTACCTACTGACTAACAATTACTTATCAGATGGTAGTATAATTAGAAACATCATGGTACTACTGCTTCTAGTCAAATTTTCTATTTGTTGTATGATATCTTGCTTCATTTTTGACTCTTTTCCTATGCTAATTTTTTTTGGAAATTCTAAATTGGGAATCTAAGTAAAGTGAACTGGAGGTAGTGCTTATGCTACTCTTCTTTAGTTGGAAATTATAAAGTCAAATATCTAATATTAAAGAGGTAGCCTATGGAGTCTAGAGTTCACTCTAAGAAAATAGCGGGTAATCATTGACATCACTGACCTTCCATAACCATGACTGTATATCATTCACCCATTAGATATTTATTGAAGACTTATTGTGGAAGACATTGTCCTTCCCATCCTTCTTGCAATTTAAAGGCAAAGTCTCTTTTCCTTGTTAAAAATGGAAACTACAAGAATCTCAGTTCCTTGTTTCCACTGAAAATAGAACATGATACAGTCTTGAGTCTCTGACAGGAAGCCTGTAAGAGCTGGTGGATATAAGTTTTCTGGGAAAGATTGAATCTGTGATGAATAAGAAACTGTTAGAAGTAGCTCTCCTTCTCTTTGGCCATGGTTGTATGAGGATGTAATGCCTGGAGCTGTGGCAGCCATCTTGGGGTGATGAGGGGATAGTCATATAATGATAACAATGTTCTGTGAATGGCAGAAATGAAAAATGAACAGCCCAAAGTTCTTGGTGACATAACTGAGTGGCTGAATTCTTTAATCCTGTATCTGTCTGCCATCACACTTCTTTTTAGGGAATATTATAAATGTTCTTATTTAAAAAGCCTCAATTAGCTGTGAATTGCTGCTAAAGAATTTCTCAGATAATATTTTCTAATATATTAAAGCCTCTATGCTAAAAAGCATGTAGAGTTTAAAACCAACCAACCAAACAAACAAAAAGAATGACAAATCCTGTCCTCAAGAAATGTATTTTGACATTATTTGGGACATTCTGTTTCCAGAATATATAATATGTCATTATAATATTAACATTTAACCTAGAGTGGACATAGGTAACATAGTATTTTGTCAACCTGATCTTGCCATGTCTGTTATGTATTAAATTGTGTCCCTACCAACAGTATGTTGAACTCCTAAATCCTAATTCCTCAAAATGTGACCTTATTTGGAGATTAAGATCTTTTCAGAGGTAATCAAGCTGAACTGAGATCACTAGAGTGGACTCTAGTCCAATGTGACTAGCATCCTTATAAAAAGGGGAAATTTGGACAGAGATACCCAAGGAGGGAAGACAGGTGAAGAGATGTGGACAAAAGATAGCTACCTACAAGCCAAAGAGAAAGATCTGGAAGAGATACTTCCCTCACAACCTCAGAAGGAACCAACCCTGCTGACTCCTTGATTTTGAACTTCTAGCCTCTAGGACAATAAATTTCTGTTGTTTAAGCCATCTTTTGTGATTCTTTGTTACAGCAGCCCCAGCAAACTAATACAATGTCCAAATCTAAACTCCTCATATCCTCTCCAAACCTGCTCCCTTAATCATTTTCCCCATCCTAGTTAATCCTTCCAGCTCCATTCTTCCAAAGCTCTGGCAGGAAACCTTGACATCATCTTTGACTACTTCTCTCCTACTCTATATCCAACCATCTGAAACATGCTTTTGGATCTACTTTAAATTTACTAGAATCTCCATGTTTCTCACTGCATCCACAGCCACTACCCTAGTCAATGTCACTGTTATCTTTTTAGTTGATTACAGCCAAAATTGTGGGGTTGGTATCTTTTAATGTCATTGAAGTTCTTTTCTTTCTTTTTTTTTTTTAAAGATAAGTCATGACTCTGTTTAAAACCTCCAATGGCTTCTATAGGACACAAGTAAAAGTCAAAGTTGCTGACAATGCCCTATTTGATCTTGCCATCATTACCTCTCTTACTTTTCTCTTATTACACTTTCACTCGCCTAAGACCTAGTGGCATGCTGGTTGTTTTTTGTGCTTCCAGGCATTTGCATTTGAAATTACCATTCTTCTGCTTGAATAATTATTTCCTCCAGATATTTGCTTGACTACTTTTTTATCTCCCTTAGGTATTTCATTTGAGAAGATCTAATTTTCCTAATGAGATCTTCCCTGACTGTTTTTTTAAATATGTAACTGTTCCCCTCTCTCAAACCCAGACATAACCTACTCTTTTCTTGCATTATTATATTTGTTCCAATGGGATTTGTTGCTATTGATCATATTATTTATATTTTTTTCCTTATTCATTTTCATTGATGTCTGTTTCCCTTACTATAATGCAAGGATTTTTGTCTATTCTGCTTACTGCTCTATCTCTAGTGACTACAACAGTGCCTAAGATATATAGAAACTTAAAAAAAAATTGTGCAATAAATATAGGAATGAACAAGAACTCATTTTACTACCATGTCTTACAAAACTAGGAGTTCCAGGAGATTTGGAATCATCAAAAAGTTCTTTTGCTTTGCATCATGCTTGGAAAATTAAAATTCCTTATAGTATATGTATAATGTTTTAATGCCAGTGAGTGAATTTTTAAGTACTTACTATATGTAAGTCTCTGTAATATAAACTCACAGCACCAGATTTAAGACTATGTACATATTAGGGGGTTAGTAAAATTTTGTTTAGGGAGTGGACCAAAAGCACGATGCTTTATTACCTTAAATATCACACTCCATGACTATCTGAGTGAATAAGAGAAGGGAATGTTATTGTTTTTGTTGTTTTTCCTCTTTCTATCAGGGCTTGTTCCTAGGACAATGGGGTTGAAAGTTATCTGAATAGAGGGTCACGTTAGTAAATAGTTTCCAGTCTTTCGTGATATAAGTAGAAGACCTAAATTTTGTTGCTACATAGTTAGTTTTATCTCACTGAGGGGAGATAAAATAAATTGGTGTATATTTTTAGATTTTTACAATAATAGAATTTGTTTGCGACCCCTCTGAACATGAATAAAAATCTCTATCTTCCATTGGTTTCTGGCAAATACATTATTTAGAGATATTTAGCATATCAACGGTAAGCATTTTGCATGAAAGTCACATATATTCCTTTTTCATCTGTCTTATGCTTGACATTTAAGCTCTGTGACTTTTAAGCCCTGATTATCTGGAATCAGCCATCAGAGGAAATGTCCTGAGGGAATTCTGGTAATGGTCATGAACTTAGGTTAATTTACACCCAAACCACCAAACACAGGTAGATTTTTAGCCTTGTTTTTTTAAGGTTTCCCAGCCAGCGTCAGAAAATCTACAAGGGCCTACTTTCACTCTTGAGTTTAAATCTTGCCTTTAAAAAATCTATATCTAGCTTAAGTCATTCTTGCTAAAGGTAAATTTATTTTCTACTGTTTAGTCCTTAGTGGATATGGGTGGGCAATGTCACAGGAAGAAAAAAAAAAAGGTACTTCAGGATTATACACAAGGCACGAAAGCAAACTTTCAAACTACAAACTTCTGGCAAATAATAGCCATAGAAATTCTTATCAGAGATTTTTGTAATAAAAATATTATAACTCTTTTTTGAGTAAATCTATATAGTCATAAAGCAGGGATTTTGAGTGTTTCTTCTCTCTCTCTCTCTCTTTAATAAATTTTAAGACCATGACTTTTGTGTGATAATTAGTAATGGAGGGGGATTTATTCCCTTAATTCTTTCTACAGGCTGCTGGTTTCCAGGCTAATCATTGTAAAGCACAGTTTCTCTAAAACCTTCAGTAGCTCCCCATTATTTATATAATATAATCCAAACTTCTTAGCTTGGCACTCCTGCCTATCTTAGGTCAGATCCCCTAGAAATAAATATGAGATAAGAATTCTTCTGCAAATAAATGATTAAGGAGATTTTTTTTAAAAATTGAAGTAGAGTTGATTTACAATATTTCAGATGTACAACAAAGTGATTCAGTTTTATATAGATGGATAGATAAGTTATCTATCTACCTATATATATATATAAAACTTACCTTGTTCTTTTTCATTATAGGTTATTACAAGATATTGAATATAGTTTCCTGTGCTATACAGTAGATCCTTATTGTTTATCTATACTATATATATAAATCTGTTAATCCCAAATTCCTAATTTATCCCTCCCCCCTTCCCCTTTATTAACCATAAATTTGTTTTCTATGTCTGTGAGTCTGTTTCTGTTTTGTAACTAAATTCATTTGTATCATTCAAAAAACTTTTTTAGATTCCACATATAAGTGATGTCATATGATATTTGTCTTTCTCTGTCTGGCTTACTTCACTTAGTATGATAATCTCTAGGTCTATTCTTGTTGCTGCAAATGGCATTTTTCATTCTTTTTTATGCCTGAATAATATTTAAGGAGATGTTTTTAGCAGAAAACTGTAAGAAAGAGAAGGAAGCAGGAGAAAATAAAGGAAGAAGTTAAGCAAAGATGTGGTTTCAGCTGACATCTAACCTTAGCCTGATCCCATGGGGAGCTCTGAAGTGTAAATGGCACCAGTGAGTTTTCCATCTTGAGGTAAGGAGACCACCTTTTATACCTGCAGGCCATCACAAATACTGCAGATCCTAGGCATTTTCAGCTGAGGTGGCTCCCTTTAGCCATGGGCAATTTTCCAGAGATTGGTGAGGCTGTGAGCCTTTATCGTCAATAGTCATGCCAGCTAGAGGATGAGTGCACCAAACTAGTAAAGGGAATCTGTGTGGGGGGACCACTAATAGGATCTAGTACACAGGCTCCCATGATCTGGCTTCAGTCTTATATACCATTTCTCCCCTTGTTTATATTTTTCTCTGTTGCTTTGTAAAACATTTATTTCCCTCTCCTTTCCTTTTATAATATTAGGATTTAAGGATCTACCACTTCTTTACCTTCTCTTCAGGGAGCTGGATGATGGTTCACTCTAAGATTCTCTAGACAACTGGGAAACCACTATAAGACTCTCTACACATTAATTAAACTACACATGTATCTGGGTTAGATCCTCTTGGCTGTGTACTTGATAACCATTCCCCTCTCTTTTCTTCCTTATGGACAAACTCATGCTCCATTACAGAGGCTGGAGATGCTGGATAATCTTTTCCTAGGCCCCCCCTGTTTCCAACATGAGTGGTTTCTTCTACTTCTTTGGGTGTCTACAAATTCCACCAATATTCCGCTCACATGCCCTTTTCATAGACTCACAAGGAGCAAAGTTCCCCTCAGCGGCAGAGTTCCATACCCACCACCCTTTGTTTTTGTGTGTTTGGAAGAGAAAGATGGGGAATTAGAATCAGAGTGACAGATTATCGTTAAGACCATTTCTATTTCTAAATATATGCCATTACCTTAAAGGTATTTGGAAATAATTTACTAGATGCTAAGTGTTTTTGATAATTTTGTCATATGTATATTTGTTTGGTGTCCCTGGGGAATGACATAATTGTGTGTTAAACATGATTAACTGCATATCTCAAGAGATATATGAAAGAAAATCAACTACTCCAGAGGAAATTAAGATAAAAGATAGGATGGGGGCATAGTTACATGGCTTGTGATATTTTGTGTGTGTGTGTGTGTGTGTGTGTGTGCGTGCGTCACCTTAGACAGAGGTGCTCCAGTCCAGTTTGGCTTGAAATTTTCTTTACAAAGCCTTTAGTCAATGTAGAACTTGGTGGGGTGTGGGAATTGAGAGGAGGTGTCTTCTGGTGCTCTTGTGTTCCATCTGACTTGGCCAGCACAGCTGATTTATGCACTGGCTCCAAAGATGTATTTTTGAACCAGGAAGGGTTGCCTTACATAAGCTGAGTACTTGCCTTTCCCCCAAATCCCTTCAGAAGGGATATGTGGAGAATGGGCTGGGGGTTTATTTTCCTCTCAGATGTATAATTATTCATGCTTTCTTTATAGTCACTCCAAGAACCTAATTTTTGGAGACTTAATTCCTGCATTGTGGCTATATAAATGACAAATGACCACAAGTTTAGCAGCTTTATGATCTCACGGTATCTGTGAGTCAGAAGTTCAGGCACAGGTGGCTCTATTGGTTCCACGCTTAGAGCCTCAGAACATGGTTGTGTCCCTGTCTGGAGGCTATGGGGGGAAATTCATTTCCAGGCTCATTGAGTCCAGGTTACTGATTGAATTCAATGCTATGCAACTGTTGGCTGAAGGCTGTTCTCAGTTTCTAGTGGCCACTTGCATTTGAAGGGCTGTGGCCTCCTTCAAGTCAACAATGGAAGGTTAAGAAATTCTTTTTACACTTCTAATTTCTCTGGCTCCCCTTCTGCCTCATCTCACCTGCCTTCCTCTTCTGCAACATCTGCCTTCTGACTCCAGCTAGAGAAATTTCTCTGCTTTTAAGGATTCACATTAGATTAGGCTCACGTGGATGTTCTAGTTTCATCTCCTTATCTTAGGATTTATAACCTTAATTATTACAATTGGAAAGTCCCTTCAAAAAAGTACCTAGATTAGGGTTGAATAACCATGAGATGGGGGTTTTGGGGGACATCTCTTTATAATTCTGCCTACCACAGTGGCATAGTTTGGAATTTAATTCAGTGTGAATTTTAATGCTTATATATGCGTGAGAAACTCTCCTTCCTCACTGATTCATTCATTTACTCCTTTATCAATTATCAATATTTCTGGAATGCCTGTGTATTATTTACCAGGCACTGATCTAAGCACCAAGAATACAATAAGGAGTGAGACTAGAACTGTGTTATCCAAGATGGTAGCCACTGGCCACATACACGGTCATTGCAAACTTGATAGTGGCTAATGAGACTGAGGAACTAAATTCTCAATTTTAATTTATTATAACTGATTTAAATTTAAATATCCTCATGTGTCTGGTGACTACCAGGTTGACAGTACAGATAGTATATTTTGATCATTGCAGAAAGTTCTATTGACAATGCTATGCTAGACAGAAAGTCCCTGCCCTCCTGTAGTTTATATTCTAGTGTGAAGTTGACAAATTTTTTTCTGTAAAGGGCCCAATAGTAAATATTTTAGGCTTTATTGGCCAAATGGTTTCTTTTTCAAATACTCAACTTTGCCATTGTACCTGAGAGCTGCCATAGACATCCATAGACGTTCATGAGCATGGCTATGTTTTCCAATAAAATTTGATTGACAAGAATAGGTGATGAGGCAGATTTGTCCAGTGGGCTGTAGTTTGCACATTCTGGTTCTAGTAGATGATTCCCTATTCATTTATCTTCTGGCTGTTGCTAGATCGTCTCTACTTTTGCCATGAGCTTCACTTTTCCTACTAGGCCAAGTACTCTAACATCATTTTATTCAACATAAACCAGCCTTTATTAGTGTGCTAAGGCTTCCATAACAAAATACCAGAGACTGGGTGGCTTAAACAACAGAAATTAATTTTCTCAGTTCTGGAGTCCAAGGTCAAGGTGTTGGCAGGTTTGGTTTCTTCTTAGTCTTCTTTCCATGATATGCAGATGGCTGCCTTCTTGCTACGTGTTCATATGGTTGTCCTTCTGTGTGTGTTTATTCGTGGTGTTTCTCCATCAAATTTCCTCTTCTTATAAGGACACCAGTCAGATTGGTTTAGGGCCCATCCTAATGGCTTCATTTTTAACTTCTTACCTCTTTAGAGGGCTTGTCTCCAAATACAGTTATATTATGAGGTTCTAGGAGTTAAGGCTTCAACATACGAATTTTGGGGGATACAGTTCAGCCCATACATAACAAGCTTTAAGTTTTAATATGGTGCTTTTCAAACTTGCCCAAAGTTAGGACCACTTGAGAAGTTAGGTCCTTTTTAAGCGATTCACTGAGTAAATTGGCAGTATGGCCTGGGAGTTTAGATTTTTAAAGTTCCCTGGATAAGAATGATGGTCAACCAGGTTAGGAGCTATTGTTCTATCATGTATCTAAATGCTGCATACCAAGAAATCCAGACTAATGTGTGTGACGCACCATATGTGACTCTTCAAAGGCATGGTGTTTGCATCTTTATGCACCAATTGTAAAAATTAATTCAGTTTAATTCTTCTCAAGCATTTTTCTGACCTATGATAGTTTCAAACAAGCCAGCAGTCCTCAAAAAAGGATTGACTCTTCAGGGAATGGTGCCAGTACTCCAGGATGAAGTAGATTCCCTCCATCTGATTTTCTGCAAGTGATGCTGCTTATGTATATAAAAATGATGATGATATTTCAGATAAGAACACCTAGTCTATACATTTCTAAAAAGAAAAAAAAATCTTTGAAATTATAAGTACCATTAAATTCTAAGTACCATTAAAAATTATGAATAATTGAAATCCTTAGCATGCTGTAAGGAGCCCAAGACCAGGTAAACCCAAGCTGTCTGTTCTGCTTCACTTCCTGCCATCCTTATGTAGGATTGCTATGTTATAATCAACGAGTGCTTTTCACTCTGCTTGTGTGCATGATTTCCTCTCTATGGAAAGTTCTTTCCCTTATATTATGCCTTTTTAAAATGCTTCTATGATTTTGGTGTCTTCTCTACATCACCAGGCGGAATTATTTATTACTTCTGCTTATTGCTATTTACACTCTAATACTGTAAATATTCTGTTTATGTGTTTCTGCTGCTCAACAAATCAAAGATGTCTTCTGCCATCCCTTATCTCCACATCCACTGTAGACACTGATAATCAATTATGGCACTTCTTCCTGCTTGGCCTATGTGGGATGGCTACACAGTTCACCAAATTACTCTAGGGAACCACCACTAACTGACTATTTGGCTTGGGAGATTATAAATGCTTGCCGGTAAGTCATTGAACTGTCTCTGAAGAGTAGAGATTGACAGATGGTCAAAACCTGACAAATATTAATTGGATTAAGGGAAACAACCTAAAAGAGGGCAAATATGGCTTTTTCAAAAAAAATAACCTTTTAATTTATTTGTAGATTCATGTGCAGTTATAAGATATAATATGGAGGGATCCCATGAACCTTTTACGCAATTTAGTTCAATGGAAACATCTTGCAAAACTATGGTACAATATCACAACCAAGATATTGACATTGGTGCAATTAAGATACAAGAAATTTTCTATCAACCCAAGAATCCCTCATGTTGCCCTTTCATAGCCACTCACACTTTTCTCCCATACCCACCCCCTCCTTAATCCATAGCAACTACTGATCTGTTCTCCATTTCTATAGCATTTGTCATTTCAAGAATGTTATATAAATGTAAGATATATATATCTTACAGTATATAACTTGGGATTGGCCTTTTTCACTCAGCATAATTCTCTGGAGATTCATTCAGGTTGTTTCTGTGTCAATAGTTTATTCTTTTTTGTGAGTATTGTTCCATGGTATGGATGTACCACAGTTTGTTTAATCATTCACCCATTAAAGGACATATGAGTTGTTTCCGGTTGTGGAATATTAGGAAGAAAACTGCTATAAACAGTAGTTTACATGACTTGTGTAAACACATGTCTTCATTTCTCTAGGATAAAAGCCTAAAGGTGCAATTGGCTGGGTCATAAAGTAGTTGCATATGATAGATTTTTGAGAAACTGCTAAACTGTTTTCCAGATGGCTATACTATTTTATATTGCCACCAACAATGTATGGATAATGTTAGTTTCCCCATATCTTTCCCAGTATTTGGTGTTGTCAATATTTAAAATTTTAACCATTCTGATAGGTGTGTAACTACATCTCATTGATGTTCTAATTTGCATTTCTCTAATGGATAATGATATTGGAAATCTTTTATATGCTTATTTGCAATCTGTATATCATGTTTTTGACCATGTTTTCATGTTTTTGACCATATTCTAGTTGGGTTGTTTGGTTTCTTTTGCTGTTGAGTATTGAGAGTTCATTATATATTCTGGATAGGATGATTATCAAGGTTTATGGTTTGCAAATATTTTCTCCCACTCTGTATCCTGTCTTTCGATCTCATTAACAGGGTCTTTCAAAGAGCAAATCTAGGAATACCGGGGAATTTTCTTAACTTAATAAAGATCATCTGCAAAAACTTTATAGCTCACATTACACAGTGAAACCACATAGACATGGAGATTTCTGTTTCAGGGATTTTTAAATTACAAATACAATTTCCTTAATAGTTATAAGAATTAGTCAAATTACCTATTTCATAGGGGGTGAGTTGTGATTTTTCTTTTTTTTTTGAGAAAGTGATCCATTTTCTCTAAATTTTAAAATTCCTGTGTATTTTAAATTTTAAAATTCCTGTGTAGAGTTGTTTGTGGTATTCCTGAAGTATCCTTTTACTATCTTCAGGGTCGTGGTTATATCTCCTGTTTTACTTCTGATATTGGTAACATGTGTGTTACCTCTCTCTTGCACTCTTTTTTTTTTCTGTGTCAGTCTTATAGTAGGCTTGGCAATTTTACTAAACTTTTCAAAGAACCAACTCTTTGCTTCATTGATTTTCTCTATTGTTTTTCTGTTTTCAATTTTATTGATTTCTACTTTTTATTATTTCCTTCCTTCTGTTTGCTTTTAGTTTTTTTATGATCTTCTGTTTTCTTGGTTTTTGAAGTAGAAGCTTGAATGACTAATTTCAATGTTTTCCCCTTTTCTAATTTCCTTTAGTGCTACAGATTTCTCTCTCAGCACTGCTTTATCTGTGTCCTACAATTTGATATGTTGTATTTTCATTTTCAATCAGTTAACTGTATTTTTTAATTTCCTTTGAGAGTTCTGTTTTGATAATGCATTATTTAAAAGTGCTTGTTTATTCATAAAACATTTGGACATTTTTGTTATCTTCCTGTTATTGATTTCTAGTTTCATCTCACATATTTGAAGAATATAGTCCAGACACAATGGAATTCTTTTAAATTTTTTGTTTTGTTTTATGGCCCAGGATGTGGTCTCTCTTGCTTGAAAAGAATGTGCATTCTGCTGTCAGATGGAGTGTTCTATAAATGTTGATTAGATCCGGTTGGTTAATGGTGTTTCTAAGTCCTGTATCCATGCTGACTTTTTATCTAGTTGTTCTGGCGATTGTTGAGGTTTTCAAGTATAAGGTTTGTCTATTTCTCCTTTCAGTTCGATCAGTTTTGGTTCACACATTTTGCAGCTCTGTCGTTTGGCTCATATGCACTTGATTGCTATGTCTTCTTGGGGGACTGACACTTTTCTGATTATGATAATGCATTATGGCATTATAATAATGCCACTCTGGTAATATTCTTTGCTCTGAAATCTACTTTATCTGATATTAGTAGGCACACTCTTGCTTTCTTCAATCAGTGTTTGCAGGGTGTATCTTTCCCACACTTCTGCTTTCAACCTGCTTATATTGTTATATTTGAAATAAGTTTCTTGTAGATAGCACATAGTTGGATCATGTTTTTAAATATGATCCACCAATCTGTCTTATAGTTGGTGTATTAAGACTATTTACATTTAATATAATTAAATGTTGGGGCTTAAATCTGCCATTTTATTTTTTGTTTTCTATTTGTTTTTTCTGACTTTTTTCCTCTGTTTTTTTTTTTTCTTTCCTTTTGGTGAACTACTTGAACATTAAAAAAATATTTTGATTTATATATGGTATTTTTGAGTATCTCTTTGTGTGTCTTTTATAATGGTTGTTCTCGGTATTACTTTTTATACATAACACAGTCTACTAGTGTCACCATACTACCAGTTCAAATGAAGTATAGTAACCTTACCTCATCTCTGTATCCTTGCCTATTTAAAATATAATTGTCATAAAGAGTCCCTTTACATACATTTAGAAACACATCAGACAGTGTTATAATTTTTGCTTCAACCATGAAACAATTTAGAAGACTCAAGAGAAGAGAGGTATATTTTTAAGGATAGCATATTCATACACATCCACAATACCTAAATAAGGGAGATCATGTTATTCAGACTTTTGACAAACATTAAGCAAATATATTTTATTTTCAATAAGATTATTTAAGGACTCATTTTTAATTTTTTTAGGAGAAAATCTGAGGAAATGGCAATGAATTAAAGGAAGAATTATAAAACTCTCACTGAGCATTTAAAACCTCTCCTCAAAGCTGTGAGTAATCACCATGAGAACCTGCTGGCATCATTGCATGTATCTCATATTATTAATTGCTTTGTGCCTATTTGCCCTTATGTTTGGTTGTGCTGATTCTAACAATGATCCCCTTGGAGAAGAAGCCTCTTCATACAAAAAATGCCGTGTAGAAACACTAAAACAAAGGGAAAATCTTCATACATTCCATGAAGCAATGTTATATGTACCTTCTCCATTACACAAAATATACCTCAATTCACAACTTCTGAACTCAGTATAGTCAAGGGTTTCTCAACAGCAGCACTATTAACATTTTGAGACAGATGATTCTTTTCTGTGGGGACCTGTCCTGTGCATTAGAAGATGTTGAATGACGTCTCTAACGTCTACAAGCAGATGTCAGTAGCATCCCTTACCCCACTCCACTTACAACAAGCAAAAATTTCACCAGACATTTCCAAGTGCCTTCTAGTGGGCAATATTGCCCTTGATTAAGAGCTGCTGAAGTAGGCAAAAATGGGACATCTGAAGTTTGTCCTCTTTTATTTATCCCTGTTCTCTGCTTTTTATACTTTTTTCTTTCAGCTCAGTGATCAGCCACTACTCATGACAAGCAGAGTGTCTTCTTATCCTCTTCCCCTCTGTCCACTTATAAACACAGAGAATTCATTTATTTGTTCATTCCTACATTCACTTGTACAATTCTCACTATTTGGGCATGTGTTTGGCTCCAATTGGCAGACTTAATATCCTTTGGGGAGGCTGTCTTTACCAATAAAACACCTTTAGGTAGCCACATCTACCAGGTCAACCTGTCATCATTGGCAAACAGAGAGCCCAGGCCGTGCTTTCTTTTTAAATTGAATATATTTTAATTTATTGGTAAAATTGGCCCTGGAAAGAGCCTCTATCTTAGACTTTGTACAGTGAAATTTTACTAGGACACATTATTATTGCCTAAATTATAAATCTCAGACAGTATACTTCAGTGTCCAAATGATAAGTACATAAAATTCTTAACCCAATATTTGAGCCTCAAATAAAAACTAACTGCATTATGTTATCACTGATGGTTACTTTACAATTTTTCTTTCATTTACTTTTTTCCTTTATTTTTCTTTATTTATTTTAATTTTTTTAATTGAAGTGTAAATAACCCACAGTATTATGTTAGTTCCAGGTGCTGAACATAGTGGCCCAATAGTTCTATACATTACAAAATGATCACAGAGTGTTTTAACATCTGGGAAATTTTGATGTCATCTTGAAACACAGAGTTTCAAGACAGCTGAATTAAAATTTTTTATTTGTATGGCATTTCAGAAATTAAGTAACAGACAAAAGGAGATGGGAGGTGTAGTAACTCATAGTTCATGATTTTTACCTTAATATTTATCAAAAATTTTTTATCTGAACAATAGTTTCAAAATACGTTCATATAAGTAAGGCAAAGAAAAAAAAAAGGTTCCATGATCAGATGAATTTAGGAATATACATAGTTAAGCAAGACTCTAACTCAGAACTTTTTATGCACTACTATATAAATATTAGGAAGTATACACCGTGTATCTATTTAAACCATAGGGCCTAAACATATTGAATCTATTTATTTCCTAATCATTTTTAACTATAACACCCTTTTCTCTTCATTGAATATGTTATGTGCTCAGTAGTTCTCAGATTACCCTCTGGGAAACTCTATACAACTTAGTTTGAAAATAGATGCTTTGCAAACTTTGGCCTAGTTTTTTCATGTTTTACTCTGGGAGGATAAAAAAAATGTACACGCACACAAATAATTATTTTACATAGCAAAATATAGTTAATAGTCTAATGGAACAAACTTCATAGAAGGGAGAGAGTTTTTTTGGCTTTAAGGGCAAAGGAAATCATAAAATTTATTAGGAGGAGGTGGTACTTGAGCTACGATTTTTGGTGGGCGGGATATGGAACAAGTTCTATGACAAGGCAGTCCATAGGTGATTATAAGTGTGGTCAGTCCAAATTGGACAGAATTTGAGAAAGTCATGGGCGGCATTTCTTACAAAGTTCTTTTGGTTGCAATTAAGACACCCTACACACTAGTTCAGACTTTTGAATTTCTATAGGCAATTGGAGCAATGGAAGCATTTTGAAGATGTGAATCATGTGCAGAGTCATCTTTCAAGAGCGTAAATCTAACCACTGAGTACAGAATAAAGTGAAAGAGTTAAAAAAAAGGGACTAAAAAAGGGACAAAAAAATTTGAAGCACATAATTAAAAATGAAGTGGGGTATGGAGTAAGGCTGGTGAGGATAGAAAACTACAGCTTTCCCATTCCATAACATGGTTTACATAGATAGATGTTAATTATAATTCTTACTCTCCTTCAGCCATCATTTTAAGTTAAATGTTCTCCTTTCAAAAATTAGAAAACTCAGAGCTTTGTCAGTATAGCTCATACTTATGCCTTAAGTCTTGTCTTCCACAATTACCCCTTCCTTCCTGGTTATTGCAATTTTAACTTCCCCTGAAACCTTGCCAAATTCTGGACTCTCTTCATTCCTCTATTCTTAATGTACTTAAATTTTTTTTTTTTTTTTCCTATGGCACGTATCACCTTGTAACATAAAATGGGTTTTAATTATTCATTACTTCTGTTGGCTGTCACCTCTATTAGAATGCAACTTCCACAGGGTAGATGTAATTTGAGCTCAATACAGGCTGTTGAATGAATAAATGAACGAATGAATGAGTGAATACATTAGTTGCAAAGCTGGAACTAAATTGTAACACAATATTTCTAGAACATGCCTCTCTTTTACATATTTAATAAGGTGGTAACGGTTTTGTAGTTTGCAAATTGAAGGGTATGCTATTGATATTTGCAAACTAAAAATACGTTATTGTACAGAAAGTAATTATAACAGAATTTCAGGCATTCACCTCAAACTTTCCAGCGATATTTTAAGAAAAAAGTTGAATTAAACTGTGCAGTCATACTAATCCTTCAGTGCTAGTCAGTCACCTGTTACATATTGACAAAGGGAATTCTGGGAGGGTCACTAAAAACAGATGACCCTTCAGGTTTCAGGCCACACCTAGGAAGATGTACTCTACAAATACGTGGCCATGTGACTGAGCCTTGGTGAGCCAGCAGGCGGTATGGGATCAGATTTTGGCTTACTCAAAGGCAACGAAGGAAGTGGGCCATATGGTGTTATTTTGAGGATGTCAGGGAAAACTTTGTACGTGCTCCCAAATGCTTTTCCTACCTAATTGTCGCTGATTTTACTAGGAGAAAAAAAAATAAAACAACACCACAACTTTCTTTCTACAAATACATATATGGCTTAAAATGCAAATTCCTTTGGAAAAAGTTGGACCCTGATATTTAAAAGTCCATTAAGATATGAATAATAGCAATCCTTTTTCTGAGAGTATATGTGGCGATATCAGTGCAGAGGCACTGCAAACCTGATAAAGAGGAAGTTGAGGGTGCCAGTGCAGGAGTTTAAATACAAAGAAGAACTTGAGGGCATTCAATGAAGTATCTCTCTCCACTGCAATTTAATGAGTTCAGGACTTCGGGGTGTGTGTGTGTGTGTGTGTGTGTGTGTGTGTATGAAAGAAGGAGGATTTACCACCCACAGTCCCTTTTTCTTTGTCATCCACAAAGTTGGTGGGTAGAACCCTTTGTCTCACATTATATAATAAAGCATTTTGATCCTAGTTTAGGTAGGTAAGTCCCCATATAAACTAAGCACATTTCCCAGAGTTCATTGGACTTAGAATGAGACTGAACTGTATTTGCTTAGATGAACTACAGAATAGAAGGTAAAAGGTCATGAATTCCCATTATTAACTAGTTAACTAATTACATAGCCTTAAGGAAATAATTTCTTGTTTTTAATTAAAAATATTTAATTGGAGTATAGTTGATTTACAACGTTGTGTTAATTTCTGCTGTACAGCAAAATGATTCAGTTGTACCTATACACACATTATTTTTTATATTCTAGTCCATTATGGTTTATCACAGGATATTGAATATAGCTCCCTGTGTTATACAGAGGACTTTGTTTTTTATCCATTCTGTATATAATAGCTTACATCTGCTAACCCCAATCATCTCCCACTCCATCCCTCCCTCATTCACTCTCCCCCTTGGCAACCACAAGTCTGTTCTCCATGTCTATGAGTCTGTTTCTGTTTCATAGATAGGTTCATTTGTGTCGTATTTTAGGTTTCACATATCAGTGATATCATATAATATTTGTCTTTGTCTTTCAAACTTAATTCGCTTAGTATGATAATATCTAGTTACATCCATGTTGTTGCAAATGGCATTATTTCACTATTTTTTATGGCTGAGTAGTATTCCATTGTATATATGTACCACATCTTCCTTGTCCATTCATTTGTTGATGGACATTTAGGTTGCTTCTATGATTTGGCTATTGTGAAGAGTGCTGCTATCAACATAGGGGTGCATGTATTTTTTAGAATTATAGTTTTGTCTGGATACATGCCCAGGAGTGAGATTTCTGGATCATATGGCAACCTTATTTTTAGCTTTTTGAGGAACCTCCATACTGGTTTCCATAGTGGCTGCACCAACTTACATTCCCACCAACAGTGTAGGAGGGTTTCCTTTTCTCCACATCCTCTCTAGCATTTGTTATTTGTAGACTTTTTAATGATGGCCATTCTGATCAGTGTGAAGTGGTACCTCAGTGTAGTTTTGATTTGCATAGGAAATAATTTTTTGTTTCTGAAACTATTCATGTTTCCATCTACTAGTCAGCGGGATAAGCTGGCCTCTGATTGGCCTTCCATTTCTGAGATACTAAGACATCTTTATTTTTGTCAGTTCATGAGTAAAACAGATAAAACCTGAGATTAGTGGACAAGGTCTCTGAAGGATCTGTGATGGGACAATTTTGTTTAAATATATCCAAGTCTGAGGTTGTGCTGTATTGTGTAACAATTATTCTTTTTGGGCCTCACGTTCCCCTTCTATGAAATAAAGGTATTAGGTTATAGATTCTGCTTCCTTCTGATGAACTATTACATGTTTCCATGGTTCTGATATTAACTTTAGATTTTACAGTTGAGACAAGATATGCAGTGATTTAATACAGTGAAGTAATGGGATTAACATTAATTAATATAATCTTTCCACTTGGTAAAGGGACTGTTACCTAAAATTCCTTCTTTTATTCCTTTATAACTTATTCAAGATGGCAGGAAAATATCTACAAAAATTACAAATTTAAAGTCGACAGGAAACCCATACATAAGAGAAGCAGGCTGAAGAGTTGCTTAAGTAATTCAAAGTCTGTACACTTTGACTTTAGTATATAAGGATTTTTTAGAATTTAGAAATGTAGGCAGATCTGAAATATATTTGAATTGTATAGTTTTCAGAAGTCATTTTATGAAAGTCAATTCAAGGTAGATACATATGTGTCTTATTCATTTGTTTGAGCATTCTCACAAATATTTTTCTAATCCATTTTATTCTAGAAACATTGAAAAAGTACTCTTTTTATTCTTTCCTTCTCTTCTAGTTTCACTGGAATTTAAAATTCTCCTTAAATCATTGAGGTTACCATTAAACAAAGACAGCTCTGTCATTGTATTTTCCAAAATTTCAAGTTTGAATTCTTGTGGATTTTACTTGTAAAGGTTACATTTCAGCTCTGTCATGTTCAACCTTAATTTATTAACTAGAAAATTCTTTTCTGCTGGCCAAGCTCCTGGTTGCCAATTCCTTTATCCTTTATTTCATTATTTCCCTCTATGTTGTTTTGTTCCTCGGCCTACTGTAGAAGAAATATCCTCCAGTCAGCAGATTTTCTCCGAATCTGTGAACAGAGGTTTGATGATCAGAGGCCAGTATTTGCTGGCCATGACAGGGATGGGGGAGTGACAGAGGGGAGTCCGTGAAAATAGGAAGTCACCTTGTCACCAGCTTTGATCAACATAAAACCAGGATACTGAAATGTATGAAATAGCAATATTTGGCTTTCAGTGCAGGTAGAAAAATGAAATCAAAGACTTTCTATTAGATTCCCAGAATATGAGTTACTGCAGATGTGCCTATAATTGCAGTGTTGTGCAGCATAGCACAATGGAAAACTTTATTGCTCTGTGTCCCTTCAAGTCCCATTTGCATCTGTTTGCTGGATGAATGTACTGGCAGTAATCAAACACGTACAGATCTTGGCTGCCTCATGCATGCTGAAGGTCTTTTATGGCAGCATGCTTTGTTATTTGTCTAGGTGTGTTTTTCTGTTTTCCTAAAAGAAGACATTTTGAGAGAAAAGGAGCAAAGGGGTAATGTGCCATTCAGAAATGGGCTTATACCAGGCAAGTTCCATGCCAAATGCCGGGAAAGTCACAGGTGTGTTTCACCAGAGACAATGCAGTCATGTGCTTGGGGGTATGAGTAGGGGACTGGGATGGAATGCATCCACCGTGAAGACTCGTGTGCATCAGCTCCATTATGATGGTATTTTTCAAATATAAATCAGGTTAATAAGTACCACCTCAAATTAAAAAAAAATCAAAAACAGGTTGATCTATTAGGGATTATGGAGGCCTCTATAATCCTCATAAACGTGGTAATACAAGAATGTTGTCTACAAAAGAGAGAATCATTATCTGGCTATTGTTTGTTCTCATTGCATTCTCTCTTCCACCTATTTCCAGAAGTTAGCCGATCTCGGGTTGTTCCACTCTGTCTTTTAAGAATGGAGAGGTTGAGCCATTTGTTAAATTCATGCTAGATTCACACATTGGGTAAACATACTAGATTTTGGAAACTCATGTAGTAATACATTGATAATAGTTTATTTCTTCAAAAAACAACTTTCTTTTTCTCAAAATAATAACACCTTACATGTTTTTATTACTTTATAATATAAAGCCCAGTTTCACATGTTTTCTCATTTAAGCAACATAGCACTCTTGGGAACTTTAGTTAGTAAGTGCATTTCATAAGGTTATTAATTTTATCATTTTATTTTATATATTTTTTATGAATCACCTCAAAACCTTGAAGGGATAAAATGGAAATTAAATAAATAAATAAAGAATAGGGCTTCCCTGGTGGCGCAGTGGTTGAGAATCTGCCTGCCAATGCAGGGGACACGGGTTCGAGCCCTGGTCTGGGAAGATCCCACATGCCGCGGAGCAACTGGGCCCGTGAGCCACAACTACTGAGCCTGCGCGTCTGGAGCCTGTGCTCCGCAACAAGAGAGGCCGCGATAGTGAGAGGCCCGCGCACCGCGATGAAGAGTGGCCCCCGCTTGCCACAACTAGAGAAAGCCGTCGCACAGAAACGAAGACCCAACACAGCCATAAATAAATACATAAAATAAAATGACTAATACTCTAAAAAAATAAATAAATAAATAAACCTGGCAATGGAGGGAAAATCTCCACCAAAAAAAAAAAAAAAGAATAAAAAATAAGTAAATAAGTAAACAAATATTGCTTAGGTAGTGGTAATAAAATAATCATGATTAGTACTTGGATTCTTTGGTGCTTAATTCAGCTGTTTCTGCGTATTAGGAAGAAACCAGAATCAGTCTCTCTCAATAGCTTCTCATTCTATCACTTGTTATGCCCCACAATAATTGTTAGAATAAGTATTTACACTGACTTCAGAATTAAATATTTTAATGACTGTTGGGAAAGTTAGGGTGGAGGAAGCTGACCGGAACACTTCTTGGACACAAAAGGAGAATGGACAGCTTTTCAAGGTGCATCCATTTCCTGAGTCATGGATTCCTCCACGAATTCAAGAGGAATTCAATGTGACCTCTTTTCAAGATAGTGTTACTTGTGTTTAGGACCCAGAGGTATAAAAAAACCAAAAACTCTTTATTGACTAATAATACTAACATTAATCATAATAAATTGTTGTATTTATATGTGATAGGTAGCACACAGATGGTAGTTAAAGCTTTGTGAGGGATAAGGTCATTTAGATAAATTATGTAAAATGAGAAGGGCTGAACATCCAACTCTGGTGAATAACAACATTTAAGTATTAAATAGAAGAATAGGGAAAAAAATCTGAAAAAAGTAGAAAATATCAGAAAATAATCTAATAATGTCATGAGCATTAAGGTAGGTGAGTCTATTAGTTTCCTAGGGCTGCCTTGGTAAAGTACCATAAACTGGGAGGCTTAAAACAGGAGGAATTTATTCTCTCACAGTTTGGAGGTTAGAAGTACAAATTCAAAGTGTGAGAAGAGTCGTGCTCTCTTTGAAGCCTGTAGGGGAGGATCTTTCCTTAGCTCTTCCAGCTTCTGGAAGCTCCAGCTATTCCTTGGCTATGGCTGCATAACTCCCATCTCTGCTTCCATCTTCATGTGGCCGTCTACCTTCTGTGTCTGTAGATTCACATGGTGTTCTTCTCTGTGTGTATGTCTGGGTCAAAATTTCTCTCTTCTTATCAGGATACCAGTCATATTGGATTAGAACACGCCCTAATGACTTCATCATAACTGAATTACATCTGCAAAGTCCTTTTTCCAAATAAGGTGATAGGCACAGGTACTGGAGAATAGGACTTCATTATATCTTCTTGGGGGGGGCACAATTCAATTCATAATAATTAATGTTTCAGGAAGAAAGGTGAGTAAAACATAATAAGCAAAGCAGAGAACAAGTAAGGTGAGGACTAAATATGCCTGCTGAATTTCATGATTGGAAGTTGGTTAATAACCTTATTTTCATTAGACTCATTAGAATGATGGGAATGATGGCAGATAACATAGGGTTGAGAATTGAATGATGTAAAAGAAAATTCTGTGAAGAGGAAAACAACAGGGCAATGACCAGAATGAGATCTAGAGATGATGAGAGTTTATATGTGGAGTGAGAGAGTGCATGTAAATGTACATTAGGACATTTTCTGCTTCCTTCAGTCTCCTTATTCTTTCCTATCAGTCTTCATTCCTAAAAAGCAAAGAATCTTTTGACATGATGACACCTCAGTTATACTCTGAGAGGTCGATATTTGTGAGCGAAAGCTCTGTAGAGATGTAAGATTATACCAGACTGAAGCCAAGACCATTCTTTCAGAATGACTCAATACAGAAGATGAGAAAAAAGCAATGAGACACTTTGCCTTACTTGCTTTTGTGGATTGTGGTGCATTGTAGCTAAGTAGAATTCCCAGAATAAATGCAGAATATCTAGTCAAATTTGAATTTGAAGTAAAAAACAAGTAATTTTTGTATAAATATATCATGAAATACTTTGGTCATACTTATATTAAAATTTTCATTGCTTACCTGAAATTTACTAGGGGATCTTTTAGTTTTACTGGCTAAGTTTAGCAACACAACAGCTGAGTGCATATGTGTTAATAGAGGAATGGAGACAGAGAGAGATTGAGATTGAGAGAGAGAAAGAGAGAGAGATAGAGAAAGGGAGAGAGACAGAGACAGAGACAGGGAGACAGAGAATATGAATACAAGAGGAGTCCTAGAAATAATAGGAGGGAATAAAATCTAGAGTTCATGTAGGAGAATTAACTTGAAATAGAAGGGACAATTCTTTCACTGAGGCAGGAAGAAAAGAGGTGGGTTAAACATAAGTATATCCAATGTGGGAATAGGTATTTGTAAGAATTCATTCCTAATCATTCATATTTTTATCCGAATTAGGAGAGAAAACCATTTTCTGGGACTGGAGAGGTAGGTGTGAAATTAGAAAGGAGGTTCTTGGAGAGAATAGTAGACATTCTTAATAGCCAACGTCACAGGAAAGTGGAGGGCGTGAGACTCGAATTTAGCCTTCCTACTGTGCAATATGAGTAGCAAGAAGAGTAACCCTACTTCTCAAAAGGACTCCAGAGGAAATGATTTAAGTTGTACAGTAAATAGAATCGCCAAGCCATCAGGTCTCCAAGTCTGGAAAAGGAATTGGTGAGACCTGAAAAAGGAGAGAAGATTAAAAAAGGATAATTTCAATGTCTCTCTCCCTCCCTCTCCATCCCTCCCTCTCTCTCTCTCTCTCTCTCTCTCTCTTTCTCTCTGTATTAGTTTATTTGGTAGGCAGGCTCTTATGTTGCTGTGGCAAGATGCCAGCAGAAGCTTCAGGCTCAGTTCAGTCCCCAGCAGAGAGATAATTTCTTACTCTTGTTTACTATAGCAGGAGTCCCAGGACTTATGCTCCTTGGTTCTGACTGGCTCTGGTTGGCTCTAGTTGACCACTCCTAAATCAAGCATGTAGATTAGGTTGATAGAAACCTTTGATTGGCTAATCCTGGGGCTGAATGACATGGACTGAAATGGGGGATCAGGGACAAGAAAAACTGGAATACCATATAGTTTTATGGACAGTTAAAATCCATTACATATACATCCAAAGTTGTTTGGGGAGTACTAGGAAGGCAGAATGTGACACTGGAAGGGCAGACAAGAGCCAAACATAAATTTCATACTTTGACCTAAGGTGTATATATATATATATATATATATATATATATAGTTTTTTATATCCACTTTGCATTCAGCCCAATCATATATAGCACTCAAAGTTTACAAAGGGGAATTCTGATGGACATCAGTAGTACCTATCTACAGGTGAAACTGGGCTTAAACATTTTAGGTTGATGGATATCTGTTTCATTCTTCTAGATCCAGAATGGCAGACTGGTTATTACTTACCCTAAAAGAAACAATAATATGTGGTCTTCTGAGTAATAATGGCATGATCTAATTCAATTTGACAGTTTAATTTAACAAGCATCTACTACATGGCTACTATGCAAAAGCTACTGTCTTAGAAATGAGGGAATACAGTGTGCTCTCGGAAAATATTATTGAATGAATCTGTTGACATATATGAGGGACAGAATTAATAAGTTATATGGAATTGTTGTAGGAAAAGTTCAGTAATAGTAAGGAATTACATAGATGTCATTGGGTGAATAATTATCAAAGATTTAACTTTGAAATGTCTTCTTGTATTATCAGGATAGTCTAGGTTATACTGCAGTAAGGAAAATAAAATCTCCAAGTTACAAGGACAGAAAATAAGACAAGCTGTGTTTTGCTCACGTTACATGTCCATCTTTCAATGGCAGGTCCCTCTGTTCCATGCGGTCCTCATTGAGGCCCCTAGGTTGATGTAGGTTGGGAACATCCAGAATACCAGTCAAAGCATAGAGGAAAGACAGTATAAAAATCATGCAGTGGCTCTTATGTGCTTCCACCTAGGAATGATGCATATCACTTCTGCTAATATGTCACAGAAAGTCCCATGGTCACACCTAACATCAAGGGGGCAGGGAAATGGTCTTTCCCTGTGGTAGGAGGTAGAGGGATGTGAGATGTTTGTCGATTGCAGTCTGTCTCAATTTATCAAAGATGGATTAAAATAGTGAGTCATTAGTTGCTATCATGCTGAGGATATGAGAGATTTTAATAATAACAACCACCATTTATGAACATCTTTTAAATTCCAGGTATTATTCTTGCAACGCTGGATGATTCATATTGGCTTTCCCTTTTCATAGATGAGGAAAGTGAATTGCACAAGTTATGTAGATTTTCCAATGTCACAAGAGCTAAGGCCTGGTTATATAAATGATTCCCGTTGTTCAATTCTAAGACAGTTCACAAATAACTCAGATCTAACACCTAATAAATGTATGTTGATTAACACTAATTGAGTAATTGGTAAGTGCCAACCAATGATCTAAATACTTCCTGCGTATTTTCCCATTTAAAGAATAAATGTCTGCCCTAATTACGCCAACTCTGTAGTTTGCCCTTTCTTTGATGAATATGAAACGAATTATTCTGTTGCTCCAATCTAACATTTAGAAATATTCAAGTAGGTCAAAAGAAACACTCAAGGTAGAGAATATTATCTGGAAAGAGTGTTAGACATGACACAGACACATCATTCTTCATTTCGTCTCCACGTCTCACTCTGAACAAATCACTCATCCTTCTTTGACCCTAGTTTTCTTTTCTTTATGGTGAGTGGATTGGATCAGTGACCTCTATATACCCTACTGCTACTATCTGTGGCTGTTTTTCTTTGAGTCACTCTGTATCCATTCAGATTAATACAAGGCAGAATGGGAAGCCTCTATCAGCTTTGTGAAAGGAGCTTCTAGAGCAATAAGAAAGAGTGACTAAGATAATGGTAAGAATCAAATGAGTCTACATTCAGTCCTCAGCAGAAGTAACAGCTCTAGCAAGGCACTATTTGTGTCAGGTTTTGAGGGACTAACTTGCAGAGGAGACACCATGACTCATGAAAGCAAATGACACTGTAATTTTCCATGAGCTTTAGAGTGTAGTTGTATAGACTTATCTGCTTCTCAGCTTGTTGTAACTTCTCCTGCAGCCTATTTTTCCTTAGCCTCAGAATTAATACTGAGCAATGAATCTAAATCAAGTGAGAAGGGAAGTCAGAAGGACTTCAAATAAAAGGTAAAAAAAATCCAGCCATTTTGCCCCCCCCCATTTCCAGGTTTTTTGTTCCTTAAAGACTTTTTAGATGTCCTCTGAGCTCATGCTTCTTAAGTAGTGACTGACATTGCCTCCTTTTCATGCTCCTACAATATTAGAGTGCCACATTTCTAAAATGAAGTGCTATACCCATGGAATGAAAAGTAGGATATTCTATAACGTCAAATAACAATTTTCTCTCCAGACAATAAGCTTACCACACCAATTTTTCTCAAGTGACAATAAACATACCAAAGAATGACTTCCTTCTCAAAATTTTAAAGTGCATTTGCTAAAGAACAGGTTATATGATATGAAAAATGCATACTGCATATAAAGTTGTAAGTATTTTAGTTCATCATAGCATTATGTAGAAAAGATAGATGATATTATATGATTTAGCTACAATGGCCAACTAAGTCTCTAAACTTAGAGACTCGAGAAAGAGGACTGCTTGGGAACATAAGTAAATTCTTTCAGGTGTCCAGCCAATTAGTACCATAGATCATATCCAAGAAAGATATGTCTTAATACAGTTTGTAGGCTCCCATATGCTACTTACTACTTCAGATAAAGCAGGCAGATTTTCTTGTTAAACAGAAATAACCAATATTTCTATAAAATTTTACTATGTATGCATTTTTCAAATACATTATTTGAGATGAAAAGAGGGTATGATTTTAATTCTCACTTTACAGAAGAGGAAGCTAAAGCTCAGGGTTCAAAGCTCAGGTTGTAGTAGTGATACAAAACCAGGTCTCCAACCTCCAAAATCCAGACTGTATCTCACTGTCACACATGGGCCCTATATTCATCATTATATTATCTGTTGCCCTCAAAGAGATAGAGGTAACCAAAGTAGGATGCTTCTGCTATGACCCAGATATAGGGGACAAGACAAATAATTAATTCCAGTAATTGACATTTATTGTGTGCCTACTATGTGCCAGGTTCACAGACACAACAATAGACAAGACAGATGAAAGTGTCTGCCTTGTGGATTTTAATGGAATGAGCAGGGTAGGGAGAGAAAAGCAATAGGTAAATTTACTTATAAACTTACTTATGAACATACATGATACATTCAATAATAATCAATGTGAGAGGAAAACAAGCAGAATGAAGAGTAGGAAGGTGAGTAGTGGTGGATGCTGATGTTTTAAATGTCAGGGAAAATCTCCCTGAGAATGTGGCATTTTTAGCAAGAATCTGACACAAGAGAAGGAGATGAAAATGCAGGTAAACTGACATCATTTAAAGGATTAGCAGGAACAAAACTGAAAATGTGGTTCTATCCCAGCTTCCCAAAGCTCCTAAGTCATCTACACCCAGGATGGAGGGAGATGGTAGGAGAATGAGCCATGCTGGGAACATCATGGTAGTTTAGCAGGTTCTGGGGAGGAAGCATGCTTTGGGTTGACTCCAGCTGGTGCCAGTGGTGAGTGAAATTCTAACAGTAAAAAAATCAGGGAGCACCATGCTGACAAAATGCCCTGTTTCCTTGAAGGAAATGATGCTCCTCAAACTTTTCATGTAGGAAGAGAGCTCCAGGACAAGGCTCCAACTTTATTTATCCTTTTCTTTCTTTAGACACCTTGTCTTCTTTACTCCTTTTGAACCTATAATTTTTTCCTTCTAATTTCCATATAATAGAAAAAGGAAAGGAGTATGAGAAATGGTAAGTGATTGGAGAGTCAAATCAGAGCTGGAAGTTAAAATCAATTCCTCCTTTTCCCCCTTCTCACCTCCTAATAATTTTACTTACTGCTCATCTTAAAAGTTGCATTTTTTCTTGACTATAATCAATGTTGCCTATCCTTTTTCCTCATGTAAGTTCAATTCTCTTTGCGAATTTTTAAAATAAAAGCTATGTTTACATGCATAAACAATTGATTCTACTGAGTGATTGATGAGTTTAATCTTTGAATGATTAAACCAAACACTTTTAAACCTTTGTTTTCTTTTATTTAGTGAATCATACCATTTGACTGAACCATTATTGTAGCTAGAAAGGTCAGTTTGGATATTTCCATTGTGGACCCATCCTACAAAGAGAAATAAAATGAAACAAAGCCAGACATCTTCATTCAATTTGGACTGTATAGAAAGAAATTGCCAACTATTTTTACTGTAATATTTCTGGATAATATTGGAAGATAAAAATTCTTCTACTTATTCTGTCTCCCTTCCAGTTCCAGCAGGTGTATTCAATATAAGACCAGATTGCCTTCAGTGATGTTGTCCCAATGAATCATCCATCTGGGTTGCCTTTATATTCTTAAAATTGAAATGATGAATACCTGATTTAAAAATTTTACAGATGGTGTCTTCTTTTGGTTGGCCTTACTTTAAAAGAACATTTATATTTTATCTGCGTCGGGGGAAGCTCCTCATCTCACACAGTTCCCAAGCCTTTCCAACATTTCAAATACTTGCTGCTGTAGAAATAAGTGGAATGCCCTAGCCTGATTCATAAATGCCAGTAGGGTTTAATTCTGCACTTAAATTATGTACAGAATTGGAAATGACATTTTGAAAATTAAGAGTTTGTATAAGTTTAGAAATTCACAGACTTAGAGAAATTCTAATTGGAAAGGTTATAAGTAGTCATCAACTCATATTCACATGATGAATAAATCTACTATATAACAGCCCAATAGATGGTTGTCCAGTTTATGCTTGGACATTAATAACATGTTTTTCAAAATATACATGAGATTCATGCTGTGTTTGGTAGAAAAAAATATTTGGGGGGAGAATTAATTAGAAATAGTCTCTACTGTCTCTATAGAGGTGAATACCTTTGTCCTTATATTTAAACTGTCCAGTCTTCAGCACAAACCTAGATAACCTCATGTGTTCTCAAAGGTTTTTAAAACAACCTTGGGTTTTTAATAGGCTAGTTATTGTATTTTCAAACAATAATAGTCAAGAAATCTAACAATAATTCAAAAAGAATCATGTACCACAATGTTCATTGCAGCACTATTTACAATAGCCAGGACGTGGAAGCAACCTAAGTGTCTATCGACAGATGAACGGACAAAGAAGATGTGGCACATATATACAATGGAATATTACTCAGACATAAAAAGAAATGAAATTGAGTTATTTGTAGTGAGGTGGATGGACCTAGAGACTGTCATACAGAGTGAAGTAAGTCAGAAAGAGAAAAACAAATACTGTACTGTACCGTATGCTAACACATATAGATTGAATCTAAACAAAAAAAAGATTCTGATGAACCTAGGGGCAGGGCAGGAATAAAGACACAGACGTAGAGGATGGATTTGAGGACACAGGGAGGGGTAAGGGTAAGCTGGGACGAAGTGAGAGAGTAGCATTGACATATATACACTATCAAATGTAAAATAGAGAGCTAGTGGGAAGCAGCTGCATCACACAGGGAGATCAGCTTGGTGCCTCGTGACCACCTAGAGGGGTGGGATAGAGAGGGTGGGAGGGAGACGCAAGAGGGAGGGGATAAGTGGTTATATGTATACATCTAGCTGGTTCACTTTGTTATACAGCAGAAACTAACACAACATTGTAAAGCAATTATACTGCAATAAAGATGTTAAAAAAAAAATCTCAAGCCCAGGAGTCAGGTTTCTTGTGTTTGAATGCTGGACTCTCTACTTGCTCACTACATGAACTTGGACTAATTACTGAATCTCATCCTTAAGATGTAGTAATAATAATACCTCTATTATAAGTTAGATTTAAAAGTGATATTCCACATGGAAGTGTTAATCTCTGCCTATCACAAAGTAAACTTACAATAAATTTTATTATTACCCCTTGTAATTTTTCCTAAGCACAAATTTGAATTGATTAGGCCAGAGGCTAGTTTTCTGTGCCATGCTGCATTGGTTAAGAGTGAACAAAGTCATCTACCTATTTGAATGACCGGTTCATCTCTGTTTTCCAGGGATTTGCTGGGTTTAGTGCTGAAAATCCTATCTCCTGGGAACACTTCTTATACCTGCACAAACCAAGATGCTTGGTAAGCCTACCCAGAATCTACATCTCCAGCATGAATTTGTGATTCTCTAATTTCATTTCCATCTCTACAAGTTTTTCAATGGAGTAACTCCTGAATTATGATAATTAATTTAAATAACATGTTAAAATTTCAATATGTATCATTAAAAAATGTAAAGGTTTACTCTAATTTTTGAGTTCTGGATTATGAGAAACATGCTACCTTGTTAGGACAGGTATTATTAAAATGTGGAGGGTGATTATTTTTCTCCCCCACACCCCTTGGGACAAATTTAATTCTGAGTGGTTTGCAGGGTTAGGGTCTAGAATGCCTGACTGAAGAAATCTCAAAGTATGTGCTGATTTTCCTCTGAATACTGATCATTTGCTTGGAGAGCTATGAACCAATACTCATGAATGATATTTAAGATGTCTGGGAAACTCTTAAAACAGTAATAAAAATTCATATGCAGTTTGTGTGCGTATTTTTCAGGGAGAGTATTTGTAAATTTCATCATATTTCAAAAGGAAACCATGGTGCCTAAATGTTTAAAGTTCACTTTCTTGAGAAGGCTTGAAAAGCTAACATTTGTACAATTTGGGTCTACTTGAAACAAGGTTTACCTGCTCTCCTCTTTCTTGGTCCCTTTTAGTCCTTGGATTTAGTGAGTGAAGTCCCAGAGGATCACTTCAGAATAACTTGATTCAAATCCTCTATAGAGTCTCCTTCCCTCACTCGATATTAGACAAGCTTTGAATTGGTCACAAATTTGATTTCAGGATTGGAAAATCTACATTAGATAGGGCATTTCTATGGGGGGTTTGCTGTTAGAAATAATGAATAACATTATCAACCCTAAGATAACAGGAAAGATGTGTTGGAAGAAGGTAAACAAGAAGTCTGGGTTGTACAGACAGTGTAACTGAGTTATTTACCCTGCTCATGGGCTTAAGTCAGTGACTAAAGAGCACTCCTAGTTTTCACATGAAAACTATTTCCTTCATGGGTGCATGAGATAGCACACGCTGAAGGACAATCTGAATGATCATCACAGGTGGAAGCAATGTAAATTAGTGTTTGCGAGATGAACCATGGCTGCAAACAAAATGATCCCAAGGTCCAATAAATAGTTTGTGAATAAGAAATGGGTTAGGGAAAGTGGCTTTGAGACTCTTTTTGAGGATAAGACTCTTAGAGACTCATCTTTATATGGTGTCAGTACATGGGTGCATGGATGGGTGTGGTGATTTACAGGGATATACACAAATTCACACAGAGATGTAGCAAGAGATGAGAGGTCCTCTGTCATTGGGGCAACAGTGTTCCCTTCTTGGGCACACTGAACTTTGTTGAAAAAGCACTGTACAAAACTTATCCGATTGGTACTTCTAAATTCATGGTCACTAAAGTTAAATGAAACTTCAGCGTTGCTTGGCAGTCCTGCTACTTTTTTCTAAATGACTTATAATTCCATTTAACATAATGTTTATTTCATTACTGCACAGTATTGTCAAACCTCTAGCCTTCCACCCTTTTTCACTCTCAGTAAGTGATTACTTCTTGCCTTACAGATAAAGTATAAGCTCCCAGAGAGGAAGGCTTTCAATTCCTGAAACCAAATGTACCTATCTATTACAATGAGGGTAATACACCATCTTCTGTCCACGCCCAGTTGCTTCACTTTTGTTCAAATCCTTCCCTTCCTGCCATCTCAGAAATCTTTACTTCATCTACTGTATTTTACATTACCTGGTGTCTCCAGAGTCTTCAACTTGTTATCCTATTTGAACATTCTTATCTCAGATAAACTTACTTCTTATCTTAAAAAAAAAACCAAAAAAACCTCCCTCTATTTTATGTCTCTTCCCACTCCTGCTCTTTACTCTTCTCTCTCAGTCAAGCATTTTAGGAGTTGTCTCTACTTATTGTCTCCACTTACTGAGCTGCAAATTGTCTTCTGCTTCCACTTTCCTCTCCAAAACTGACCACGCTAATGCCACCAATGACTGCAGTATCACAAAATCCAAAAAGTAATCTTTCATTATCTTAGTTAAAATCTCAACCACATTCAAGGCATTTGATCGTTCTTGGAAGAATTTCTTGTTTTGACTCCACTGACACCAGAAACTTCTCATTTTCATTAAACTCCCTGGTCACTCCTTGCTGCTCTCCCTGGCTGTCTCTTCCTTTTCTGCTCAATCTTCAAAGGTTGACATTCCACCCTGAGCTTGACCCTTCCCTCAGTGCTCTTTTTCTAGGTAATGTCTTATCCTTACATCTCTCAAACTCAACTGCTGACTTGGTCCATGTGTTAAATGCCTCAAACTCAAATTTTCAAAATCAAATCAGTTCTCTTTCACCACAAACCTGCTCTTTACCCAGGATTCTCCATCTCAATAGATTACACCATCATCAAATATTCTGTTCAATGTGGAACCCTGGTTATCATCTCTGGTGTCTCCTTCTATCTCCAACCATACTCAGTTAACCGCCATTCCCTCAGTTTTACCTACATCTCTCCATATGTAACATCCTATTCTAAATCAATATTGTATTTTACTTGGTCTCCTCTTATCCGCTGTTGCTGCCTCAACATCCTGCCTCTTTTTTCTTTCTTCTCTAAGCAGCCACAGTTGTCTTTACAAACTCAGATTTTATCATGTTGCCCCTATTCTAATATCCATCAATGGTTTGCCATTGCTCCTAGAATAGCCTCTAAAATCTTTAACCACAAGGTCTTGAAATTATATCACTCTCATTGCAATCTTAGTCTCATATCTTACCATATCTTACTTATCTCTCTGTGATATAGTCACCTTGGACTCCTTTCAGTGGTTCACTTACCTTGTGCTTCTTCACATTACAGAGCCTTCATGCAGATCTGGGCTGCTTTTGCTTTTTTTCTGCACCTAGTTAATACATCCTTCAGTTTTCAGTTTATGAGTCATTGCCTTCTACCCAGATTAGTTTCCACTGTATTTCTCTCTTAATACATATAACAATTGCCATATGTGTAATTATTTGTGTAGTTATTTGTTTAAAGACTTAATTGCCAGCATGATAATAACCTCCATGAGGCTAGGCATTGTCCACCTTATTTACAGCTGTATTATTAGTTATTTCTTGAATGAATGAAGATACTATAATCAAATTTCTCCTTTTTGATAACTTCTTGACTAATCTTATAATCAAAAAAAAAAAAAATCACTGAGCGGGGAGATCAATATGGCAGTCTAGGAGGAAGCAGAGCTCACCTCCCTCCATGAATACATCAAAAATACATCTACATGTGGAACACTTCTCACTGAAAACTAACTGCAGACTGGAAGAAAGACTCCTGTACAACCCAGGCTGTAAGAAAGATACACATGGGATCAGGTAGGAAAGGAAGAGAAGTGATGAGTTGAGGACCTGTGCCCTGGGGAGAGATTAAGAAGAAGAAGGGTTATATGGGTAGACATCCTCTGTCTGGGGAGTAAGTGGTTCAAGCCACATATTGGGATATTGGGCACCTTAGCCCTGGGGGAATATGAGTCTCCTTTTCTGGTTGGAGGGCCAGGGGTACTAATAGGAAGGCTGCGGGAAGCCTGGACTCTGCTGTGAGGAGTGCACACATACTTCCTTACTCCCAAAATAGGGCAAAGAGGAAGGATTGAAACTGCATGTGTTGCTAGTAGGTTTCTGGTGACCACCCTGACACATGACCCGCCTGCCCCAAACAACCATTCTGGTCCCACTTGCTTCCTGACTGTAGCTCCACACTAGGGTGAAGGCCACAGGGGCTAAGGGGAGGCTTAAAAGCAGCTGTGAGGCACAAAAGCAGCTCAGACCCAGAGGGACATCTGAATAGGGTGGGGGAAGCCAATACTGGTACTTACACAGGCACTGCATCAGAAGCAGTGTGGGTCGCTGACTGCAGCCAGGGCCACACAGCCCATACCCATACCCACACCAAACAGCCACACCAGCCCCTCTTGCTCCAGCACTGCTTCCCTCTGGGACGAGGATGCTGGTGCTGGGAGTGGGAGAGCACACACTTAAAGGGAATAGAACCAGCTCAGACCTGACCCTCAAGGTTTCTACTCTGAAGACCTGGCCCCATACCCAATAGGCAGCGATGGCCTCTGGGCAGAGGAGAAGCTCCAGTTCCTACCTAGCTCTGACCTCAGCCTCACCATCTCCAGCCCCACGTCCTACCAAGACGATAGCCGCCAGCACACTCTGAGGAAAGACGTGACTTTTGTTCACATCAAATCCAGCTCTCCTACCAAAGCCACTGGGCACATACAGACTGCATAAGGATGCTCCCATACAAGGACACCCGTTCAAGACTGCAATGGGTAACTGTTCCACCTAATTTCATATAGACAGAGAAAGTTAAGCGAAATGAGAAGATAGAGGAATTTGTTTCAGGTGAAAGAACAAGAGAAAACCCTTGACTTGCCACAGCAATCTTGAGATAAAAGAGTAAAGCTGGAGGAATCACACTCCCTGATGTCAGACTATACTACAAAGCTAGAGTAATCAAAACAACATGGTACTGGCACAAAAGTAGACACATAGATCAGTGGAACAAAATAGAGAGCCCAGAAATAAACCCACATGCCTAGGATCAGTTAATCTACCACAAAGGAAGCAAGAATATACAATGGAGAAAAAACAGTCTCTTTAATAAGTAGTGCTGATAAAACTGGACCGCTATGGGAAAAAAGTGAAATTAGAACATTTTCTTACACCATATACAAAAAATGAACTCAAAATGGATTAAAGAACTAAATGTAAGACTTGAAACCATAAAACTAGGAGAGAACATAGGCAGAACACTTTTTGACATAAATTGTAGCAATATTTATTTGGATCTGTTTCCTAAGGTGGGGGAAAGAAAAGCAAAAATAAACAAACTGGACCTAATTAAACTTAAAAGCTTTTGCACAACAAAGGAAACTATTGAAAAAATGAAAAGACAGACTACTGAATGGGAGAAACTATTTACAAATGATATGACCGATAAGGGATTAATATCCAAAATCCATAAATAGCTCATACAACTCAATATTAAAAAAAACAAACACCCCAGTTAAAAAATGATCAGAGGGCCTGAAAAGACATTTTTCCAAAGAAGGCATACAGATGGCAACAGGCACATAAAAAATGCTCAAAATCTCTAGAATGGATAAAGAAGATGTGGCACATATATACAATGGAATATTACTCAGCCATAAAAGGAAACGAAATTGAGTTATTTGTAGTGAGGTGGATGGACCTAGAGTCTGTCATACAGAGTGAAGTAAGTCAGAAAGAGAAAAACAAATACTTTATGCTAACACATATATATGGAATCTAAAAAAAAAAAAAAAAGGTTCTGAAGAACCTAGGGGCAGGACAGGAATAAAGATGCAGACATAGAGAATGTACTTGAGGACGCGGGGAGGGGGAAGGGTAAGCTGGGACGAAGTGAGAGAGTGGCATGGACACATATCCACTACCAAATGTAAAATAGATAGCTAGTGGGAAACAGCCGCATAGCACAGGGAGATCAGCTCAGTGATGTGTGACCACCTAGAGGGGTGGGATAAGGAGGGTGGGAGGGAGGGAGATGCAAGAGGGAGGAGATATGGGGATATATGTATATATATAGCTGATTCACTTTGTTATAAAGCACAAACTAACACACGATTGGAAAGTAATTATACTCCAATAAAGATGTTAAAATTTAAAAAAAATGCCCTAAGTATTAATTAAGAATAAAGACGTATACATGGTAATATTTGTAATAAATAAATAAAGTATACATTCAGTATATACCAAAAAAAAAAAAAATGCTCAAAATCTCTAATCATCAGAGACATACAAATCAAAACCACAATGAGATATCACCTCAAACCTGTCAAGATGGTTAACATCAAAAAGTCTACAAATAACAAATGTTGGTGAAGATGTAGAAAAAATAGAATCCTAGTACACTGTTAGTGGGAATGTAAATTTATGCAGCCACAATGGGAAACAGCATGGAAGTTCCTCAAAAAACTAATATAGAAGTACCATATGATCCAGCAATTCCACTGCTGGGTATGTAACAGAAGAAAATGGAAACACTTATTCAAAAAGATACATGAACCCCAATGTTCATAGCAGCATTATATTATTTATAATATCCAAGATATGGAAGCAACACAAGTGTCCATCAACAGATGAATGGATAAAGAAGATGTGAGATATATATATATATATATATATATATATATATATATATATATATATATATACACATATATACACACACACACACACACACACACAAAATGGAATATTACTCATCCATAAAGAAAGACAAATACTCTTTGTTAATACTTATATGTGTAACTAAAAATTAAACAAACAAATGCATTTAACAAAACAGAAACAGATTCACAGATATAGAGAACAAGCTAGTGGTAACCAATGAGGAGAGGGAACTGGGGAGGGGCAAGATAGGGGTATGAGATTAAGAGACACAAACTACTATGCATAAAATAAATAGCAACAGGGATATATTGTACAGTACAGGGAAATATAGCTGTTATTTAGTAATAACTTTTAATGTAGTATAATCTATAAAAATATTGTATCAATATGTTGTACACCTGAAACTAATATTGTGAATCGATTATACTTCAATAAAAACATTACTCTGAGGCATAGTAGGTGTTGATATTTTTTACTTTGTGGTAAAGGAGGCAGGATATAGCAATTTGTTGTTTGCTTCGGAGGGGATGTCATGGTATACCTCTGACCAGTGGACCTCCAAAACTGAAATGGCAAATTTCTCAATGTTCAGGATTTATTTCTCTCTCTGTAATACAACTGTCTTACCAAGCCCTCCAGAGGTTGTGTTGTAAGTATAAAATACATCCTGGATTTCAAAGACTTCATGTAAAAAATGTAATATACCTCATTAATAATTTTATACTGATTTTTACATGATGAAATAGTAATATTTTTGGAATACTTGGTTAAATAAAATATATTACTAAAATTAAACCCAAAAATTCTCTGAAAATAATACAGTAAAACCACTGCTTTAAAAGTTTTCCCACATGTCAGACTAAAGCATTTCCAGAAGTCTTCTCAACTGCTTGTAATGTCAATTTCTTTTAATGTATGTATTTGTTTGTTTGCCTGCTTACTTATAATATTATAAATATTGCAAACAGTATTCGAAGCTTATAACAAACAAATAAAAAGCTGTGCTTTCCAAGTATTGTAAATAAATACATAACATCATCAAAGAGTTTAGCTGTAAAGAATCTAAATTACAGAGGTATGAGTAGGGATAAGGAAACAAACAAAGGTTGGTGACACACTCAGAAACTCGCACCAGAATGAAGCCATTATCATTCTTAGGGCTGAAGTGGGAAGGGCAGGGGACAGTGTCATTAGAACCTTACATAAATTAAACTTGTGGAAGAGGGGCCTTTCACTTGAAGCTGAGACATGGAAGAGAACAGATTCTGCTGAAGTGCAGCAAGCCTGGAAGGGACCAGCAGCAGGCGGCGTGGAGAGATAATTCCTTCACCCTCTCCCACATTACTGTCCTTTAGTCTCTTCCCGATGCCTGCCATGGGTCTAAACCAACATGAAACCCGAGGACATTGGTGAGAGCAGGGTAGAAAAGAGTAGAGAGTACTCTGCCAGATAGAGTTTAGGTAGGTGAGAGAGCTTCAGAGAACACCCAGCACACCTCCTTTCTTTCATATTGTGTAAAGATGGTCCCTAACTTATAACTCCTCTTGTTTTAATGTCTGTGGCTTTGTCTCTTTTAGATAGCCTAACAGAATTTAGTTCTCTCATTTCAAGTAAGACCCTTAATCATTATTTTATTAGATGCTTTCCATACCACACTAAACTAGGGAGGTGAGATGACTTAATAAGAACATATGTCATTAAGGACAACTCATAAAATGTAATTTTCCTTTTACGGAAACTTTTTTCATAGCACCACCACTTGAAACAGAAATAAGTTTTTATGAAGCCATGACCAACATGGAATTGGTATCACCATGACTAAAAGAAAGTTACTGTTGTGTACATGATATCACATGTATGCCTATAAATGTTTTAAGCCACAGGTGAACCTGATTTGGACAAAACAATCGAATAACAGGCAAGAAACCAACAAAGTGGATAATATCCAATAAAAGATTTTGGAACTAGAGTATAAGATTTATTTCTACCTTGGAACACTTTTGAATATTGTAGGTCAACCTCCTATTACTTTGCAGTTTTGAGCTTGTACTATGTCATCTATGTTACTTGGACAATTAATCAAGAATGCTGTTACCTGATATAGATATTCTATTAGGTTGAACCATATGAATTGCTGATAGTTACCCACTTTGACCTATAAAAACAGTTAAACAGTGATACTACCTAATATGTAATGCATGTTAACTCTGAGTTTTAAGATAAACGACCAGATAAATACATGCATTCTTGCTTTCTGATGTTTATTAGTTTCCTCAAGGTCCTTGGCCTTTTAAAAATGGCATTTATTTATTTGGTAGAATACTAGCAATTTTGAGGGAAATATACAATACTTGTATTATAGCCAGTGCCAACAAGTACATCTGTGCCAGAATTAATCTCTTTGACAGAGCACTGTGTGAAAGTAATTTGTTTATCTCTTTCACAGTACATGCTTGTACAAAATTCTTTTTTTAATGTAACACATAGACTCATCTCTTTCATTAAGCTCTTTGAATGTAGTCAGATGTTGTGGTGATGAGGGAATAACAATCTCTCTAATATATTTTTAAAAATCAAAAATAACATAGCTACTATTCTTCTTTGGCACTTTCACTTTTTATAAGAATGTTCCATGGGATATTCTCTTATTCAATTTTCACATTTTTACTCCTGTAAATTTTAGCAGGAGCTGAGAGAATTAATGAGAACATCCTTTGACAGTATTTTTCAACCTCTAATTCTGAAGATATATGGCTACTTATTTGTTGTTGGAAACAAACTAATTTTGATGTGTTAAAGACAGTAAGAAACATAAACAATGCCTATTTTGAATACAAACTTTCTCCTATTGGTATTGTATATTACATGTTTGTCCAAGGGAGATATGTAAATGCTATCTAGAGAGGTGTTTATTTTAGGTTTGTGATAATTCATAATGTAAATAATTTGCTTTTAATTGATGTTTAAATTTCTATGATAAAATACAATCTAAAATAACTTACAAAATAAACCATTTTTCTACTTTAATAAAAAGGAGTGGGTTTTTCATATGTTTCTGGATCTTAAATAGAGGATTGAAAGTGAATATAATATCCTTAATTTCAAAACTCTTAATTAGCACATCTCAAAATCCTGTTCCACTAAAAGTAAAATTCATTGTAAGAAAGGAGTAAAGAGTAAAGAAAATAAATAAACAGAAAGGAAAGGAAAGGGAGGAAGAGAGAAAGGGGGAAAGAAAGAAAGAAAGAAAGAAAGAAAGAAAGAAAGAAAGAAAGAAAGAAAGAAAGAAAGAAAGAAAGAAAGAAAGAAAGAAAGAGAAAGAAAGAAAGAAAAAGAAAGAAAGAAAGAGAAAGAAAGAAAGAAAGAGCGGAAGAAAGGAAGAAAGGGAAAGAGAAAAAAGAAAGGGAGAAAAACAATAAAACTAAAGCAAACTCAAATCAATAAAAAATAATGGCAGGAATTATATCCCAGTGTGTTGGAGAGTTTATTCTCCATGTTTGCTACATTGGCTGCCCCTGTAGTTGACTAGAGATGTCAGGTGACACTGACCTGGGTCATGTGTGGTGAAGGATGATAAAAGATGGGCGAAAAGCCCTCCCTTTTCACCTTGGCAGGCCTTTCCCTCTATATCACCATGGCTCCAACTTTTGATTTTAAAGGAGAGTTTTAGGTGAAAGCAACAATTCTGAGGTTACAGCCAAACGTGAACTGGGGGAATTACTATAGCAATGGCTACCTCTGCTCAGGTTTAATTCTCAGATATCAGCTGGACATTTGCTCAGGGCAAGTTGTCTCAAAGGTTTGGCTTACAGTATACTTTTTCAACTCTTGATGGAACTGGAGAAGCTGCCAAAAATAAGACAAGACTAAGAATTAGACTCTCTAGACAGCTGACCAACTACTTTCTATGTGTTAATAACTGAGTAATTTCATGTCCCAGAGCCTTCCTTTTCTCACTTGTAAATTTGTACCTGGCTTGCTGGTCTCAGGGAAGTCTCACAGGCTTAGATGAGAGAATATATACAAAAGTTCTTTAGCAGCTACCAAATAATATGCAGGTGGAAGGTGTGGGGTTACAATTGTATTAATAGCTAATTTGAATTCATTGATCTAGAAAACATCTCTGGAAAAGCCAAGAAAGCATACATTCACAGAAAGGGAACTAAATCATTTGAACTTTTGAACAATCTCTATTCTCAGGGGCTGTACATGTATCTCTGTTGTAAAGATACAGTCTATAGCTTTGAGTCTTAAACATAGGAAGTACCCAATACACTTAAATAAAAATGTGGATACCCTGACCATATCCCTTGTGATTCAAAGTCAGTGCATTTTCACAAGTCAGATGATTCTGATGAAGAGATCAGCATGGAGTAGGACTGCCCAGTTTCCATGCTTATGCAGAATATCCTAGCATTTAAGAGTGATTGCCTTTCCGTGAGCTGTGTCACTTACTACTTATGTACCTTTGGGCAGGCAATGTTATGGACTGCATGTTTGTGCCCCACGGAAATTCATATACCGAAGCCCTAATTCCCAATGCGATGGTGTTTGGAGATGGGGTCTCTGGGAGGTAATTAGGTCAGAAGGATGGACCCTTCATGATGGGATTAGTGTCTATACAAGAAGTCTAAAGGAATCAAATCCTTGTGTTATCTGGATCATTATTTCTTACTATTTTCCTTTATTTTACTTTTGTCCTAATAACCCCCAATCTTACAAGTTTAATATGCTTGCTATATTTGTTATGTACTGGCAGCCTTCTGTATCCCCCATTCCCCATCTGAGGATACAGAGGGCTGACTGTAATATGCCATCTTCTATAAGGGACTTGAGCATCCATGGATTTTGGTATCCCTGGGGGTCCTGGAACCAATCTCCTGCAGATACCGAAGGATTTTATATTCATCAAATGCATACTCAAAATGTTAGCAAGTAAAATGAAAACAAGCAAACGAACAATGAAGTTTTTCCGCATATACTTAGAATAATTGTTCATCAGTGGACCTGTCTCACATGCTGGAAAGCATTGCTTTATTTTGACCATCCCTTGGGAAGCCCCTAAACTTTAATTCCAGCAAAAGCAACACATTTACAGTTGCCTGTAGGTTTGGATGTCCTATACCCAACTCTTAGGGAGGCATTTTCTGAAATTTTCAACTTCCATTTTTAAATCTCCCAAAGCCTTAAAAAAAGTCACCCTTGTGGGTGAGTCCTGAGAAAATTCCATTTATTCCTTTCCCAAGATGGAGTTAGAAGTTGGGAGTCTCCATCTGTCATCCTCTGCTCACACAGCCTTGGTGTTCCTGACTCAGCAACTGAAATGAACACATTTTCCATTGCAGTTCGCTCGATGCATCAACCGTGACATTTGACTTTTACAGATTAAGGAAAGAAGGTGTCCCCTTATGTGCTGCTTGTGCTGCTTATTTTTGATTTATTGCATGTTAGATTTCAGGTCTTCAATTTGCGTCTTTCTAGCAAATAGTGTCTGAAGGTTGTGTCTTAGCACATGTCTGGAGTTGTATGTACATAAAACAAAGGCAAATTCAAATGGCAAAGCTCAGAGAAGGAAACTAAGGACACATCATCATTGTTTAACCCAAAATGTTCTCCCCTTTCTGTTGCAGAAGTGTCAAAATACAAAATGGCATCATTTAAAAAACACTATTTCTGAAGTTGCTCATTGACAGTTTTATTTTGTTTACACCTGGATGGAAAGCAATGGTTGACTTCTTAAAAATATTTTTTAATTGCAGAATATACAATAACAAAGAGAATGTTTTTTTCTAATTCATGTCAGTTTTTTAATTGTGCTATGATGAATGCAACCAGAAAAATAACCAATTCCTTCTAACAGAACCTTCATTAAAACCATTTACAAAAGCATGCTCTTTCTCCTCTTTTTCATTCCGTTAAGAAGTACTATTTAGATAATAACAGCCATATAATAGAATTGCCTATTTTGTATGAAGTCTCTTATTTTGTTATTAAGTAATCAGCTTAGATGATTGGATTTTTACTAACCTCTGCCACTCAGAAGTCCAACTATATGAGCCAGGTACAACCTCTCAGACTCAGTTTCCTCAACTGGAAAATGGGAATAATAATAATTGAGTTAACAGCAGCCTTGTAGACTTGCTAAGGGAATTGAATGAGAAGTTTTATGTGAAACTGGTCTGTAAATTCTATGGGACTATAAAATGTACAGCAACATTGTAACATAGATAAACATATAAATTATATTATTTATATAATATAAATTACCACATATTGTAATTATTTAATGACAGTCACTGATATCATACGGCTTTATACATTTAAAAAGTGACCAGGATTCATAAACCCTCTTTCAATTTCTAATTTAATCATCCATATATGTCTAAAAGGGCACTGATGTGTAATTTTTCTACAGGTTTGCTCTTTAATACTATTTCTGGATCATTTGTGATCAACGTGGATTTTAATACTGAATTAACTAGAACAGTTGCTTAGAATTGAACTTTTTATTTTGTATTTTCTAAATGACTTTTGCCAGAGTAGCCTTGTTAAATTGGGCTATATAAACATGTAATTATTTATACCAACTCACGTTAGGTCCATGGTTTACGGACTGCCAATTTTCCACCTATGTAATTATAGCTGTAACAGGTTTTCAGTTATTTGAACTAAGGAGTGCACTGTCTTAGAATCATACTTTTTGATTCTTCCTTGCAAGTGATACATTCATTAGATTTTTAAAGGTAAAATTACTTTATATATACGTTATATATACAGACATTTAAACTGTGTATGAAATGTATTCACAATTCTTAAAAAGTTGGTAACTCTGAGTTGAATATATGTTTCAGAAACAGTAAATGAAACTTTCACTTAAAAAGATGTTCTTCATACTTCAAAATAACTTTAATTTCCTTGGATGTGAGTACTATGTAATTAAGTAATCCCTGTTATACAGAAAAAAAGTGTTAGATGTAAATACATAATTCTGCCACCACAGCTAACAGAAATGTTATCATTAAGTGTTTTTTACATTTTGAGGAAGGTAATAAATATCCCAAGGTCTCCAGGTTTGTCCTTTTTAAATTTTTTTGAAAGAAGCATTAAAAATGTTGACTATCCAGTTCTAGCAGGGAAATAGGAAAACACAGAAGACATAGTATCAAATACTTTTTGAGGGCTAACATTCTGTTTGTCAACTTTGGCTACCAGAAATGGCATTATTAACTAAGACTCGCTATCATAAAGCAACTCTGGTAGCTCTCACAATTCTTAATTCTCTCAGTTGAAATATATGCGCTTTGCAATATTTCAATTCCCAAGCTGACCTCTGGGTTTTTTTAAATGGATAATTTTCACGAATTCATTCAACTTTTTGTATGGGGCTAGCTAGCTTTTGGGGGACTGACTTGGTCATAAGTTTGATCTCTTGCCTACTTCTAAATCATCAACGCAATTCACATAGTTGTGTCTAGGTAAACTCAACACCCACTGAATTTAGAGTTATGTTTTCACCATTAATTCTGGCAAAAATTTTTTATAGCAATGTGGAATGTTGGCAAAACTAGACTTTTCAGGGTAGATCAAAGAAATTTGTGTCTGAGAAAGGAAAGGTTGACATGATGTACTGTTACATTTCAGATCCAAATATATATGCTAGACCCATTTTCACCAAGCCCAAGCCACCCTCAGAATGTGCCTGATTTGGATCAAACTGTCTTTTTTTTTTCACCTCCAGAGCTTGGCCTTACTTATCTCTCTCAAATTTTTCTCAGAACAAACAAGCTAAGAAATTCCTGAACAAAAGTTGTGAGGCTCCATAATTACTAATTAAACAAATTAAATTTAGCAGTTTCTCTGAAAACTACTGGTCAAAAGGGGAAAACAAATACACTAAAAGTATACTTGTGAGTCTATGTGTTTTTCCAACATCTCCTGAATGAATTCTCTTGACTGTATATGATGGATCATTTGGAGGCACACGTAAAAGAAATTTGATGTAAGTTAGTTATAGGCAGAGACAATATTTATGCTCAAATTTGGGATAATTTTCTCTATAGTTTTGTTGCTTTCCACTAGTAAAAGATTACATTTAATTCATTCAATTCAGATGATTTCAGACTTTTTCCCTGCAAGTAATATTAATTGTATTTGAATTGCAAATGATCACATAATATCATTTTAAATTTCAATCCTTGGAACCAAAAGATTCTACTAAAATCCAAACAGATGTTCAACATGAAGAATGTTTACAGACTTAATGAATGAAATGTTTTTGGTCACTAAACTTTTTGACATTAACAAAATATTTTTAAGAAAAGAAACCCATTTTTGTGTGTGGCCTCATTTACACAGCAATTGTGTGTGCAATCAATTATTAAAGCTCCTTGGTTTCTATATTACAGAGTTTGCAAGACACAGAATAGTGTCTGTAAAGTAAATGTCTTGACTTCTACTTTGAAGTGAAAGGGACAAGTTTTACCATCCAGTCTTAAACAAAATTTTAGTTGTTTAGGGAAAAAAAAAAAAAAACTATGGTTTTCAGATATTGGACAACTGACAGTGAAATTTGTGATATTGGAGAAGAGGGTAATAAGCAACCTTAGTCCTACAGTTGCCCCAACTTACTGCCTTAGGAGTTTCCAAGCCACAGTACAGAGAGAATGCAAGCAAAACCATGCAGTTACCTTGCACCAAGGAGACAGAATTGGAAGATTTGGTAGAACAAGGAAAGAATAATGGTGGGGAGAAAGTTGCAGAGAAAGAGAATGAGCTCCAGAGATCTATCAAGTGTTCCCTCCTCTTAAGTTTTCAGCCAAATACTGATCAGCGCATGAATCTGAGAAAACTGCCAAGCCAGGGAAAAAACTACTTGTAAAGTGCAGACAGAAAAATCCTTAAGAGTTGATATTCTCAACAGTCAGGACAGAAAAACCGTATAAAACACGGATGACTGAGTAAAGTGTTAGAAAAAGGCATTGCCTAGGTAGTGGAGAAAAATTAGCCCTGGACTAAAGGCTTTTTGTTCCCACCTAGCAAAGTTCAGAAGCAAGTTTCATAAAAGATCAAACTATTTCCACATTACTTGAGAGTTCCAGAAATAAAAGTTCAAGAGTACTTTAAAAAATACAAGAATATTCAAAGAAATAATCAGAAAAATTTCCAGAAATGAAAAAAGAAGCTCAATGAACAAAGAACAGGAAAATTAAGACAACTATAATAAGGCACAGCATTAATCACATTGATTAATAATACCAGTGACAAAGAGAAAAATCTTAAAGACAGCTTGAGAAAAAGAAATTGTACATATAAAGAAACAAAGATCAGGGTGACAAATTGTTTTTCTCAGGAAACAATGCAAGCCAGAAGGGAGTGAAACAATATTTTTAATATACTGAAAGAAAAGAAAATTGTCAATCTGGAAGTTTATATCCAGTATAAAACCTTTCAAACACTATGACAAAATAATTTTTCTAGGATACAAAATATGAAAAAAATAACTACTATTAGACATGCAATATAAGAATGTCAAAGTAAGTCCTTCATGTAGAAGGAAAATTATACCAGATAGATATCTGGATCTACAAAAAAGAAAGAAGAGCACAAGAATTAGTAGCATATAGATACATATAAATTAATTTTTTAATTAAAAAATCAGTTTAAAAGATAATTATTTAAGTAAAAATAATAACATTGCATTGTGGGAGGTTATAACAAATGCAGAAGTAAAATTTATGACAATAGTATTAAAAATGCTGGGATAGGTGAAACGGAAATATTCAGCTTTATACAAAGTAGTATAATATTATTTGAAAGTAGATCATAGTAAGTTAAAGATATATAGCAGAATCCCTGGAAGCAAGTGCTAAACAAACACACACAGGAAATTAGAGCTAATAAACTAGAGATAAAATGAAATCATAAAAGATAATTAATTCTAAACAAGGCAGAAAATGGGGGAAAAAAGGAACAAGGAGCAAATGGAACATAGAAAGAAAAATAATAGGATGGTAGATTTAAACCCAGTCATGGCAATAATCACATTATATATAAATGGCCTAAATACTTCAATTAAATGGTAGAGATTATCAATTTGTCTGATCATATATAAAAGTAATACTCTACTATTTGCTTCCTAGAAGAAACTGACTTTAAATTAATCACAAAAGGAAGTTGAAAGTAAAATGGTGGAAAAGGATATACCATTCTAACACTAATGGGAGGAAAGTTGGAATGCTTGTATGTAACTTATAGAATTTACTAGTGATTAAGAAGGTCATTTCATAAGGATAAAGTGGTCAATTAATCATGAGGATACAACATAATAACGTTTATGTTCCTAACAACAAACTTCCAAATACATGAAGCAAAAACTGTCATAACTGAAAGGATAAATAAACCAATTCAAAATTATAGCCAAATATGTCAACACCACTCTCTCAATAATTGGTAGAAAATATACAATGAAAATTGGATCCATAGGAATGCAGAAGACTGGAAGAATACTATCATCTACTTAATCTAGTTGACAGAGATTATCTCTTCACCCAACAGCAGCAGGTATACATTTTTTCAAGTGCATACAGATGTTTTCAAGCAAACCATATTCCAAGTCATGAAACAAGTCTCAATACATTTTAAATTATTCAAATAATACAAAATATGACCATAATGAAATTAAATTAACAATCAATAATAGAAAGATATCTTTAAAAAGTTCCAAAGTTTGGGAACTAAATAACTTACAAAGAGTAAAAGCTAAAGAGTAATGCAAAAGGAAGATTAGAAAATATTTTGAGCTGAATGAAAATTAAAATAATATATCAAAAATTGTGCTGTGAAGCCATAACATTTCCTAGAAGGAAATTTATAGCAATTAAAAAAAAACCTCAGAAAATTTATCTCATCTTTTAAAACTTAAAAAAAAAAGAGCAAATTAAACTTAAAGTAAGCAGAACAAAGGAAATAATAAATATAAGAAAAGAAACCAATGAAACATAAAACAATAACAATAGAGGAAACCAAGGACATCAAAACCTGATTCTCAGAGAGAATCAATAAAATTTATAAATCCTTAGTCAGATAAACAAGAAAAAAGATAAGACAAATTGCCAGTATCAGGGATGACAGAAAGACGATCACTGCAGAACTTACAGAGATGGGAAAGTATGATAAGAAATAATATAAACAAATTTATGTCAATTTATTCTATAATTTAGTTAAAATGGAAAAATTCTTTGAAAGACACAAACTACTAGAACATCCCACCCCAAGAAGATAGAGATAGACATATTGAGGTCGAGAAAGAAATGATAGATAAATATAGATAACATGAACAGCCTGTATCTATTAAAGAAACTGAATTTACTGTTACAAATTATCTTAGAAAGGAAACTTCTGACCCAGAGGACATTACTGGTGAATTCTTCGTAACATTTGAGAAGAAATAATGCCAATTCTACACAAATTTTTCCAAAAAGTTAATGAGGAGAAAGTATTTCCAAACTTATTTTATGAGTCTGATATTACAACCAAACAAAAACATTAAAAGAAAAGCACAGACCACTATTTAACAAGAAGGTAGATGACAAAACTTTTAAAATTTAATAGGAAATGGTGCTAAAACCATTGCATACATATATGCAAAACAAACAAAACTCCAAAACAAAAAAATCTTCAATTCATACCTTGCACCATGTAAAAAAGTAACTCCAATTGGATTATAAACCTAAATATAAAGCTAAAAATTATGAAATGTCTGCAAGAAAACACATGAGAAAATCTTTGTGACCTTAAATTAGGCAAAGATTTCTTAGATTCAAGACCAAAAGCACAATCCATAAAAGAAAAGTTTACAAGTTGAACTTTATTAAAGTAAGAACTTCTGTTCTTTGGATGACACTCTTAAGAAAATGAAAAGACATGCTACAGAGTAGGAGAAAACAGTGGCAAGTTGAATATCTCGTAAAGGACTTATATCCAGAATATATAAAGATCTTTCAAAATTCAACAATGAGAAAACAACCAATCAAATAATGAAATGAGCATAAGATTTAAACAGATCTTTTACCCAAGATAATACAGATGGCAAATAAGCATATGAAAAGATATGCAACATCATTAATAAATACAGGAAAACAAATTAAAACCAAAGTGGGATACCACTCCACACCTATAATGATATTTAAAAACAAAACAAAGCAAAATAGAATGATAATGCCAAATTCTAGTGAAGGTGCAGAGTGAGTAAAATGTTGATACATTGCTGGTACGACTGCAAAATGTGGAAGATTCTTTAGTCAACTGTTTGGCAATTTCTTATATTCTTTAACATACACTTATCATATTGCACAGCAATCCTAGTTGCTTAAGTGAAATGAAAAATTACATTTGCATAAAAATATGTACTCAAATGTTTTCCACAGTTTCATTCATAATCAGTGAAAACTGGAAGCAAACCAAATGCCCTTCAGTTGATGAATGGGTGAACAATGTGTGGTACATTCATACAATAGACTAAAACTCAGCAATAAAAAGACACAAACTGTGAATGCATACAATGACATGGAAAAAATAACGTGTATCAGTTTGCTAGGGCCGTCTTAACAAAATATCACAAACTGGGTAGCTTAAACAACAATTTATTTTCTCACAATACTAGAGGCTGGGAGTCCTGAAATAAAGATGTCAGCAGGGTTGGTTCCATGTGGGGACTGTGAGGAAGAATCTGTTTCCTGCCTCTCTCCTAGCCTCTGCTGGTTTGCTGGCAACTTTTGGTGTTTCTTGAATTGTAGAAGCATCACTTCAATCTCTGTCTTCATCTTCACATGGTATTCTCCCTGACTATGTCCAAATTTCCTCTTTTTATAAAGACACCTGATATATATTTTGGACTAGGGGCTCATCCTACTCCAGTATAACCTCATCTTAACTTAATTAATTTTATCTACTATGACCCTATTTTCAAACAGGGTCATATTATGAGGTACCGAGGGGTTAGGACTTCAACATGTGAATTTGTAGGGATACAATTCGACCCATAACAAACCTCACATGCATTATGCTAAGAGAAAGAATCCAGACTAAAAATGCTACCTATCCTATCATTCCATTTATGTGACTTTCTGGAAAGTCGAAACTGTAGGCACAGAAAACAGATCAGTCGTTCCCAGAGGCTAAAGTAGAGAAGGGTACACAAGATCTGGAGGACACATTTTGGAGTGACAGAACTGTTCTATACCTTGATTGTGTACAGTAGACTGCATTCACTTGTTAAAGCTTGTTAAACTATACGCAAAAAGGTGAATTTTAATCTATGTTAATTATATTTCAATGAAAGAATGTGCAAAAAAGTAAATGGTTACTGCTTACCAATATTTCCCACTTAAAACCTTTCATTTCCATGGATAGAACTCACCTTTACTATATAGTGAGATTGGAAAAATAAGCACTTTCATTCATCATCAGCCACCAACTAAGCACAACATTGATTTAAATTTTCTGGAAAGTAATTGGGCAAAAAGAATATATATATATATATATATACACTCTTTGAACCATTTAAGGGTACTATTCCTAAGGAAATAAAGTTGTGCTTACAAAGATGCCCAAACATTCTAAATACCCTATCAAGAAGAAAGTAAAGAATTCAAGTAATGGGGTTATCTTGAAGCCTCTAAAATAGTGAGGTAGATTTATATTTATTGACACAAAAGATGTCCATAGTACAGCAGACTAATGTTATGATGTCTACCCAACCCACATGCCCCTTTTCTTGAGAACTACAGCATGCCCTATCCAACTCACACAAATAGAGCCAAGATTCTCTTTTCCAAGAGTTTGGAATTGAGTTTAAGAGATGCTAGTTTTATTTGGGATGGTTACAAGAACTGAACTTTTAAACTCCAGAACTGTGAGGAAGCCAAAACTGTGAGGGAAATAAAAAAGCAGATGTGCAGAAAGAAGCAAACATGAGACTTAATGGCCCCACAGAAAAAGAGAAAAATATGGTGGGGTCTCTGATGATCTTCTTGATTCCAGTATGTCTTGATACCCACCTGCTCTTTTACACTTGGGTTTTCTGGAATATCCATTTTTCAAAAATCCTTATCTCTTTAAGTTAATAATTTACTTGTAATTGAAAGGTTTCATGAAAAGTAAGAATTCACAACAAAAAAGTGTGTGTGTGTGTGTGTGTGAGAGAGAGAGAGAGAGAGAGAGAGAAAGAGAGAGAGAAAAAAGCAAGCTAGCTCCAGGATATACACAAAACTCTTACTAATGATTATCTGTGGAAAGTGGGACCATAGATGACTTCATTTTTTAATATATGTTTTACATTTAGAGAATAATGATTTTTTTCACAGACAGAGGAATGTTCTAATCACTACAAGTGAAAATTGTTAATGGTTTGATATTTAATTACAGTGTTTAGAACTCTGAACTACCATCTTATTTTCCACTTCCCAAATGGATTACTTTGCAGTGAGAATGTATTTTTTTTATAATAAAAGGGCAATACACACAAAAATGGATTTGAGTGTTATGTATATCGCCTGTTTTCAGATATGAAATTCTATGGAATTTTCTCATTTCTTTGTAACATACAACGTTTTCTCATTTCCTTACCATTTTCCCTTGATGTAACTTTTCTTTTAAATTAGTGCTAATCTTAACTTCATTGATCTTTATATAAGCAGAAGGAAAAAATACTTATTCTTATCTTTCTTTAAGTAAAACACACTTTTAGTAAAAAAAAATGTCCTAGAGGTGCTCCAATTTCTTTGCTTTTATTGAAATTTATCATATTTCATATTGTTCATAAAATCATAGGCATTACAGATAATTAAATTCTTTAAAAGGTAATTAGCTGAATCTCTCACTTTTCAAATGATACGACGAAGACCTAGAGATGTTAGGTTACCAAAGACCACTTTCAAGCTGGTCTGTTTTTGAGAAGAAAGTAGTTTTGTATACTGTGATTTATCTTAGGATCTCAGATACTTCTGCTCTCAATGACAGTATTTCAACAGCTGTGATTGATTCTTAGGCATTTTTACATTCTAATATATCTAAAAGCAATTGTACATTATCAAATGTACTTCCTCTCCCTCCTCTTTCTGTCCTCCTCTCCTGCTCCTCATTTTCCTCCTCTTTCTTCCCTTCTTTTTCTTTCTCCTTTTTTTTTAGAATGAAACTATTTATTCTTCTTTTAAGGGGACAATAGAGCCATAACATTAACAAAGGATGAATAATCTCCTAAGTTTTACGTATTTGAACCAGATGTGGCTCATACTGATGATGGTCCTTTGTGATAAGCTTGTTCCTTCTGCATAATCTTCAGTTCAAGCTAAAATTACTAATTACTGAAAAAATTACTCTAATGTATTGAATTGTTTTCATAATAATACAGAAAGGAAAATATTTGTGGAGTATATGGAGTACCACTTGTGCACCATGTAATAATGAACATTTAAAAATAGATGCAACATCGAAAGACCTAAATTTCAGAAACTAGCTCCACATATTATATATTACAAGGAAGCACCGGTCAGAATTATTTTACATAGTCATGAACAATTCCAAATATTTGTTAAAACACATCAATTCAATAGAAAGTCTGGAATTGTGATAATGTTCCTAATTCATTTTTATTATCCCGAAGGTCACTTCCTTCAACCATCCACTGAAGAAAGGCAAATCATATCAGAATGAAAAAAATATATTTAGGCTGATATGGTAGCAAACAACTTAAATAATTGTTTTCTCTCCAATAGGATTTTAGGGCTTTCTTAATTTAGCTGAGACAACACTGGAGTGGAAAAACACAGAACACTTTTTTTGTACACATTTAACATTTTTCCTTTCATCCAAATAGAAATGAACACTTTGTTTTGGTCATAATCTTTTTTTGGGAGGGGGGTTTAAATTTTTTATTTTATACTGGAGTATAGTTGATTTACAATGTTGAGTTAGTTTTAGGTGTACAGCAAAGTGATTCAGTTATACATATACATATTTCTATTCTTTTTCAGATTCTTTTCCCATATAGGTTATTAGAGTACTGAGTAGAGTTCCCTGTGCTATACAGTAGGTCCTTGTTGATTATATATTTTACTTTATTTTATTTTATTTTTTATTGGGGTATCGTTGCCTTACAATGCCGTATCAGTTTCTCCTGTACAGCGAAGTGAATCAGCAGATTCACTTTGTATATGTATACATATATCCCCTCCCTCTTGGACCTCCCTCCCATCCCCCAAGCCCACCCATCTAGGTCACCACAGAGCACGAGCTGAGCTCCCTGCGCTATACAGCAGGTTCCCACTAGCTATCTGTTTTACACATGGTAGTGTATATGTGTCAGTCCCAATCTCCCAATTCATCCTAACCCCACCTTCCTCCCACGCTGTGTCCACATGTCCTTCTCTACATCTGTGTCTCTATTCCTACCCTGCAAATAGGTTCATCTGTACTATTTTTCTGGATTCCACATAAAGAGAAAAACAAATATCACATATTAATGCACATATGTAGTCATCATCTTTTAACACTACAAACTGTTCACCAGTGTATCTTTCCCCTCTTCTTTTCAGACAAAACCTGGTGATAAATGGACTTTAACCCATATCTCACGAGGAACCATATTTTACATGTGTATACTTCTTCCATATTTACTTGTTATAGTTTTTAAAAGTTATTTGAGTAATAAATCCTCGTCATTATGTTCATTTGCAAGTAACCACCAGTTAATTTTGGAGGAAAAATTCTACTTTCACAACTTCACTCTGTTAAAATCTATAAACATATCCTTTCATTTGGAGGTAATTGTAGAATTCTGCTCTCAGAATTACACACTTAAATGGTTTAAATAAACACCCACACAAATTCTTTTTTAAATAAGGTTTGACATACCAAGGTGTTTGAAGATTTTGTCTTCCTCCTTTTTGAACTGGTAACAAGTGAAATAAATGAAAAATGGTCTTGATAGAGAGTTAGCATGTGGTTCTTGATCCTACGTGGCTTCACAAATTCCAGAAATTAATAACACATTTACCAAGTATGCATGATGAGCCAGGTACTGAACTAAGTGCTTTAAATGGATTATTTTATTTAAGACTCTCAACAAGCCTAATAAGATGTTCTTACAGTCTCCTGTAGAAATTGAGGCCTGAAGAACTTGCTTAAGGTCAAACAGTTAGGAAGAGGTGGAGCTCTGATTCAAATGCAAGTGGTCTGAGCTCAGAGACCAGACTGTAAATGTGGACACTACATCCAGTCAAGGTCACTGAGGCTCAGTACTTCAACTTTGCAGGTGGGAAACCAGTATTTCTGGATCACTGCAATGGCCTGCAGACACATTTCATTGTGACCACTGGCCACATTTCTCCACTGCAAGAGACTCCTGCAGACTCCAGCCAAGACTGAGGACGTCCATTTAGATCAAATTCCAACAGCCTGTTTACTCCTCTAGCTGTGGTTTCAGGGTTGTCTTTTGGGGAAATTTTTATCTGTCCTGAAGCTCAAGATGTTCTATGCTGGGAACTAAGTGACTATATTAAAAGAAAAAGAGCTCTTTCTTTTTAGTCTATTTATTTAGCCCCATAAGCAATGTTAAAGGTTACTTTGCTTGCACTGATTGTTTATGGCAGCCACAGAAATTCACACAGACTGACAGAGGTTTGCCCTGGAGTTAGATGACCTCAGAGTATGTACAAATACAATTTCTTAAAATAACTAAATATCTGATATTAATCTCTCTATGAAGGCTTACTCACAACCAAAGGATACTCCTTTGTTCTGATCATATTAATTTGGAATAAGTTTAGGGCTGATAAATATATTTGGTGGCTAGTATATTTCTAGTCTTACTATGCCACTAGATGTTATTTAATCCTAACTCATAAGTTAGAGTGTTACTTACAGTTTTTAAAAACAAAGTAACTGAAATGTCTAGCAATACGGGATTGATTAAAACACTTTTATTCATAAGATGGAGTGCAACACTCACTAAAATATATTTAGGTGAAGAATCATGTTAAAAATGTGGTTAAATGGAAAAATATTAATAACCAACACAAATCAGGATACAGGATATAAGTTCATTTTTGTAAAACAATCAACAAAAAGAAGTATTTGCCTCTTACGAGATACTTTAACCTTTTCCTTTTTGCTTATTTCTATTTTTAACACTAAATATGCATTGTTTGTATAAGGAAAAATTACAAATTAAATATTACTTTAGGACAATGTACAAGGAAGTAATTTATTCATGAAAAAACACAATTTAGGTATTGTGGATGAAAGACAAGTATAAAACGCACCTCATTGAAAATGCTTTCTTAAGATTTTATTTATGCAAATACGAGGGACCATATGCTGAACCTTGCAGTTTGGCATGCAAATAGCTCATCTTCTAATGGCCCAGGGGCTCTTGCTCAGGTTTGAGAGATTATTTAAAGTTATTTCAAACAACCAATACCATTTAGTCTATAGAACCAAGTAGAGTAAAAAAAAAAATCTATCCCAAGTAAGAATAGGTCAGTTCATTATAAACAAAAAAAACCTGTGTGTTTTTATATTATTAATTCTTACTAGGGCCAATTATGCATATACATATTTGTTTCCCTCGAGAATGAAATTTATATTGGCCTGGAGTAGAAATCTTATTTCTTCTAAGGTCCATCTGGCCATTTGCAATTTTACTCACTGGCAAGTTTCCAAAGAAGATGTAACATACTCCAAAACAGATCTTCCCTTATATTTAGGATTGCATATAAACTTTGAAATACATTATCAATGCACATGAAATACTTAAACTTCTTAAGAAGCTCCCCATTGCTCTTTGAGTAAAATCTAGATTTTAAAAATGATTTATAAGGTCCTCCGTGGTCTGGCCTTTGCTTGCCGCACTTGTCGCATCTGTACTGGTTCTCTAACTCCTCAATATGTTCAGATTAAACTGGATTTGTTTCAGTTCTTTTGTAAATGCTGTTCCCTGTGCCTGGAACTGCCCCTTCTGCTATCAAACTCCTACTCACATTTGAAGTCCAGGCTGAGACCTCCCAGTTCCTTCAGGAATCACATCAAAGCACTCTTCACAGTGATAACAGCACAGTCACCTGTCTACCTGGATAGCAGATAGAAACTGAGTCTTTCATTCTCCTCTGCATCGCCAGGTCCTAATATACAGAAGGTCTACATTGAATATGTAATGGCGGATATCATGCAAATTCCTTTTGAACGTTATATTTTCAGAAAATGAATTTTATTCTTCCTCAATATGGTATGTAGGAAAGACCAAGAGATTTGGAGCCAAGAGGTTCTGGCCCTTGGGTCCTGTATTTACTGTGGATGTGATTCTGTAATGAGTTACTCAAACTCCCCGACCTGCAGTTTCTTCAATTGTAAATGGGACCAATAAAAATACCCTCCTTAGTTTAACTTCAGGAATAAATTAGGCCGTGTATATGAAAGCATTTTTTGAAGTGATGAAGTGCCTCGTAAGTGTCAGCTATTTTATTGTCCACATTTCAGCTGAAGCCTCATGAGTAACACTTAGTGGTGGTTGGTTGTCACTTCTTAAGCTCTGTCAGCAACTATCAACAGCAACAACAAATGGACATACAAACTAAGTAAAAGCAGTATGCTTGCTATGCAAATACATTGCCCTAAGCCCTGAGCTGCTAATTCCAAATACATTTCTGCTCCTCCTATGATGAAATTCCAGAGGCACTGCGATCTTAACTTGCAAGTCTCTTATAGCTACAAGCATATAGCAATCAAAACCCATTCCAAATGGATTTTCGTAAAATTAAATTGGCCAGACATATTAGGAAGATTTTTTTGGTCGCTGTATTCTATTATTGGATATCATTGACGAGAAGTTTTGAATGATGTTTTCAATCCCATAATTTGGCATAGAATTAGCACCAAAATCAGTAGAAAGAAAACCCCTCTTTTTAACAGATTTTAAAAAGGATTATCAATGGAAAACCTTCCATTTAGGATATGGTGACATTTGACTAATTAAAACCTGAGGTATTTCAAAGGTGCAGATTTAACGCGATCTGTTCTTTTAACTGTCAAGCACTCTCTTTAAATAAGGTGTGTTTGGCTCGTTGATTTGCATGAATTCTTCTGGTTTCTGTCATCTGAAAGTCATGTCTTACAATTTTAAATGTTTATGGGCTTTGACAGTTCCCATCTGCTGTGGGGATGTCTAAGTGCCCCAAGCCTAGTTGGCAAAACTCAGTTAAATCTTTGTTTTTCCTTGATAGAATTTAAATTATTTATAGTGGTTATGTCTCACTGATTATTAGAGAGTTTTTTACGACAAAAGGATTTACTGTCACCATTTTCTGGATTATGAATAAATGCAAAGTAAAAGACACACACTCCTTATTAACATGAACTTCCTGATATTGTGACCATAATTAGTTGGACTGTAGTCCCTTCATTAGTTATTTATTTATTCACCTTCATTTTCCACTTCAATTTGGAAAGGATTTGTAGTGTTGTCATTTCATTAAGAAAAGTGCAAGGGCAATTGTGTCAGAAATGTCAAGTATTCAGAAATCGGCGAACTTGAAACACTCATAACTCCACAGAGCAAAAATTTAATTACAGCAGGATGGCTTTCTACAAGAAAGGAACTAGGGCAGAAGTTAGCCCCGAATGCCACATGCCAACTCTTTATGCCCAATTCATGGACATTCATGCTCTCTATATCACTTAATAAATATTTATTGGAAACCTACAGTGTGCCAGCCATTGCCCTTAGTACTGGGAAAAAATAAAGAAAACAGAGAAGGCAACTGTCTTCATGGGGTTTACATACTAATGAGACAAGTCAGACAATAAATTAAAAAAATTTTTTTTGTAAAGAGTTCTGGTAAAGGAAATATAGAGAACTGTGGTTGAAAACACTCTCCTGTACAAATCTCCAGTTGCTCTGTCCCAAGTTTGCTGTAATATACCCTTTCAAATTAGAAAGGGTGAGGTTGTGATATTATATAAACAATAGACATTGTGCCTCTAATGATGTGGGTTTAGGTCTAACTTTTCCCCTGCTGTAAAATGATCACTCTTCTCAAAGGCAATAATAGCTACCTGGATGTAGGCAATATTTCAATTCCAATTACTGATTTTGTAATAACAAAATTATGTTACATAGTATTTATTAAACTCTTATCCTAAGCATGAGTTATGTTATTCATAACTTCACAGACTGTAAGGTTTTATTATTATTATTATTATTATTAAACTTTTACGTTCACACTTTTTAAGTAAATTTCATTTATATAATAGTGTTATCAACTATAGTCACCATGTTGTATGTTAGATCCTCAGACCTTATCATTTTATACCTAAAATTCTATATTCCCCCAACCCACCGCCAGCTCTTGGCATCTACTTTTCTATTCTTTATTTCTACGAGTTTGACTCTTGTTTTAGATTTTGCATGTAAGTTAGAGCACGCTGTATTTTATCTTTTTCTGTCTGGTTTATTTCACTTAGTATAATGCCCTCAAAGTCCATCCGTGTTGTCACAAAGAGCAGGATTTCCTTTTTTTCCCATGGCTGAATAATATTCCACTGTATAGATATACCACATCTTCTTTACTCATTTATCCATTGATGGACACTTAAGTTGCTTCTATATCTTGGCTATTGTGAAAAATGCTGCAATAAAAATGGGGGTGCATATATCTCTTCAAAATCCTCTTCTTATTCCCTTTGGATATATAACAGGCTGGGATTGCTGGGTCATATGGTACTTCTAATATTAATTATTTAAGGAATCTCCATACTGTTTTCCATAGTGACTACATCAATTTACATTCCCACCAACAGTGCACAATTGTTCCAATTTCTCCACATCCTTGCCAACACTTGCTATGTCTTATCTTTTCCATAATAACCATTCTAACAGGTATGAGGTGATATCTTAATGTTGTTTTGATATACATTTCCTTTATGACTGGAGACGTTGAGCATTTTTTTATGTACATGTTGGTCATTTGTACGTCTTCTTTGGGAAAAATGTCTGCTTAGTTTATCTGTCCATTTTCTAAACAGATAGGCTTTTTTTTTTTTTTTGCTATTGAGTTGTGTGAGTTCTTTATATATTTTTGATATTAACCCTTTAACAGACATACAATTTGTAAATATTTTCTCCCATTCCATAACTTGCCTTTAATTTTGTTGATTGGTTCCATTGCTGTGCAGAAGCTTTTGAGATTGATGTAGTCTCACTGGTTGATTTTGCTTTCGTTGGCTTTGTTTTTGATGTCAAATGCAAAAATCATTACAAGGACCAATGTTAAAGAACTTATCCTTTATGTTTTTTTTCTAGGAATTTTATGGTCTCAAGTCTTAAATATTTCTTTAATCCAGTTTGAGTTGATTTTTATGCATGGTATAAGATAGGAGTCCAGTTTGATTCTTTTGCATGTGGCTATCCAGGTTTCTAAACACCATTTATGGAAGAGACTATCCTTTCTTTATTTTATATTCCTGGCTTCTTTGTGGTAAATTAATAGACCATACCGGCCTGGGTTTATTTCTAAGCTCTCTATTCTATTCCCTTGATCCATGTGACTGTTCTTATATCAGTACCATGGTGTTTTGATTACTATAGCTTTTAATATAGTTTGAAATCACAAAGTGTGTTGCTTTGTTCTTTCTCAAGATTGCTTTGGCTATTTGGGTTTTGTAGTGGTTTTATTTTAGGATTGTTTTATTATTGTTTGTTATATTATTTTTAATCATTTTTTGCAAGTATAACATCCAAGTAATAGAGTGTAGAAATTTTAAATGTACAACTTAACCAGTTTTTATGAAGTGAATACACAAAATATAACATTATCGGCTCTCAGAAAACACCCTTGTCCCAATTCCACTCAGTACCTTCTCCCAACAGTAGCCACTTTTCTGACTTTTATTACATCTAATTGAGAAATTTCATGTGAGTATGCATTCTTTTAAGTTAGGCTTCTTTTTTCTCAATGTTTTATCTTGAGATTCATCCCGTTGTTGCATGAGGCAGAAGTTTGTCCTTTTTCATTGAGGTACATTATTTTAATGTGTGATTATACCATGATGGGGTTTATCTTTTCTACTATTAATGGGCACTTGATTATTTCAAGTTTTTTGTTTTCATAAATAAGAACTATAGACATTCTTGTTCGTGTATATTTGTGCACATAGGTACTTGTTTCTGTGGGTGGATATTTAGGACTAGAGTTGCTCAATCATAGGGCATGCATATGTTCAGCTTTAGAAGATACTGATGAATAATTTTTAGTTTTGATCCAAAATCCTAAATGTTTGCATTGTGATGTACTTATAAGATCTCTGTAAAACATCCTTATCTGCCACAGACTTGTCAAGCATTATCAGAACATACAGGGTCACATGTTCCAAGTGGTAGGGCAGCTGAAGAATTATTTTTTTTTTTCTGGGCCCTACTCAAATCTGGCAGATTATCAGAGTACTCAATAAATAGGTCAGAGTGGCACAACCAAATGAGATTTAGGTTTTTGTAAAATCTAAAGTGGCACACCAGGCATTTTGGTTCTTTTTTAATAGTAAAAGGAAGCAGATGCAGCGATTAGTCTTTTACTTTGGATAGACTATCTTAACATGCCTCAGACCTACTGTACCCCTAGAAATTCCACTAGGTGACAAGTTCCTGAATCTTTGTGGGATTTCTCTCTCTTCCTCTCTCATGCAAGTATCCTACCAAGAAGTCTAGCTTAGTTCCTGCTTCCTGTGGATCTGGTCTAATCAGCATTATACCATAAATGTAACGAATTATCAATATAATGATGCTTTGTGAAATGAAGATGCCTTAGAAGTTCTTGTAGACTAGATTATGGCAGGGGGATGGAGATTTAATATGGTCCTGCATTACTGGCCCTGCCAGAGGAAAGTGATCAGCTTCCGCTGACGGTGGCAGCAGAAGGCGCTGAAGCCCTGATTGCTGTCCCAGGTTAACCCAGTGAGCTGGCAGATACGTGACAATATTCATGAATTGCCCCAGTGTCCGTGCCCTGTGCTGCCTTCAGAGAATAAGAGATATGACTGTCACTTTACTTTGTCTTCTAAATACCCTCTCATAATCATGAAGATATTTTTCTATCTTATCTCACAGAAAACTTATTGTTTATTATTCAAATTTAGATCTGCGATCTCTCTGGAATGGATTTTATGTGGTTTAAATAGGCACTGAAATGAATACTTTTCCCATATTAATACCCATTTGATTCAGCATCATTTGTTAAAAGCAACAACAAAGCAACAGAGAACATTCTTTCTCTGGCACTTTTGTGGTAAAACATGTGACTGTACAGGAAATGTGATAGAATATGACCATTGTGATTTAATAAGAAGTCTTAATGTTTAGTAGTGCAAGTCCTCCAAAATGTTGGTCTTCACTATATTGGCCTTTCACCTTTCCATATATATTTTAGAATTCACTTGTCAGTTGCCACAAAAATTCCTGTCAAGATTTTGGTTGGGATACATTGAATGTATAGAACAATCTGCAGAGTCTACATTTTTACAATATTGAGTCTTCCAGTCTGTGCACATGGTGTATTCCTCTATTTATTTAAGTCTTCTCTAATTTCCTTCAGTAGATTTTTGTAGTTTTCTGTCCAGAAGTAATGTACATGTTGTTAGTTAGATTTATTTTTAGGTATTTGGTGTTTTTTAATGCTATAGTAAATGTTACTTTAAAATTTTTTTAAATTGTCTTACTGCTATATAGGAATTGTTGTATTTGATCATCCTATAATTTTCTACATTTAGTTATTAATTGAAATTTTGAATTCTCTATATCCTCAATTATGCCATATGAAAATAATGGCCTTTAATTTCTTTCTTTCTGTTTTTAAATGTCCTTTTTTGAACTGTCAAGGACCTCCAGTACAATTTTGATTATATATAAAGATAACGAATAGTTTTGTCTCCTCTATAGCGATAGCCCTAAGTTTTTAGTTTTTGTAGTTTATCAGACTAAGAAAACTCCTTTTTGTCTTTTTATTGTTTGATTTTTTAATTAAAGGGTGTTGATTGCTTTTTCTGCAAATGTGGAGATGACTATATGATTTTTCTTTCTTTTTCTGATGATATAGTTAATCATGTTGACTGATTTTACAATGTTAACTAATCTTGCATTTACTGAATAAACCTAACTTTTCTAATACATTATTTTAGATTTGTTATCATTATTTTGGTATGTATATATTTTTATTTATGCTCATGAGATTGCTGTTAGGTTCTGTTATAATCCCTATGCTACAGATTTGGAAACTGAGGTGTAGAGAGTTTAAACAAATAACCAAAGGAAACAACCTAAATGTTCACTGACAGAGGAATGGATAAAGAATATGTGGTAGTTATATACAATGGAATATTACTCAGCCATAAAAAAGAATGAAGTAAGCCAGACAAAGACAAATATCATATGATATCACTTATATGTGGAATCTAAAAAAAATACACAAATGAACTTATTTACAAAACAGAAATAGAACCACAGATATAGAAAACGAATTTATGGTTATCAAAGGGGAAAGGGGTAGGAGAGCAATAAATTAGGAGTTTTGGATTAGCAGATATAAACTACTATATATAAAACATAATACAACTACTATATATAAAATAATAACCAACAAGGGCCTACTATATATAAAATAATAACCAACAAGGACCTATAGTTCCCTGTAAAGCACAGGGAACTATACTCAGTATTTTATAATAACCTATAAGGGAAAAGAATCTGAAACACTGAATCACTTTAATATAACCGAAGCCAGACAGAGGGTAAATGATTTAAAGTGAGGAAATTTGATTCAAGAATGTATTTCCATCAAATTAAATTATTAAAAAGGTTGCTGATTATGTTTTCAGAAAATGGTATAAAAAGTGATTCTGCTGTTTCATGAAGTCCCGTATAATAAACATTATATGTTTGTATTTTTCTAGACAGTATACCATTTTAGCGAGCATGATGGTTAATTTTATGTATCAACTTGACTGGACCAAAGGATGCCCAGATGGTTGGGCATTACTAAATGAATAAAACTTTATTTTATTCTGGAGGGTGTTTCCAGAAGAGATTAGTATTGAATCAGTAGACTGAAAAAGAAGATGTTCCTCACTAATGTGGTGGGCATAATACAATGCTTGGAGAGGCTGAATGGATCAAAAGGACAGAGAAAGGGTGAATTTGTTCTCTTTTTTGAGCTGGGACATTCATCTTCTCCCACCCTCAGACATCCACCCTCCTGGTTCTTGGGCCTTCAAACTGACTAAATCCCACCACTGGCTTTCCTTGCAGTGTCCAGCTTGCAGACAGCAAATCATGGGGCTTCTCAGGCTCTTATACCTATTATATGTATATATTCTATTTGGTTCTTCTTCTCCAGAGAACCCTAATACAGCAAGATTATTATTTTTTCCATCCAGTGGTAGTACATTTTGACCACAGTTTTCAAAACCCTAAATAATCTTTCTCTTTCTTTTTTATGCTCTTTCTACATGCACACACATTCATTATTCTTCAGCCACACTGACCACCTGCTATTTTCTGAATATGCCAAAGCCAAGGTGTGTCTGGTCATCACACGTGTTACTCCCTCTACCTAGAAATTCTTCCTCTAGACATCTGCATGGCTCAGTCCCTCATTTCCTTCATTCTCTGCAAAAATGCCATCTTATTAAAAAGGACTTCCCTGACTCATGCCACCTTCCTGTGTACATTATTAACATCTACACTCAGAGCCATGCTCCTTCCTTCCCTGTTCATCCATAAACAAGTTTTCTTTATTTGTTCTCTTTACCTCTTTCCCACCTCCATAGGTGGGATATTTTAAATTCATCTCTCTAACGTCTCCAGAATAATGTGAACTCACTTAAAAGGCAAGGTTTTGCTCTGAATCCTATTCTTACAGCCTGGATAAGTGTCTGACATATTATAGACTACTTTTTTTACAAATATTTGTTGTATGAATGAACGAATAAGTGAATGAATGAGTTTCTAAGCGTCTAAAGTTACCTAATTTCTCAGATATTCTTGCTAATTATTTATTTTTCCTGTGAATCTAACCCTGAAGAAAGACAAGTTTGTTTCCTTCACCATTATCTCCTTTTTATAGCAATGATGTCAGAAAGTGTTGATAGATATTTAACACATCTTAGAGATGCGTCCTGTCTATGCCCAAGGTAACTTGGAGGTGGAAGTATTTATCATTTGCCATATGATAAGCTTCTGTTGTTTGCTTGTGGTGCAGGAAGTTCTTAATGCCCACTTTATATGTAATATGCTTGAGAAATGAAAGATTATTGTTGATATTAAAGTAAGATCCACAATATCATATGTAATTCGTTTCCCTCAATGTATGCCTGTTAGCTATATTCAACCCTGTCCTTCACACCTGGTCCTGAGATAAATGTAAAAGTAGGGTTCTGTATATAAATGGTCCATCTATCTACCAAAGTGATTTCTGGGGCCAAAGAAATAATTGTAATTTATGAGATACACTTGTGATAGTCATGAATGTTCAGCAGAGTAGATAGATTGGGTGGCATGACTTTGATTTTTAATTATAGGTCAACTCAGCTTAATTCCATAATGTCACTCTTCGCCCTTCCTTCTTCCTTTAAACTGAAAGCTAAAAGTACAAATGAACTAACTTTTGAAGGTCAACCTGAGTTCCAAGAACTAGATGTGCAATTCTGATCAAGTAATTTGACCTCCTGGGCTCTCTGTTTTCCTAGCTCAGCCTGTATGATTTCTAATGTCCACTCTTAAATCCACAAAATGCAATGATTCTGTATATTAATTATTAATCATTTATTAAGGGAACCAGTTTGGGGATTAGAAATTAGATGAGAAGAAGCGTCTTAGTCCTAAGTCTCATGCATAAGTTTCTGATAAAAAGGGAAAGGAGGGAGAAAGAGAAGAAAGAAGGAGAGTCCTAAGTCAGAAATCTTTAAAGAAATACAACCCCAGTTTTTTAAAACACAACCCCAGTTTGTCAGACCTTGCTTACTTGGGAGGACAGATGGAGGTCAGAGTCACAGAGTAACAAGTTTTGTTGGAGTTTTCCTTTAACCAGTGACCCAGAATCTCATTGTATTCTTGAACATCATTCTTCCTCTGCATGAAGGTGTTTCTAAGACTTTCTAGGGAGTGTGCTAAGAGTGAGGAAGGAATTTGGAGCAAGCCTCCAGGAAAGTGGTTTTGGTGATGTCGACAGCAAGAGTAAAGTTTCCAGTATCTGGCAGAGTATGGTGCATTCAAGATATGATGTGGTTAGAGCCTAAAGATTGAGAGTAGGGGAAAGGGGTGACATAAGATCAGAAAGTTAGGCAGGGGCTAGATCTAGCAGGGACCTAGAGTACAGCTATTTTAGCTTTTATGTGCAATACTTATGCTCACCATAAACTTAGGTAGGGCTGAGGTGGTAGGAAAATTCAAGTGCCAAACATCATGCTGTATTTAGGGTGACTCTTTCTCCTGCCACCAAGGGTTTCCTTACAAGTTCAAGTTCCTTCTGGGTAGCTCCTTCTTAACTTAGTTTAAGAGGACTCCCAGAAAGTCCTAGACTTTGCATAGATTTCTTGAAGATCAGCCCTGCTAACTCACTAGATATGCCCAGTCATATCAGAGCCACATTTTAGGTACAAAGCAGAGGTACCTGTACTCAGGCCACATCATAATAGAATTTCATAATCAAAATTTACGATGCTTTCAGGAATCTAAAAATTTATGTGCTGTGTACACCTTGACTTCTAATAGGAGGTTAAAGATGTTTCAGATAAGGTTATCACTTATGTCTCTCATCAGAAATGGACTTTTAATTATCTCCTTCCCTATCTGCTTGCTGAGCCACTAATCCTAGCCAATCTTATGGCTCCTTCACAGAGATGAAGCCACATCCCTCTTGAAATAGGTCTCCTTATTAGTAGAAGAGGCTAGTACCACTGGGATTATTTTCAAGCTCTCTGACAAAATATAGTCAAACCCTCTTGAAAGGGTTGACAGGGCAATAGCTAGCCTAACTGGAAGCTGATATTTAAAACAATAATATAGGTCTTCCACATCACCTTAAAGGTGACTGACTTCATGCAAACATGTTGAGAACACACTGCTTTCCCATTAGAGAAGATGATCAAATGTATTTTCGTATTACATTTATGCGGCAAGGCTAGTTAGTAAGGACCAACAAAATACTTGTTTCAGCCGCAGTGATAAAAACAAATGCTTGCAATTAGGAAACCTCCACTAACAAAACCAATCATTTTAATGGAAGGAACACATTATACTGCTAAAGTTGTGTTCCAGTGTAAGATGTTTATTTGTGTAAAGGATACTTTATTTAGTAATACTAACGAAGCTTGAAGAGGAAGCAAAAGGACTAACAAACTGAAATACAGTATTAATATTTTTGCAAAATATTTTATAAAACGTAACTTAGGTTGACTTAAGGGCTTTTGTTTTTATTTATTTTTTATTTTTTTTATAAAGATGATTTACTCTGGTACTGTCTTTTGGCATTTCTCCTTTTCTGTTTCTAGAAGAAAGTAAATCATCACCTTTTCTGACCAGGATTATTTATTTATTTGTTTGTTTGTTTATTTGTTTATTTATTTATGGCTGTGTTGGGTCTTTGTTTCTGTGCGATGGCTTTCTCTAGTTGCGGCAAGCGGGGGCCGCTCTTCATCGCGGTGCGCGGGCCGCTCATTATCGCGGCCTCTCTTGTGGCGGAGCACAGGCTCCAGACGCGCAGGCTCAGTAATTGTGGCTCACGGGCCTATTTGCTCCGCGGCACGTGGGATCCTCCCAGACCAGGGCTCGAACCCGTGTCCCCTGCATTGGCAGGCGGATTCTCAACCACTGCGCCACCAGGGAAGCCCTGTTTTTATTTTCTAAGGGGAAGAATCATTTCTCCTTATTGGGCTCATTAAATGATATCAAACCATTTGTTGTTAAGTTCCCATTGGGTTAATACTGCATTTTTTGTTTCTAAGATTTGATTCTATGGTTATTTGAAGTAAACTTGTTAACAACTATATTTTTCATGAAAACAGCAAGTTTTAATCACACTAATCCAATTATTTTTCAGGGAAACCCAGTAAGGACACTTTGACTCCTGCTACATACCAGCCTAACAGATTTATTAACTAAGAGATGTATGTTAAGTTAATTATGTAGGCCCTCTCAGTGCAGATTAATTTGAGATTTAAATGCAGGATTCCTTTCTAGTGCTGATGATATCAAGACAAATCACACACTGTTTCAACAAGTGTTAAAATTCTCAGCAATTCTGTTAATCTATGGCAGAAATAGTTTAAGAAATAGCTTTTGTGTGTTGTGTTGATTCATTTGCCCAGAGTAGAAGAGAATATAATGTTATATAAGGCTAATCAGATTGTTAAAATAAATTTTCTTTGACGTGGAGATACAAATTACAACCCCAAGTTCAAAGAACAAATAACATTATTTTTTATTCTATTGACTCTTGGACAGTTTGTATGAATGACTGAGGGTCAATGACATCCACAGCATGGTCAGAACTGCTCTAGCAGGGAAGGGTCTGCTAACTTGTATCTAAGGCTTACTGTGTGCCAGACACTTTATGTATATTAGCTCATTTAATTCTTATGATAATTCTCCAGGGAGGGGGGCTACCATTGTTACCTTCCTTCTAAAGATGATGAAATTGAGGAGTAGAGATTAAGTATAATCATGTGTCTAAGGATAGAGAGAAAGGGAGCAGGAGAGGGAGGATCTGAACTCAGGACCTTTGACTCTAGACTCTGCTCTTCACCACTGATCTATTTATGCTCTAGGAATGGAAGTTGATTACGGCCATGCCCTCTCTGGGTGGGTAGTAATGCTACCTGGACTTCTCTTGGTTTGAGAAGTTGGAAAGACACTTCCAGCTTAAGGTCCCCATGATTATCCTAAAAGCATCCCTAAGGATCAGACCCTCTCATCCTGTTTCCTGTCTTGGTAGAAGGTGATGGCAATCAGGTTAGTTCTCTAAACTTTGTGAAGGAAGAGAGGAAGGGGAGTTAACATGGACATTTGTTCAAGCTAAGCATAAGGAAGAAGAGCTCTATCAGGACAGAGTGACTGATAAATAATGACTTTCCAAATAATAAACTTAGAAAAAAAAGTGAAAAAAATCTTGTTATATTTTTTGCCATAGTCTAGAATAATGACTCTCTCTTAGAAGTTCATGTACCATCTAAACCAGAGTTTCTTAACTTCAGCACTACTGATATTTTGGAATGTATACTTTTTTTTTGATGCAGGAGGCTGTCCTGTACCTTGCAGGATGTTAACCAGCATTTCTGGCCTCTACTCACTAGGTGCCAGTAGCATTTCCAGTGTGACAAACAAAAATGCCTCCAGGCACTGCCAATGTCTCCTGGAAGCAAAATCATCCCTGGTTGAGAATGACATATATGTATTTGTGTGTATATAGTTGTGATCTAAGTAGGATGAAAGAGTTTTCATAACTTTAATATTAATATAATTTCTATGAATTTCTATATGTTTAGAAAAATGGGAGTTTTTTATTTCCATGCAGATTAGAATATTTATCTTTTAATTAGTTAATTGATCTTTGGCAGAGTGATTGTCACATGTAAGATAAGAAAGATAGATTCTTTTTCAGGGTATGGAATAATGAAGGTTAAAGCAACCTAAAATGCTAAAAAAACTGACTTATTGAGAAATCAGAAACAATTCAATAGGGATATTTCTAATCCAAGCAGAGTGGAAGTGTATCATATAAAAAAGTAGTTAAAGCTTGAAACATTGCATCAAGAAATAGTGACAATGGGAACTTTATCAGCTTTCTTGATTAGTATCATGGCATGTCAGTCTGGGGGCCTATTTAAGATCAACTTAATTTTCTCATTTTTCAAAGAAACGGGGGTGCATGAAAGTTAAATTACTCTATGGAGTTCCTGGTGGCTGACATAGGAATGGAAGGCTGATCTCCTGATTCTCATTTCCACTAAACACAGTTTCTCTCGGGAATGCATGAAATCCAGGTTAGCTGTCAGGGACAGCCTTCATTTCCCACCCGTGCAATCAAGGGCTCTATTTGCCTGCATAACTCGTTTTTTCTTTCCTCTTTAATATTTCTGTTATATTGCTGTCACCCTATGTTTCCCTTTCATCACTTAAATTTTGTTTTGTAGGGAAGAGATTATATCATCCTAGTACCTAGCATGGTTATTCAATAATAAAATATTTTATGAACCTTAAGAATGATAGATTCCAAGCACTGGGGACTGATGCAGAGGCTTCTGTGAAGCTTCCAGATGACGTCTGTGTTTCCCCAACATGGAGAAAACTATTATTAGACGTTATTTTTTGATTTGATTGATTTTTCTGTCCTCTTTTCAGAATGCTTCCATGAGAACCGAACTCTTTTTTCCCTTGCTCAATCTTGGTTCTCCATGGCTCCACATGGTAATTGGCAAATAGGAGACTCTTAATAAATGTATTCATTGAGTGATGAAATAAAGTAGTGGTTTTGCCAGGATGGACACAGTGGAAATTTTCAAAATGAATTCACATGCAATACAGTCTCTTGACAACCATTTACCAAACAGGGTATGTATTATAACGTGTAGAAACAGCAGACCACTCAGCCAGATTTGGATGCGAGTTCAGTTCTGATCGTCATTAGCTATGTGACCTCAGTCAAGTTGTTTAACTCCCAAAAGCCTAACTCCTGCATCTGTAAAAATGCATTATATTTTTAATACTATAAGATAATAATATAGTAGTTTTTTAATATAGCAGTTACATGAGTAGTATTTATCTCTTAGGGTTCTTATGAAAATTAAATGAAAGAATGCAGGTAAATTGACTAGAACAGTGCTTGGCACCTAGTATGCACTTAATAACTGTGAGCTGGGTGGAAAGCATACTTCTATCCCACCTGGCTATCTTGCCAATAGACAAATTTTCATTGGTCAGACCCCGGGTTTTGGGGAAGAATTGCCATGTGGTAAGTCTCAAGATTTATGTCAGGCAAGCCTCTTATTTTCTCCAGCATCCAAGCAGTAGGCACCCCTGCTTTTTTTCCCTCCCTGCAGGAGGGTTGTGGCATGGTCTCCAGGCCAGGCCAGTCCAGCCATCTTTATCCAGTGACTAGCTATATAAATGGACTGAGAGCCACCTTACCCACAGGCCACTTATTCTGGATTCATAAATAGGATGAAGGAAACAGTCCTTTGAAATTCAGCCTGAGTCCCTTGATACTGCAGTGTTTTCCAGGGAAGTCCCTCATGAAGAAAGGTACTGAATGCTCAGTAATTATCAATAAAAAGGAATTCATTTTCCCCTTGGCTATCTTTTCCTTTGTGTCAGGGAACTCTAGAGAGCACCAAGGGTGAAGTACCAAGACCCAATCCTTTCAATTATTATTAAAAGAAGATAAGCCTTAGGATCCCATCCTTTATCTACATGAGAAAATAAGATATGAATGACAATAACAGTTAGCTAAGGGATGGGATCTGCATGTAAGTAAAGAAAATAGAACAACTATATTTAAAGGCTGGCGAGACATATAAAAGAAAATGCTGACTGTATTGTAATCTGTCTTCCTCGTCCATACATAGTCATTTACTTTATGCTAATAGATGTATTAACATCTATTTTCTTCTGAATTATGAAGTCACATACTTCCCTGGTAGCGACTTTTGAGTTGCATCTATAGACCTTTTGAGTTGCATCTATAGACCTTTTGAGCTAATCAACATGGAATAATTTGAGAATGAGAACACAGGATATCATGAGATGGTAAAACAGACGGCTGAACAGAATAGCACCCCCTTCAGGAAGAGGAAGAAAAAGGAGGTAACACAGCCCAGCCCAAGGAGAACAGAAGGTGAGGGGTGATGTAACAGTCTGGGCAAATGTGGTCACAGAGAATGGCTATGTTCTGAAGAGCACTGGCAATGCTGAACTCGGTAGATTATAAAAATAATTAAATTAAAAAAAAAAACAACTCCATTTGTTTCTTCTCAGTCGTGGACATTTATTTATGTCTCTGGAGCCACTGAGGGTAAGAGGCAAGAAGTCAACAATTTTGAGACTTAAACAGACTTGAAGAGAGAATTCATTCATTCATTCATTCATGCATTCATTCACTCATCCATTTATTTATCCCTTTAATGAACGTAGTGTGTTCTTTCTATGTCCCAGACAGGAAAAAAAAAAAAAAAATGAGATGCACATCTCAGTGGTGTCAATGCTCTTAACAAAAATCCTGAAGATAAAAGATTTGGAAAGATTCTAGCAATTTAGAGATGGTATATTAAAAATAACTGAGCAGTAGCTGTTGCTGTAAAAGAAGCTTGGGAAAGATATCATTATGCTCCTTTATTATTTTATAATTAGAAAAAATACTTTAAAATGTCTGCCTAAGTTTATTGGTGTCCTGTGCAAGATTTAGATCTTCAACAAAGATTCTTTGTTAAGAGAATGATTTTACAGAGCTGACACTCTAAATTTAGTTGTAACTGCTCTATAAAATAGCAGAATGATAAAAAGAAATGTAAGACTTTTAGATTAAGTTTCTATCACCCACTTATAACTGAGTGATAGATGATTAATTTTAGTTCATATTGTTGATTGGCTCTTTATGATAATCGCTTTTTGATTGTTTTATGCAAATTGGAAATTGAAATTTAAAGGTGAGATTTATAACACTAGGAAGATTGTTATTAAGCCCTGAACAAAATAAAATGTGTTTATAAAGTGAATTTTAATCATATTTCTCTGCAAAAAAACAAGTTCATATTTCACAATTAAATAAAAACTGCTTAGGACTAAGAAATTTTTTTATGAAATATTCTCAGTTCCTTGAAAAATGTAAGCCATACAATAATAGAGAATTGGGATTCAGGAAAATATGTCTCATTTTCTGACTTTAACAATCAAAATCACACATAAATTCCATAATTATAATAGCAATAATAACAGTAACTCACCTTTATTGATCACTTAGGTTGTGCCAAGTTTAGTGCCAAGACTAGTCTACAAGTTGTTTTACTAATGTTCACCACAGCCTTGTGAGATAAGTATTATTCTTTTTCTCGTTCTACAGATGAAATGCTGTGCCACTAAGATGTTGAGTAATTTGTCCAAAGTCACACAGCTGATAAAGTGTGGAGGCTGGTTTCTCCAGGTCTGTCTGGTTCCTAAACCCACTGGATCAACTATGCTTGATGGCACAGTATAGAAGTTGCTTTCTTTGACACTGTCAACTGACATTTGCATTAAGGAGAAAAAAAGTCTTACTGTAATCCTTGTTTGATTTCAAAATGTGAAGAAGAAAATGGAGAGGAAAGTGGACCCTGTCTCTTGATGAATCATAAATTCTCTCTTAAAGGGATGCACCCTTTAAGCTGTGCTTGCATATTGAAGCACAGCTTCTCACTTAGCACTAAGCACTTACTTAATTCTAAGAATATCACGTCCAAAACGTATAGTCTGTCGGAGGAAATTTCCCTTGAGTGTGCATTATACAGGGGAAATCCCAGTTGTAACCCAAAACGAAATGAGATGAAAAATGAAAAATGAAAAAAAAAATTCAGCCCTACTCTCCATTCTGCCCCACTGTCTCCATTTGGAGAAAATTTCTCCACATTCTCATGGTTTGAGCACATATTTAACATTTTGAGAAACTATTATTTGTCTTAGGCTAGAATATCCATCATAAATATCCTCTGCCCAATTATTTAGGACAGCTTCTGTTTCTTCTCACACTCTCTTCTTGCAAGTTCACTACTGTGATAGCAATCATACCCTCCAAAATGTAGTAATTAATACTTAATAATAGGAATGTAGGGAAGTTTATTTTGGGTCTCTCTTACTATAAAATGCAAGTGCTTTTTATTAAGATCTTGGGGGAACACTAGGTAGTGTGGTCGTTTTCTTGAATTTCCAAATCTAATTCTTGAAGAACTCCATCAACAGAAATCAACTAGTTGGAATTGTGCTGAGGATTGTGCTTTTCCCTAAAAGCTCCTGAATGAAGAATGCCCCTCAAAATGACGTTTTAGTCAGAGATCCCAAACTGGATAGATTTCTTCTCTTCTCATTATTCTTCAACCAATCAGAGCTATTTGCGGTATACATATGTTTGGAGTGATAAGCCAGACAAATGTCAGGTTGATTGAACAAAGGTGAAAATAGAAAATGGAGTTGAAAGACAGACTGGGAATTAAGATGAGTGCTATAGGAATATGCCTTAATAAAACAACAAATTTATTTGTGTTATAACCCCAAATCTAAATTTATGAATAATGTATTATTGGGTAATAATGATATTTGGAAATATTCAGAATTCAAATTTGATTTTCTAAACTTTATAATATTTTCATGTTTAGCTTCGTTGATTCTTTCTCTCAATTATCCAACTAGACTGCAAATCAAATTTTTCTAAAACCGATTTTAAGGAACCTTTGCAAACTATTCTCACAGTTCCTATTTAAGTGGCTTAAGCCTCTTAAAATGTTCTTCCCCCAAACTAGTTCGAGTTCATTAACTCTTTACAAGTGCTCCCTGCCTCATTCCACATTTTACATTTGTTAATAGTTTCTGATACTTTCTAGTTGTAGGAACATTTTTTTCTACTTTTAATGGGGAGAAGAAAAGATTGAGTATTGCTTTTTTTTTGAGTTGGAACATCTTGATTATATAATTTCAAGACATCACCTTTTGTGTTAGGTCTTTCAATTTTCCCAAAAGTGATAAAATTTTCAAGATGGTAGAAAAATATAATTGTTCCTTCATGAAAACACACAAGAAAAGAACTGATGTAAAATATTTGGTTCTCTTTCCCTGTGAAATAAAGCAACAAAAATGTATTGGCCTTCTTATTCTAGCTCTGAATAAGTCATTTGTTTCTGGGATATTTGGAATTGTTAGCCAGGTGCCAGTGCTTCTACCCACAAATGGAGAAAATTCCTATCACTTTTGAGTTATGACTGTCATTTTGTTCTTGAGAGACCTACATCTTTATCAAACTTGTAAAAATAAAAGAAAATAAACAAACCTGTAGATCCAAACTCTTGAAAATAGGTTCATAAAGTCATCGACATGTGATAAGATTTGAAATTCTAGAAGGATCTGGCTCCTGGTCCCCTTCCCCAAACTCTCGCTACCCGTGCCTACTCAGAACCAGGTCAACATGCTGGGTTAACTCTGTGTTTCCTCCATGTTAGTTACATCTTTCTAATTTATGGTTTTAAGTCCTATTGAAATGCAAGGACATCTTTTTTTTTTTTTTTATTGCAAGAAAACGATGCATTTACTTTGCAGAGGTAGTACAATGGTTGCTGCAGAGTGTGGACATGATTAATGTCACCTTAAAGTGCTGTCTGGCCCAGTTTTGCTTGTTTAGGATGTAGCCTCATTAAGATGGATTCCCATCTTACTTTCCGAGTGAAGAATCTGGGAGAAGATTTTGATAAGGTAATGAGAGGTTGGGAGTGCATTTAACTACCTGAAATTTTGGTAGAGATGCCAATGAAGAGGTAGGAGGGCCCTGAAGGAGGAGGGAAACACTGAACACAGACAACTTACCCTGCTTTACCAGTTTGCTTCAAGCAGCTTTGGCACAAGTCCTCACTTATTTTCACCTAACTTGTTTACAGCTTTCAACCCACATTTTAACCTCACCTCAACTTTCAGATTGCCTCTAAGACACATAATTATATAAATAAGAACATCTAACAACAAACGGTTGGGTCCCGAGAAGCTAGGGTGACACATGACAGTCCTGGATTGATACAATTGTGAATTTCTTTATTTAAAACCTCATCTCTCATTTAAACTCTGTTGATTCTGTCTTTGCAGGCAAGGCTTTTCCACAGCAGTTCAAAATATAAATAGTTAGTGCTTCTATTAAGACAAGCTTTTTAGGTGAGACTGAGTTGTTATTTATTCTTCACCCACACTATTAGCATATTAATGGTTGGGTATTTTAAGCATAAATAAATAAAGTCTCTTTGTATCCACTGAATAATATATCACATTATTATACACATATATATACACATATGTATACAATATACACACCTATATGTAATACACATGCATATAAATGTGAAACAACCTTCTGTTTGCCTTATTAGCTTTAATAAATGGTAACACATGATCTCTTATGAGTCTAAGATTGTTAATATTGTTTCTCATTTGACAGAGGAGTTACCTTGGATAACCTATCCCCACACAGATTTTTATGGCCTGTTTTCCAAATTACTCTGAAGTGAAAACCACAGTGGAAATATTCCAGAATCACATTCCTGGCTCTGGAACACAATGCCTTGGTGGTTTGCCAATTTTCTTTTCTTCATCTTTCAGAGTAGTTTATAAAAATGTTTTTATATGCCAGTATTGAGTATTGGCACTAATGTGTTCTCCTTTAAATTCATTGCTGGCAGCTACCAAGATAATTAGGAAGAAACATATAAGTATCAGTTGAACAGTACATCTCAGTCTAGGAGACCTCTCATTACCTTAGATAGGTCATTAATTTGTATCATGGAGAGTCCATCTAAAATGCATGGTTAGAGAGTAAAAGAATGAATCAAGACTTACAGGAACTTGCTGCTAGAACAAGATGTTACTGCCAATTTAGGGTCTTACCAGGGTAAATTTTTCAATGCCAGGGTAAATTTTTCAAGTTTCATTACAAGTGTCATCAAAAAACATTTAAGAATTCTGGACAACACCCTCTGCAGCATTTAAAGAGTGCTGTAGAAAGGAAACAATGCAAAGAACATATATTCTATGATCGACATCTATAGCAATTATAATACAGTCACATTAAAAAGCATAAAACATGACTATGTAAAGTACGTTCAAGAATGCAAAAAAAGTTTTAATATTAGGAAATCAGTTTATCTACTTACATAACTTGTCATATTAATAGGTTAAAAAGAAAAAAAAACAGACAACTCACTTGATAGTTATTAAAGACATTTGATAAATTTTGTGACATTGTTGGAATGTTTCATGTGGAAAACATTTTTTGAAATGGTCATGTATATTTTCTTAATAGGTTAGGAATAATCAAATTCAACCAGTGATTTGCGGCACAGTAGAAGGATTTTATTTGAACTAAAAAACAAGACATGAATGCCAATATCACCATTACATTTAGCATTTTCTCTCAAGAGCCTGTTCGTCCATTCGGAAACAACAGCAACAACAAAAAAAGAGGTGTAATCATGAGAAGAAAGGAGGCAAAACTGTCAATATTTAATTTTTTGATTGTATATATACAGACCACAAGATAACCAACTGGGTGGAGGGAGGGGTGTTAGAACTGAGTTCAGCAAGGAAGTCATTTAAAATTTAATTTACAAAACTTTTTAATTCCATTTTGATTATAATCAGTTAAATATAGTAGAAACAAAAAATGAAATGCTTAAGAATAACCAAGGCATATGTGGTACCTTCATGAATAAAATTATAAAAAAGTTATTGAAGCACATAAAATAAGAATTGAAATACGGAGAGTTGTGGGTTGTTTTTCCAAAGATGTCAATTTTCTTTGAATTAATATATAAATGTAATTCAGTCCTAACAAAAATCTTCCTTCTTTCTCGAATATGATAAAATGATTCTAAGGTTGATCTGGAAGAGTAAATATCTGATTATAGGCAAACATCTAAAAAAGTCGAGCATTGAAGGGAATCTTAAAATGCATTAGAAAGCCATGGTAATCAGAAGATTTTGGCACTGGGAATAAATGTAAAGGAATAAGAAAATTAAAATCCAGCTTTGTGCTGCTATGATAGTCCCCGAGTACATATTGAAAAGAAATACCATTTCCTAGGTATGATTACTATTCACTTCAATTCCATTATCCTGTGGCTACATACACAACCAGTATTCATTGGAAGATGTACAGTTCTTGCTATTGTATCCAACAAGCTATTTTTCTCGGTGTAATTGGACAGGTTATATAGATGCAAACAAACACTACTTTTTAATGTCAAAAGTGTTAATTTTTAGTCCTCTTTTCCTATAAAAACCCATACATTTCACAACTAATTGTTTCAAAGTTTTTGAATATTTTAAAAGCAATATATATAAGTAACATGTTTAGAGACAAAATAGAAATTATACACCTTTACCTACCCTAGGATAATCTTTCTTTTTTCATCATTGACCATCTGAGGGGCTAAAATTAGTATTTTGTTCTTTGTATTTTATATTTAACTACCAATGAGCTTGAAATTTTGCTTTGTGGGCTACTTGTGTTTTCCTGTGTGAATTATATGCTTCTATTTTTAAGCCATTTTTTCCAATCTAAGTTTTTTTTATTTTAAAAATTGATTTTTAAGAATATATCTACATACTAAGACTATTAGCCCTTTGTTTTTCAAACACATGGCAAGTATTTTCCCATACTGTCCTTCGACTTTATTTATAGTGAATTTCATCATAGAGAAATTTTAACTTTTATGTAGTCAGATTTATCGATCTTTCCCCTGTGCCTGTCATGCGTGATAGGACCTTCACCATTCTTTTATTCACTTACACTTCTCTGTAAACTGGTGGTTTCATTGTCATTTGTAAATCTTTAATCCATTTGGATTTATTATAGTGTAAAATATGAGGAGGGAATATAACTTTACTAGTCTGCTTTCCTTCTATTTTGAAATATGATGATTATATGATCAATATACTTTTATATATATTAATACATAATATATTTGATATATATTTATGTATTCAATATAATATAATATGTTAATCAACAATAATGTGATACATAATAATATACACATGTGAGTTAATCTCTGTAATATCTTCCCTTCTTCCCTTTTAGTGCTACAGCAGGCGGAATTTTACTGCTGAGGTTGTGAGGGAGAAAGCAGCTTCCAAGGGGGCCCAGGAGGACATATACCTGCTGTATTCGAAAAGCAAGCAGCCAGCATTTTGAATGGTATATTGGAGCATAATAAGGCTTTCTAAATAAATCAGGTGTAGAGCTGATTAATAATATTTCATGTAAATGCATAAGCAAATTGTAATTTACCTTCATATGAGGCATAAATTATTTGTTACAACCTAAAAAGAAGTGTGAAGAGACAATTCAGAGGAAAACCTTTAGCTTAATGCTTAACTGCCAAGCCTTGTGCAAGCTACCATCAGAGACATCTGACACCTACTGTGACCAAAGCACATACTTGACAGGTTATATGTTTCCTAAAGCCACCATTTCAAATTGAAGTTGTGAACCTGAAGGTAGAAAGATTGAGAGTGGACCTAGAAGACTTCTATTCCCAAGTATTCTATTCCAGTTTCTCTGCCTGGTTTATCACTACCGTGATCATTACCGTCACCGCCATTGGCAGTTAGGTCTCTCCACTGTTCCATGAGGAAATCTCAGGTGTCAATAACGAATGAATGTACACTAAACAGTGTCCTTCATCACTATTTTGATATATGCAAAATATTATTGATATTATTTTTAGTTAAGGTATTACCTAAATTAAAGTGCTTTATGTGAACATAAACATGTTTGCTTGGTGAAATTTTGACTGTCCCAATTTTTGTTTATGTCCTTTTCAACAGGTTCTCTTAGCAAAGTGAAGCTTAAAGGGTACCACTTTACTCAAGTGATCAAAGTAAACATTATCAGTAATGGGACAAATCTAAATTACTGATATGATAGAATGTGAACAACTCAGCATCATTGCTGTAATGTTATACATAATACATAACATAAATCTAACCATAAGAAAACATCATAAAAGCCCAAATTTGAAGGACAGTCTACAAAATAACTGGTTTGTAATCTTTAAAACAGTCAAAGTTCTGAAAGCCAAGCAAAAACGGAGATATTATTCCAAATTGAAGGATATTGAAGAGATACGTCAGCTAACTGCAATGTGTCATTCTGAACTAGGTTTTTTGTTGCTGTTGTTGTTGTTTTTGTTTTTGTTGTTTTGCTATGAAAGTCATTATTAGGTTAATTGGAAAACCTGAACGGGGGTCTGAAAGTTAGATAGTACTAATGATATATCTGTGCTAACTGCCTGGGTGTGAGGGCGGTAGTGTGGCTATGAGGAAGAACGTCCTTGTTTGTAGAATATGACGGTGAAGAGTTGAAGGGTGATTAGGGTGAAATTTACTTTCAGATGGTTTAGAAAAGACAAGATCTTCCTATAGTACTCACAACTTTTCTGTAAGTTTGGGGTTATTTCAATTGTTTCAAAATAAAATTTAAAAAGAAATAAGCATGTTTGATAGTTAGGCAAATCATTAAGATGTAGTTATCGATTTTCTACACTTATGCCAGCATTCCGCCATGACTTTTCAGTGGTGGAAGTGTATTATTTAAGATATGCTGGCCACCCTGGAAGAATTTAGTCTATTTGAGTATACCATATATGAAATAGAATCATTTAAAGCTAATGAAGTCCTACTCTATATTTTCAGTAGACATTCAGAGATTGACTGATGTATGTAGAAATCAAAGAGAGTGACTTTGGGGAATATTTTGCATAAAACGTTCTTTGAGTTAACAGGAAACCTCTCTTGCCTGCATTAGTGAACTGTGGTTAAGCAAGGGGTAAAATGCAACGATGATATCGGGTAGGTGAAAATACATGATTGGCCAAGGATTGTCAGCTGAGCTACTAATTGTAGCAGCTGGGCTCTGAATAGAAGCTTGTGGATATACAGTCAACAAAATCCAACACTCCACTTTTACATTGAAATAAGGCATGTACAGATGCTCATTATTCCTTTTCTTGTCTGTAGGACACAAAGTGTTTTAGATGACTTTCAGAGCAGCACTGTAATATACTATCATGCCCACCCCTTTCAAATCTTGTCTTTAGTATGGTATGTGAATGTCACATTGGTTTTTAGATTCATGAGGATCTTCGGACAATTTCTTTGCAAAAGGATTAAAGCATTTCCAGAGTCTGTGTCAGCTGACTTGTACTGGAAGATCTCTTGAATAAAGATGGTGCTATTGTTTGTTGTGAACTTATCGAGGCCAGGCTAACACATCCTCCTACCTGGTGTACGTCCATTTGCATACCATGTTGAATGTTCTCCCACCAGTATGCTCCTTCATTTCACTGCTTGCACTCAGATGGTCCCTAAGCTTTCAATTACTTTGACCAGTACAAAGTGGTTCCCAACACTTGTGACATATGTAAATTTGATGGTGAGTTTTAATAAAAACCCACAGAGGATTCACCAAAAGAAAAAAAAAAAGTGAATTAACCGATTTGGGAAGCAATCCAGTTACTGTTATTTTTTAAATCTTCCCTTAGTTCTAAAATATAATCAGAGCTGACAATTGGATGGATTGGCTGGCAAAGGTCTCCTAAGAAATCGACTTGTTTATCCATCTTGTTGTACAGCTCAAACGACTGTTAGCATGTTAAAAATTTTTTGACCTAATGGATGTAGTGTACTCAGATTGTGTAGGAACTTTGAACCTGCTCTGATGGCAGGGGAAGGAAATGATATTGAGAAATAAGGTAAGAAGAGGCAATATTTTCAATGAATCTGTCTCCTGGATTGACTTTAAACAATGAGCACAAATGTGAAGTAACTGGACACAATAATGTAATATTCATTCTGAATGACCTTGTCTATTAACATAGCACCTAACATGAGCCATGTCCTATAATACACTTTTAGAAGTGAAAGTTGAACAAGATTCAGTCTCTGCCTTCATGAACCTCACAGCATAGTAAAAAGAAAGAGGCAAAATAAATACCTTGAAACTGAAACATGGGGCAAAAGAGAAATGCAATGTGGGAAAAGGAAATAGGGTATTTGGTGACAAATATGGAAGAGTACTTTTCTCCCTGAAAAGTTAGATTTTTGTAATTTTTTTCTTTTTTTTTTTTTTTTATTACCATGGTAAATTCCCTACAATTCTTACTTTTACTGCAGTATCACTAGCCCCTTGTTTATATTTTTTTCTTCTTTGTTTGCTTATTTTTGCTTGCTAAATAACAGAACACCATGATCTGGGGCTCTTAACTTTATTTGAATAAAAGTGTTTATTTATGAGAACTTAAAAAACAAATGGGGTCAGTTTCAGTTAATTCTCTCGAGGCTTCAGCAATAGTTAATTGTTTCCATCCTAGGGCAATTACAGCCAGCATTTCCCAAGACTATGACTTGGAATTTTCCCAGAGGTGGTTGATAGGACAAACTCCAACAAAATGTTCCAAGTCAAACGAACCTGGGGAATTCTGGATTAGGCGAAGTTAAATATGTTTATTTACCTCAGGACTACTTAGAACCTTTAATGCACTAGTGCACAATATAACTCACCAAGAAGAGAGTATTTTTTTCAAGGTTTCTCAAACACAGCCAGCCAGTGACCCATTTTTCCCCCAGAGCTAACAGTAACACAGCCATTTTTCCTTCCAGTTACCTCTTACAAAAGTCTATAATTCAAACGTTGCTCTATCAGAGAGACTTTTGCCCACTCCCCTATATAAATTAATATCATACTTGCACCAATTTCTACCTGCTTACCTTGTTCTCACTTTGTTCTTCACAGAACTTACTAGTACCCAGCATCCTTCCTGTCTGTATCTCATTCACCTTTAGAATTTAAAGCCCATGAGAATAAAGCCCTGTTGCCCCTCCGTGCTTGCCACCGGATAAATACTCAAAACATGTTTGTTGACTGAGTTTGGTCCTGCATCACCACCTTTAGTGCATGGTTTTTGTTTCCATGACCACAAGATGGCTACTCTCTGTCCAGGCATTATGACCATGTTCTAGACAGAAAGCAAGACAAATGATAAAAGTCTTGTGCCTGCTGGGGCTGTCCTTCCTGTTTGGAAAAACAACAGTTTTCCGAGCGGTTTTACCCCGTAGGCTTCCGCTTGATCTCATTGCTATAACTGTGTCATCTGACCACCACGGGCTGCAAGGAATTCTACCAAGGTGAGTAGTTTAACTGGGCAAACAGCCATTCTGAACAAAATAGGACTTCTGCTAATAAGGAATAAGGCTACACTGGGTATAATGTAAGCCACTAGCAGGCATCCACACCAGCTCTAGGAGACTGTGATTGTCACATAGTTGGCTTCACTCATGTGACTTGTTTGGCTCCTATAGGCATTTGAGTTTGCAACCTTAAACTAGAGATTTCTTAAAATTATTCCCAGTCTTTAAATTTTATGATTTTATATAGATAACCAACAAGGGCTTACTGTATAGCACAGGGAACCATACTCAACATTTTGTAATAACCTATCAGGGAAAAGAATCTGAAAAAGAATATATATATATCACTTTGTTGTACACCTGAAACTAACACAGCATTGTAAATCAACTATACTTTAATTAAAAAAGAAAAAATAAATTTTATGATTTTATGATTTCTACATTTCCAGTAAATGCCTTTGATTGATCTGTATACAGAAGATTTTCATGTGTTGGGTTTAAATTATTAACTTGATTATTTAAGGGAAAAAGCTTTCTTTTTTTTTCCTGTTTAAAAAACCCAACACTCCCAGGTAATAGTCAGCTCTGTTCTGAAGTCATTCTTGGTTGTGTTCACTGAAGTAAAACAAATGCTCTGGAACAAGTGAGCGTCCCTCCCCTGGGAAGGTTTGTCACGCAACCATCACGAGCCCTAATCACAGTCTCAGGAACAATGATGACGCTGTCACTAGGAGGTCAGGAGAGGAAGCTGAGCAGCTCTGAATTCTAAGCCAGAGCATGAATGACAGAGGACGCAGGAAAAAAAAAAATATCACACTCGCATAAAATGAAATGAAGACACACAAAGAAAACACTTTGTGAAATGGGTTGAAAATTGGAACATTTTGTTCTATAAAATATCCTGTCACCTTCTAACAATTTTCCGTGTTGCTGTTTGATAAGTGACAAGTTTCACATTGCACAGGTGGCCAATTCCACTAGTTCGTTAAGCCCTATCAGTATCATTTATCAGAGGTAGCAGAGAATGCTGCACTGCACTAGAGACATTCATTCCAGTCGGGTCTACATTCCTGACTGGCCAGTGGACTTCAGGATGGGTCAAGAGGAGAGGTTGATATTTATTGAGTGCCTGCCATTTTCACACTAATCATATTATTTATTTATTTATATATATTTTTTGTAATAACCCTGCTAACCTATTGCAAAGGAGGAAATTGAAACACAGGGTATAAACTTAGGTAAATTACTTGAACCTGCTGACTTTCCATTTCCTCTTATTGGCATTGGACTGGGTGACACCCTTCTTTATTCATTTAATGACTGTGTAATTGTCAGCAAACAACCGAATTTCTTTAAAATTTAGTTTTTCTCATTGGTGGAATGGAGATAATAATATCTACCATATATGCTTTACAGGGTTTTCATAAAAACAAATAAAATAATTATAGGCAAAAGTGCTTTTCATGCTGTCAACTATATGTAAAATTAAGTTAATTTTAGGACTTCCAATTTATGCTCTTATTGTGTTTTCACCAAAAGTCTATAATTCCATTTTTGTTTATGGTATGAGGTACAGGGCAAAGATTTATTTATTTTTTTCTCAGTAGGGATATTCAATTAACCCATCACCATTTTTAATCAATGCCAACCCCCCCATCCCACTGTTCTGCAGTGCTGCCTTTGTAGTAAGTCAGGTGACATATGTCTACAAGTCTGTCTTGGGATTCTGTTTTGTTCCATTAATTTGTCAATACCTGTATTGATGCCACATTGCTTTAATTACTATACCTTTAAAATAAGCCTTGACACCTAGCATTGTTAGTCTACTAGATTTGTTCTTTTTTCAGATTGCCTTAGAATATCTTCACAGTATTCAGTTTACCAACCCCCAAATATGGGATTTCACTCCATTTTTAAGTCTTCTTTAATTACTCACAATAATGTTTTATAGTTTCCAGTGAGATCTTACATATTTTTCCTTAGATTTATTCCTATGTGCTATTTTTTAAAATGCTTTGGTAAATATGATTTTTATTTTAAATATCACTTCTTTTTTTGCTGCTGGTATATATAGATTGAGGAGTTTTGTTTGTTTGATTGTTTGCTTTTTATATTGACCTTGCATCCAATACCTTGGTAAATTTACTTCTTAATTCTAGCAGTTGGTTTGGAGATTATTTGGATTTTTTACGTACACATTTATGTCCTATATTAATAATCATAGTTTTAATTTCTTCTTTTCTAATTCTTATGACTTTTTTTTTTTCTAATTCTTGCCTTTCTGCACTGCCTAGAACAGGTAGTTCATTTTGAATAGAAGTAGTGACAATGGATGTCCTTGCTTCAATCTCAGTATCAAGGGGGATGTTTGCAATATTTGATTAATGAGTATTATATTTTCTTAGGTTTTTAATAGATATCCTTTATCAGATTTAGGAAGTTCCACTGTGTTGCTAGTGTGCTGAGATTTTTTTTAAACTACCTAATCATCTTTTTTAAAGTCTCTAACTCTTAAATAATCGAATAGCTGAAGAACATCGTATATATGGTGAGAGTTCGCAATGTAAAAGATTCAAACAGGGAAATAAAAACCATAAAGAACATGTATTTCCAGATTGAAAAGATTCACCAACTGACTTGCACAGTGAATGAAATGGAGCCCACACCACCACACCAATTCATAACATTGTGAAATTTCAGAATGCCAGTGACAGGGAAGATTCTAAAAATTTAGAAAGAAGGAAAGAAAGAAAGAGAGAGTGAGAGAGAGAGAGAGGGAGGGAGGGAGAGAGAGAGAGAAAGAGAGAGAAAAAGAAAGAAAGAAAGAAAGAAAGAAAGAAAGAAAGAAAGAAAGAAAGAGAAAGAAAGAAAGAAAGAAAAAGGAAGGAAGGAAGGAAAGAAAGGAGAAAGGATGGAAAGAAGGAAGGAAAGAAGAAAGGAAGGAAAAGAGGAAGGAAAGAAAGAGAGGGAGGGAGGAATGGAAGGAGGGAGGGAGGGAGGAAGGACGAAAGAAAGAACGAATGAATCAGGGGCGTATATAAGCTCAGAATCGGGGTCTTTAGATTTCTTAAGACCAGCACTGGAAGTAAAAAGACTGAATGAATAAATAAAGCAATCACTTAAAAATCCTGAAGGAGAATCATTTCCTCCTTGAGTTCTATACCTAGACAAACTATCGAGACGGTATGAAGGTAGAATAGAGCTATTTTCAGGCAAGCAACAACTCCAAAAATTCATTCAATCCCATGGATTTCTCCCCTGCCATTCCTCTATCCTACCAATATAGCTATCACCCTTCTTCCTTTACCTCCAACATTATTACAGCAGTGCTTCACATACAACATTCCTTTGTGCAATGCAATTAAAGATGAATTACTAGAAACAATAAAAAAAACAGTCCAAATTCTATTTGATCCAGCAAACATTAAATTGCATTTCAATAAATGTGATCTGAACCAATCTAACATAAGGAAAAAAAAGAAATATAAAATCTGTTCATGTTTATCATTAAAAATGAGTGTATAGACATTAAGTAGATTGTTTTTATTACACTAGAAAATTTTAGCTATTCCACATTTGTACCTTAAAAAATTTTTATTAGTGAGATAGTGATTCCCTCTTTTAGACATATATATACATAGTTTAGCAAACCAAGTTTTTATCAATTTTTAACGTTTTTAATATCACACATATGCTTACTTTTTGCTTGTTAATTTATCCATTGTAGGTTGGATTCATGACAACAATATACATTACACCCATTATCGGGTATAATGTATAGCTAAAATATTTCTATCTTTTGCTTTAATTGCATTTGTTGGAGTAAAACTCGTCTCCCAAAATATGTGAGAGAAAGGAAGAAGAGATTTCAAAGCAATTCTGGCATGCTAAGGATATACAGTTGCATCATTTATTTAAAATGAAGTACATTATGCTATATTTTCAACATTCATCTTAAATTTTTTACCAATTGCTAGTTCCAACAATCTGTCCTGTAAAGTTTTAAGTAAGTTTAAATTATCTTTCAGTGAAAGAAAGGATTCTGGCTCCTTGAATAGACTATTATTTGAATATATATACATATATATATGGTAAAAATGTTTTGTCAAATTTATGAACAAAGGTGTTCAGTGATAACTTTTTCCAAATGTGCAGTATAATTGTGTTAAACTATAAAATACATTTTAACAACTTACAAAAATTCTCTAAGCTGATCTGCTGTTATAAAGCATGTTACATTCCTCCCTCACATCAGAGTATTAAGGTAATTAAAAATACTAATGAGATCAAATAAATAAGCAAGTCTGACTGTCCAGGTTATATCTTCAAATTTTGGGGCCTCAACTATTTTCTTATTTTGCAAGAAAACCAAGTGTTCAATTAGTCTAAACAGAGGTTTTTCCCTTGAAACCACTGTACCTCGCCATGCAAAGAAACTGCTTATAATCAGTCTCATTATTATCTCCATAATTAGTTCAATAGGCTAAAATTTAATATTGTACATTAGGCTTTACATAATTCATACCATATAATCTAGCTGACATTTGTTTGACAGTAAGAATTTCTTTTTTTTTTTTTTTAATTAATTAATTAATTAATTTTTGGCTGCGTTGGGTCTTCATTGCTATGTGCGGGCTTTCTCTAGTTGTGGCGAGTAGGGGCTACTCTTCTTTGCGGTGCGTGGGCTTCTCATTGCAGTGGCTTCTCTTGTTGCGGAGCGCGGGCTCTAGGCGCGTGGGCTCAGTAGTTGTGGCTCGTGGGCTCTAGAGCACAGGCTCAGTAGTTGTGGCGCGTGGGCTTAGTTGCTCCGCGGCATGTGGGATCTTCCCAGACCAGGGCTCAAACCCGTGTCCCCTGCATTGGCAGGCGTATTCTTAACCACTGTGCCACCAGGGAAGCCCCAACAGTAAGAATTTCTTGGTGAAGAATGCTCGGTCACTGATAGACACATTAATAGACAATGGGATATTTTATAGTTTGTATTCTAGAGTCCAGACTTAGTTGCTTTTTTTTTTTTTTGCAATAAAAAACCTTCCCTTATAGCACCAGCATAGCTAAATTTCACATACTGTAAAAGAACTACTGCCTTAGCATTATATCAGCATGTGTCAACTTGCAGTAAAAACTGCTTGCTAACTTGATTTGTTCTGTGTTGGGCTTTTATGCTATGGATGCCCCAGTTCCTGAATATGTTGCCCTGTGGTACAAGTCAAGTGGTCCTCTACCTTCCTCACACAACATTTAATTTTAAGTATATTTCTTTACACCTTTTATGTAAACGACGCTTAATCATTGAGAACTTTATTACTTCATTAGCCGGTACATCTGTACACCTAGCACAGTGTGCTTTTGCACATCACCATCAGTTATTACTTAAAAAGAACAAACTCAACACATACTTGTGAGCAAACTAGCATGAACTCTTCTGGTCTTCATTTCTTTGGAATTCCTTCCCTCTCATCTCTTGGATGACTTCTGCTGTCATGTTCAGAAAAGTCATGGCTCTTCTCAACAAGAAATCTAATGAAGCTTATTTCACCTTCAGTATTTTACCACTGAAATAATACAAAGTTTTCCACCCTTATTTAAAAGATAAGCTGTATATTTAGAAAAGGCTTATTTAAATTAAAATTATTGTGAAGTAACAACATTAATACTCACTTTTTTTTTTTCAGATTGGTATACACTTTTGGGTTAACATTGGCTAACTTAAAATATCACCCCATGTGACGTGGTCTTACTGAACCTGTCTCTTAGGTGCCTTGCCATTTTGTTCAAGGATATCTGAACAGGTCTACAGCTGGAGTAAAGGTGTGAATGGAGTAGCAATTTCAAATTATTATAAAAGCTTTCAAATGTTTACTAGTGAGTTTTGTTCTTATCGCAAACTATGGATGAAAATCTTTGGATCAGAAGGGGTTTGTGGACCCCACTGAGCAGAGGATGTACGCTACCAAAACAGGGAAGAAAAGCGCAAAAGCGGAAGACACCAAACATATGAAGATCCAGAATAAACGAAGTCACAGGACAGCAACTGAGAAGCAGGCATAGAGCACAACTTCCAGGTTGGACAGGAACAGAGGACTCAAGGAAGAAGCTGAAAGGAAAAAAGTAAAACAGTTGCATTGCTGGCTCCCTGAAGCGCTTGACTATGTGACAAAGAGTATCCGAGAGTCTTTTAATGCACATGGAGAGCTTGGAAAGCATTAATGGTAATGACAGAAAATCATGAAAGCTAATAAAAAAGATACAGTTGTTAGCTGCAGGAAAAACAAAGTCGATCATGCTTAAAACCATCATAATAAAAGTATGATATAATTGCATTGGAGGATGTAAAGAAAAGGATGCAGGGCATGGGGATGTAAGAATGCTTGTTGTTTTCCAATAGAAAGTTATTAGATGATGTCTAAGAATTGTAAATCAAGAGCTAACAGGAAAAGCTTATTATTTAGAAATGAGGTGGATAAAATAGTAAACTGTTAAAGGAATTGTCAGTAGTTATTTCTGGGGAGCAGTATGCAGACTAGAAATGGAGTAGGAGACTTCCGATTTCAGGATGTTTGTAAAGTGATTTGTCTTATAAAGCTTTGCACATGTATAAAATAATTTAATGAAGGATACTAGTCTAATTTAGTACTTTTATTCTTAACTGTATCAAAATTTTGATCTACTAAAATATCTGTTTCACACAGAGTTTTTCTAAATATGTGTATATGTCAATCTCTATTAACTGTTTAAAATTACTCAATGATCATGACTATGTCTAATACTCCAATATAATTTGAAGCCATTCTTAAAACTTTAAAAATTTTACCTGAAAAATAAATTAATTCTCATTCCATGAATCTTTGTGTGTAAAGTTCAAGAATTTCGACGTTCTAAAGGTTAAATAGGGTTATTGTTTTTTGTGCTTATGACTGAAAAGTGGCTTAGAAGACTTCAAATTATCTTTTTTAGAAAGTCACCTCACCTCTGAGCAGAGAAACCCCTGCCCCTTAGAGGGAAAGCATTTGTACTAATTTCAACCAAAAAGAAATGAGGTTAGAGTGGAAAGTATTTGGCAATGATAAAGTTCAGCCTTTGCCAGAATTACAATTATTGTGCTTTAGGTTTGTAAAATTTCATACTGTCATACTTAATATAAAATAACGATATTCTCTGCATACATAAGTTAAATTTTACATTAAAGCAGGTAGAAGCATAGATGAACTTGGCTTCATCAACTTGCTAACAAATTCTGACAATATCTTCATTGAGATTTCCTTTTTTATTATTATTTTAATTACAAAGATAATAAAAGCTTGAGGTGAAGAGCTTAAACCAGGAATGAATTCCATTCTGTTTAGTGACCTGGAACATTTTCCTGGGAAAGTCTTACTTCAGCCATGTGATCCTTGCTTGTTCTTTAGTCCTTCACAAGGTATAACCTTTCAGGGATTCCTATCCTTCTAATGAAAAACTACTCTTTGGCTGCAATTTAGGATCTCTGAAATTCCCACCGGAAATGCTACTTGAGGTATAGAGAGATGGGTGCCTGGAAGAAAAAAAAAAACACATAATAAATTGCCTTGAGTTTTTCTGGAGCAAAATAATACCTGTGTTTAAAATGGAAAAGAGCTTACTTTCCTGTGCAATACCTATGCTCCAAGTAAATCATATCCTCCGTCTGAAGATCCACTGTAGTGTTCTCACTGACCTGGAAGCAATTCAGTCTACAGGGATCAAGGCAGGGGGGTGGTGTGGGGAGAGAAATACAGCATAAAAGCCAATTCATGACAGTAGTCATCCATTCCCAAAATGTGTGTGCTGTTGCAATCAGATTAATATGACAGTCACAAAGTAGCGTAAGGAGGCCATGTGGAAATGCAAGGGACAGAACATCCTGCTTTGCCTGGATCATATCATGACAGGTAGATTTTAGTATTAGGCTGCTTTGGCAACATATTATGAAAACGAGACCTTCTTTTCTACTAGCTACCTTCCCAAGGCACTGCCTAACACGCTGTTTCTGTGGAGTTCCTGAAAGCTCTGGCTTCAAGTTCACCAATTCAATCCCTACATCCCTGTTGTGATTAGCCACAGGCAGCATAACAAGAGAGAGGTTAAGGATCCATCAGATCCCATTTGATTCCCAGTCTGAATTACTCCAACCAATAGCTGATCTCATTCAATCCCACCCCAACCCAAAAGTCAGACAAAACCCTTCAATCCAACATTCTCAAAACTGAACTCACTTTCCTGTCTAAGATCTGCTTTATTCCCTTATTCCTTTAGTATGTGAAATCAAATTCTGATCAACCATGCAAAATAAAAACTTATTTTCTTTGATTCCTCATTTTTCTTAAAACCCAAAGTCCTGTAGAATGTTTTTTCTTCAAATACGTATCGACTCTGCTGTATCCTCTCCATCCTGTACTACTTCATGTTAGACTACTATGCAGATCTGAAGTTGGGTATGTGTCTCCACTGGACCTATACAATCCCTTCTCCCCATGGCTGCCGGAGTCATCTATCCCCAGCATATAACTTCCTACATCACCCCCTTGCCTAAACCTCTTCAACAATTCCCTTTGACCTACAAAAGACTGAAGTACATGTTTCTCAATATCTCCATTATAATTTGATCCCCACCTTCCTTTCCTATGTTATCTCTTGCACCATCTATCTTGCACATAATCAGCATCCACGCTAAACCACTTCTAACTATCATGCTCCATGTGATGCTTCTTGCACCTATGTTTTGCCTGGCATTAATCACTCTCCCTGGAATGCTCCGTTCTCATCTGTGTAATCCTTAAAGTCTCAGGAAGCTTTTTCTGCCTCCCACTTTTACTTCAAGTCCTATAACATTTACCTACAGATTTAATTATTTTACTCTCTTCCTTGCTCTTCTTCTCCGTGGAAGACTCATTACTTCTACCTGTGATTCAGGTCCATCCCTCTCTTCATTGTGATCTGGCCTCTGAAATTATCCCTTACTTTATGCATCAACATGATTGCCACCTCCACTGGGTGTTTCCCTTTAGCCTCCAAGTGTGATCTCCTCTTTCGAATGTTTTTAAAAGTCTTCCCTTGGTCTTACTTGCATCTTCTTTCTTTCCTTTATCACCACAAATATGGGAAGGGTAGGCTATACTTGCTGCTTCAGTTCTCTCACCTTCTACTTATTCCTCAGCCCATCGTAGTCATTTCAAATGGTAAACATAATTGAAACTGGGGTCTCAAAGTCACCAATTATCTGCTGATTTTAAAACCAAAGATTGCATTTTTATCCTTATCTTATCCCACCCCCTTGACATAATCAAGATCAATGCGTATCTCTGAAATTCGCTTTAGTGTGGTTAAATGACAGTGTCTCCTCCTGTATCTACCATTATTCCTTCTCCTAATTTTTCACCTGTTTCTCTCCTGCTTGTCTCATGTACAGGAACTCCCCCCAAGTAACCGTCCCTCTCCTTTTCTTGTTCTTTTCTTATGATGTAACTACAACTTTCACTTCTCTACAGATAAAACCCAAATGCATATTGTTTACATTTCCTTGTTCTTTCTCTTCTGCATTTCAATCTTATGTTTCTAATTACCTCTCGAGTATCTCTCAAATTCAACAAGTATAAAAAGGACCTAATCAATTCTCATCTTGTTCTTTCTTGGAATGATCTTGTTCTCCTGTGTCCCCTCTATCAACTGTGTTTTGGAGCCTTAAGTTTATCTTTAGAATAGCCTTTTTCCCTTGCCCTCCACATCCAGATGATCCCCTAGAGCTGTTAGTTCTATCCCTACAATGCCTCCCAAATAATTTTTCTCCCTTACATTCTTGTTGCCATGACATTGGTTCACAGTCTGTCTTTTAAGCTTTTTAATAGATGCCTCGTTGGTATCCCTTCCAATCCATTCTGTACATTGTCACCCCAGCCCTTTCTAAAAACCAAGATCTGTCCACATCATTTTCCTGCTTACAGGTATGCTTTGTTTTCTCCTTGCTAACAAAATAAGTTTGAAATATAATTTAGAAGAAAAACACTTTTGAGGCTTAACATTTGTCATCATCTGAGTCAATCCCTTTTTCCAGCCTTGATTTTTCCATCGTATCTCAGAATTATTTGAACACCAGTTGTTTCAGAACTTGATCTGCATATTTCCATGTTATTTCTCTATTTATAAATAATAATTGCTATATACCAGATTCTATGCTGTGTACCAAAGAAACATAATGAATGAGGCAAAAACGTCCCTTAATGTTCATAGAGATCACAGTCCTAGTGCAGAAAAAAATAAAAATAAATAAACAAATGAAGGAAATGAAAGTGTATAACATGCTGTGCTAGAGGAAGTGTAAGATTCTAAAGTGTACATAGTAGGGCACCTTCCCTCATGCTCCTGGTGGCAGTGGTGGGCATATGTTGGGCAGGAAAGTTGGTTACAGAAGTAGGCACTATTTAACTTGGTGGGGCGATAGGTGAGTGGGCTGACTCCTGGCAAGAGAAAATGGCCACACATAATATAAAAGTTAAATATGTTCAGCACAGTGATTGCTCAGAATATAAAGGGGAGAATGCTGACCATGGCGGTGCTGGTAGGGTAAGAAAACACCAGATAATGAAAGGACTTGTAAACCAACACAAGTGCTTTGGACCTTATACAAGAAGGAACTGGAAGTCCACTTTTTAAAAGGAGTGTGATAGAATCACATTTATATTGAGAAGAATCATTCTGGCTGCAGTGTGAAGGATTAGAAAGAAAAGATGAGAGGAAGTGGGAGCAATTAGTAGCTGTTGCTGAAATTCTTGGAAGCAACCACATTGGCTTTAACAAATTCTTTGTTATATGGACAGAGTAAGGTGGGTTGGCTTAAAAAACAGGTGAGAGGAAAGAAAATCAGGATTTAGTGACTGCTTTATTGCTGGTGGTATATGATTAAGCAGGATGGATGATGGTCAATGGGGAGTGGATATATAAGTCTGCAACTCAAAAAAGGAATCGGGGCCTGAGATGTAAATATGAAATCCACTAGCATATAGGTTTAGCTAAAACCGTGGATGTAGATTGCTCAGGGAGATATAGTACCTGAGAGGACCTGCGGCGATGCCAAACTTTCAGGTATCATTGAAAGAAGACAATGGTGGTCCTAGGAATGTCAGAGAAGCTTATTCAATAAGGAAGAAGTCAGACATGTCAAACACTGCCTAGGGAAGAAATAAGGTTACTTTTTTGTGGGGAGGGAGTATTGAGTGTCAAGGATATCATTAGTGAGCTTGATGAAAGCACTTTCAGTAGAGGTTTGTGAGGGAGGCGACGTGGTTTTCTTTATTCATCTATCTACATGTCCATGTCTTGTGTGGGCCAACTCGGTGGCAGCCCTGGCCCTGCTCTGGGTGGTGGATGTGGGAAGGGGTAGAGACCACAAGCCACTACACCTTACATCTCTTTTTGAGCACAAGTGCAAGTCAGCGTTGACATTTCTGTCTTTACTGAAATCCCAAATACCCTATGGAAGACGGCAGCAGCAAAACCCCCTTTCAAGTATGATGATCCTGGGCTCCCTGCTGTAGCTGGTCGTCCCAGACCCCACTCTCTTGTAAGGACACAACTACCTGCCTTCACCTCTCTGTTGAAACTACATTCAATTTCAAGAAACAGATCAAATATCACTTCCGCCTAAAGACGTCCTCACTTCATAAGAGAATTATTGTTTTTAAGTATTCCCAGAGGATTTTGTATATAAATTCCAAAAGTGTTTGAAACATTCTGCTTCGTAATATAGTTATATATTGTAGGTCTGTCTTTCCCTCTTGGGACATCATCTTATTCATCTTTGTACCCCAGATTTCACCTAGTAAGTTGAGGTATTTAATCCTTGTTTATAGAATTGAATGGAAATATGTATATACCATTGTGTGTCTGATTACAGTTAATCATTTTTAAAGTCCAGACTTAGTTTTTCCATGATGGAGAACTCCATTTTTTGTAGAGAAAACAAAATTATAAGAGAGTTGAAATTACTTTTGCTCCTTCCTCACACTATGAAGGTATAGTACTGAATCAAGTAGAGCTCTACTCTTTGTGTCTGAGCTAGGCTTAGTTAAAACTTTCTAGCATGCAGAAGAGAGAGATAGACTCCATGAATAATATTTAGTGACTATAATCTGTGAGCAGCATTCCAAAAAGTACACAGTAATCTTGGGTCTGCCTATAAACTGGGTTTGCTCTGAACAGGCAGCTTACATCATACAACTAATAAGAGACTTGCTGCTGGGAGCCATTGTCTAATTTACCATCTTCAATTAAGTAAAGAAATTCTAAGCTAGTTCTTACATGAAGTTTATGTTTCCCACCAATCTTTTGTCTTTAAAAGATATAATTTTATTTACATGGTCTAGGACCTAGAAAAGTTATGTTTAGTACTTTGAGATGATTATTGCCATGTAATGTCGGATTTGTGATATGGTTTCTTCTTTGCAGTAGGGTAACATTTGAAATAGGTATAAATTTTCAAGTGTCAAGTGAATTCTCAATATGCATGAATATCATAAAATTTGAACATCAACTAAAAATTTATAACTTCATAATGTAGCCAACAGCCTTAAATGAGTTGTGAATTTCAGGATTTTTTTTTCTTTCTACCCAAAATATTGCCTATCTGTGAGTAAACTGATCCTTGGCTGAAGACTTGATGAGAATAAGTAATACTGGAAAGGGTTAAGAACTCTTGAAATGTCCCATGCTTTAATTGCTATTTGACCCCATTCCTCTTCCCACCAGACAGAGCATAGAGCAAATCATATGATGGATGTCAAATGCAGATTCATAATTCACCACAGTTAGGAAGACTTATAATGGTGTATTTTAAACTCAGTGAAAACGCCCAAGCAGACCAACTTCTCATTCAGCAGAGTTAGTGCTAGTATAATGGAATGTTTTCTTTAGTATAGTCAGTGAAGCATGGTAAGGGCTAAGGTCCAATTATTTCTTATGGTGATGGAGGTGGGGTATGGTCACAGATGCAAAAGAGGACATGAATCAAATTTGCGTCCTCTCTTATAGAGTTTGTATGTGTGTGGGTGTGTGTGTGAAAGAGAGAGAGAGAGAGAAAGAGAGAGAGAGAGAGAAAGAGAGAGAGAGAGATTGAGAAAGAGGGGTGAGTCTAGGGAAAAATCTATCTTTAGGTATTAAAAATGGTTTAAAGTTCCTCAAGTGTTACACAAGGAAAAAAGTGTCATTGGAAAAACAATACTTCTTTGTGTTAGGGTTATGATAATGTATTTTAATGAATGAGTTCCCTGCCATTAATACTTTAAGCAGAATATTAAGCAAAAATCTAATAAAGTGGAATCATTTCTTCAAGACTAACAATGAAACTTTGCTTATATTGGTTTACAAAGGAAAATGACAATAAATATTTTATACATTTTTTGAAAACAGTTCATTGAGAGTTTTCCATGAATAAATGATTTTTTTTTTTTCATGTGTCTGAATTCATTGCCAAAATATTTGTGACTGGACACCTGGGGCACTTGCTTCCTCCTTGGGCACAGGACTCCTTCTCATTTCACATACTGTTGACCCAATCAATTCCATCTGTTATAATCAGAACCCACATGTGGCCAAATTCAAAGAGAAAATACTTGGCATTGGTGCCCACAGCTTCACTTCCTGCTTCACTGACCCCACTCCGTGGTGCCCCTCTAAAGCTCCATCCTTTCAAGGAGCTCAGGCATTCCTGATCTCCCTCTGTCATTCTTCATTAAGCTTCCAGTAGTATTCAGTTACTTCGGACTCATTGTGAATTTCATTTTATGGGTACTTTTTCAATGTCTTTGCATTTTATTTGAGCTCTGATCGGAGGATGAATGGCTCTGCTTCCCATTATGGGATTTCCAGGCATCAGTGTGCAGGTAAGAAAGCAATGGTACTTTCCTGGCCCTCAGAAACCATACCACCCAGGCCTGTTCTGACTCCCTATCTTACTATGAATATTCAAGGCCATGTGATCTAGGACTCTCAGTGGCTATTGTCTCCATTAACTTTTAGCCCTTCTATATTTCTTCAGTTAAGTTTGATAGCTTCTCTGTGGTCTGTACATTATATAAAAATCTATGCATATCTGTTTATAGCTATATGCATACATATTTTGGGGGGAATCTTCTAAGCTTTTCTTGTAAAGAACCTCCCCTTTGATTCTATTTGTTCCCATTATACAAACAGTGTGTTCTAGGGGACAAAAACAACTATTAGATCCAATATGGACCCGATTACAGGGTCTTTTCTCCTGTTTTTAAAAATATGTGAACAGAATTTTTATGAACTTCACCTCTGTTACTGTTGGGCACACGATTCCGCTGGAGCCACAGTTATTTTGCAAGTCAGCGAAGACTTCTCCAGCCCTGGGTTGGAGTTGTGTTGGTAACTTTGCTCTAAATTCCCCATTTAATGGAAAAAAACATGGATGGAAGACAGAGGAACATAAATCTTGCGAGTTGCTTTTCCGAGACGAGCCAGAACTAGCCCTAAATAAAGACAGTGTATGCTGCTGGCGGCTGTATTCTCCTCATCCCGATTTCAACAAGTAGCCGCCAGCCAGAGAAGCATTAGAAGGTAAAAGGGGATCAACCAGTTGTTAATCCAGTTGTGACTTTGGTTTTGGGTTCCTTTCTTCAAACGGCCAAGCCGTGCATTGTTCTGTGATTGAGTGCCTTTGTCCTGACAGAGCTTCTCATTTTGTACCTTTCACCATTGTTTTTGGCCACAGACCAAGCCTCACATCTTCTGGTCATAGAATTCCTTTCTACAGGCTCCACCGCAGGCCGAGGCCCCAGCGTAACCTGAGATGCCTTGATTTCCCTGCAGACAGCACATTAAAGGGAGGTCTGTTGGCCAGCTGCAGGAACAGGTGTTTTTCTCCTTTCATTCACACCCGCCCCCATTTATTTGTCTGAAGAATTCCTCTTCCAGGATTGTTCACAAATGCTGAAAGAACTGGGCAAATTGTATAGGTGCTAGAGTCTGGGATTAAAAATACTTCACCTGCTGGGTAGCAGAGCCTGGTAAACAATGCTACCAGATGCAGTGCACCTTCGCTCTGTTGTTTTGCTTGACCCTTGCTAATGAGCAAGAGGGGATGCGGGTCACCTTGGAGGCCCACCACACCATGTGTTTACCGACTCAGATTCCACCTCTGCTCTTTGGAGAAGGCTGGCTCATGTTGCTTTCTGAGAAACTGGAGAAGTAAAGTAAACGCTATGATTACTGTCCTTTTTTTATCCACAGAGCAGAGCCATGAAAACCTGAACTGGTTTAGTCCTATCAAATTTAATGTTGGTAGGGCTAATCCAGATCAATTTTTTATAGCTCTATTGTATAGACGCAGAGGGTCAAATATCATAGTGTTTACTACAGACTCTGCTGTTACTTCAAATACGTCCTTGGAGATTGTTGTGGGATGTGGAGATGTGGTCTTTCTAGTATAGATCACCATGATCCATTATTACCTTTTCTGATATTGGCAAATCTAAGCTGACAGAATTTGTTTCTCTTCCTTATCTGAAATTTGGCTGTAAAAATCCCTCTTTGCGTTGCCTCAGCATTTTTTCACAAGCCACACTCCATGTGCAACCCTCTGTGTCACCTCCCATAGGCTTGGGTAACTGATTTTTCTCTCATTTGCAGGATTTGGGGTAAATAGGAATATTTTCCAGAATTAAAGTAAAGGCTTTTAAATACAAACGAATATTATAAATAATTAGCATAAGATACTACTTTTTTGATTTCAGTAATATAAGTAAATACTATGCACCAGTGGAACCACGAGACTACCAGGGTGACTGTGAGTTCATTTCATTCCTTCCTGGCATTCAGAATTATCTCTTTTAAGATGTTTGGATGGGACATGGGCCACATAGGAGAGAATATGCTTTTCCCTGTCTTCCAGAATTTCTGGAAGCTGGTCCTTAAAGAAAATGGTATGTTCTTCACTTAAATGCCCTCGGGTTGTTGGTATCTTTGGACCCTTCCTCCCCTCCTTCAGGCAGGAAATCAAATAAGCCAGCCTGGTAGCAAGACTTCATAAGTAGACTCCTACCATACTGTTACTATTGGCCTTTTGAAAACACCTGTGTCTTTACTGTGCTTGGCAAACCCCACAGGCTGTCACAAAATGTCATGTGTTCCAACCACAAACATCGTTAGGCACATTCTGAGCATGCTGAGTTCTTCTAGGCCTTGGTGCTTTTGCACATGCCCTTTCCCCTGTATGGGCTGCTTCCTCGTGCTCTTTTTTCCCTTTTTTTTCACTTGGCTAATTCCTGCTTTTCTTGCAGCCCTGAAAGCAAGCATCTTTTCATTTGAGAAAACTTCTCAACGTTTCCTAAGCAGAGCTAGACACTTCCTGCTCTCTTGGTCTCTTTACCACACCTCATTTTGTCACGCATCACATAACTTTTGTGACCCTGAACTGGACCCTTATTTCCTTGAGTGTAAGAACTGTACCTTATTCATCTCCGTGAACCTTTACACCCTTCCCTCCCACCTCCTGTTCTACTGCCTGGCAGAGTCCCACACACAGTAGGTGCTCAGTGAATATTGATTAAATTAATGAGTGAACATAGCTGTACTTATAATTGGTCTTGAAAAGTTTAAGGGAGTGAAGGCAGCCTGTAAATCTGGGAAGGGACCTGAAGAAGGGAAGCTCCTAACTTCAGCTGCTCATTTTCTGGGACTTAGCACCAACTGGCTAAAATGAACTAAGTTATATATTTCACCTAACTTTTTCCTTTCCATCCATTTATTGCTGCTCTGTTCAAGAGGGGCACCTGATAAGCCAGGCAATGTGAGAAATTCACAGTGTGCCATCCTTCCTTCCCAAACAACTGTGGTCATGGTCCATTTTATCTAGTGTTTCATATTTACAAGTATAAAAAAAGACTGTTCTTTGCTTCAAAATAAAATCAGGATTAATATATTGGTGCATCACATATAAATATCAAAGAGCACAATGGCTTTTTTGTTTGTTTGCTTGTTTGTTTTTTGTTTGTTTGGTTTTATTTTACTGTGTGTAAAGTAGTTATATTTCTGATCTCTCGATCCTCTTGTGCTGATTGATAGACCATCTTTCTTTCATTTTCTTTCTGTTCCTCTCATACAGCTATGGGCAAACAGTTCCAGGCAACGTTCTGAGCACTTTTAAAAACCCTCAAAACGATCATATAATGGAAGTGCTATCAAGCTTCAGTTTTATAGCAGAAGAAACAGAGATGCTGAGAGGTCAAGTAACTTGCCCAAAGAGCACACAGCTGGTAAGTGACAAAGGTAGAATTCAAGCCCATTCAGCCTGGGTCCAGAGTCATGCCATGATAAACTGTGTCTTCTTCAGAAGTCCGCTCTAATGCTGTATGAAGGAAAAATTATTTACAGGGAAAGAAACTGAGCAGCTAATGTAAAGAACCTCTTGTAAATGTTCCATAAAAGAATAAAGACAATAGAAAAATAATAGTTTAACTTGTAGTGCCAGAGCCTGGTAAACTTTTGAATACTCATGCAATTTGTACTTCAGACTAAATAATTGAATATTTCCTGAAGTAAGTAACTAGTTATGTAACTTGGCAATAATCTGACTACTTAACCTATGTAGAAGACCACGGCATATGGCCTAACGGCCAGAGAGTTTTAAGTCAAGATATACTTACATAGTGAAACTATTTTTATTGTTGTTGTGGTTTTACCCTTTCCTTCCGCTTGGAAAAAAATTAAAGTTTCAAGGTGTTTGTAAATTGTATTTTTCCCTAGAGAGCAGAGATCACAAAGATAAATGTTAGCTGTCAGAAAAGCTACAAATGAAGGTGATATTCTTTTATTACGGTATCTGAGAAGAAACCCAGTAATCCAGAATTTTTTATTCCAAGTTTACTGAGATGTTCAAACTTGAGTGTGGCCCTTGGTAAAGTATTGATTTCTGAAAGGTAACTTTGTCTCATGGAGGATCTGGAATGAGATCTAGCAGAAATTTCCATTCAAGTTGAATGAAAAACACAAAAGGGAATGTTCTATGGAGCTCAGAATCTGGTAATGAAAGATTTACTCCATGTGTGAAATCCTGGAGTGTCTTTCCCATAGTTGATTTATTAATTGGTTTATTAAGGAAGTCCTACATGGGGGCTTCCCTGGTGGTGCAGTGGTTGAGAATCTGCCTGCTAATGCAGGGGACACGGGTTTGAGCCCTGGTCTGGGAAGATCCCACATGCCGCAGAGCAACTAGGCCCATGAGCCACAACTATTGAGCCTGCGCGTCTGGAGCCTGTGCTCCGCAACAAGAGAGGCCACGATAGTGAGAGGCCCGCGCACCGTGAAGAGTGGCCCCCACTTGCCGCAACTAGAGAAAGCCCTCGCACAGAAAGGAAGACCCAACACAGCCAAAAATAAATATAAAAATAAATAAATAAATATAATTTATTGAAAAAGAAAAAAGCAAGTCCTACATGGTTAATATTTCAGTACCTGCTTGAACATAGTTATAAATTCCTAAGTAGAGAACTCACAAATTAAATATGGACACTCCAATACCCATCAAATAATGTTTTTGCATGTATCTGTCTACCTAACTATGTAGTCATTTCCTAAGAAACAGTATTGTGCCTAATTTGAGTATAATACTGTTTTTATTTTATTTTTAAATTTAGATATATCTAAAGATAATCAAGTATTAATTTACAGGGAAATTATTATACTCCTTTTTGAAATAAGCCTGTCTAAATCTATGGCATGAAATGCACCCATTTATGACTGGATTACTTTAATAATACTCTCTCATTTGATGAGATTTCATGGCACCATCACATAACTGAATAAATTACTTTCCATACATAGCCTAATTTCTCATAGTCATAGTTCTTAAATATTTTTCAGATTTTTTTAGTAGGAGAAATATCGTAAGATTATCAAATTCAGTATTTTGCTAAAGGACAAAATTTTACCTGAACTGTCTTAAAAGTATCTCTTTTCAAAAAAAAAAGCTATAGCAACGGAAGTCTTCTATTATGTAAGTCCCTAGGGTGGGTCCTTCTGTTAACTAACTCAAATTTTCAGGAAGCTTGAATTCCTCCAATTCCACTTTAATGCCATTTTTTTTCCTCATTCTGTTTCAGTGGCAATGAAGAACAGCTGGCCACCATCCTCTGTGATAATAACCTTCATATAGTCGAAACTAGAGTGGTTTTGGACATGGTACTTACAAAAACATCTCCATGCAAATGATGTAGCCTATTTGGTATTTCACCCTGTAAATAGCTAGATTCCTTATAGCCAACCCTTCCACTTACTATCAAATTTTAGCTCTGTTTAGTATAATGCAAGCATTTTCTGCCTCGTCTATTCAAGAATGTCTTCTGAGAAGTTTTCACAATAAAATTTACTGTGTTTAATTTATGACATACAATGTAAGAAGAATAGAATGCTCTTCTGTTAGGATTTGCATTGATAATGAAGGGTTACCATAGTGCTGGTCTGCTTTTACCAAATTTGCCAAATTCTGAAGGGAATTCCAATTAGAAGACTGTAATGTTTTTCACTGCAACAGATTGAGACCAATACCTGGTGGTGAGGACACATCACTGTTGGCTGGACCCTGCTTCTAATTGGGAAGAAGGCAAATGCTAGATAATATGGCGTTTATGAAGTGATATCAATCATTCCGAGTCGTAGCCACACCCCAAGAAAGCTGAGGAAGTGATTCAGTCTTTCTTAGGTCATCTTTTCTATTAGTAGCAGGGGAGCCAAAAGTCTGAAAGCGCTCACATTTTGCTCTCTTTAGGAAAAAACAACATTGATTTTAGAGGCTTTTGTTATGGAGGCCAGGGGGATTTTCCCACTGCATCACAGAGGAAGCTGGGTTTGGATTGGGAAGCCAGACATTTCTTGGCCCGAGTCTCTCACTTGAATGGGATTTGAGTGTGCCCCCTCCTCACCTCTCCAACCCCCAAGCAGCTAGAAGCCCCACCTCCTCCCTTGGACCATATGGGGAAGCTGGCGCAGTGGCTGTTATTCTACGGACTCCAAGTTCACGCAGCTGTTCATTCCCTGCTTAATGTACCGGTAATTACAGCAATGTGCTCTTCTCTTTTTCCAATCATGTAACTTTTTCTAATGGAAAATGATTTGTTTCTTAACAACTTCCATGCATTCTGTTCTTTAATAAGAAAGGGTGTTTTGTGGCATTGAGGGAAATCAAAATCAAAAGTTTCTCTCTCAAGTTCCCAGCTCCATAGAAGGGCTCAGTGGGACAAGCCAAAACTGGGGGTAGGGAAGACTTAAGTGGGTGTAACTAACTTGATATGAATAGGTCAGTTGGGAAACAAAGCAAGCTCGTAGCCTTCTACACATGGAGGTGGTGAAAGAACATTTTTTAAAAATGTGAAACTGGGAAAAATCAAAAGTACAAACTGAGCTCTGCTTTCATGTTGCAAATTCAATATGCTCTCAAAGGATTTTTAAAAACAAATATTTGAAGAGCTTTACACTTATGTTGGTTCTATCTTTCAGAGCTGGCAAATTTTTGGCTTTGATGGTTGGGATTGGGTGGAGGACTCAAATGACAGTAAGGACCGTTTCCTTCCCTTTAGCCATGCCAAGCTCAGGGGCACAGAGCAAACATCTGTTCGCTCACACTATCTTTTCGTTTGTGGATAAAATAGATCAGCTTGGGAATCTCTGCCCTTGTGTCTCCCTAAATGGCACTGGGAATCATCACGCAGGCACAAAAATCATTTATTTTTTTAAAGCAATAAATGTTTCAACTCATTACAATGTTTCATTTGGGGATTTTTATTTTTAAAACTTAGTTAAGCAGCGGTTGTAGCAAAGAACACCAAGTCAAATCCCTGTGTGTGGATAAAGATCCTAGTTCTACACAACAGATAGAGCTGATTAGATCAGAAGGCTGATAGCAAAATGAAAGTTTCCTTCAATTCAATTCATTGAATTTCAATTCAATTCAATTTCATTCGATTTCAATTTGAATGGAAATTCAAAATTTGATGAAGTTGAGAGGACCACAGACTATGATTGAAAATTGAATATGCCTCATTTGACATTTTAAAGATTCGTGTAATTTAAGATTTAGCTAAAATTATAAGATACGGACTCTGAACCCCAAATCTTTTAGTGCTAAAATGTATCAATATCTTCTAAGGACATTAATTTTATTACTTGTATATTACCTTTATGCTAATAATGATTAGTAACAACGTGATTGCCAGAAATCACCAATTTTTTCCTCTACTCTTCTTATCTAGCCCACCCCCCGACTCCCTACAAAACTCTTTTGGTTTTTTTTTAGAGATTTTTTCAGAAATTTTTATTACACCAAAGTGAGGAAATTTAATTTAAATTTACTCAAATTGAAACTTGGAATTAAACAATTTCTTTTTTTTTTAACATCTTTATTGGAGTATAATTGCTGTACAATGTTCTGTCAGTTTCTGCTGTATAACAAAGTGAATCAGCTTTATGTATACATATATCCACATATCCCCTCCCTCCTGTGTCTCCCTCCCACCCTTCCTATCCCACCCCTCTAGGTGGTCAGACATCACCCAGCTGATCTCCCTGTGCTATGCAGCTGCTTCCCACTAGCTATCTATTTTACATTTGGTAGTGTACATATGTCAATGCTACTCTCTCACTTCGTCCCAGCTTACCCGTCCCCCTCTCCGTGTCCTCAAGTCCATTCTCTACATCTGTGTCTTTATTCCTGTCCTGCCCCTGGGTTCATTAGAACCACTTTTTTTTTTTTTTTTTTTTTAGATTCCATATATATGTGTTAGCATACGGTATTTGTTTTTCTCTTTCTGACTTACTTCACTCTGTATAACAGACTCTAGGTCCATCCAGCTCACTACAAATAATTCAATTTTGTTTCTTTTTATGGCTGAGTAATACTCCATTGTATATATGTGCCACATCTTCTTTATCCATTCATCTGTCGATGGACACTTAGGTTGCTTCCATGTCCTGGCTATTGTAAATAGTGCTGCGATGAACATTGTGGTACATGACTTTTTGAATTATGGTTTTCTCAGGGTGTATGCCCAGTAGTGGGATTGCTGGGTCGTATGGTAGTTCTACTTTCAGTTTTTTAAGGAACCTCCATACTGTTCTCCATAGTGGCTGTATCAATTTACATTCCCACCAACAGTGCAAGTGGGTTCCCTTTTCTCCACACCCTCTCCAGCAAGAATTAAATACTTTCTTAATTTGTAATAACTTTGGCAAAACAGTCCCTTTCCTCCAAAACCACAAGAGCCACAACAGCAGCATGGCAGCGTTTTTGTTTCTCTGAAGTCTTGGTTAGAAGCTCTATATGTGACAAACGACAGCGAGGAAGATCTGTGCTTCATTCCTTATGAACGCAGCATGTGAGTCTAGATCTGATTTCACCCGGTAGGAAATCATTGTTTCCTGTTTTATGAAAAGCAAACATGCTATTTAACGTATTTAAGCAAGCTCTGAGAATTAGGGCCTTCAGAATTCGTAGCATGACTCTAATCTAGGTGTGTATCCTGCCTCATATTCTATTTCTTTTAATGTACATCAGTATCTTTGAAAAGAATTGTTTTTAAAGCTTTGGGTCATTTTGATATACGTTAGACCATCAAAGCTATACATTTGATCTGATGAATGTCAAAATGAGTAGTTGTATGAGGAATGACTGCTCACAATCCTCATTACACTCATTCATTCAACATATACTTTATTTTTTCCAGCTGTATTGAGGAATAATTGACAAATAAAATGCTATATATTTAAAGTGTATACTCATTCAATCAGCAAACACTTATTGAATTTTATTTTTTCCAGCTGTGTTGAGGAATAATTGACAAAGTTCTATATATTTAAATTGTACAACATGATGATTTGATATTTGTATACATTGTGAAATGATCACCACCACCAAATTCATTAACACATTCATTTTTAAAAGTTACTTTTTGTGTGTGTGTGGTAAGAATGCTTAAGATCTACTGTTTCAGCAAATGTCAAGTATGCAATACAGTATTATTGACTATAGTCACCATGTTGTACATTGGAATCCCAGAACTTATTCATTTCATAACTGAAAACTTGTACCCGTTGATCAACATCTCTCCATTTCCTCCACACACCCCCTCCCCAGCCCCGGAAACTGCCATTTTACTCTTTTCTATGAGTTTGACTTATTTTTTAAATTTATTTATTTTTTAGATTCCACATATGATGAGAGATCATACAGCATTTGTCTTTCTCTATCCGGCTTATTTCACTTACCATGATCCTCCACATTCATAATGTTGTCACAAATGGCAGGATTTCCTTCTTTTTTTATGGCTGAATAATATGCCATTGTAGATATACATCACATCTTTATCCATTCATCCACTGATAGATGCTTAGGTTGTTTCTGTATCTTGGCTATTGTGAGTAATGCCACAATAAATATGAGAATACAGATATCTCTGAGATACTGATCTCATTTCTTTTGGATAAATGCCCAGCATTGGGATTGCTGGATCATATGGGAGTTTATTTTTAATTTTTATAGAGTCTCAATACTGTCTTCCATAGTGGCTGTACCAATTTATATTCCCACTGACAGTGCACAGAATTCATTCTTTTCCACATCCTCGCCAGCACTTGGTGCCTCTTGTCTTTTTGATGCTAGCCATTCTAACAGGTGTGAGGTGATAACTCATTGTGGTTTTGATTTGCATTTCCCTGATAGTTAGTGATGTTGAGCACCTTTCCACGTACCTATTGGTCATTTGCATATCTTTGTAAATATGACTGTGCAGGACCTTTGCCCATTTTCAAATCAGATTATTTGTTTTTTTGCTATTGAGTTTTATGAGTTCCTCATATATTTAGATATTAACCCCTTACCAGATATATGACTGACACATATTTTCTCCCATTCTATAGGTTGCCTTTCATCTTGTTGGTTGCTTTCTTTGAACATCTTCTATGTGCCAGGCATTTTCTAGGGATCAAGGATTCGATAGTGAACAAAAGAAACAAAAATCTCTACCTCATGTAGGTGACAATTTGGAGTTTTTAGTAAGAGGAGATAGACAAACAAAACGTATCAGTAAGAAAAACAATTAGATTAAAAAGCAAGAAGAGTTAAGGAGAAAAAATAAAGCACTGTAAAGAGATTATTTATTTATTTATTTTTTAGTGTGAACTTAATACATATTTATTGAATATTTGAATAACAGTATGATTTTCAACTCAGTTGGAAAATGCCTTTTTTTTTTAAACATCTTTATTGGAGTATAATTGCTTTACAATGGTGCATTAGTATCTGCTGTATAACAAAGTGAATCAGCTGTACATATACATATATCCCTATATCTCCTCCCCCTTGCGTCTCCCTCCCACCCTCCCTATCCCACCCCTCTAGGTGGTCACACATCACCGAGCTGATCTCCCTGTTCTATGTGGCTGCTTCCCACTAGCTATCTATTTTACATTTCACAGTGTATAAATGTCCATGCCACTCTCTCACTTCGTCCCAGCTTACACTTCCCCCACCCCGTATCCTCAAGTCCATTCTCTCACTGTAAAGAGATTTTTAAAAGTTATGGGAAGGCTAGAAGTTTACATGAGGTAACAGAGAAGACCTACTAATAGAGACCTTTGAGCATATATTTGAAGGGAGTGAGATATGAGCTACTTGGACATCTGAGTGGAGAACTGTCTAGGCAAAGGAAATAGTAAGTGCAAAGGTCCAGAGGAGGTGTGGATTTAATGTGCTCAAAGAGCACCAAGGAGGCCATTGTGCCTGGATTGAAGAGAATGATGGGGCAGATGTCAGGATATAAGGTCAGAGAAGTAGGAGGGAACCAGATCACACAAAGTCATAGTTTATTATAAGAACTTTGGCTTTTATTTTGAGATATGGGAAGCCATTAGAGATTTTTAAACAGAAAAGTGACAGAATCTGACATACTTTTTCACAAGATGACTCTGGCTGTTATGTTGAAAGTCAATTCAAGGGCAACAATGGAGGAAGCAAAGACCAGTTAGGAAACTAGTATAATAAGCTGGACACGAGACCAAAAGGAAGAAGTAGAGATATTGAATATTAAGGGAGTTCCTACTGTATAGCAGGCACTCTTATGTTTTGTAGATATAGCAGGGGGAAATAGAGGGTCTGTTCCCAAGGGATTTACTGAGAGGAAACAGACAATCAACAAATAAGCCAATGTATGTATAAAATAACAGGTAGTGACAAGTTCTATTTAGAGAAATGCAAAAGACTCTCTGGAACATATTCTCAGTAACAACTCAGTTCCTGATGCAAAGTTCCTAGAAATAAGTGCATGCCTCTACAGAGGGGACCAGAGAAGTAAATTCTGGCACATTCAATCAGGGAAATGAAAACGAGTGACCACGATTATATGCAACACTATAGACGAACCTTAGCAATATAAATATGAAGAAAATATAAGCATATAGATATTTTAAAAATCAAGATTTTTTTTCATAAAGTCATATACATATACAAAAAAACCATATACTTTTAAAGGAACACACATGTGTTAAATGTATATAAAATAAATTTTTAGAAATTGTTAATACTAAATTTGGGATAGTGGTTATCTTGGATGAGGGGAAGCTTGGAGTGATCACATAGGTTTCTATGCGTGTTCTAGTTTCCACGTTGGGTGTTGGAGTCATGGGTTTAATTACATTCTTTTGAAGGAGAAAATGAAGGAAGAAAGAAAAGATGGATGGAAGGAAAGAAATAAGGAAGGAAGAAGGAGGGAGGAAAAGACGGAAGGAGAAATGTAGGGAAGAACAGACTTTTGTGAACTAATTAATACTGAGTGTATGCCGTGAACCAAGGATTACGATTAAATTTTATGCTCCTGGGGTGGGGAACTGGGTAGAGTTTTGGGGTAGTTGTTTTTAGTTTGTCTGCTTGCTTATTTTTCGATAGAGTTATCAGGGAAGTCCTCTCTAAGGAAATGACCTTTGGGCAACGACATGGATGGGCTGAGACAGAAGCCAGAAGAACAAGGAGATGCTGTGGCTGGGATGGAGTAAGTGAGGGGACCAGCAGCAGGAGGTGAGGTCAGGGGAGTGGCAGAAGCAGGTCATCTTGGGCTCCACAGACCATGAGAAACACTTGGACGTTTACTCTAAGGGAAACTGGAAAGCCCTGGAAGACTCTGAGCAGGAGTTACATCATCGGTTGTATATTTTAAAAGGATCATTCCTGCTGCGATGTGGGAATATACCGGCATTTCTCAGCACAATTGATGTTTGGGCTGGATCCTTCTTTGCTGTGGAGGGTTTTCTGTGCACTGTATGACATTTTGCAGTATCTTTGGCCTCTACCTTACAGAGCTATATCACCCCTGATGCAGTTGTGGCCACCAGAAATATCTTCAGATGTTGTCAAATGTCACTCAGGGGCAAAAACACCCCTGGCTGAGAACCGCTAGAAGGCACTGAAGGAGACTAAATACAGAATCCAGGAGAGAAGGTAAGAGAATATTTCTGTGTCCACTAGAGACAATGGCTGTGATGAGGGTAGAAGTGTTTGGTGTCTCCTCTTTCATTTCTTTTTCCTTTTTTAAAATTTATCTTTCTTTTTCATTTTATTTTTCATTTTTTCAGCTTTATTGAGCTATGGCTGACAAATAAAATTGTAAGATAATTAAAGTGTGCATCATGATGATTTGATGTATGTGTTCATTGTGAAAGAATTCCTTCCATCTAGTTAATTAACACACCCATTGCTTCACATATTTATCTTTTGTATATGTGTGAGAACAAGTAAGTTTTACTCTCTTAGCAAATTTCAATTATACAATACAGTGTTAGCAACTTTAGTCACCATGTTATACCTTAGATCCTCGGACTTTATTCATTGTATAGCATGTCTTCCTCTTTTCTAAACAACACACTTTCACAGTTTGCGTCTATACTCACATGTCTGGAATCTCTACAGTTTTAGGATAATCCCCAAAGATGAGATAGCAAATATTCATTCACATCCAAAACAAATATTTTCCAGGTGCTATAGAAACAGGGTATATTTGAGCATGAAATCATTTACATGGTTATTCTGTAAGGACTAATTGTATACTACCCACTACTTTTTCTATTGTTTTTTTAGCACGTTCTACTACTCATTTTCTGACTTGCATCCAGGTGAGTTCCTGAAGCCCTGAACTGATGCCCTCCTATACACGTTAACATTTGGTCAATCTTAAGATAGTCTGATTGATGACATTTTTAACACAGAACACTGTTTTAAAAAAAAATCACAGGCACACTACTCATCCATAAAATGCTCACTTCTGAAGGCAGGTTTCTTTCAGAAGGTACAGGAGGCTGTGACTGTGATCATCAGAGAATCAGCCTTGCACCCCAAACATGATAGGGCAGGGGAGTCACATGGGAATTTTGTTCTGTGCAGGATGCTGAGCAAAAAGGCAGGGTCAATACATCAGTCACCCAGGAATTAAGGAATATTGTAGAACAGGCAACAACAGAGCCCGAGAGCAGAGTTGACAGCACGAACCTTGAATGCTTTCCCCTGAGGACTCTATTCTGTTTTCACAAAGTCCTCTCAGAAGGCCAGATATGAAAGGTAGAAATGTGAACACAAGGACACCGAGTGGCCTTCGGTCTGAGAGTGAGCCCCACAGGCTCCTATGTAAACAGTTTCTAGGATTCCAGAGTGATATAGGGAAATTGTTGTATAGGAGAGACAAATCATCCAACTGCAGAAAATGCAACTGCACTGAAGCAAATCCAGCTTCTTCCCTGACAAGGAGAATGTAATTAAACCCTTCAGGACCCAGAGGCTTAGCACCCTCTGCTGCTGGGGGTCTAGACTCATGCATATTGCTGGTAGTTTACCAGATGACATTCCTTTCCGGGTTTGATGTGCTAAGGTAGCCCTACCTTTCAGGAGGCCATGGTGCACATGGGGAAAGGAGATGGATGGGACTGGGTTTTTATTTGACTCTTCATCTCTCATATTCACACCTGAGATTAGAAGCCCACACCTTCCTTGGTTTTTCCAAAATAGTGACTCTAATATAACTCCAAAAAGAGCTGTGTCAACTCACCTTTGAGAAGTAGGCAGAGGGATGTACATCATAATACTAAGGTGAGAGAAAAGAGTAATTATAATATTAAATGTTATTGCGACCAGCCAGAGAGTAGTTCCATGGGATGAACTGACTTGAGCACAGCTCATGATGTGATCAAAATGCAGTTTTACTTTATTTATCTAATTAATTAGTTTCTCACTTGTGTTTCAAAAATATAATCACTGGCAGTAACTACCCTATTGGAAATGAAAACTGGAAGAGGTACATGAATGTGCTACTCATTTTGGTCCTGTAGTTACTCTATATCACATAGCCATAATTTAGAAAATGAAATGTTCTGTCCAAGATAGTAATCAAAACTGTAGCTTGTTATGACATCAAATATCAATTCTTCTTCCTTCCCAGTTTAGACCTGCTTCTGGCTGGAAATCTACAAAAGGAAAATGGCAGTGAGAGCAGGGTTTGGGATACATTTAATTCCCTCTCTCTTTTATTATAGTGCAGTTCTTCCTCTCTCTCCAACAGCTTACCATCCAGTGTCCATCTTCCAGATCACAGCAGTGACGAAACAAAGGAAAAGCCTTACTTGAGCTGACCCTGTCCTTAGCAGTCTTCAAGTTTTCTGGGTTTACCAGATGGTTAAGTTTAACTTTTTCCTTCAAGAGTCTTTTGCATGGATATGCCTAGGACCCCACTCTCACAGTCCCCTTGATCTGAGCAGATGCATCTCTAATTAAGATGGTACATTGTGAAGCTTTGCAGTACACAGGGATATGCATTTATTTCTATATTTTCCTCGTATCCCTGGCTCATCTAGTTGTTATTGTTAGAAGGACTTCAGGGTTCCACTTTGGTTCTTTCTCCCAGGTAGCACATGTAAGTAAGATGTGTGTTTCCTTACTGCAGCACTCTGGAGTGCAGTCAGGTCCACCCCAGGGCTGATATGCCTACTCTCCTACCTCAGGCTGCTGGGCCTTTCTCAGTCATGAGTAAAGCTGAACCCACATTTCACCCACATGTTATGACTCTGAGTTATTACATGGCCCTGCCTCACTAGGTTTGGGACAGATGGATTATCACTACCATCTGAGAAAGGATGGGCACCACAGACAGCAACAATTCTCTCCCAAGACAATCCTTCAATTCTCTTTCCAGTCCCTCTGTAAAGACTTCTATATTCTTGAAGGGAATGAAGAGATGCAAGAATCATGCAACAGATTCTTACCATTTTCTTTGTAAAATCTGTTTATGGAAAACTCCTTCACACACACTGTTATCTGATGTTAATTTTCTTGGGACCTCCTTCAAAGCTAAATCAGAAAGACCCCCATTTCAACCTGTTAAATTTGTAAAAGAAAATTGTCCCCAAATAAAACTGTAAAGAAAAGAAAGTTGATTTTCTGTATTCTTCCATCCTTCCTTCCATCTCATATGCTCATGGACCCCCTCCCCTCATCTTTTTAATTAGTTCTTCACACCAGGAAATATGAAACCCATGGTGCCCAGCACAAGACAATACTCCACCACCATCTCCAGTAACAGATTTTCTAAACCTTTTATCTCCATTAAAGTACTCTATCACAAGACACCCTAAGGATCTGGTGCTGTGCACACGAAGAGACAGATCTTGAGTGGATATCTTGTGCACTATCTAGAGTTCTAGATGCAGAAGGTGACGAAAACAATTTTGTGCCTTAGAAAAGTTCAATATTTATTCTAGTTCTTTTCATTAGAATCTGAAACTGTACATAGTTTTGCCAATATGTTTTGTTCAACATGAAAATTCATTTTTACAAAAGTGGGGTGGGCAAACAACATATTGTGACGTTGGCTGTAAAACTGGGTCTAAAGATTGAGTTTGGACATGTGGGGTGGGATAGGGCAGAATATGCTCCTTTAGGTCAAGAGGCTAGCCAATGCCACTGAAAGGATCCCTGTTTACTACAAACCATGAGAAATTTTAACTCTTTGTATTTTATTTCATAAGTCAAAGTCAGGGATATAAATACTTCTACTCAAACCCTCAAATAGTACTGAAAGAATATCAAATGAATGGGGTTAAAATGCTATATATTAAAAATTGCTCTTTAAAAATTGACATTGACTTTCTAATCCCTTCAATGTCACCCTAAATTCCAGTACTAGTAACTCAGAGAATTTAGCAACCACTGGTCCATTTATTATTAAAGAAAACATTATAGACTCATTCGGATTAAGCTGTTAATTGTTGATTTTAAGGTTAATGGTTGACACTAGTTTTTCTTAACCTTCCAGGATAACATTTGCATTTTATGCTTTTTAAAAATCTTGAATGTCCTTAAACCTGAAGGACATTGTTAGATAAATATTTGAGGAACCATGTCAAAATCAGCTATGATGATGTTTTGATAAGGGAATTACAAGTACTAGATAATCCCCCCCACTAAAGAAACACAGTAAAGTCCAGTGTTGGTCCTTGGAGACACTGACAATAGAGGAAGTATCTGTGGAAAATTGAAAACAAAGATTATTTGAAAGACAGATTTGGCTGCACCACCTCTTTAAGCAGGACCATATCTTAGCCAGTGGGGATCAGTTACTGAGGATTTAAATATTTAACCATTCTTTTCTGAAAATATGTGACATTGAATTTTTAAGACATGATTTTTTAGCTTTGGGTCTATTTTCCATTTTGAGGAATTAGCTCATGATGTGTTGCTGAATTGGGGACAAAATGTCAAGAACTGAAAAACAATTGGTCAAGAATGGCCAAGAATTGATAAAACTCCATCTGGTTCAGGCCTTATGATGTTGCCCTTCCCTAGGGAGAGTTCCAAGATGAACTCTCCTCTCCTCACACTGCTAGCCCCCCACAAGCTGCTAAATGTACAGTGTCGGGTAAACATTCTGATTTTCAGTGCCTCGACAAACCATATTGGAGCCTGCAGCAAAAGGAATAAGGTACACCCTTATATATACTTAACAAAATATCCTACCATGATTTGAGCCAAATAGAAAAAGTTAATAAAAGCTCCATAATCAAAACAATGACTGTATGTAAAGCTCTGCATTGCCCAATCTGTTTGTTCACCATTGTCAACCCTCATAAACCAGCCCAGTGGTGGAAGCCAAAGACCCAGAATCCAGAGCTGATTGGAAACGACTGTTCCCATTGCCCAATAATGCAGGGTCATAAAATAAACAACAGCAGCCTGTCTTAATTTAAAATTCTGATATTTCGTTCAACATGAATTTTTCAAAAATATTGCAATAAAGTATTATTTATCTTGATTACTGAGTTTTTTGAAGACTCCTTTTGCATCAGAAGCAAGTACATCCCCTCATCTTAATTCTGGATCCTGGTTTGTTGCAATCTGCATCTAGATTTGTGAAAGCAAGCAAACAAACAAATGAAACAACCAAAACCTGCCTTCAGAGATGAAGGGTGTCCCTCAATGCAAATCTCCTGGTGGGTCTATAGATGATGATGCTTTGTCTTGGTCAAGGAACAATACACATCTTATAATGAATGAGAACTCTGGATCCTTCTTAACCAGATTTAATAACAGAAAATGGGTAGAAGAAACTGAAAGTAAGTGGCAAGAATGGCTGTAAAGGCTTTAAAGGCAATTCAAAAGATTTTGAACAGTAATTATATGTGTGTGTATGTGTAACTTTTTTCAAACAGACTTTTGTGGCAGAGAATAATTTTCAGAGATGAGTAAAGAGTGAGGGCAGGTTTCCAATCGCTGACCCTAATTTAGAATTTTCCAACTTTCCTTGCTTAGCTTCTAGTGCCAAGCTGCCTGATAAATATTTTACATTGAACACAGGCCAGATTTCCTAAACTTTGCATACAATTTTTTTTCCATATGAAAAAAAGAATAGATTAAAAAGTTACATAGTAAATTGAACATTAGATTGGCTGAAAAGTCTTCCTGAATATTTCATGTATAATGATGCTCAGAAGTGAGACCCACCACATCAAGAATTCAGAATCCAAAAAAAAAAAAAAAAAAGATTTTAGAATCCACTGATGTCATCAGGGAATATATTTGAACAGGCAAGGCTATTTTCTAGGATGACAATATAAAAAAGTGGAGTTAATGCCACAAAATCTACTTACGTTGTCATGCTCATCTTTTGTAAATCTATTATCCATGAAGTAATTTAAACTTTTACTATAACTATTTCTATTTTCAGTAAACTTACTTTTACTACATTTACAATCTTCCATTTAAATGTGTTTTTTAAAGTTGTGAATATATTTGATTTTTAAAAATTGTGGTAAAGAACACAACATAAAATTTATTATCTTAACTATATTTCTAAATGTACCGTTCAATAGTATTAAGTATATTCACATGGTTGTATAACCAATCTCTACAACTTTTTCATCTTGCACAGCTGAAACTCTATACCCAGTAAAAACAACTCCCTATTTCCCTCTCACCTCAGTCCTTGCCAACCACCATTCTAATTTCTGTGTCTTTGAGTTTAAATACTCTAGATACTTCATATAAGTGGAGTCATACAGTACTATATTTAACTTTTTGTGACTGGCTTATTTCATTTAGTACAATGTCTTTAGTTCATCCATTGACGGACTGTTATGTTGCTTCCACTTCTTGGCTATTGTGAATAGCGCTGTTATGAATACGGGTGTGCAGATATCGCTTCAAAATTCTGTTTTCAATTCTTTTGGATGTATACATAGAAGCGGGATTTCTGGATCATATGGTAGTTTATTTAATTTTTTAAGAAACTTCTGTACTGGTTTCCACAGTGGATGCAGTATTTTATATTTCTGCCAACAGTGCACAAGTTTCCAATTTCTCTTCCTTGTCACTAATATTTGTTATTTTCTGTTTTTTTTTTAATAGTAGCCATCCTAATGGGTGTGAGGTGATACTGTGATTCTGATTTGCATTTCTCTAATGATTGGTGATGTTAAGCATCTTTTTAATATGCTTGATGGCCATTCATACATTCTTTTTAATGAAATATCCATTCAAACTCTTTGCCCATTTAAGAATTGGGTTTAAATGGTTTTTAGTGTTTATCTTAAATGTGCTTCTCAGATTTTAGTTTCTGAGTTTTGATGAGCATGGCATAATGTCCATAGGCATAGCTCTCGGAGCTGGAGTCTGGTTGTAGAAAGATCGATTAAACTGAGCAGAGCCAGAACCCAGAACTCACACAAAAACGGGAAAGACAGTCCAGAGAGAAATCTGTGTTTTGATCTAGTGGTCAAAAACTGAAAAGCCTTTGGTTTTGATAGGAAAGGATAGCAGAACCGAATTAGAAGGTAGAGTTGGGGAAATATAAAAAGAAAATAAATCCATGTTATTTAATCCTCACTAGAACCCAAGATATGTTTGCTACTACAATTAGCTCAGATTTACACATGACAGATGTAGAAACTAAGAAATGGAGAGGTTAAGTAACATACTTGATAGAAGTAGAATTCAAGTATAGGCCAACTTACTCCTTGTATCTACTGTGCCTGAATTGCACTTTCCAATTGTATTTTAAATACTTTGTTCATGCTTGTTTCTGCTTCTAGAACAGTGGTTCTCAACAGGGGGCCTGTTAGAAAGTCTGGAGACATTTTTTGGTTGCCAGGACTTGAGGACACTACTGTCATCTAGTGAGTAGAAACCAGGGACATTGATAAATACCCTACAATAAACAGAACAGTTCCCTACAACAAGGAATTATCCAACCAAAAGTGTCAATAATGTTGAGGTTGAGAAAACATATTCTGGAGTATGAAACACTAAAAGACAAGAATTATGTCTTAAATTTGTATAGCATCTGGAACAGAGTTGGCTGAAAATAAATGTTTATCAATGAAAAAGATAACAAACTTGTCAAAAGGAAGGCATTGCACTTAATAATCAATAAGGCGCCCTTCGGCTCTAACCCAGAAAATTAATTCATACATATATACCTACTGTGGTCAAGGCACTGCTTTTACCTGCCCCTTAACTGTGTGATTTCATAGTGTGAAATTTGTACTTATATAGAAAAATAATCCAGATATACATGGAGTAGCTTTTAAAGCAAGAGAGTATAGGTGGATATTATTAGAAAAAAGGTAAGTAAATATAGTGAGTTTTACAAATATAAGAAATAGATGGAAAAACGATAATCTCATACTTTAAGAATTTACCAACTGCAAGGGAAATATAACACGTACAAATTTCTGGAAGAGTTTTATAACATATTTTGGCTTATAGCAGTACAAATCATTAGAAGGAGATACAGTTTTGCTTTAATGAATCTTATTATGAAAATTGCTCTTGTAAAATTTTTTGTGCTTATAGAACAACAGACAAAGACTGTGATTCCTTAGGTTACCCCAATCTGATGCTCAGATTTCTTGGTGTCTAACTCATGAACACAAAACCCACACTAGCTCAAAGATAATAGCATAACACCTCCCCTTTGCTTTTACTGCCTACTGGTAAGGTGCCCTGCTTGCTCTCTCTGTGGGAATGCTAAAATAAAAGCACTACACAAAGAGTAATCACTTCAAACTGATATCATCTCTCTTTCACGGACTTTCAGAAAACAGGCAGCCAAGATACTCTTGTGAACTAGCTCCCTAAGAAACAGAAAATAGGAGATGTTCTGAGAGCACTAGTAAGGTATCACTTGATTTAATAGGAGTCAGTGCTCTTAGAAGCAGTTAGTGCCCTGCCAGGACACTTCTTGCAACTGAAGAGTCTCACAAATTCAAACTTCTTTCTTCTTTTAACTTCCACAACAGTGGTAGCTCAGAAATTCTTTGGCCTGCTCCATCTTCATGGGATTTTGATTTTTTTCTGTTTTCCTGGAATCAGGGTCTGAAGCTCAAACTTGGGGGCAAAGTGAGCCTAAAAGAGTCAGAGATTCCAGTAACAGAAAGCAGAAAACCCAGACTATTATAATCAGATCCTCACCAGAGGACAGCAATAACAAAAAGACCACGTTGCAGGTTATCTAGGGCCACAGAGACCTTTATATGTATGTAATATAATTATTTTTATGGTAATGCTTTAAATTTATTTCTAATTGTGTCTTTCACAACAATGATTCACATGACTTATTGCCTTTAAGTATTGCTTACTTTATAACCAGAATATATCTCAAATAAGTGGGCAGCTCTCCACTTTCACTGCATAGCCCCAGTCCAAACTACAACATCACTTCCTAGGCCACTGTGATAGCCTTTGTTCTTAACTTCCACAGTTTGCTTAACCAATTCATTTTTCATACATAGGCAGCTGTGGTGTTATGATCACCTAATGATTTTTTTTGGAATCTTTCAAAGACCTTTAATTTTCCCTAGAATAAAAACCAGATTTAAAAATATGACTTACACTGAAAGGGAAAAACCTGCAACCTAGGATGCTCTACACAGCAAGATTATCATTTAGAACTGAAGGAGAGATAAAAAAACTTCTCAGACAATGAACAACTAGAAGAGTTCATCAATACTAAACCTACCCTAAAAGAAAAGTTGACAGGTCTTCTCTAAGTGGAAAAGAAGTAAAAATCTATGGAAAGGGAAAACACCATTAGGAGAGGCACATATATAGTAAGGGCTGAGGATCAACCACTTAAATAAGCTAGTACAAAGATTAAAAAATAAAAAGTTATAAAAGCAACTATAACTATAATAAACAGTTAAGGGATGAACATGAAATTGTAAAATATGACATCAAAAACACAAAATGTGTAAGAGGGGAGTAAAAAACGTAGACCTTTTAGAATGTGTTAGAACTTAAATGACTACCAGTTTAAAACAAGTAGAAATAGTTATAGGTCAACATTATGAACCTCATGGTAAACACAAATCAAAAACCTACACTAGACACACATAAAAAAAGACAGAAATGTAAGCATACCATTAAAAAAAAATCATAAACCAAAAGAGAAGAAACAAAAAGGAGAGATGAACAGAGAAGAACTCCAAAAATAACTGGAAAACAAATAATAGAATGGCAAGAAGTGCATATCTATCAATAATTACTTTAAATGTTAATAGACTAAATGCTCCAATTGAAGACAAAGGTGGCTGATTGTATTAAAAGATCCATCTATATACTGCCTGTAAGAGATTCACTTAACAACTAAAAAACACACACAGACTGAAAATGAGGTGATGAAAAAAGATATTTCATGCAAATGGAAACAACAAGAAAGTGGAAGTAACAATACTCATATCAAATAAAAGAGACTTTAAAACAAAGGCTATAACAATAAACAAAGAATATATGATGATAAAGGGATCAATACAAGAAGCATATATTATACTTGTTAACATATATGCACTCAATACAAGAGCACCTAAATATATAAAGCAAATATTGACAGACATAAAGGGAGAAATTGACAATAATACAATAATAGTAGGGAATTTTAGCACCCCACTTACATCAATGGACAAATCATCCAGACAGATAATCGATAAGGCAATAGTGGTCTTAAATGACACAATAAGCCAGTTGAACTTAATAGATATATACAGGATATTCCATTCAAAAACAGCAAAATTCACAATCTTCTCAGTTGCACATGGATCATTTTCGAGTATAGGTCACATGCTAGACCAAAAAAAGTCTCAACAAATTTAAGAGGATTGAAATTATATCAAGCATTTTTTTCCCACCACAACAGTATGAAACTAGAAATCAGTTACAGAAAGAAAAATGAGAAAAGCATAAACAAGTAGAAACTAAACAATGTGCTACTAAAAAACCAGTGGGTCAATGAAGAAATCAAAGAGGAAATAATAAAATACCTCAAGATAAATAAAAATGGAAGCACAACTTTTCCAAAATCTATGGGATGCAATAAAAGCAGGTTTTCCTTAACCAACCCATCTAAACTATCTGTATAGCATCATTATTTTGTTCTTTAGGCCATGCTGCGCAGCATGTGGGATCTTAGTTCCCTGACCAGGGATGGAACCCAAGCCCCGGCAGTGAAAGTGCAGAGTCCTAACCACTGGACCACCAGGGAATTCCCTGTATCGCATTATTATCTTACAAAATATCCTGAATTTTCTCTTAATAACACTTCTAATTATAAATTGACTTTAAAAAATTGTTCAGATTCTAATTGTCCTACTAGAGAATCTAATAAGCCAAAGATTTTTCTATTCAATTTATGTCTGTATCCTGAGTGCTTTCTCAGTGCCTGGTGTATTATAAACGCACAGTAAATATTTGTTAAGTAAATGAAAAAATGGCCAAATTAACAAATATGTGACATAGTTTGTTTTTAATAATGCTGAGATGGAGTTAATGCATTCTACTGCCAGTGATACAGTGAATCCTTTAAATCTTTTAAATAATTTTCAACTACCAGGCATTTCATTCTTTCAGCTTGAAAAATATAGTCACAAATAACAAACTATTAACATTCATAAAAGGGTAATCCCAATTAATTAGGAGACCAGTTTGCACAAAACCTCACCCCCATATATTCAAAGAGAACTTGGTGTCTCTTTGAATGGAAAGGGATGGGGTGTAGTGGGGTATCTGATACTCTAGTGAGACCACACAGGTTCTGTATGAGGCTGGTTGGAGGCTGAATTTGAGAAACAAGTGTAGGTTGAGCAGATCTAGCTGGAAACATACAGACACAGAAAGGCAGCTTTAGCCAGAAATTAGATGGTAGCCTAAGAATTACACATAAATATTGTGGGAGAGAATGTCGATGTTGAGTAAACAAAGACAAAAGCCTAGACAGCATTCAGAAGGTCAGTTGGAACAGCGTTTACTAGGGTAACATAAAAGCAACAGGAGCATTAGCAGGAGTGGGGGTCCTTTGTTGCAATCTTGCAACTGGCAGAACCAGAATCAGATGGTTCCTTCAAAAGAAAGGATGCCCAAGTTTGGGTTGTGGAGTTTATAAGCACCAGCCTCTCTCCTTATAAGATCAGAGATTGGGTCCAACATCAGTGTAATGTGGCAGAACTTGGTTACAGCCTAATCCCACTGGTTTAGCATGCAAAAACAACCCCAGCTTGTCTCAGCAACCCCAGCTCCTACCGTGGTGTAATCAGTGTGCTGGAAATAAGCCTTGTGGATATAATTCACATGATCTAGTAGATGGATAACCTATTTCACCATTTCAAGACTCTCCCAGGATTGAGTGCCTTAAACACTTGACTCTAAACAGCACTTTGTGAGTAGCTAATATGCAAGAAATCACTCTTGGATGAGTTGCTCCTTTCCTCTCAACTCTTGCCCATCTATAGATCTGTGATTCCTCTTCTTCCCAGACACAAAATTAGACTTTATTTCTCAGACTCCATGAGGTTAGGTGTGGCCATATTACTGAGTTTTGGCCAGTAGAGTAAGGACAGATGTGTAATATATAATTTCTAGATCTGATTTCTACAAACTTGGCCATTCTTTCACCTTTCCTTATTGTCTGCTGAGAATTCTAAAGCCGTAAAAGTAAAGGAGCCATACAGTTGAAGGATTCTGGTCTTGGAACGCCTGTAGAAGCTAAGTATCTTGCTAATACTCAGTGGACTTGTTATGAGCAAGAAGTAAATCTGGGATTTATTAAAGCGTTGAGATTTAAGGAGTGGTATATTATGGTGGCTAATGTTATCGATACATACCTTGACTAATAAGTATATAAAGTAAGACTCACGTAGTCAAAGATAAGCAGAGAGCTAGAGAGAACATGAAACACCTGAAAGATCAAGCCCACTTTTTGCAGATACACCGATGCTACTGGCAAAAAAGTACTACATCCATTTTTGAGTTTGTTCCCTAAATTATAAGATTAGGGATATACATTTTGACATTGAAAATCTGCTATTGTATCCTGATATATTTAATGGAATTGTATGCTGAAACATCCCTTCCCTTCTCTCTTTTCTATCTCCAGTACCTCACCTAGTATCTTATCAATTCCAAACCCAGTCAACACAGATTTGTGCAAATGCTCTTAAGTGAGTACATCCAACTAACACTGCTGAAATCTCTCTATGTTGCTGGCACTGCTAAGTGCTGAGACTGCAAAACTAGTAAGGTCTGTTCTCTGCCTTCAAGGCTTTGAGAATCTACTGTGAGAATATAAATGCTTAAATGAACAACTAACTCTACGTGCTATAATTAAGATACATACAAGGCAATAAATGAGAAACAGATTAGTTTCCTTGAGGAGGTGGCATGGGTTGGAGTCTGAGAAGGCTGCAGAGAATATGAAATATTTGACTTAGGTTGGGGAAGAATGCACAAGTGTTTTTGGAACTTGGAACAGACTTTCTAAAGGGAGGGAATGATAGGGACAAAGGCACAGGACAGAGATGTGAAATGTGAAGGCATTTTCCAGGGGAATGGAAAATTATTTTGTATGGCTAGAGATTAATGTACAAATAGTGATAGAGGTGGCAGGGAGATTTTGGTCTCTTAGTCTATCGGTTTTCTTATTTCCAGTGAGCTTATCTTTCACCTTACCTCAGCTAAATATTTCTATGTTTATATCTCAAACTTATCTCAAGCAACGTGCCATTTCTAGACTCTCTGCTGCAAGCCATTCACTTTCTGATTACCACCTCCTCTCCTTCCAGCTCACCTACTCAAGTGCTTTGACCTCAGTAATTCCTCAACATCATTAAGATCTTACATTCAGTGTTACTTTTTCTCATTATCAACCACCTCTCTCATATTTTCACTTCCTTACTAACCCAACTTAAGATTTTATCTTCTATTATTAGGCTCAGTGCTAGGTCCTTTACTACATTTACTTATCCCTCCTAGGTGATCTCATTTATTCCTTTTGTTTTGAATGGCATCTAAATACTTAAAAGTCCATAATCCATAGATTCCACTCCAACTTTCCAGAGGCTCAAATTTATGTATTCATTTAATATCTGCCAAATCTAAATGTTTGCTTCATTCTTCTCATTTTCTCCTTACCCATATCCAGTCATTAACAAGATTTATCTACTCCATCTTAAAAACATATTTCAAATCCAAACATCTCTCTCCATCTCAATAATTACTACCATACTAATCCGTCCAATTCATCTTCTTGCCACTATTTTGCACCAGAGTTGCCACAATGATCTTTTCAGAATATAAATTGTCATGTCATTTCCTACTTGAAACTTCTCAGCGGCTTCCTCTTCAATTTAAGATAAAGACCAAATTCCTTAGCAAGATTTGTAAAGTCCCATGGTCTTTTCCCTGCTTACCTCTCTGACATATTAGTCTTCAATTCAGTCTCCACACCAACCTTGCTGCCTTTCTCTCTGTTCCTCAAGCATGCCATGTTTGTCTCTGCCTTGGGACCTTCACAATGCTATTCCCCCCCACTAAGAATGCTCTTCCTAAGACTTTTGCCCTCCCTCCATTTATTCGGGTATCAAATTAAAAATAACCTATTTGATGCCTTTCCTGACCCCAACTCCATTACAGAAAGCCATCTAGTTAATCTCAATTACATCATTCTATTTTAATTTTCACATAGAATCTACCACTTAAGTGTGTAGATGTGTGTGTCTGTTTATTTGTTTATTTGTTTTTTCCCTGACCTAGAATGTAAACTCCATCAGTATTACAAGCTTTCCTGTCTTTTCCTTTCAGTATTCCTGGTGTCTAGAATATTGCCTGGTGATACTCAATAAATATTTGTTGAGTAAATAAATGAAACTAAGTCAGTGAACTTTGTTCCTACTCAGCTGACATGGGAGATCTAACATCAGGCTGAGGAATTTGGACTTTATCCTGTAGATGGTAGGAGTTCAAAAGAGTTGTAATCCAGGGAGTGACATGATAAGAGTTGCATTTAAAAAATTCACTCTGGGAGCTAAACGGAAGATAGATTGCAGAAAGCAAAGCTGGTGGCATGGTAACTAGTTAGGAGATGACAATAATAACCTAGGCAAAAGACTAAACAATGAAAGTATCAGTGAGAAGAGAAAGACGTGGGAAGTAACGAAAGTGACCAAGGAAGGAGAAATAATAGGACTGAAGGATTTATTTGATATGGTGAATAATGGAGAAAATAGAAGGTAAAATAAGCCCCAGATTTTTGTTTGGAAAATTATGGATATAAGAGTATTGAATAATAAGCAGTTTTGAAAGAAAAAAAATAATAAATTAAACTTGAATAGTTTGAGTTAAAAGTGCTGGTAGGAATTGTTGCCTGAGGCAGCAAGAGGCTGTTAGAAACATGGAGTTGGAACTGAGAAAATAGTTAAATTCTGGAGGTAAAAATCTGTGAGTCTTCTGAACATAGGTGGTAGTGAAGAACTGGGCAAGGATGAGGTCACCCAGAAAGAGTAAAAACCTTGACCAAAGAAGGACGATATGTCAGAACCACCCGAGGAAATTTTTAAAATTAGACACATCTCCCTTCTCTAACTTAGCTTTGCAAATATAATATTACTGCTGCATATTGGGCTACTGATTGTGCTGGTTTTGAAACGTGCTTGAAAACCACTAGACTAGGAATGATGTATGATGACCAAGGAAGAAACCCTTGAAAAGAAAGCAGTTTTAAGAGTTGACTCAGTACTATGGAGTATCATGGCACTTGGGTTAGCTAAATGCAAATAGATGGCAGAAAACCAGTTAGAGGGCTTTTGTAGCGATATAAGTGAACTAGGTCAATGGTATTAGAGAAGAAGAGTGGAGATTGAAATGAACAAATATTTTGGAATGAAAATCAATGTGAACTTTTGATGGATTGGAGATAGAAAGTGATGAGGAGGAAGATGCTTAGAGAGCTTCCAGGTTTCTAACTTGAGTGATGGTGTTGCTTATGTTAGCCATTAATCAAAGTAAGAAATAATAGGAGAGCTAAACTGGAAGAAAAATAAGTCAGGTTGAGATATGTTAAAATTGTGGTCAGAAGAAGTTTTCAGGTAGATGTTCAAGGAAGTATGGGGAAAGAACTCAAGAGAGAAAGCTGGAGTAGTTATGTATGTCAGAGATTCCTTGGTAAATGGTCTTGTAATAACTCGTGGTGTCTTAGAAAAGAGTCATCTAGAGTGAAAAGAGAAGCACATATTGGATCACAAATATGAGAAATTTATTTGAAGATAGTCAAAGGAAGAAGCATCTATAAAGAAGACTGGAATGCTGTGATCAGAGAAGTATAAAGATAACTATTATTAAATTTAAGGCCCGGGCTTCCCTGGTGGTGCAGCGGTTGAGAATTCGCCTGCCAATGCGGGGGACACGGGTTCGAGCCCTGGTCTGGGAAGATCCCACATGCCGCGGAGCAACTGGGCCCGTGAGCCACAACGACTGAGCCTGCGTGTCTGGAGCCTGTGCTCCGCAACAAGAGAGGCCGCAATAGTGAGAGGTCCGCGCACCGCGATGAAGAGTGGCCCCCGCTCGCCGCAACTAGAGAAAGCCCTCGCATAGAAACGAAGACCCAACACAGCCACAAATAAATAAATAAATTTATAAAAAAAAAAAAAAAAAAAAGAACTTAAGCTTAAAAAAAAAAAGACAGGAGCTGCCCAGGAAATACCTTTAGAAAAAAAAAAAAAAAAAAAAATTTAAGGCCCAGTGTAACTCCAGAGTTGGGGGGTCAGTGAGTATTTATTAAGTTCAATGGACTTAGTGACATAAAGTGAGACCAATAAGACCAAGAAGATCAAATTAGATATGAGTTTAGAAATGTCCATTTAACACATTGGCTATCAGTGGGCATCTTATTGACCAATTTTAAAAAATTGTGGTCCAGATGGAAACAAAATTTCAGGGGGTTAAAGACTGAAAGGATTGTATGGAAAATTTAAAACAAAGATGTGTCAGTCTTTTTGGACATTGTCTAATTTCTTGTGTTTTTCTTACTCTTGAAATATTTAAATAGACTCATTAGTAAGTATTCAGGACTTGTAAGATAACTCATGACGATATGAATTTCATGTCTTCTACATTTTTTTCTAAAGAATGTTTCATAAGTAGATCAGCAGAATTTAGAACAGGGTTTCAATGCAAGTGTACCATGATGGATTCATGTTAAGTGTGCCTTATCAGACATTGAGCATTACTGTATCACTTTGGAATTATTTTTGAATTTGCTTTTAAAATGAAGATTTGACAAAAAATATAGGCTAATGTTTATCAAAAACTTACTTCTTGCTAGGCATCATAGCCAGTATTTTTATAGATGATCTCATTTAATTCTCATATCACTTAACCGGTGAGTACTAATATTGTTCTTATAGTATGAATGATGAAATTAAGGTGCAGAAAAGTAAGCTGCCCACCGTGGCCTAGCTGATAAGTCATAGAGTAAGGTTTTGCCAGGGCATCTGATAAATGCACCTGTGATCTTAACCACTATACCTCACTTTCTCTTGTAACTTTACATATTCCCCTGTGCATTTTTTTTAACACAAGCAGCATGTTATTAGAAGAAGTTTTAAAATATAGTACCAAAGAAAGTGTTTTGAAAGTAATAATTTTTCAAGAAAACAAATTGGAAGTTAGGAAGAGAAATAAAATATGCTGCTCTTACATCTTCAATTTTAGTGCCCAATACAAGACAATAAAAAATAACTGAGTGGTTTATTTTGCTAAAACAAGGTAAGCTTCTGAAAATCTCTTGTGTTGTGGCTGGCAAAATTTGTCTGTGCTTTTATTGTGAACACTGCTGTGTCAGCATTTTTCAAGTAGCTAATTCTATGCACCAAGACTGATCTCTGAGTGTTCAGGTTAGTTTTCTGAAATTGAATTCTACCAATTTATACAAAAAACTAGAGCTTATTTGAAACATTAATTTTCTTTTAGTGCTTTTAGTTCAAGTTCCAAACTTCTATTCTTACATTACCCCAGCCAATGCTGTTTAATATTTTGGAATAATTATTTTATGGTACGAGTTTATCAATAGACCGTGCCTCTTAGTATGTACTGAGAAATATTTGACTAGCATCTTTTAAATATTTATCACTCAGATGTAGTGAAAACAGTAAACTAGTTAGACAAGAGCAGGGTAATCACACCAATATGCATTCCACAATTCCACATAGCAACATTGGGTATTTTATAAAATTTCACTTCTCATTTGATCTCTAATCCTGGTAAATTCTTTGCAGGAAAAAACCCCACAAAAAACAGAAGGAATTGAAAATATTTTTGTGGATTTTTGTCTTAAGTCTCCCCAGTTAGTATTTCACTACATAATTTGCCCTATCTATCTATGTATCTATTTATCTATCTAATTCTTCCAAATACATACTATACTTGGGACAGGCAGAAAAAGCAGATACTTTAGAAGTTGAGTGTTGTTCCAATTGTATCTATCTATCCAGAAACAAAACTGATACAGAATCATTACAATTTCCACTGTGTAGTAGAATTGATTACCTGCAGATGGTTCATGAGAGAATCAAGTGACTGACTCAGGTTTCCAGCAGTCATTACTACAGCTGGCTAGAGATGACAGGCTACACTGTAGTTCCAGAAAAGGAGCTACTACTGATAACTCACACTTCTGAATATATAGTCATAACTATAATCTCACAGCTTAGATTCAATATCAAGATAACACTAGACATTTTGTTCCTGAAAGTGCTACTGGAATTTCAAAGCCAGAGATGAAACTTCTGATATAATCTTTCTAGGCCTGATTCCTTTCTACCTCTTCCAGAGACCCCCCCCCCCCACCACCCCTTACTCTCTATAGCAGAGACATTGTTAAGTGGCTCTCAAAGACTGTTTCATTGTCTTTCTGGGCACTCAGAAGGACTACATTTTGCATTTGGACTCCCTTAGAGCAATTTAATTCTGGCTATCTATTTTGAAAATAAATATGTGGTTGGTCAAAGAGAAATGAAATAGAAGAATTAGGGGGTCACCAACTGTTGTGCCAGAGCTGTTAAGTCATTCCTAGAGTAATAAACAGGTGATATTTCAAGATCTGACCTACAGTAATCATGCATGTACGTGGCCATAGACAGTATGTAAATGACAATATGTAAATAAATGAGCATAGACAATATGTAAATGTAGACAATATGTAAATGAGCATGGCTGTGTTCCAACAATATTTTATTTATGAACACTGAGAGTTTATTTCCCACATTTCATTAAATACCATTACTCTTTTGATTTTTTTCAACCACTTAAAATGTAGAAAATATCCTTAGCTCACACACAAAAACAGATGGTGGGTCTATTTGGCCCATGGGCTGTAGTTTGTCCACCCCATGACTTTAAAGGCATGTCAGTCTATAGATGGTTCTTAGTCTCTCAATAAACCAAACAGTCATGGCTATTTTCTTATACCTGATTTTTACTTTTTTGTTAATCTGTGACTCATTTGAAAATGGTCTATTTATAGTATTAAAATTTAGGTTTAGCTTTCAATTCTACATTTTTGCTGATTCAAAAAGAAGTTAGCTTTTTTATTTTTGTTTTTAATTTTACCACAAGAGAATAAGAGAGAAATATAAATTGCTGGGTTTTGTAAATTGGAAGGAATGTTAGGTATTGTTAAACATATAATATTAGAATCAACCTATACGACGGACATCAGGAATTCTTAGTTGTTTTTCAATGCTTTAGAACCATGACTCAGAAGAGAATTAACTCAAATATTGAAAGATGTGTTGAAAAATGTGCAAAAATAGGGGAAATGTCAAGAGGATGTTAATTATTAGTGTTGGTTGCTAAGCATCTGAGAAAGGCACAAAACCACAGAAATTTTTCTTGTGTGAGTTCAAAAATGGAACTTTTCTGGGGTAGATATTTGATCAAATGGCAAGGGGATATTTTATGGGTGACATCTACTTTTACTACCACATCCTGAAAATACAGTTTTAAATGTTTTGAAAGGCATAATCTGCCTTAAATAGGATCACTGGGAATAGCTTTACCAACAGAATTTCCCTAATAGCCTTTCCTGTCTTCTGCTTTTCAGGATAGAGAAGGAGCTGTGTTACAAACTTTAACCTCTAAAGCAAAAACCACAGTGGTAAACAAGGGTAGAGTTCAAATTTCAAAAGATTTTCTGGTTAAAAAAAGAAGAACAAAACGAAAAAAAAAAAATAGCTTTTGAAACTGAAAAACAGAAATAGCTCTTTCCTAGGTTAAAATTACCTTTAGATTTAAAAACAGAAAATGCCAGGCAAAGCACAACTGAACATGCAATCAAAGAAGTTATTGTTTTACAAGCTGGGAAGCCCACATTCTCGACATTCCTCTCTAAAATACACAAGACCCTTGAGACATCTTTCTGCTGCCTCCCACCTTTTATGTATTTTCAATAAAACCTGAGAGCTCTTTAAAACACACCCCTAGAATATTTACATATAAACAAATAACATTTTCAGATTTTTATCTGTATATACAGATACGGTTAGGAATAAAATTTTTGGTAAAAATTCAATAAACAATGTTTTTTATTTTTTATGTAATTTTCAAATGCTACTTTCCATTTACAGTCATTACAAAATATTGGCTATATTTCCCATGTTGCACAATACATCCTTAAGCCCATCTTACACCCAATAGTTTGTACCTCCCTCTCCTCCACCCCTATATCTCCCACTCTGCAGGTGATAACAGCTAGTTTGTTCTCTATATCTGTGAGTCTGTTTCTTTTTTGTTATATTCACTAGTTTGTTGTATTTTTTTAGATTCCACATATAAGTGATATCATATAGTATTTGCCTTTCTCTGTCTGACATCTTTCACTTAGTGTAATGTCCTCCAAGTCCACCCATGTTGCTTCAAATAGCAAAATTTCATTCTTTTTATGGCTAAGTAGTATTCCATTGTGTATGTATATATATATCTCACCTTCTTTATCTTTTCATCTTTTGATGGACACTTAGGTTGTTGCCATATCTTGGCAATTGCGAATAATGCTGCTATGAACATTGCAGTGCATGTATCTTTTTGAATTAGTGTTTTTGTTTTTTTCAGATATATACCAAGGAGTGGAATTGCTGGGCCATAGGGTAGTTCTATTTTTAGATTTTTGAGAAATCTCCATACTGTTTTCCACAGTGGCTGCACCAATTGACCTTCCCACCAATGGTGTGAAGGATTCTCTTTCCTCCACATCCAAGCTAACATTTCTTACTTGTGTTCTTTTTGATGATAACCATTCTGACAGGTGTGAGGTAATATCTCATTGTGGTTTTGATTTGTATTTCCCTGATGATTAGTGATGTCGGGCATCTTTTCATGTGCCTGTTGGCCATCTGCATGTCCTCTTTGGAATAATGTCTATTAAACTTCTCTGCCCATTTTTTAATTCTTTTTTTTTTTGATGTTGAGTTGTATGAGCTGTTTATATAAGTTAAACGTATTAATCCCTTAACGGTCATATCATTTGCAAATATTTTCTCCCATTCTGTACGTTGCCTTTTCATTTTGTAGATATTCTCCTTTGCTGTGCAAAAGCTTTTAAGTTTAATTACGCCCGTTTGTTCATTTTTGCTTTTATTTTCTTTACAAGACAAATCCAAAAACATATTGCTATGATTTATGGCAAAGAGTGTTCTGCCTATGTTTTCCTCTAGGAGTTTTATGGTATGCAGTCTTACATTTAGGTCTTTAATCCATTTTGAGTTTATTTTTCTTTATGGTGTTATAGAATGTTCTAATTTTATTCTTTTACATGTAGCTGTGTAGTTTTCCCAGCTCAGCTTATTGAAGAGACTGTCTTTTCTTCATTGTATATTCTTGCCTCCTTTGTCATAGATTAATTGCCCACAAGTATGTGAGTTTATTTCTGGGTGCTCTATTCTGTTCCAGTGATCTATGTGTTTGTTTTTGTACAGTACCATACCGTTTTGATTATTGTAGCTTTGTAGTATAGTCTGAAGTCAGGAAATGTGATTCCTCCAGCTCTGTTCTTCTTTCTTAAGATTGTTTTGCTATTTGGGGTCTTTTGTGTTTCCATACATATTAAAAAATATTTTGTTCTATTTCTGTGAAAAATGCCATTGGTATTTTGATAAGGATTGCATTGAATCTATACAGTGCATTGAGTAGTATGGTCATTTTAACAATATTGATTCTTCCAATCCAAGAACATGGTATATCTTTCCATCTGTTTGTGTCATCTTCCATTTCTTTCATCAGTGTCTTATAGTTTTCAGAGTACAGGTCTTTTGCCTCCTTAGCTAGGTTTATTCCTAGGTATTTTATTATTTTTGATGTGATGGTAAATGGGATTTTTCCTTAATTTCTCTTTCTGATCTTTTGGTGGTAGTGTATAGAAATGCAAGTAATTGTATATTAATTTTGTATCTGCAACTTCACCTAATTCATTGATGAGATCTCGTAGTTTTCTGGTAGCATCTTGAGGATTTTCTATGTATAGTATCATGTCATCTGCAAACAGTGACTGTTTTACTTCTTCCTTTTCAATTGAGATTCCTTTTATTTCTTTTTCTTCTCTGATTGCATTGGCAAGGACTTCCAAAACTATGTTGAATAAAAGTGGTTAGAGTGGGCATCCTTGTCTTATTCCTGATCTTAGAGGAAATGGTTTCAGTTTTTCACCATTGAGTATGATGTTAGCTGTGAGTTTGTCATATACGGCCTTTATTATGCTGAGTTATGTTCCCTCTATGCCTGCTTTCTGGAGAATTTTTATCATAAATGGGTGTTGAATTTTATCAAAACCTTTTCCTGCATCTATTGAGATGATCATATAGTTTTTATTCTTCAATTTGTTAATGTCATGTATCACATTGATTGATTTGTGGATATTGAAAAATCCTTGTATCCCTGGGATAAATCCCACTTGATCATGGTGTATGTCCTTTTAATGTATTGTTGGATTTGGTTTGCTAGTATTTTGTTGAGGATTTTTGCATCTATGTTCATCAGCAATATTGGCTCATAATTTTCTTTTTTGTGATATCTTTGTCTGGTTTTGACATCAAGGTGATGCGGGCCTCATAGAATGAATTTGGAAGTGTTTCTTCTGCAAATTTTTGGAATAGTTTTAGAAGGATATGAGTTAACTCTTCTCTAATTGTTTGTTATAATTCACCTGTGAAGCCATCTGGTCCTGGACTTTTGTTTGTTGGGAATTTTTAAATAATTGATTCAATTTCATTACTGGTAATTGGTCTGTTCATATTTCCTATTTCTTCTTGGTTCAGTCTTGGGAAATTGTACCTTTCTAAGAATTTGTCCATTTCTTCTAGGTTGTCCACTTTTTTAGTGTATAGTTGTTTGTAGTAGTCTCTTATGATCCTTTGTATTTCTATGGTGTTCGTTGTAACGTCTCCTTTTTCATTTCTGATTTTATTGATTGGAGCCCTCTCTCTTTTTTTCTTGATACCTCTGGCTAAAGGTTTATAAATTTTGTTTATTTTTTTCAAAGAAGGAGCTTTTCATTGATCTTTTTATTTGTATTTGTATTTATATTTGAAATGATAAGAAATGGACCTCCAGATTTTCTAGGACCAGAAATTGCCCACTATTTCAAAAAAGAAATCAAGAACAATATGATTTATTATTTACTTAAGGAAAAGATTGAAAAAATTCTATAGATATTGAAAGGTAAGCACATAATAAAGCCTTATGTATTACATTTTTTAAGTGAAAAAGTGAAAAATAATTGCTTTGCAGAATGATAAGGTATCTGTGGAATATATTAAAATACAAGTTAATTGGCAGCTAAGATAGGTATATCTCAGGGATATACAACTTCATGGTGGCCTTCAGTTCATTGATAAACACAGATACAAAGGTGCAAAATTATGTAAAAATAGAATATGGTAATGATAAGTCAAATAAATGGTATTGCAAAGGGCAATAGGACTTGGGAGGAGAGAATCAATGTGGGCTGCAGAGTTAAACAAAATATTGCTGAATCAATGAATGTGAGCCAGACTAGCTGGGTGGATAGGGTTTACAGTGCAGTGGAATAAAACAAAATAGGCTTTTCAGGAAAGAGCAAATCTGGAAGGCAGTACCTGACTGGGATTCTGTGACAAAGGCAGATTAGCTGGAGTAGAAGTTTTATGTATCTGAGGAAAGAGACAAAGATCAGTGTAAAGTTTATACTGAACATACAGACTCATGTGTAACCATAATTTCACTTAATTTTTCATGCTACTATCACTTTAAAATTCAATAGAGGAATTTCTTTCTCTGCCTGAGCTTAGATGACAAAGCTAATAAGAAGTCCAATGGATCCTTAAGTCACCAAACAGATTCTTGATTCAGAAGTCGGAATGTCCAGAGGCATTTAATATACAAAACTACAAACTTGATTGAAAATTAAATTTTATTGCCTCCCCATATTGGGAACTGCAGACAGGGAGCCAAGGGTGGGGATGTGGTCTTCATTGCCTCCACCCTTCCTTCCCCACCTTACTAAGAGCGTTTTCTGATTCCAAGCCCTGCCCCAGCATCAGGGGTGGGGTGGGAACCAGTGGGGAATAGAGACAAGAGATGGGTCTCACTTGACTCTCACTGTTGAGAGATGACTCAGGTTCTCTGGGTCTGGCAGGTGTTCCAAGCTGCCTCTTCCCTTGTAAGTATCTACCTGGGTTGTTTAGAGGCTCCCACAGGAAACATGTGACTGCTGCCATGTTGCAGGCCAGCACTTCCACCTCAATCCTGGTGACTGGCCACCACTCACAGACTCTGTCTGGTTACATCACTCCTCCGGTTGTTCATGGTGTAGGATACTCATTTTTAGAGTTATCAGTAACTCAGAATGGTTCCTAACCTTTCTTCCACAAGTCTACATTTCTACAGACCAAAAGAGGCCCCAGGGAGAGTCTTAGGTCTGTGTTAAGTCTCCATTCTTGAGTAAGTTATATATTTAGAATATGTCATAATATCTGACATATTTAAAAACACATCTTACAAGACTTTATTTTAAATGTCATGGTTTTTAGATACTATTGTTGCATCTAAGCCTTTGAAAGTGGGAAAAAGAATTCTTAAAAGTTGCATGGGTTCATTATAGCGATCTGAACAGCTCTGTGCCTACGTATTGAGATCATACACACACAAACCCTTGAGGAACATTGATAGTGGTTTTGCCTAATGGATTCAAATTTATATAGAACAAAAGTTCTTAGGGCTTTTGGTGCCGTGGATTCTGCAGTATGGTGAAGCTTACAGACCCAGAAGCCTACAGACTCAGAAAAATGTTTTTAAACACAAAATAAAATACAAATAATTCCAAAGGAAATCAATTTTATTGAAATACAGTTATCAAATTATTAAAAAGTGATATAATAGTGTATGCATTTCTTTATTACATAACAAGAAATAGTGGCAGGTCCAAGAATATTATTTTTTGAAATAGTGGTGAGTGTAAACAGTATTTCAATATACCTCTAAAACTGAAAGGTGATATGTGATATTTGTGATTTCTGTTGGTGACACAGACAAAGGTATTGCAAATACTGCTGTGGTTTGTTTCATAAATTGCTACTTAAATAAAGTGCTAAATTTCAGTAAAAGAATAGGGAAAATAAAGTTTTCTGAATTCCTTCCCCAGTCAAAAGCAATCTATTTGCATTTTGTCACTACCTCTTTCAGTGAAATATTGCTAGTTGCTCTATTGAGGATGGTGAGCCGGTAGAATTCAATGAAAGATATTACCCTTTCCTTGAATCACTCCTTCAATTGATTCCTCCCATCCCTGCTTTTCCCCTGGGAGATTGTCACAGACTTTTTACACCACTCAGCTGGGCCTGGCTTCCCCCATCAGCAAGGTGTGGTCCCTAGCTATTGAAAAATATTACCGTTACACAGAAAGGCACTTTATTTTTTCTTAGAATTTCCCTGCACATTGGGTACTCATCCACACTGGCTATGACTTTTGAAACAGCAGGAAGGATTCTATTGAACCAACAGTTTTCTTTTTGCCTAATAAGATGATGATGGCATCACAAATAAAACACCTCCCCTCCCTCTTGGAAATGAAGGCCTCCTGATGGGATTTCCACTTTGCCTCTTCAGCAGTGTGAAATGACCCAGGGAAAGACTTAATAAGTGGATGTCAGCCACAGAGTAAGCAGAAAAAAATGATAAATGGACCACCGGACCACCTTAACCACGGTGTAGTTTGGCCAAGGACTTTGCATTTGATTGTGTAGTTTTTCTGCGTTAACTATGGTCAGGGAATCCCAAGTAGTTTCAGCCTGAAGCTATTACTTCTAATAATTGAGACTGATGAAAGGTCGTTGTATTCTTACAGCTTAGCTGTGACATGCAATATATCACTTTGCTTCTGTCAAAGAAAATATTACACACTTCACTGGCAAAAGGTTGGATCCTGAGTTTTTCCTCCCCACACTGTCTACAATGTATTTGCTTGAGTTTACCAATAAATTTCACATTTAAAATGTTGCAGAAAATTGCCTGGTGCCAGAATGAGATCATTCAGGTATAAAGCAAATGTGTCGGCATCATTAGGAAATTAATTACATGAAATGATTGACACATTGTCACCAGAGGGGAAGTGTTACACACAGCCTTGCTCCTTTGAACACAAAGCCATAGATTCCTTGTGAAAAACTGCTTACTGTACTAAAATAGGAAGAATACTTTAGAGTAAAAATCAACAGCTTAGAAAATTGTACATTCATAGGATTACACAGTGGTTATTTTCTTTTCCTACTTATGTTTAAAATATTGGTAGCTGCTGAATTTTTATGTAAGAGCTGGCACCCCAGCCATCAGTGCTTGGGAATTTTTTTTAATTGGCAAGATATTTTATTATTGTTTGGACAAATGAAGAAAATCTGCAATAAAAATAAGTTATTTATGATAGAGGAAATAGCAGATAATAAAATTGAGGACATCTGTACAAAGAGGTATTCAGAGGAAAATTCATTGTGTCAAATTCTATATAAATTGAACTACCCATACAGAAAAATAGATAATATGTGAACTAAGCCTGTAACCTAAGAATTCTCTCAAGGTCTTAAGATTTCAAGGAAAACTGACAATAAGGATAAAAGTAAAAATAAGCATATTTTTTAAAAAGAGAAATAATTTAATAAATCCTAGAATTATTTATTTATGAAACTTTAGACAGACACCTTAAATTTTAATTGAAAAAATCAGCTAGAAGTAAAAAAAATAATAATAATTTATATAATTAGATGTAGAATGCTATAATGGAAGCTTTCATTTCCTGTTACAAAAGTGGGCTCGGGTGGGCTGCTGGCTATATTCTCCTGAGTCAATTCTGGAGAAACTACAGAAGCTCATGGGACACATGGGTAAGGAAGACTAACAAAAATTGAGGAAAAAAACCCCAGAAAAACATGTTGAGAATCCAGACTACCAAGAAGCAGTGCCTATAAAGGGAGGACCTTGATGTGTCTGCAGCCAGAGCACAGGGTAATCAGGGGCAGGTCAGAAAGAATAAGTTGGAGCAAAGATTTTTAGTTCTGCTTTTACTTTTCAATGCATTACCTTGACATCATTGCCACCTGTTCCTTTGCCATGAGAGATGTCGGGACAGCCCAGGCCACTGGTGGTGTTGAGTAGTAGGACTGCAATTGATGAAGGGTCTGGCTTGCTGCTGCCCTTGGACATTCACTTTTCAGTCCTCTTTCTCCAAACCCTCAAACTGGATTTATAAACTAAACAGGAAGCCTCTTTCCAAACTGCTTATTCAAAATAATTTAAACATGCATCTATGACTAGAAGACTGGTATGTAACAGTTAACATGATTCTTGGGGTCCAGGTCTCTCTGCCCTGGGGCACATCCCCTCCTCTCTCCATATATAAAATGGAGGGGCAGACAAGGGCCTAGCCTTTGGGCTTATCCTAATACATATTTCTAGAAAGAATAACTGGTACTCGCAGCTACTTGTGTACCCAAATTCCTAAGGGTGAATGGATAAATGAACAGTGGTACAGCCAGACAATGGAATATTACTCAGCACTAAAAAGAAATGAGCTATCAGGCCATGAAAAGACATGGAGGAAACCTTAAATGCATGTTACCGTGTGAAGGAAATCAATGTGAAAGGCCTACATACTATATGACATTCTGGAAAAGGCAAACCTTGGAGCAGTTGTGGTCATGGGTGGGCTAGGGAAGGGATGAATAGGTGGAACACAGTGGAATTTTAGGGCAATGACACTTTTCTGCACAATACTACAGAATACAAAGAAGCACAAATAAATATATGTGTGATAAAAACAAATGTAGCAAAATGGTAATTGTACAATTTAGTTTGTGGGCATATGGGTGTTCATTCTGAAATTCTTTCAACTTTCCTGTATATTGGTAAACTTTCATCATAAAATGTTGCAGGGAGAAGGAGGGTTAATAGAATAGGGCAAAGGAAACATTCCTACCTTTTGTGTATGTGTGTGGACCCTGTAATAGGTTGGAATCAAATACATGAACCAAATACGAAGGACAATTTTATGTATTAAAATTTTTGTGATTCTTTTAAGATGTATAGTACTTTAATTTTTTAATGAATAAACTATATTTTTAGAGCAGTTTTAGGTTCATAGCAAAATTGAGCCAGAAGTACAAAGAGGTCTTATATATATAACCTTCCCCACTATCAACCAGAGTAATACCTTTGTTACAACTGATGAACCTGAGGTGATACATCACTATCATCGGGGCCATAGTTTACACTAGGGTTCACTCTTGGTGTTGTACCTGTCACTATACAGTTGCCAAAACACCAAAAATGTACAATTAATATTGTATTGTATTGTATACTTGTTTTTATCACACATATATTTATTTGTGTTTCTTATTTTTTAAATGCATTTCAAAGTAAGTTGAAGACTTTAGTGCATGTCATTGTATACATATCATTAGTATACACATCATTAATTAGAACTCAGTGTTTATGGTTATTCTTTTTTCTTTTCATATACAATGAAATATACAAATCTTAAGTGATCATTTGATGACCTGTTAGTAAACAGAACATGACTGTATCTCCAGAGTTCACTGACGCTCTTTCCCAGTAGATCTCCATCTCCATGCTCATAATAAATTTGTTTTGCCTGTTACAGAACTGTATAAAGATGGAATCTCTGAGTGTGTAATTTTTTGTGTAAGACTTCTTTCACTCAGCACACAATTTGTGATTCATCCATGTTAGAGTATATATTAGTGGTTTATGCTTTTTTATTGCCTGTAGAATCCCACTGTAGAAACCCACTGTAGAAACATAGAATAATTTATTTATCCATTCTCCTATTGCTGGACATGTAGGTTATTTCCTTTTTTGAGTTATTATGAATAAAGCTGCAATGAACAATTTTGTGCAAGTTTTTTTTGGGGGGGCATATGTTTCTTTGGAATCACTGGGTCATAAGCTAGGTGTTTGTCTACTTTCTGAAGAAGGTAGGAGAGATTTTTCTAAATTTATAACATTTTATAATGCCATCGACAGTATATGAGAGTTCCAATTGCTACACATTCTTGCCAACATTTAACAGTATCTGTCTTTTGATTTAAGTATTTTATTGGATATATGGTTGTATTGTATTATAGTTTAAATTTGAATTTTCCTGATGTCTAATGATATTCAGTGCTTTTTAATGTACTTATCGTCCACTTGCATATATTATCCTTTGTAAAGCATGTGTTTTAATTTTTCCCATTTTCTATCTGGCAGCTTGTCTTTTTATGATTGTCTTATAGGATTTGTGTGTGTGTGTGTGTGTGTAAAATATATTCTTCTTACCAGACCTAAGTCAGGCATATGAATTGCAAATATTTTCTCACAGTCTATAGCCTGTCTATTCATTTACTTAAAGATGTCTTTTGATGAGTTGAAGATGTTAATTTTTATGAAGTATAATTTATCATATTTTTCTTTCTTGGATTTTGCTTTCTGTGTCTTTTAAAAGAAACTTCTTTTGCCTATCCTCCAACCACAAAAATATCTTATGTTTTCCTTTAAAAGCTTTATAGTTTTAGCTTTTATGTTTAGGTCTGGGATGCATCTCCCTTAATCCAACATCCATTAATGTTTGTGGTAATTTAGAGGTTAAGGTGGATTTGAATACCTAGTTGTTCCAGTACCATTTGTTGAAAAGCTTTTCCTTTCCTTTTTGGAATACTTTATCACCGCTATCAAATATTAAATGATTACATAGCATGAATCTATTTCTGGGCTCTCTATTTCATTGATCTAATTGTTGACCTTTTGCCAGTACCACACTGTCTAGATTACTGTATTCTTATAGTAAGTCTTAAACTAATATATAAAAAGAGATTTTTGATTCAATTTTTAGTCAAAATAGATATATAGATAAGTAATATGATAATCACGTTCACTTAATAGAAATATTTTTTATTACTTAAAACTTGGAGGGGAAATAAAATGGACAAAAAGTGTTAATGAATAAATCAGAGAAAAACACATCACACAAATACAATCAACGCATATCACCGCTTTACTTATAATAAAAATGACTGAGGTAGCACTTCACATATTCCAAAATGGCAGCATTTTAAGTGATTATATTCATTGTTGACTGCATTCGTATACAATTAATTTGGGCAACAGATTAGTGTCATATATCTGGATACAATATTGGAATATGTATATAAAGACTGAAAAAAATAATTTTGTCTTTTGACCCAGTAACTCCATCTTTTGGACTCCTCTCCAGAGGTGGAGAGCAATTCATATGCTCAAATACTCCTGAAATTTCTTTATAATTTTAGTACCTCAACTAATTTCAAATTTCTTTTTGTAATTAAAAAAAATCGGGCTTTTGAGAAATGTTCATAGATATAGGGAAATGCTCAATATGTGAAAAAGGCAGGATTAAACATGTATGTTAATTTTCTAAAATGAAACATTTATACATACAGGGCAAAAAAAGTTCTGGGAAGAAATATTTCAAGAATTTGACTATTATTTATTTAATACCCAGTATTTTAGATAGTTAAGATTCAAAGTAAGCTTTGTTATCTACTTTATACTTTTCTGTCCCTTCTGTATTTTATAATGGGTATTTATTTTTATAATTTAGCAAGATAAACCCTCTTTAAAAAGTTAATTGGCATAAGGAGTAACAAAATACTGTGACAACACAGGTCCTCAGAACATGTCTGAAGTATAGAACAGGTAATTACTTACAGATGAAGGAAATAGGGTGCATTGGAAATAGAAAGATCCAGCACTCGAGGGCTTTGCAAGGAAGAGCTTAGTTGGACACATAGGCTCTTGTCCCTTTGGGCTCTTCTACTCTTCAACACTGCCTCTTTAGATAATTTCCAAATAACTAGACCATTCAACCAACTGGGTTGGTCATATCCAGTAACAGTTGGTTAATAGTTCTTCAAAACTCCCTGCTATTCTATTTGACTACACAGAAGAGCAGAAGTTAATGATGCCCATAGCTACAAATTTGTTTTGTCTTCATATAACGACTTTACTGTGCTTAGCACCTTGTTGCATATAGTCAGAATGCGTATATTTATTTAATGCCATTATATAAGATCTTTGGGGGCTCATGGATAAAGCTAGCACAGGCAGAACCAATAACTAGAACTGCTTCACGAATGACCGGGGTGAGGCACTCCAGCAGCCCCTGGAGCTGCTTCTTGTGTACCGTGCCTGCTCTCGGAGCATCAATACACCAGCTGGATCGGAAATTTTAGCAGCCTCTTATTGCCAAGTATAATGTAGTAGATGCTGTTGGAGAGAGTAAGAAATAACATTTCATTAAGTATAAATTGTTTTAGCAATAAGCATTCACATATAATGCCCTATAACCAAAGCAAATATATATGTATATATTTCTCATCTTTGATTCCTTTTGCATCCGTTGACAGAGTGCCTTGGAGGATGACCCACATTTTGTCAAGTTCGTGACCTGGACTTATAATTGGGACAATGGAAAATGCATAAATATATCAGAGACTTTCTTGGAACTGGGCTGGTTTCTATCAGATAGATGTTTTTGTGTTTTAAAAATCCAATTGGTATGCCTGTTTTATAAGCATAAACATGTGCACAATAGCTATAAAATAAGTAAATGTCTTGGGGGAAAGTGCCCAGGGTAGCAGTTTATATGCAAAAGGTAAACAAAATCCAATTTGGTTAACCTCTCCTCATCCCATGGAAGGTACTAATCACAGTAAGACTAGACTGAGGAGAAAACTGATTTGATTTTTCTGTTGCAAAAGAAGAAAACCAATTTGATCTTAGTTTTAGTGATTGGATAACAATGAGAATATCATGAACAACACACAGTATATAAAACTAGTGAGATCTCATTTATAGTTCAACAAAACAACTTCTAGTGAAAACATTAGTTTATTCTCAAATGCAGAATGGAATATATTAGGCAACATGTCCTTGAGTGACTGTGTTTGTTGAATTGTCTCATGCAAAGTGTCATGTATTAAACCCTGTATTAAACCCCTGTGGTTTGAATAGTCAGGCCCTGCTCACCATGTGGAGAACCTGGAGTTATCGCTTTCCTTGGAACGTTCACATGATCATTTGGTGCTGAGATCTTGGCAAAAATCAAAAGGGGTGACCTTCCACACTGACATTCTTTTATATTTTCATCTTATTTTCATGGTGGGGTGGACTTGTTCATTCCTCTTTCATCCCCTGCTAGAGCGTTCCCTGCTCTCCTGATTTTGCAGACAGAGTCTCTCTCCCACTTGATCATGCCATCTGTCTCCACATTACAGTTTACTCTGCATGAGTACCAGGTAGCAGGCGCGATTTTGCCCAATAGCAAGTACAGTGGAAAGTCTTTCACAGGCTCCCCACAATCTGTGAACATATGATCAGTCTAGGATAACACGTTGTGCTAAAAATATACCAGAGAAATGTTCATGTGGTGATAAACAAGGAACCTGACTCAAGGGGGGGGATACGTGCCATGTGCCATGAGCTTCTGAAATGTATGCTTCTATGTGCAACCGGATGACGATGGTCTGTCAGTGGGAGACGACAGGATCAGCTAATGTTTGTTTCTTTATTGCAAGTGTTAATGCACATTTAACAGTGTCGGCATCGTGTATTTGGCCTAAAACCCAAACTGTGAGTTAAGTGAATGGAAATCTAAAAGTATTTGTCACGAGGTGGCTGGTTTCATAAACAGAAATCTGTATAATTTCCAGGATAACTTCTGACACTGCCCCTTGACGTTAAAAGGAACATCACAGTAGGTCTGAAAGAACAACTTTAAGGGAAAGGATTGTGTCTCCTATGTATTATGCTGCATCATTCATCCTTTATTTATCTATACTATCTATTTAATAGAACTTGACATTATTCCTCAAATATTAGATGCATAGAGACCTTATGCATAGAGACCTTAGGCACGGTGATTGTCAGTTTATGCAGAGAAGACTTGCGCAGATTTTTTAATATTTCATTTTATTACTGGATACTGGGAACTGATTTTGTGAACTTAGAACTTGTAACTTGCTTTAATTCATCAGATAATCAATATCTATTTTTATTTAATCAGCTAAAATGGACATTATCTTCATGTCATACCTCTTCTCCACCTCTTATTTCCATTTCTGTTTTCTTGGGGAGGATAAGGATGAGCAATTTTCTGTTTTCTTGGATTGGTCAAATGATGGTGTCTGGGTTTTAATAGCACCACACAGACCTGGAGCTAAATTCTGGGTCTGCAGTTGGTGCAGCTATTTTTTTTTTTTTTTTTTTAAAGAATTTCATTTATTTATTTATTTATTTATTTTTGCCTATGTTGGGTCTTCGTTTCTGTGCGAGGGCTTTCTCTAGTTGCGGCAAGCGGGGGCCACTCTTCATCGCGGTGCGCAGGCCTCTCACTATCGCGGCCTCTCACTGTCGCGCCCTCTCTTGTTGCGGAGCACAGGCTCCAGACGCGCAGGCTCAGTAGTTGTGGCTCACGGGCCCAGTTGCTCTGCGGCATGTGGGATCTTCCCAGACCAGGGCTCGAACCCGTGTCCCCTGCATTGGCAGGCAGACTCTCAACCACTGCGCCACCAGGGAAGCCCCTGGTGCAGCTATTTTAATTCTAACACTAGTCATAAAGCTTCTGAACCCCAGATGGTATATCCGCTCTCCCAGGTGCAGGGGAGCAGTGTGATGTAGTAGAGAGGTAGTACCCTCGTGGTCAGAAGGTGGCTATTCACACGTGATCTTCTCCTCCGTATCTGTGTGGCTTTGAACCACTGATTTAAATTCTTTGTGCCTCACCTATAGAATTTGGAAAATAATATATATTCCATTGTGTTATTGTGCATTAAAATGCCTGGTTCATAAACTTTCTTATTTGAGTTTGTGATCTGTGGATGTGCCTGAACTGGTGGGTGTTTGTGAATCATCTCACATTGTATGCAAGATTCATTATGTTTGTGGACTTCCACAGGAAAGGGGTCCATAGTTTCATCAATGTTGCAGGGCATCCTGTGGCCCTAAACAGTTTGGAAACCATTAACATAGATGCTCCTTATACTTTTACTATGAGTATCATTTTCAAAAAAATCATTAAACCTTCAAAGTGATAATTGCCCTGGATTACATGTGCCTTGGACATTTGCTTCCTTTTATTCTTGCTTCTTCGGTTTTGTTCAATATCTGCTGCCTAGAGAAATACAAATGCCTTCTGTGAACATTATATATACAACATCACCCCCAGGAGACCACAATATGGTCAATCAGATTCCTTTAATGAATTATTTGGCTGTCATGTCAGCAAATAATCAGTCTTGCCAATTGAGAGGTAATCGAACATTAACTTATCTAGAAAAATGAAATTGACAGTAACCCATTATATGCCTGACTGATGAAGCCTAGATGTCACCTAAGGTCTCCTCTCTCCCACACCCCACCTCCTAAGAAAAGAGTGGCAAAGTGAGGCAAGTAGCAAAATAGAAGTTTGACTAATTTCTAGAGTACACATTATTTTAATTACTTTCTCTTTAAATTACATTTGGCCCTTAATTGGTTATTTAAACGTGTAGAAGAATGGGGACACTTTGGATCTGTTACTTTTAAATGATTAAATATAAGATTTCTATTAATTTTGTTGTAGTCATTAGAGTGAAGGCTGTGTTGATGCAACAAAGAGACCCACGAGACAATGATTTCGCAAAACAGAACTTTGTTTTGTGTCTTCTATGGCACAGGGCAGGAAGAACTTCAAGTCACCCCCTGAATGGTAGGGCAGCTCTGACATCCTCAACGTGTAGCTTTCAAGGGAGCCTTCTCATTATCACTTTCAGCAAGCAGAGAAAAAGTGAGGAGAATCCCAGACCAGGCATTTTCTTAGTGGCATGGCTACACCTAACTACCAAAGAAGCAGGAAGACGTGGTATGCCTGAGTAGCTGTGCAGCCAGATCCAGCCTGGTACTCTAGAAGAAAAGAACAGATTTTTGCTTAACAAGTAACTGTTTCTGTTGGATGGGTAGAATTAGGATTTAGACACATGCATCAAAACTGGGCAAAACCAACTGCTTTGGGGACCTGATGAATGAATTCTTTGTTTCTCTTTCTTCTGGAGGCACTCAGTAATCTTGAGTACTGTAAAGTCAAAATACTCTCATTGTCTGAGAAGAATGGGAAAGCCACTTAAGGAAATGAACTGAACGTAGGTTTGGGTTTCAGCAGGGTAGACAGAAGAGGATGATCAGGGTCCAGAGATAAGTCAGCCCCATTTGGACAAGATAGGTGATTATGAAAGATCCAGGCACAAGGTAATAGAGAGCAGAAGAGGGGGCTCTGACAGCAAGCAGTAAGAATACAGGCATGAAGCCCAGGGCTGAGGTGTACATTGCTGTAGCTCCTGCAAGATCTCAGAAGGGCAGGCCAGGAAACGGAGCTGAGAACTAGAGCCACTGGCAGAAACTTAGTTCAGGACAGTTATGCCTGGTTGCTGAACCCTGTTACATGGCCACCAAGAATAAAGCAAGAGTCCACTGACTGTAATCAGGTTGAAAAGAAAACCTGGATCAGCTACAGAGGAGTTTAATAAGGTGTGGTCCAGCTAAGCATGTAGGTTCTTGTTAATCCTTATTCCTAGAGGCTTAATGAAGTCCCACAGGCTCAGGTAAGTTATATCGGCAGGTGTCATTGAAATAAACCCCGCTGCAGATTTAAGGAGCTGTGAGAAGCCAAGGAGCTAACCCATCTCAGCTTCTTGAATAAAACAGAATAAAATTCTAATCTCTGGATTGTTTTGAAGAGTGAATGATTGCTCTCTAGACAGGAAGACAAAGGTTATAAATTAGGAAAAGAATCAAAGTGAAAAAGATTTCTAAGCAATGAATGGTGTTGGAATAACTAGATACTCACATGAAAAAAAAAATGAAGCTAGACACAGACTTGACACGTTTCATAAAAAATAACTCAAAAATGGGTCATAGATCTAAATTTAAAAAGCAAAGCTATAAAACTGCTAGAAGGTAACATAAGAGAAAACCTAGATGAACTTGGTTGGGTATGCTGATGACCTTTTAGATACAACACCAAGGGCATGATACATGAAAGAAATAATGGATAAGCTGGACTTCATTAAAATTAAAAACTCTGTTCTCTAAAAGACAATCTCAAGAGAATGAGAAGGTAAGACACAGACTTGGGGAAAATATTTGCAAAAGGCATACCTGATAAAGGGCTGTTTCCCAAAATATATGAAGACTTCTTAAAACTCAACAAGAAAATTAAAAAACCTGATTAATAAATGGGCTAAAGACCTTAATAGACCTCATCAAAGAAGATATACAGATAGCAAATAAACATATGAAAAGACGTTCCATGTCATATGTCACCAGGGAAATGCAAATTTAAAAAACTGCAAGATAACACTACACACCTTTTAGAAGAGTCAAAATCCAAAACACTGACAACACCAAATGCTGGTGAGGATGTAGAGAATGGGAACTTAGACTCATTGCTGGTGGGAATGTAAAATGGTAAAGAAGACAGTTTGGCAGTTTCTTACAAAACGAAACGTATTCTTACCATATGATCTAGAAAGTGTGCTTTTTGGTATTTACTCAAATGAACTCAAAAGCCTATGTCCACACAAAAACCTGCACATGGATGTTTATAGAAGCCTTATTCACAATTGTCGAAACTTGAAAGTAACCAAGAAGGTGAGCAGGTGAGTGGATAAATAACCAGTGGTACATACATGCTATAGAATATTATTCAGTGCTAAAAAAATGAGCTCTCAAGTCATGAAAAGACATGGAGGAAACAATGCTTTTTACCAACTGAAAGAAGTTGATCTGGAAAGGTTACTTACTGTCTGATTGCATCTATATGCCTTTCTGGAAAAGGTAAAACTATAAAGACATTAAAAAGATGAGGGTCTTCCAGGTGTTAGGGGCAGGGAAGGATTAATAGGCAGGGCATAGGGGATTTTTAGGGGAATAAAAATATTCTGTATGATACCGTCATGGTGGATACACATCATTATACATTTGTCCAAACCCATAGAATATACAAAGCCAATAGTGAACTGTAATGGAAACTATGGGCTTTGGGTGATTATGTTGTATCAACGTAGGCTCATCAGTTGTATCAAATGGAACACTCTGGTTTGGAAGTTTGTAATCAGAGATAATCAGGGAAGTTTTCATTGTTGAAGTTAAAGCAAGTTAAAAAAAAAAAACAACAACAGTAATACAGAGAAAAACAAATAAACAAACCAAAAAACCCATGTGAAGAGAATGACGACGGGCCCCAGGCAGAAGCCCGCTAAGATTGGCTGCCCAAGCACCTGCTGCCTCCTACCAGGAGTTCTCTTTTACTGCTCTGTTTTGGAATAGAAATTCGATGTACAGCCATCTTCTTACATTCCAGTTACCAAAGCAAGCACAGAGACATTTGTTTCCATATTTTTAAACACTAGAGACTATGATAAAGAGACAAGAAAGAAACACACCTGGTCTCACCTCCCTTTCTCTGTTTAGACCTGTGAAGATGGCTGGCTCCTGGCGACCCCTGCCCCCTGATGCTCACACCCTTGTGTATTTCTCCCCCCCCCCCCTTGAACAGGGGCTGGACTTGGGACTTGCTCCAAGTGAATCAAACACAACCAAAGTGCAGGGCTGAAACTACCAAGGTTAGGCCACAAAAAGACTGTGGCATCTGTCCTCAGCTCCCTTTCTCACTCCCTTGCTGCCTTGTTATGGAGGAAGCAGCTGCCGAGCCTTGAGCTGCTCTGTGGAGAGGAACAGGTGGTACGGAGCTGACCTCTATCACCAACTGCCAATAGCAGAGAGCAGGCTTGGAGTGGACCCTCCCTGCAGCCCCTGCTGACATTTACACAGGCATCCAGTGAAGCCACACCCAGAAACTGAGACAGGAAGTGTTTGCTGTTTTAAGCTGCTAAGTTTCGGGAAATTTTTCTTCACAGTGACAAATGACTAATACACACCTGAAAGGTGTGCATCAGTGATTCTCAAGCAAGGCGGGGTAAGAAATGCCCTGCTTATCCAAAGGTGCAAAGGCAGAGAAAGCTGGTGGCCGAGCAAGATCCATGACCACCTTCTCCAGTGCAGGGCTGTAGCCGGAAGCAGCTGTCAAGCCAGGGACCACATCGTCCAGCCTCACCTCCACCCTTCTCACCTAGGTAGGGCCATGTGACTAGTTCTCCCACTGAGACAGGTGTGGGAGTGATGAGGGGCACTTCCAGGCCTTGGAATGGACACTGAAGTGCCATCTCTACCATCTCTCTGTACCTGCTAGGCTGGATCCCCAAAAGAATAGGAAGAAGAGTGCTGACTCTCTCTCAGAGGACAGGAGCATTTGTTCTCGATTGTCATGAATAGAACATCTGTCCCAGACATGAAATGCACTTTTAATGGGTTAAGTCACGAAAATGTTGGAGCTTCTAGTTTTTGTTGTTGCAGCAGCTAGCATTACTCTAAATAATACAGGGATACAGGAGCATAGTTCAAAACACTTAGATGAGACACGCCCCCCACCCCTGCCCCATGGAGGGTGCTCACATATTCAGCAATGTTTAAAGGCCAAGATCAAATGCGATTATATCTCAGAGCGATTCCCATTATCCCAGGTGGGTGTGGCCCCTAGGGTAGGCAAAGAGGGAGGATGATATGACATGGATTAGAGCTGGGGATCCCACTAAGTCCAGCATCGTCAGGAGAGAGAGGAGAAAGAAAAAGCTTTGCGAAGTTCCTGTTTGTATCTTGTTTTCCCCCTCAAAGCTCATGTGAAGTGTCGGAGAATATGGGTGGTTTCGTATTTTGAACTGACTCTCGGAAGACCAGAAAGGTGGGGAGCAGAGAGACACACACAGAGAGAAAGAGACTGAGAGAGAAACAGAGAGACAGAGGGAGACAGAGGAAATGTTTGTAGGGAGACAGAGAGGTAGAGAAAAAAGGGAAGCAAAAGGGGAGATCATAATCTGGGTAAATATTTTTCTATTTTAGCAAGATTGGACATATCATAAACTGTTTCTGGAAAACCCTAAACTTGAGGCAATTAACTTGGGGTACAAAAAGGAGCTTCAAAAGTTTTGAATTCTTTAACATTTTCCACAAAATTTCAGTGCTTACACACCCACATGTTTTTCTGGAATTGATGAACCCTCAAAAGTTGAAGAACTACTTCTCTAAAGTTACTTTGATCATATTATTTGGGACATTTTGATTTAATCTTGTTCTTGCCAATTTTTTTTCACCTCCTTAAAAGTCTTCCTTAAAAGTTATTACCAAAGGGAAATTTTATAAAAGCCAGATGAAAAATGTGTTTTTCAGAGCATGTTTGAACAATGCTTGTTCTGTCTGTCTCCGCGTTGCTTTCTTACATTATAAACTTGATTCAAACAGGACCATGTCTTTCTTGGAAACCTTCTTTTATCCGGGTACCCCAAACTAGTCCCATGCAGGATAGAGCATAAAAAAATGTGATCGGTTCTTGCTGATGAAGTGGCTAATCAAGTTCTCCCAGGAGTTAATGCGAGTACCAGAAATATAAATTTTGTTTTCTATTCCACTGCCTAGTTGATAAACTCTGACAGACGCGTGTGATTATCTTAGATGCAGGAAGACAAAACGATGGATGAGCGGAAACAATTGATAAGATGGTATTCACTTAAATAAGGAAGTTAATTTTATATGATGGATATATTGTACATAAAAGCAAGAAGCGAATATGATCATTCTTTTATCCTTATGTAAGGTGACCTATTTAAAAGGAGGGACAACTATGGTGATTTAAGTCATGTCTTCTGTGCATGTTGCATGTTAATTATGTTATCCCTAATCTAGTTTTGCTCCACTGCCCTGAACATCTTCCACTGTTACCAAGTTGACCTGAGGACGCCCAGAACAAATAGGACTATTGGTATGATTTCACTACCAGATTAATTTGTCTCCTTTCTCCTAGGGTGATTAAATGACACAATTGTTGGTGCTTATCAAGTAAACGATATGAAAATTAACCACTATTATTACTTTAAGATTCTTGAAGAAGATAATAAAAAGGGAAATAAACACCTGGATGGGAATTTTAGTTAAAACCTATGAAAACCAATTAGTTACTAATCATTTTCTATTAGTGGATTTTTTTAAAAGTAACTTTTACAAATGAAAGAATTGTGCCACTCCTTTGTTTTGGTAGGACCAACTTTATGAAGTTGAATGGCTTGGAGCTAAGAGAGACCTAGAGAGATCATGAGGTGCTGGATTTGGAGTTCTGATCTGTCTATACCCAGAATATGATTCGAGATGTCAGCAACATGAATTTAGGTTGATCACGATGCCAGCGGTTCTCTAAGAATCTATTTGTAAAACTTAACACAGAGAAATGATGGGGAAATGGAGAAACCAGGATGATGCGTGTGTGTGTTTTTTTAACCTTCTGCATGTCAGTAACTAAACTTGACGACTAAAAGAATCACAGTAAAGAGGAAGATCCTGTTTGCACAATAAGCTTTATGAAAGGAAGGGCACCCAGCAACTCAGCTCTGAGGTGTCGGTACAAAGTGCAACACAGTTGGAGAGAAACACGTTTCCTTACCTCTGACAAGAATGCGCCATGAGTCAGCTGGTGCAGAGAGGACTGAAGAAGAGACAGGGCTCCTTGGTATCTTGCATATTTGCACTTGGGGATGCCCTGGGAGACAGCATTCCTGGCAGGGGAGCAGTGAGCACAATGAGATCACCTCCAGCCACATCCTGGCAGAGCACAACCCTCAAGTAGATGGCAGGCAGTGGACGTCCATAAGAAGGCCAGTTCAGAAGAGCAAGTGGGGGATTTCTCCTAAGCATATGTGAAACACACCAGGGAGTGGGAGAAGCAGGGCAGGCAAGGATGAGATGTCAGGAGATGACTCTCACGGATTGCCCTAGTAACTGACACTTTGTGCTGCCTCAAGGCAGAGGAGCTGGGCTCTGAGATCTCCTCATTTGTTTGTCAAGTCAGCCATTGCCTCAGGGTCTCCTGGCACTTGGTGAGCGGGCACAGTAGCTAAGAGAAGTAAGAGAGACTTGAGGGGATCAGAATAGAGCTTTACCAGTGTTTGCACTACCATCTTAACCAGAAACAACTGGGGCTGACCTTGGAGAGAATGATAGAGGTGCTGAGGGCTTGCAAATCTGTGGTGAGGGACTGGTGAATGTATGTGATCCCAGTGTAAGCGTAAATATGACCTCATTTATATTTGCAGAGTGGTGAGCTTGGATGGATTACATATCAATCAAATAATTTCAGAGCTGGAAAGGACCTTTTGGGCCATCTAGTGAGAATTCTCCTTTTCCATTTTGTAGCAAAGATCCCAAAGGACTAAGAAAGATAAATGATTTGCCAAAGCCAGTAGCTCACTAGTGGCAAAGCCAGGATTAAAATTCATGTTTTCTGCTCTCAGCCCAACTTTTTTTCAAGTATACATGATACATTATTATACTAGACACATTATGATGTGGAAACATTTTATAATTTGAGGATTTGCAATTCTTTCCCTGAAAATGTGTGAAAGAGTCTATGCTCTCCTTCATACAGTGTGATGGAGCTTTGGCACAATGGACTTATGAATCTTATATTTTGTCTTTTTCTGTTCATATTTTATATTATTTAATGTTATCCTGAATATGAACTATTTTAGTATCTATCTATATTTACCACTGTCTAGCACCCTCATTCTGTAGCACCAGCAACTTGAGTTTTACATTTACCCCTTGTCTTGTTAGAAGAAAGAATGCAATGTCCCCTTTTCCCCCTAGGGCTGGCTTTCCTAGAATAAATCCATTTTACTTTTCTGGAAAGTTGGGTAGCCCATCTCTGACAGTCTGGCACATTGGTTTCTTGAGATCTGATAGAGATTGTTACACAGCTCATCAAGGTTTACTTCCCTCAAAAGCAGAAGGTGGCAGGATGCCTTCTGTTAACCTTATCTGAAAGATAGAGAGAAAAAATAATGCTTTAGGAAGTGTTAGGTTGATCATGCAAGATCCTACAATGCAGCTGTGACTTCAAGTATTAAGGCCAGTGGGCTGCTCCGTGAGCATAGCAGCTCTGTGCACTGCAGAGTGATGACAGAGACATGGCCAGGGAGGAAAGCGAGTGGAGGAAGAGCAAAAGTCATCCTACTGAGTAACCCTGACTGCCTCGGGCAGAGCCTCATTCCTCGCAAGGTGTACCTGGCTTTTCCCTGCCCCAGTCATCACGTGGACAGAGAGGGTGTTCTCCGTGGTGTCCACACTATTCTTAGGCTTGATTCAAAGGGATCATATAAGGTCACAGAAAGTAGGTTTGGATACAGGACACTTATTTGAATTCCAAATCTGTCATTGGCTCTAGGACATTATCATTAATTTAAATATGCCATATATATATATATATATATATATATATATATATATATATATATACACACTCTGCTAGAATATTTCACACGTTACACATTACACACATGTATATAGATAGATGTACATATTTGATTTGCTGAAAACTGAGAACAATTCGAGTGCTGGAAATTATAATAGAAATCCCTGGGAGTTCCCTGGCGGTCCAGTGGTCCAGTGGTTAGGAGTCGGTGCATTCACTGCCGTGGCTGGGGTTTGATCCCTGGTCAAGAAATTAAGATCCCACAAGCTGCAGGGCATGGCCAAAAGATAAACAAACAAACAAATAAATAAAATAAAATTGATTGTGGTGATGGCTGCACAACTCTGTATATATACTAAAAACCATTGCATTGTACACTTTACATGGATGAATTGTATATCAATAAAGCAGTTATAAAAAGTCTTTAAAAAATGAAATTAGAAATCCTAGCTCTCTTTGGTGACAGTGCCAGACCTCTAAATTTCCCTCTGTAGCTTCTTTGTCCTTCCTTCTATTCTCTACCTCTTGGAGCCACACTTTTTTGTACCGGGTGCTGCATTCATCCTCTTCTTTTAGTTGTCTTTTTTCCCCCTTTTAGGCCTGTCACATCTAAGGTCCTCTCTTTATGATTACAGTACGGAAAAATGAATTCTCTCCCTAATAATCATCTTGAATCATCAGCAAAAATTTAGATCCTCAGTACATTATATTAGGACAGGTTGTTCTATGATACAGCTTAGGATGTGTTTCATAGAAATGAATAAAATTAAATAAAATGTTGGAGCTTGAAGTAGTCACATTCAGTTATCTGGAAAATCCAATTGTGTAACACACATTGATTCTATGCCATGGCAGATAGATGAGATAATACTGTAATTGAATTAAAATGTCTACTATTAGTTTAGAAATAATGAGATTTTTAAAAATACCATTAGAAGAAAATAGAGATATATTCAAGAAGTAAAAGTCAAGAGGAGATTGAGAGAGTGTAGAAGGCAGCGACTTCTTAGTTCAGCCTATGAGACTCGAGTTTGTGGGGAGGTGGCTATTCTCTAACATTCTGACGTGAATACCTTGGACAGCGAACACCAATGTAGGGCAGGCACTTCATTCTCAGCAAGAGAGCCAACTGGAAGGACTTCAGAGAAGTCTTGGGAATGTTGGGATGGTTTATGATAACCTCCAAAGAAATTGAGAAGGTTCCACTTACTTGGTACTTTAGACTGGCCTGGTATTTAAATTGTACTTTCCATCATTTGCAAGAGACCTTTTCTAAACAAATAAACACACAAACAAAAATGAACCACACAAGTCTTTACATACTTTTTCTTTTGCTATGGCTCTAGGAACTAATTTGATTGTTGACAGATTGTCTTCGGTAGCTATATGTTTTAGAGTCTTTCTTGCAGTTAATATTAACTGTGCCCTACAATGCTCATAACAATGTAATATGAAAATTCCAATGAATATATATTTAATATAACTCATATATATATTGAAAAAATATATATATTTTATATATATGTAATATACATACTGAAAATAACTCAGTAAACATTTAGTAGATGCTCTTTGCCTAAGTCAAGGCTATTTTTCTCTTTCCCCCTAATCACTATTTAGTTTGGGCATCTACTCTTCCTTCATTTCATTCAGAGCCTAGCTTTAAAAGCAGACCCTGATTGGTCTAAGACCAATCCACTGTGGGTTCCAAACACTTGTAGAAAATAAATCAAATTAGTGGGACACATTATCCTGTTAAAATGTTACAGAAAAGGAAATACCAGAGTGTTTCATATAGATTAGGGTAAGGGTAAGAAAATTTCATAAAAGTTTTTTTAAGCAGTTATGTATACCTATGTACTGAGCCTTGATGTAAAAACCTATTTTCAGGGTCACTGTCAAACAGTTTGAAAAACATTGGAGTGAACTAATCATCATGATCCTGTTTCCCCTGTGATTTGTTTATTTGTGGATATACTCCAGAATTTTGAACAATGGCCTCTGTGGGGAAGCTTTCCAAGTATTGTCCAGAAGAGTTTGTTCGTGGATTATAGGAATCACAGAGTAAGAGACAACCCCATTTCTTTCTCTATATATTTTCATGTGCAGATAAGATAATCTGAAATTGCTACAGCATCTTACAAACACAAGATGAGCTGGCTTGTGGAAGAGCCAATCTTCTCAGTAGGACCAAACTGAAAGATGAAATGAACCTGACTTCTTAGTGATGTCAGTGAGCTGGCAAGTGTATTCTGATGCCTTCTTACCTCTGAAGTTCTTGTTGTAAGGTAATGCAGTTTTGTAACTATTTAAGCTACTTGGCTTTTGGGTTTCAATTTTTTCAGCTGAATAAATCTTAAGTGACATAACTACCATCTTGCACTTTGGTACAAACATTGAAACTATGCCTAGTTTATTCAGTAAATTATGTATTAAGTGACTATTAAGTGTGAAGTTCTAAGTGCTGAGCATATAGCTGTGAAGAAGATAAATAAGGTGTTTGCCTTGATAAGTTATGTTTAAATGATGCTGGCAAGTAATAAATAATGAAACAAATAAATGAATTTAGATTATGATTGATCTTCTAAAGGAAATAAATAGAATGACATGATAGAGTGATTTATTTGGTTAACAAGTGCTTCTTTGAGCAGGATAATAACTTTTCTGAGAAGGAAGAAGCATTAGTGCTGAGACTTGAATGAGAAGTTAGTCATAAGAAGAGTGAGGGAAAGATCATACTAAAAAGAGGGACAATACACATAATAGACTGTGTTGTTAGGAGAGTGTAATCACACACTTTTTCTATTTTTAAACATTCAGTTCTGGCAAGTTTGAAATCTTGGTAAGCTTTCTATTGATCCCTTGGTTAGAACTCTAATATCTCCCGTAATGTACATGTCCAGATACTAGAATTACTGGCTTATCCCTCACTAGACTGATTATCCCTTACTTTACTGGATTATCCCTTATTAGAATTGAGTCCTATTCTCTGAACAGCCAACTCAGCACCTGGACATTGGCAGGGCTCAGTGCTGGTTGACTAAATGAATTAATGAATGGAAAGTCCTAGGGATATTACCCTTCTGATAATGACTGATGGCTTGTGGAAAACTCAAAGACCCTGAGAAGGTTTATTCAGTTTACCATGGTCCACTGCTAGGAGAGTGTGTCATCTAACCACAAAAAAGAACCCACAGGTAGGACTATGATATTTCTCCTTAGTGAATCTCACCCAAGTTACATATCGCATAGAAAAATAGATTGGTAAAACCCATACCAAATGTTAATGATAAATATCACTGGTTTAGGAGATGTTTTTGGTGGTTTATATAAACATAATTTTATTTTTTCTCCATTTCTGTTTTGGTATATTTACATATATATTAAAGTTTGAAAGATATCACTTCTGTGTTAGAAAAGGATCTGTGCATTGAGTGTCTCACTAGTTTCTGAAACTACTTCTGGAAGAACTTCTTCTGATTTCCCTTTCTTCTCTCCATTTCTGAATAATTGATTACTCTTAGGAGTCTCCATTGTACATGTAACATGCAATTCTGAGATGACAGTGACTAAGTTTATTGTAGCCTCATATTGGCTTGTGTCCCTCACTAAATTATAAAACATTTCAATCCAAGATGTAGGTTTTATTGGATTTTTACTCCAGAGTATACCATAAGGCCAGGATACGCTGAGGTCTCAATAAATCAAAATGAAAATCAAATTCCCTGTAGAATTAAATTGTTTTATTTTTATTCTATTCACTGAACCTCACTATAGGCACTGTGGTTTCTTATCTCCATTATTGCAACAACTTTCTACCTATTTTCCCTGACTCTCCCTCCTCCACCGTTCATAACTCTTTAGTATTATTGTACAATATAGGAGGGCTTTAGAGTTGGAAGATTGAATTTTAGCTGTAACACGTATTGACCATGTGATCATTAGCAAATTTCTTAACCTCTCTGAGTCAGAAGATTATGACTTAAGTGGGAATTTTAAAATCTAAATACTTATCAAAATGAAAGACATATATTGGCTCTGTGATCAGACTATTCCATTTCTTACTTCAAATACTTTACAATTCTCATTGTTACTTAATTTTATTTTTAATCACTCTCATTTCCTATGTCAAAACTCATGATAAAACTTCCAAAGTCCTCTATGTCTTAATTTTCACCTGAGTGAGAGCTTTCCTCACGGGAAGCTCTGTCCTTCTTCAGTTATGCCTGAAACCAAATGGAAAAATCTATCAAATTTGGGGATTTAACTGGCAGACCGACCTGGGCAATAGACAAAAACTATGTTCTCCAATCTGACCTTTACCAGTAATGAAAGTGATTTTTGGTCCCTTTTTAAAATTTTTCAACTTTTTCATATGTGAGGTAGAGAAAAGTATTGGTATTTACTGAAAACTTTTTGAAAATTCCAACAAGAGTTGGACTGTTTACTATTTACCTGGAGTGGTGATGCATATTTTAGATACTTTATCTTCCCATAGATAATAATTATTTGAAGCACTGTTTAAAAACAAACAAACAGATTCCTTTGTCCCAATTCAGACCTATAAATCAGATTTTCTAAGAGAGGCCCAATAGTCTGTTATTTAAAAGATACTCTAGGGAAGCCCTATTTTCAGGGAAGGTTTAAGAAACACTGAAATATCATATTTAATATGCACACCAAAATGGATCAAAGGAAGGTTCTTATAAGGAAAAAGAATGGAAACTATCAAGAACTGTGAAGGGTCTCAGAGTATATACTACTTGCCATCTAACAAGTCCACCTTCTACAGTTTCTTGAGTGCTGGCAGAAAACACAAGACTACTGAGTCAGAGAAAAAAGGCATTTTATTACCCAGAGCAATAGCAGTAGCAAAAGTGTCGGAAATTTTCTTCTGCTGGTTCCTTAAACTTTTATTTGCAGCGAGAGTTACGTGAGGTCTGCAGAGTAGTGGAATATGTTATGGAAGAAACCTGAGCTCGCTCCAGGAGACATTCTCTCTGTCTTCCTAAGCTGTATGCTATACACCCATCCTTGAGGATTGTCTGGAACTAAAACCTCTGATTTTTTTTTTTTTTTTTTTTTTTTTTTGGCTGCACCACTTGGCTTGCAGGCATCTTAGTTCCCCAACCAGGGATTGAACCCAGGCCCTTGGCAGCAAAAGCTCAGAGTCCTAACCACTGGACCACCAGGGAATTCCAAAACCTTTGCTCTTAAGATGTGTAGAAACACAGGACACCCATAGAGAATTGTCTCCCAACAAGCTGGACTATGATATTTTCAAGCAAGAGGAATAGCTTAAATAAAAGTTTAGAGAGAGGAAAGGATGGAAAATATAAAGACAACAGCAACGAAAGCTTGAGTTTTGCAGGAGACTGAAGAAGGTACAAATCATGTTTAAATTCAGAAATTGAATAATTTATGTACAGAAGTTCTGATGACTGAATTTGGTTCCTACTGCTATGACTTCCAACAGAGCAAAAGCTACCCTGGAAGTATAAGACCAAGGTTAGCTACCTTCAAAGTCCATGACCAAAAATGAGTCTCTCTGTTCTCAGGTTTGAGAGACATGTAGGTCTGCATTGATTGCCTGGCAATTCAGTTCATCATACGCAACATTCCTGGAGCTATATTATTGCATGCAAATTTCAGAAATAAAATTAAAAAATGGAATGGAATCAGAAAATGAGTTAGACCAATAACAATAGAGATCTATAATTGCAAAGTTTACCAAATTAAATGTATTAAATCTTAGAAAATAATAATCTTTGAATACCTCCACAATAAAAAACAGACCTCTGGGTCTTATTATATTTCATTTTATTTTCTAGCTGGGCAACAGTAGTATAGATAAATTAGTTAACTTTTTTGTATCTAATTCTCTGAAATTTCTTACTTAGAAACCTAAATGCTTCCAGTTTTGTTTCATTGGTAACTTTCTTTTTCATCGCTGTTTACTTCACATTTTCTTATCTTGCCATATCCTGTGCCAAAAGTATTGCACATACACATTAATACATACCATCTGGAACATCCTTCTTGAGAAGAGAAAGAAGAATGTGAGGGCTGATGGATTCAATACAATCCCTGGCCAACATCTATAACACCCTCTCCCTCCAAAGAGACTTATGGGTTACAGTAGGTCTCCTTAGACTTAATCTGAGTGCCATTCACCCTCTGCCTTTTTCACAATGAAAGAGTTACTCAGACTCAAAAGGATTTCCTGGATATTTCAGGAAGTGGTGAGATTTCCACCAGACCTTTGAAGCTGAATAGCTTCAGAACTGAAGGAAAGCTTTGTCACAATCTGTGAAATGGGAAGATGTAATAGCAAAGAGGCACTGCTCAGCAATAAAGAAGTGATACTGACTGAATTTTTCTAGCACTAGCAAAGGTTTGAATACTGTTGGATATATCTCATGAAAGATATAATATCTCAATTAGGTATACAAACACATCGTTTTACTTATTTAAATATCTTTTAAAAAGATAGGTCTTGAAAGGTCTGTTATAAATATGGTTTTATTCCAAAGCACAGATTAAGATTCAAATACAGGTTTGCATATTCCTGATAATGGCAAAAGTAGTAGATTAAGGGTGAGGCCATATAGATTAAATTTAGTAGCCGAGAAAACCTTACGTCAATAAAGGAATTGGCATTATAGAAATGAAAATCTTTGCCCAACATTGAGGATAGACTACTAGATTAACACATATTTTATTCATCAGATAAACCTACACTTCAGTTAATATTTGCATAATTTTTTTTTCTTTAATAATTTTACAAATGAATAAAGATATTATCTTTAGTGAGTAATCTTCAGAAGTAAGGAAATATAAAAGAAAGTCTCTATTTTTTTTCCCACATATTTACTTGGATGTAGTTCCATAAAGTAGTTGAACACACACATTATTATAATAAAGTTAGACTGAAAAAAATGGCACTTCTGAAGTCTGAACATATGCCCCAACCAGCGGCTGCCTGATTAGGAGGGATATTTTGCTGTCTAAAATATGGACTCATTCTACGAAACCTGGTCTTTTGTCGTTTTACCTGCCTTAGATGAGGGTTTAAGTTTTGGCAGGAAGATCCTTTGCTTCATATGTCAGGAATCATCCAAAAGCACTCAAGAATTCCTTCACTGATGAGGCAAGTATGAAAGTAATTGTTACTCTTCCTGGGGACAATCTTAATTGCAGTCATAAACAGTCGCATCTCCCTTCTTGAGAGGTTTGAGAAGAAATGGTTGGGTTGACAAAATGAGACAAGGTGAAGGAAAGCACTCTTATCAAGGCAAAAGATTATTTCTCAAAAAGAAAGAGAATGCGAACAGTGTACCCAATCAATTGATTTCTTGCTCTTACTACCCCGTGTATTTCATCTGTAACAGCAGTTGGCACTAAAGTACCACAAACAAGCATCATGAAGCTTTTTTCATCTAAATTTTATTGCTTGGCTGGCTCATCCCCAGGAAACAAAAACCGTTCACATGAGTTAGCCATTACATTGACATTTGAATTTGGGAGGGAAGAGCCAACTGAGTGTCTCTACTGTGCAGTAAAAGAATTGCGCTGAGGCTATAAACACCCTCCAGCTAATATATGATTTGGGTAGATGTGTTATTTAAATGGAGCGGTCATTTCTCTCCTTCTCCTCTTCCTCCTTTTCCTCCTGCCCCTCCTTCCTCTTCTCTTCCCTCTCCTTCTCTTCCTACTTTTTTCTCTTCTTTGTACTGAAACTTGATGGGAAGCTAGGTATTCAAAACAGTAGTGATCCAATCAGAGAATGCCAGTCTGAATTGATTCCAATAGTGAGAAGCTACATATAGATAGTGGTAATGTCCCATCATGCCAACTTCTTCCCCTTTCTCCTCCTCCCCCTCCCTCTCCTTCTCTCCTCTTCTTTTTCCTCCTTCTCCTCTTCCTTCTACATTTGTCTTCCCTTATCCTTCATCTTCTTCTTTTGCAACAGCACCAAGGTATAACAGTTACAGAGATTATTCAAAGGAGAAAGGGGAAATGTGATTTTTGGAATCCAATTGCTTAAATTTAATTCTGATTCTATTACTTGCTACTTGTGTGACCTCAGACCAGTTATTTAACATCTGTAACCTGCAGGGGCTGAGAGTACCTATCTCATCATATTATGGAAGATTTAAATGCTCTATTATAAGTAAAGTTCTTAATGTGACCCTAGCCATAGAAATGTGGATTACACGTTAACTATCATCGTATTCTGATATTTCTTTCTGTTCTATTTTTTTTTTAATCCTGTATTTCCATTGCCTTCATAACAAGAACTTGGTCTGTTTGATTGTTTTTGCAATCTAATGGGAAAAATAACTTTACAAATATCGTCATATCTTTTAGAATACGAGGGAATATTTATTTTGAAGTTGGCATGAGACATATTTCCTCCCTTAGTTAAATTTCTCTATTACACATAAATCCGAAATCTCTCTTATTGTCTAGTAACTATTACAATATGATAGACTGGAATATAGATCAGGAAACAGACATGCCATAAATACATTCAGTGTTTTCAAAGATGATAATTTTAAATGTGAAACTTGTAGAAGAAATGAAATGAAGGAAATATGAAGCTATTAAAATGGAAGAAAGCAGGAAACATTTGGATTTAATTCCATCTTGGACTCATTCCACCAAAGTTCAACATAATTCAAGTCCTGAGTAAATGTGATTGCTCTCCTCTGCCCTTGGTCTTTTAGTCTTCTTTGTACTTTTGCACCGTAGAATTATGTTAATGCCACATATATTTTAAAAGATCATGCCTTAGGCCAGTTAGTAATATTACTTATTCTTTGAGAGGTTTAAAAAAAGGAAGAGAGAAAAACAGGCTTAATTTTAGAGTCTAGATGCATCTGAAGGGGGTTGTTTAAAGCTTCAAAACACAAGAGAGCATTAAAGGGTGTTGTGTTGGCTGGATGCATTTTGATGAACCAACTCTGAACAGGAAAATGCTTTTGTAAAACACTTAAGAATGGTTCTTCCATAAAAAATCCTTTGATCTAGAGTCAAAAATGTGCCCACTAGGAAATGAGCAAAGCCAATAAGGGATGGCTATTGGGAATGAGAATCTACTTGGCAACTGTTACAGGGAACATATTGATGACTTTTATTTTTAACTATTGCTTTGCTTATGAAAAAAAGCAAATTGAGAAAATCAATTAGACAATGGATGGAAGAGTGTCACCTGTTCGAAACCATCAACTGAATTCCGTAAGTTTGTATATGCAAATCAAGTATCACTTCAAATCGGAAACTAATTTTCTGAGGGACTGTAGGGAGATTAAAACCACAGTGAGAAAGAATACCTTAGAAGATGAGTACACACTGTAATTCCTAAAATTGGTTAATCTCTGAGTTTTACAAATGTTCAGGAAAAGATTTCCTAACAAAAATTGTAATACTTTCCAAATGACCTCATTTTAGAATGTTTTAAAATATATATCATTTTTACCTGTAAAGCACATAATTATTTGCTTATTTTAAAAATTATCTAGAAAGTATACTTAAGATTAAGAAAAACTTAACTGTGAAGTTATTTTATAGCATATAACATATAAAATCATATCAGCTATTAAATGAGATCTAACAACTGTGAACAAATTACATTTAATATTCTTGAAATTACCCAAGTAAGACTATTTGTAATAAATAAATTTATCTTTCACCATGCTGGAATGGTGACAAACTATATGGCAATTTCGTGCAATAAGCAGTTAATGTCAAAAGACGAACATTTATCAAATGTGATAAATGTCAGTATAATAAATACTTCCAGAAATTTCTAGAAGTAATTAATTATCTGTTATATTTTGGGTGTTATGGATATGCTTGTGTGTGCATGTGTGTGAGTGTGTGTGTGCATGCTTGAATGCATTAACTCTACATAAGATAAAAATGGTTAAATGCAAGTGTAAGTTTTAAATGTTTAATTTGCTTTGCTTTGTCTGCTATATATTTTTGTTTTTAGATTGATAAGCATAGACAAATTGATGATTTTTGCTCTGCTCATAAGTAATGTAGCATAAATATATTTTTCCAGTTTTATGAAAGGATTTTCATGTGTTTTGAAAGTGGACTTCAGGATAAAAATCTAATCTTTTAATTAAAGACAAGCAACTAGATTTGGCTATAACTGTAGGATATAATATGTACTTAACTGTGCATATTAAACTATAATCTTATTGCCCTATCTGATCATAAATCTACCCTGGATTGTCCTATAAGCCTCCAAATCCCCATTGCCTTTGCAAACTCTCATTTATAGAAGAATGTGAACTAACTTAAATGATTTTTTCCATAAAAGGAGATGACATGGGAACAAAACACAAAAAATCACATAGTGATTTTATTAACTTTATTGGTGCAATTAATATTACCCTATTTTATGCTGTTTTCTTATCTCTTGACCTAAGAAAATTTAACTCCCGATCAATTGAATCATTATGACTTTTTTAGTCAAATATTTTTAATAAAATGTCAATTACCCAATCTTGATAATTGACATGTCTGCTATTATCACAGATCCTTCTGTTGAAGGATTAATACAGACATAACGTGACACTGAACACATGAGTGTTTGACCATTAGGAAAGCATAATCTTTTGCAATTTTTTCTCCACCTATTTGTCAACTATATCTAATTGATTATCCCCCTGTAACATTTTATTCTGTTTGTGAAACCCTGTTCTTAACCATCTTCCTCTTCCAAGGGCATATAAATTTTGAAATCGATGGCATAGCTTGTCTGGCACACATAAAATTGATAGCCTTCCTTTCTGATATTAGCATAATCTGCCAATTTATTATGAACGAGTGAATGACATGCTTGCGATTAGAACTGGTCATGAAAGGTCCCTTGAAAACTTATTGATGGTGTGTGAGACGTGCTTTTTAATTAAAATGTAGGACTGGGTTGCTAGCCAAACACCCTTTTCTCTTTACTCATCACATTTATTGAGTCATGTATTTGTTTATTTATATTATTTTAAATTAACAAGGGTGAGTCAGTGTAGGGTACAGAAGGCATGTCCCAGAGAGGCGGGGGGGGGGGGGGAAACACAAAATAGCATGATCTTTTTTTTCAGGGTGAGCAAAAGTACATTGCCTGGAAAAATGCTGTGAAAAGATATGAACACTAAAAATGATTACTTGGGTGAGATAAATTTTTACCAGGATTACGAGTCATTTTATTATTCTCCACTAATGCCAACTCAATTGTTTCAAGTGAGGTGGGTTTTCTCACTTTCACCCGCTTTTCTTTCACAAAGTTAGAACTTAAGCAAGAGATCCCCAGCCCTGATTGCACAATATCCCTGGGGTTATTGTGATCTCAAAGGATGTTGTGAAATTCTCAAGGCGAAATTAATTGCAACGTGACTTAGTTTTTTCAACCGAAATGTGTACCATAAAGCAGCCGTAAGAGGAGGTTTGGTGGGTGAAGAGGGTGGTGAGGAATCCAACAAACGATTACAGGGTGTCAGCACTGCAGGACTCGGGTGGCTGGCCGCGACTTCTACTTTCATCCCACAGACATCTGCGGGTGAGGGCACGAGATGAAAAGCTATGCATCTTCTCTGTAATTTATATTGCCACAAAATTCCACCGTGGCCACACTATTCAGTCCCAGAGAGCTCACACGTACTTTTGTTTGCTCAGAAGAGTTTCCAAAAGACATAAGTATGCGCTCTTCTTACTGTGAAAGAGGGTCTTGCTGTGAGTTAGGGTCCGTTTTTTTGTTTGATTTGGCTTGTTTGTTTCAGAAGACAGTATCTGACTTCTAGGCACCTCATTTTATTTTTAGGCTTGACAGACCTTGTTTTAAAATCTGTCTTTTCCAGTAACATGAATTGGATATGTTAAGGAATGAGTTCCTCGTATGTAACATGGGCCAGCACCTACCTCCTAGGACTGGTGTGAGAAAAGTGTTTTAAATACTCGGACAAAATGCTGTCTGGATAGAAGAAACTCCACAAAGATCAGGCCTTAATGGTTTCCTAATTAGAATATCTCAATTAGAGCTGCCATTTCCACTTGCCTTTGCTGCCCTGAGTTTATCTTCTCTCTGGTTTTACTACAAGTTCTAGGTCACTCACAAATGGAGTCACTCTTTCATTTATCAGCTCTAACCACATATTTCATGAGGTTGCTTTGTTTTCATAGAAGGCGAAACCTGGAAAATGTCCTTCAGGGTCAAATAGTTCAACCTCCCCATTTTTATGGCTGAAAGGAACTAACATTCAGTCGAATTTCACAGTTTTCCAATTAGTGTTTCAGGAACAATTAGTGAAACACGTGATACTAAACTCCTATTCTCTAGAGCAGACCCAGTCTCGGGCCTTTGCTATATCACCCATCACTTCTTTACATAACGATGTTTTTATTTTAAAGACCTATCACTGTACTTATGAATAAGTGAGGGTGGAACTTTGTGAAAACGTAGAACTATTTCTTTAATTGCTGTAACTAAATTTGAAATTTGCTTTCACAGTCAGTTATTGTGAAGAGTTGATTTCATACAGCAATAACACAAAATGTCTTTTGACACCACAGTCAGTGAGCTGTAAATTTGCAACTTTAAGATGGGTGCTAAGCAGACAAAGCGAATTGAGTCATTAACAAGACACGAAGTAGATCCAGTTGTAAATAAGACAAACTGAAAAACTAAGGTTTTGCCCTTGGTACCATCTCTGGCTTGTTTTCGGTTTTAGGGAGTGATTAAAAAGAATTAAAAACGATGTTTCTAAACAGAGGAGAATGTATTCGACCTTTAGGTGTGATCAACTAAACACGAATTATTTGGTGGAGGTATTTTATGGAATGATAAGGAGTAGATCAGAGCTATTTTTTTTTTTTTAAAGAAATTCACGTTCTTTTATTTATTTATTTATTTATTTACGACTGTGTTGAGTCTTCGTTTCTGTGCGAGGGCTTTCTCTAGTTGCGGCAAGTGGGGACCACTCTTCATCGCGGTGCGCGGGCCTCTCACCATCGCGGCCTCTCTTGTTGTGGTGCACAGGCTCCAGACGCGCAGGCTCAGTAGTTGTGGCTCACGGGCCCAGCTGCTCCGTGGCATGTGGGATCTTCCCAGACCAGGACTCGAACCCGTGTCCCCTGCATTGGCAGGCAGATTCTCAACCACTGCGCCACCAGGGAAGCCCGATCAGAGCTATTTAATGGAGTGAAACTGTTGCTCAGGTGGCCACCGTAGCTGGCATACTGATCTTTATCAAAACCCTTCTGTGTCTCTGTGTCCTGGGTCTTATGAAGAAGAGCAACTTTCTTGTGCTTTATGATTATGTTGCATCATACTTATTATTGACATCAGTTCAATACCCCTGCAAAAATCCAGTTATAAGATGTTACAGTAAAATGAAATCAGTACACAAGTCTCAGTTCAGGAAGAATAGGTAAGATGTACTCATGCAAGTCAATTCTATTCTTCCTGAAATTTTGCTGCTTGAATTCTTCAGGCTGACTGAATTCCCTATCATAAGATTCCTTGGGTAGCTTTGCATCATTTCCAACAATTGCCCAGATCTTCTCCTCATTTTCCTTCATTTTCTAGATTCATAGATCTGAGTGTATGGCTTATGAATTGTGGTCATGCACTATGGTTTATGACTAAGGATGTAATGATTTTTGACTTTTTTTTTTCCATTTGCACAAAATTAAATTACAGTGGCTCTTTCTTCAATTTCTCATTGAGAAAAGATCTTATATGCATTTTTAAAAATTCTGAACTTTAAAAGTACAGACAGTCTACTTAAGTATACTTTGTACAGACCAAACTATAGTGACTTCAAACTTAGTCTCTAGTTTTACAATAAACTGACATGAGTAAAAGATGTCAGCATGTAATGTAGAATATTGCTAAAATCCCCAGGCTCAATGTTTGTTTAGAAGGGAGCCCAGGAGGTGAGATGTCTTTTGAAAGACAAATCCTTATATAGTACATCCCATAATATTGTTTCCCTTTTGCTCCTGTAAATTTCCCCTTGTGAATTTCAGTCTGTCCTACTTGATATCACCAAACACTTTTTCTTGATGTAAGACTGTGTGGTAGGGAAGGAACATGGACTTTGGCATCAGAATGGCCTGGATCTGATCCTAAGCTCTGCTCAAACTATTTCTGTGACTTTGGACAAGTTATTTAACCTCTTTAAATTTCAGTTACCTAATCTGTGAGGTGGAGACTTGATTCTTACATTTTTAGGGCTGCTTAGTGTCAAGTAAAAAGATGTTTGTGTAGCACCAAGGGAGATACACCAAATCAGTTGTAGCACTAGCCCTGTTATATTATTATTATTATTATTGACGTGGACCATTTTCAAAGTCTTTATTGAATTTGCCACGACGTTGCTTATGTTTTATGTCCTGGCCCTTAGGCCGTGAAGCATGTGGGATCCCAGCTCCCTGACCAGGGATTGAACCCTCATCCCCCATATTGGAAGGCAAAGTCTCAACCACTGGACCACCAGGGAAGCACCCCTGTTAGATTACTGGAAAGTCTATAGCACTAAGATGTATGAACTTGAGTAAATCTTTTTACCATTTTTGGCCTCAAAACATTCATTCAGCTTTTCATTAAATAATAATTTATTGAACAACTCAACATACACCCACGGTTATAGAAAAGAATACTAACAGTAATTAAGGCAGCTATGTTTCCTCTTTCTATTAATAGTAGAAAATAAATTTTTAAAAATTTATTTATTTTATAAATAGGGATATAACATGACAAGCACTGGTCTAAGCACTTTACAAATAATACCTCATCCAAATCTCATAGTAACTCTATGAGTAAGGTATTATTCTTCTTATTTACACATGAGGAAGTGACCAGAGGACTTTAGTAATGCGTCTAAGGCTACCAGGCTAGTGGTGGAAACAGAATAGTCTGGCTTCTGAGTCCTTGCTGTTAATCACTATTACACCCATGCTGTTTCTCCATTAAGAAAAATGTTTTAAAAGAAGTAACTGAATCTGATTAATTCAAATTGTTCTAAGCGATATGAAGGAGATGCACAAAGTGCTATAAAATGAGAACACCAAAATCTGTCAACAAATCACTTTTTAGGACCCTATTTTACTCTATACTCCATGGAGTCCACGATTCCTTGAGTCTCCTTAATTGAGCTCTTCACACTATTGACGATTCATTATGAATTGGGAATTGAACAACTACCGCTCTGACAACTTACGTGCTGGATTTTCTGCAAAGAAAAAATAAACGGCCTAAGTAATTATTTTTAAATATTACAATGGAAATGTTACATTAATTTAGAAAAACACGTCCAGTTCATTTCTATTCTTCAAACTCAAAATCTCACTTATAAAAACATTCTCTTTGTAACTGAATGGTACAACACTTTTAAGCAGTTACCCAAAAAAGCTAATCAGACATGCTGTGACGGTTGCTAACATATTTGGTAGTAAGGCCTTGCCCTAGTCTGATGGAACCAGTGCCAGGAAAGAAATGTCACTCTAGATTGAATCACAAGAAAAGTAGCCAAGGCTGTTGTTTTCATTATCTTGTGAGTTTAAACAGTTATTTTGTTATTGATATGTTAGAGGTGACTTTTAACAGAAAAGAAAATTGATCTTTGTCAGAAAGTAAACTCCTTGACAACAAAATACGTGTCTATCTGATTCACTGCCCTATGCACTATGCCTAGAGCAGTACCAGGCACATAGTAGGTGCTCAGTAAGCATCAGTAGAATGTTGAATTTTGAAGAGATATCTTTTTGGTTACGTCAATACTAGTCAACCAAAGTAGTCTTAATGGAATGCAGCATGATGTGGTTAAATTTTAGCCACTACTTCAGGATTCTAGTCCAAGCTTTGCCACCAACTTGGTTTGTGATCTGGAGTGAACCACTTCATCTCCCTGTTTCTCTCCTTCCCCAGATATGAAATATCCATCTTACCTCCCAAAATGCAGAGGAAAACATCCTTTTCATGACTTGTTCTCAATTTTAGCTTGCCAGGGGGTTATAACTTTATTTTTGACTTCAATTAATATCTTTGTCTTGCGGTAGTAGGAAGAGAAACATAATGATGTACAAGCAAAACCAAATATGCCAAAAGAATGCATGCATATTCCCTCTGGAAAGAGTAGTTGAAGGTTTCACATGGTGAGCAAAAAACCCCAGCTGATTAACTCTGCCCCTGATTAGAACACTGACTCACCATATGACTAAACACACATCAGATACTTGTCTTGGACTAACCCTGGTTGACTCATAATCTGTGGTTTAAGATGAAGATCTGGCTACATTTGATCTTGTCCTTGCAAGAACTTCAGAGAAGATAATACCCCCTGTGCCAGCAGAATCAACTTGACTGCCACAGAGGATGTACCCAGCACCCATTATTCTGATTCATTGGAGAAGAAGTTACAACAATAGCAATAGGGTGTAAAATATCACTTTCAAATTTACACCTAGGGCTGCAGAAGCCAACAGAACTTATACTCAGTTGTGTAGCTTTGAAGAAATAATCATCTGAAAGCATAATATACACTTTAAGAAAATAATCTACTTTCCCATAACATTAGACACAGAAAATGAAATGTCAAAGAGAAATCACTTCTTTTCTGACTTTATAACCACTTTCTACTTCTGAGTTTTATACTGCTGAAGACTGTAATATTTAGAAGCAGAAACTGAGCAGAATTTGGTGTGAAGAATATTTATCTAGAATCAAAACCTGGGGAAGGAAGGCTCCAGCAGAACAACTGAGCAAAGGGAAAAGTCAAACTTTGAGGCAAGCCCAACAAAGCTTTGGCCAAGCACATGGAGAGCCCTGAAGTACATGTGGTCTGTCAGACTTGTCCCTCAGTGAGTCGAAATGACTGGATTTTGGCAACCCCCCAGAGCTCAATTCCTGGATATGGGCTGCCCCAGGAACGGTGTGACCTCAGGTAGGGGCCCTCTGTTGCTGAGGAGGACCCTGAAGATGCCGACCGCTGGAGACTGATTGTAGTCAACACCATCATAAGCAGGCAACAGTCCTTCTCTGAAGGGAATGTGGGGGATGAGTCCCCCATACCATGCATATCAAATAGTGAATAATCTTTAAGGAGGAAAAGGCAGAGTATGGCCAAATTTCTATGACCCAAATGTAATCACCTGAGAATAAAAATCCTATTAAATAATTTAGTATGAATGTCGGCCTGGGAAGCTGGCATGAACCTTACTTTCTGTAACCAACAAATCTCTTGAGGGCAAGGACTACATCTCTGAACTGTGTGTTTTATTCCAAAATATATTAAAGAATCATTAAACACTTATCTAGTAGTGAGCTGGCTCTTCTAATTGGCCATTCCTCCATGATAAGGGTATGACCTTATGCCTCCCTCGTTAGAATTTTCTGTAGATGAAAATCTTAGCTTTAATGTGTATGTATACATTAAATACATATAAATATAATCTAAATATATATAAACATATGTATATGAATTCACACACATATATCACTCACAAATTATAAACTATAATCTTTAGTGATGCAATGGCACTATCTCTTTGGAAATCTTTTTCGTAGCTTATATCAAGTATCTCAATCATAAGACATAAACTCACTACCCTACTTGCACTTCACTATTTAATTCTTACATGTAATAAACTCTGATTTTCTTAGAGACATGTCAATATACAGGATGTTTATATCTAAGACATATGAATGGTATCATTAAGTATACAGAATTTTTTTAGAGTCATGAGTACCTAAGTATGATCAAATATCTCTCTTAGTTATTAGCATTTTTTCACTGAATTCCTCCATGGCACAGGGCAAGGAAGGAATTAAAACACACACACACGTGCACATACACACACACACACACTTTGACCAAATATTTTCATTGGTTAAATTCCTCTAGAGACGCTAGGCTGCTCAAAGCACACTTTTTTTCATCAATTCCTTCCACTCCATTCTCACCACTAATGCCTTAATTTAGGCCTGCATCAAATCTTGCATGAGCTCTTGTCAGACCTTCCTAATTTATTTCCACATCTTCAGTCATACTACATTACTACCATTTTTTTACACTACCAGCAATAGTCTTTCTAAAACACAAAGCTGAACATTTTTTTTAATAGATCTTTATTGGAGTATAATTGCTTCACAATACTGTGTTAGTTTCTGTTGCACAACAGAGTGAATCAGCCATATGCTTACACATGTCCCCATATACCCTCCCTCTTGATCCTCCCTCCCATCCTCCCTATCCCACCCCTCTAGGTCATTGCAAAGCACCCAGATGATCTCCCTGTGCTATGCTGCTGCTTCCCACCAGCTAACTATTTTACATTCGGTAGTGTATATATGTCGATGCTACCCCTCACTTCACCCCAGCTTCGCCCTCCCACCCCATGTCCTCAAGTCCATTCTCTATGTCTACCTCTTTATTCCTGCCCTGCAACTACCTAACACCATATACAAAAATAAACTCCAAATGGATTAAAGACTTAAATGAACATTTTTTTTTTTTTTTGCCTTTTGCCTTTCTATAGCTTCCCATTGCCACAGAAGTCACTTTCAAACTTTGAGAAACAACTCCTTTCACTAAAGAAAAAAAAATCTTTAGAACAGACCTTTTGCAAAGGCAGATATGCACACAGGCATGGGCACATGTGTAATGTATTCTATATGCTATAAAAATAGATAAAATGAGAAATAATCCAGAAGAGAAAAAAAAATGAAATTAGGTGTTCTACTATGTCTTACATGTTCCTTTTTATACATTTTATTTTTGCTGCTTAAACAAAGGAAAAAAAAATTTCCCTGATCATTTGTAATTATAAGCTGAGATTCGTTCAGGTCTCCAGCCACATTCGTAGAACTTGAATAGTCCCAAAATTAGTTTAAAGGGGTCTCAGACTATGAGTGCAACCCAGATTACTGGAAGAGTCAAAAGTATATCTCTCTGGAAGAACCCCTTTAATCCCAGGCTTCAAAGATTTCTCAGATAATGTTCCAAGGAAAATGAGCCACTCACATTCAAGAAGCACTGAACAAGTAAGGAAACATGGCATAATAAAGAAGAAATACCAGAGACAATTTACATAGATCTGCAAAATTTTGGATAGTAGATAATTAGACACAGATTATGAATTGACAATATTTGACAGTTTAAAGAGATAAAATAAGAGCTTTAAAATACAGATGTGAAAAAAAAATTACATTTCCAAATAACAAATAGAACTTCTGGAAACTGGCAACAACAATATTTAAAATTAAAAATGTAATGAATGTGTTTAATAGCATATTGCACAAAGTTGAAGAGAACACTGTTGAACTGAAATGAATATATAAGGAATTTATCTAAAATGCAACAACTCTAAACTTAAACAGAGATTCATAAATGTGGCACCTAAAATAAATAATAAGATATTTGAAAACTGCATTAAAAGACAAGGCAGATATTGCAAAGTGTTTGAGCTACAGCTAGAGTTTTAGAAGGCTAGTAGAGAAAGGGATTACAAAATATCCAAAGAGGTAATGGCATAGAATTGTCTTGAATTGATCGTAGGCACAGATTCACATAGTGATGAAGCCTAACAAACACCAAGCAGGATGAAGAAAAATCAATTTTCCCCTAGACACTTCAAAGCTGCATAACGCAAAAGGCATAGAGGAGATCTTAAATGGCATACAGGCACTTACAAAGGAAAGGTAATTATACTGACGTTCGACCTCCCATAGGCAACATATAAAATTGGAAGATGGCTTTAATAATTGAAGAGAAAAGGGCTTCCCTGGTGGCACAGTGGTTGAGAATCTGCCTGCTAATGCAGGGGACACAGGTTCGAGCCCTGGTCGGGGAAGATCCCACATGCCGCGGGGCAACTAGGCCCGTGAGCCACAACTACTGAGCCTGCGCGTCTGGAGCCTGTGCTCCGCAACAAGAGAGGCCGCGATAGTGAGAGGCCCGCGCACCGCGATGAAGAGTGGCCCCCGCTTGCCGCAACTAGAGAAAGCCCTCACACAGAAACAAAGACCCAACACAGCCAAAAATAAATATAAATAAATAAATAAAAATTTTAAAAAAAGAGAAAAGAAATGTCTGATTTGAATATTGTTCTCCCCTAAATCTTTCAAAAGCAAGGGCAAAGTTAAGACATTTTCAGAAAAAACAAAAACAAAACCCAAGACAACTAACAGAGTTTGTAACCAGCAGGTTGACACCAAAGGAAATTCTGAGGCTTGTACCTTAAACCAGGAAAAGTAATTCTAGATGAAAAGTCTGCAGTATGAGAATGAATGAAGGGAAATAATTAAATATATGGGTACATGTAAATAAACTTTGACAGTATAAAGCTCTAATAATAATGCATGCATAATGATTTACACATATAAGTGGAGATTAAAACAAGAAGATAATACTAAAATATGTGACAACATTAGCATATTTATGAGTTGCATAAGTGGAGTTAAATTGTTCTAAGTTTCTGCTATTGTTTGGGAGTAGGATAAGAGTACTGATTTACTATAAACATCAATAAATTTAAGTGTTAAGGTATCTCAGGTAATCATTAAAGGTAGAGCACATATTTTACAAGACAGTGGACAGAAAAAATGGAAAAAGTAAAAAATACTCTTAAATCAAAAGGAAGTAAAAAAGAAAAGTATAGTTTGTATAGAAAAGGTGATAAAAGTAGCAAAAAATAATATGGTACAAATAGACACACACATATTTGCATATATATTTGTGCATGTATGTGTGTTTGTGTGAATATATATTGTAAATAAATAAATATATTTTTGATAAATATATATATTTTCAATAACGTTAAATGAACTAAATGGTACCACTTAACATAACATTTTCAGACTTGAGTAATAACAATCCTTCTCCAAAATATCAGTGCAAAGGTGATGTTTATAAGACATTTATCTTAAATATAAAGATATTAAACAGTAGAAAGTAACAAAATGAGAACAGATATAGGAGGGAAATTCTAATCAAAAGAAATCCGATAAAACATTATAAATATTTTTTTAAACTTTAAATATTATGAGGTAAAGAGAATCACTTCACAAAGATGTTATGTGATAGATGAGAATTATATAACAATTTTTAATTTAAACAAAACAAAAAAAGGATTCAAAATATTTAAAGGCAAAAATTTACATAACTTTAATGACAAATGAACTAATGCATAATTTTTGAAGATATCCAGATGCCTTTTTCAGTAACTGATCATTAGCGTAGTCAAAAAAAAAAAAAAAAAGCACTAAGGATATAAAGTTATACAATATTTAAATAAAGTTAACAAGCTTCATCTAATAGAGATATATATATAGAATGCTTTACCCAACATTTGCAGTATACATATTCTTTTCAAGCACACACAGAATATTAATAAGCACAGACCATATGGACCATAGACAGGACCATAAAACACATTTCAACAAGTTCCAAAGGATAGCTATTATACAGAATATATTCTCTTACTTTCCCAAACATATATGAACTATCCTTCCACTGAAAATCTACATCATCTTGTGCTTTTGTTTTGCAACTACAATTCGTCTTGTTTTATATTATTTAATTCTGCATTTCTCTCATCATCATTTTTTTCACCTATCCCCTGCCCTACTTCTTAGATTGTGAACTTTCTGTTGTTAGGGTCTATGTTTTTCTCATGTTGGCATTCCCATTAATTCCTAATACAGTGCTTGGTGCTCAGTCAAGGCAGTAAATAATGTGTATTTGTCTAATTTAATTTAAGTTTTGTAGGATGAACAACCACAGCCAGATCTATGTCTGTAGAACTCTGTGTAGTCAGTTATTCTCAGCATTTCTGTGAGAGAGGAGACATTTGGGTACCAGAAGACCAATGATATTTATAGTATGAGCTTTGAGATTTCTGACTCTACTGTTGCCTAAATATATCTCATCAGGACATGTTGGTTTTGTTCTTATCTCCTTTAGTTACCTGAAGTGTAATATATATAACCTCCTTACAAAAACGATTTCTGTAATTCTAGTGTTTGGAGGACATTACAATCACTAATTTAGCTGAATTAATAGTATAAGATGTTTAAGGAAATACCCCAGAAAAAAAGAAAAGGATGTATATTTCATATTTGTTTATAGTAGATAGTGTCTGAGATCCAATTCACAACAAATTTCATGGCTACATTATAAATATCTCTAAATAAGATAGCTAAATGAAATATTTCAAAGATACAGCAAAGTATAGAGTATAACAATTTGTCAAATCATAGCTTATTTCAATATTAGCATCACATACTTTGACGCCAACAGATATCACAGATGTAACAGAAGACCATGATTTGTCCTCACCCATCAAATAAGGTCTCTTTGTTAGAAACTCTGACTCTGTTTTAACTACAGGAATCTAAACAATACTACTGTAATACACCCTGGAACTATAACACATTATTAAAAGCTATAATAGATCAAAAAATCTTCCTTAGCCTAAGGAGAGTGTTAGATATCTATTTAATATACTTAAAAAGCCCATTGCTTGATTGTGACCATTCATATATTTTTTAAAATCGCCAGCCTCTATCTAAATACTCACCCTCTTATTTTGGGGGAAATATGTCTATAATTTAATTATAGAACTGTAAGAATGTAAAGATCAAGAAAATGTTTGGAGAGTTGGCTGTGAACACAGTACTCAATTTCATATATTGGAGATGACGTTATTAAAGCTCAATAAATAATATGCTCTCTGTATGTGTCAAACTGGGTATGTAAAAGGGTAGAGCTATGCCCATGGAAAAAAATATATACATAATTTACTAAAAGTGAAATAGGCTTGCACTAATCTTATTTTCCACATCACAGTCATTTGCTTTTAGCATATTGTGTCACACATCATAACTAGCACTCATCTCTGAAACCCTAATGGAAGATCACGACCATTCCAGGGAATAAAGAAAATTAAAAATTCATTGCAGCCCATCAAGGCTAAAACTGTTCCAAAAACGTCTGTCTCACAGAGGTGGAGTGTAGAATGGTGGGTGGGTGGTTGCTGGTGGCTGGAGAGTAGGGGAAATGGGGAACTAGATGTTGATCAAAGGGTACAAACTTATAAGACGAAGAAGTTCTGGGGCCTCTACCATATAGTATGGTGACTATGGTAAATAATACTGTATTGTAGACTTGAAATCTGTAAGGATAGTAAGTCTTATATCTTCTCACCACACACACAAAAGGTAACTATGTGAGGTGATAGAAGTGTTCATTAATTTGATTGTAGTAGTCATTTCACAATGTATACGCATATCAAATCATCACATTATACAGCATATATATATATACAATTTTTATTTGTCAGTTATCACTCGATAAAACGGAGGATTTTTTTTCCTGAATCCAAGAGAGGAAAGTATAAAAATAAAAGCAAGAATTATATAAATAAAAATCTCATACACAATAAAGAAAATTAACAAATTCGAATGTCAGTTCTTTGAAAATATTAAACTGATATATTCTTACTTCCTTTTTTAAAAAAAATTTATTTATTTAATTTATTTATTTTTGCGTTGGGTCTTCGTTGCTGTGCGCAGGCTTTCTCTAGTTGTGGCAAGCAGGTGCCACTCTTTGTCGCAGTGTGCCGGCTTCTCTTGTCGGCGGTGGCTTCTCTTGTCGCAGAGCACAGGCTCTAGGCATGTGGGTTCAGTAGTTGTGGCTCGCAGGCTCAGTAGTTGTGGCTCACGGGCTCTAGAGTGCAGGCTCAGTAGTTGTGGCTCACTGGGTTAGTTGCTCCGTGGCATGTGGGATCTTCCCAGACCAGGGCTCGAACCCATGTCCCCTGCATTGGCAGGCGGATTCTTAACCACTGCGCCACCAGGGAAGCCCAAGCTGATATATTCTTTTAGCAAGACATTTAAAAAAACAAAGAGAGAGAGACACTTCTATTTCACAAAAGAGTGACAGAAATAAAAATAAGAATATCACCTCAGAATCTACAGGCACTTAAAGAAAAATCAGTTCTATTACCTGACAAGATGGTTAAAGCCCACCATCTCTCACTGCACACTGCTTGAGGACTCTAAAAAGTAAACATAGGAGGCAGATGGAAGAGATCTGAATTGAAGAGATTGAAGGGATTGAAGCTAAAACTCAGAGGATGACTAATACAGCAGTGATGAGTCTCATATTTATTCCCCTACCCTTTTTTCCCATTTTTGACTGGAGAACCAGTTAACAGCCCCATTACAATACCTGTGGACAGCATTATCTTTGAGAAGAGCTCAACTTCTGGCCAGAGAACTAAGAAAAAGAGATCTTCAAGATGGTGAGTGGAGGGTTTCTGTCCTGCTTACCTGTAGTTTTTCATTTTCATTTTATGAGTAGATCACAATTAATTTACCCATTTCAACAATGGCTGACATTTGGGTTGGTTTTGGCTTGGAGTCTTGCAACAATGGCATGACAACTATTTGCATATCTTTCTTGGGACACAAGTGTGCTAATTTCTCTAGGGTGATGTTGCTGAGTTCTGAAATTTACTAGATTCTAAGGACTTTCTACACCATATTAATTAAGAATTATATTTACATTTTTGGTTTTCATTATGACTTTGCATAAAGGACAAATTTTGGATCTCATACTCAGTGACCAAATTATCTACTCTCATTTTAGATAATTGTTAGTTCAGTTATGATACATTATTTTGTCAGAATAGCAAGCATATTTACCTAACAAAGAGTACAAAAGGCTGCACACTAACACTTTTAACTTTGGGATACTCACAATATACTTTTGTTGTTACTAACACTACATATGAGAGGTTTCTTTTTCTTTTAAACATGGCTCTGTGTGTGTGTGTGTGTGTGTGTGTGTGTGTGTGGTAGAGACAGAGAGAGTTACTTAGGAATAAAATTTTAAAAAAATTCTAGTTTATTTCAAAATTGAGAAATAACTCTTCATGCCAAATGTTGATGCTACTTTGCCTGCCATTAAATGACTCTTTTATCCACCGGGTGGTGTTTCTAGAGTTTAACCTCAGAATATAATGGAAATTAATTATCCTTTCCTTGTTTTTATGGTGTTAAATTATTATCAATCATCACTCACTTATTTCCTAAAATTTTTAGAATAACCCTATTATTATTATTATTATTTTTAAGAGTTCTAATTTCTCCACGTCTTCACCAACATATTTTCACTTTTTTTTTTTTTTTTATTATTATAGCATAGCCATCCAGTTAGGTGTGAGGTAGATGCTTTCACCTGCTTTGACGGCACTCATTCCTTACAATCACCCAGAAAGTCACACCTCATTTTTAAAATTTATTTATTTATTTATTTATTTATGGCTGTGTTGGGTCTTCGTTTCTGTGCGAGGGCTTTCTCCAGTTGTGGCAAGTGGGGGCCACTCTTCATCGCGGTGCACGGGCCTCTCACTATCACGGCCTCTCTTGTCGCGGAGCACAGGCTCCAGACGCGCAGGCTCAGTAATTGTGGCTCACGGGCCCAGCTGCTCCACGGCATGTAGAAGCTTCCGGGACCAGGGCTCGAACCCGTGTCCCCTGCATTGGCAGGCGGATTCTTAACCACTGCGCCACCGGGGAAGCCCAACCCTATTATTTTTATGTTTTTTCAACTCTCAAATGGTATGAGATCTCTTGTGATCATTTTTAAAGTTAGTTATGCCAAATTTTAAAAATACAAAGTACCATTTGTACAGAATTATATTTGAGATAAAACAACAACAAAAAAATACCAGTTTTTTCAATGCTTGAGGATAGAAGAAATGTGTAATGTAAATTCTTAATTAGATATCAACAAACTACATGGTTCATGCACTCTCTTTTATGATACATTAAAATATTTTATGTCAAGTATAAATTTATTATCAATGTAGTTCTCACATCATATATTCATGATTAATTTTAAGATATTATGCACACAAGTCTGAATACTTCTTGACTCTGTGTTTCATTTAGGTGTGTTAAGTTATTGTTGGGAATTTTCCCTTGAGAATGTTACACTGATAGGAAGTTTCAGCTCTGTGTATTCTTCATTCTGCTGCTGATGTGTCTCCCCCCAAATCTGCCATTTCACTTTAAATACTAAATGACAGATTACCTCTTTGTAACTCAGAAGCAGCTTAAAGTCTGGCTCATGTTTTACTGAAATAAACAACATACCAACTTTTATCACATATTATGAAATCCAGGAATTGGTGTTTTTTGCCCTGTAGCATTTCTTTCTCACCCACTCATGTTCCCTTCAACATCCTCCTTCAACTTTCCAAATTATAGATAGCAACAGATCAATGAAAATGGCACTGTTTATATAGCAACACTCCTTTAGGCATAATCATCATTCAGTTACTAATTCACATAAAATAACAGGTCCAAAAAGAACTGAGACCAGGCCACCACAAGGCAGTAATAAAGGCAGAATCATCTGAGAGATGTGAAAAGGGGCAGAGAGTGTGAAATTGATGGAGAAGAAGCAAAGCACACATTGAAATCAGATGACATTTTTAAAAGACTATCTGTTTTACTTACTGTGATTCAACAGACAGTGATCAAATGGGCCCTTCCTCACTCTTCAGACTTGTCTTCCCCTCACTAACTTTGACCTGCTATATCAGTTTCTCAAAAGAAGCCAAACTCTCCCTGCATCAGGACGATCACATACGATGTTCTTCGTACATGGATTTCTCTCCTCACCACTCTTCACATTGGGTCTTGTTCCTACCTTCCTAGTATCAATTTAAATGCACTTCTTCAGGGCATTGCGTCTCACTACCCAATCTAAAGTAGTGCTTGCCAATATTATTGCTCACAGTACCTTTTCGTTTTCATTTATAGAACTTATCACATTTTGAGATCATGTTTAATTGTTTTGAAGATTCATAGAAAAGATTTAAAAGGAAAACATTCACTCACAAGTTTAACATTCATGTATAACTAAACATTTTACAACATTGTTAAGGAGAAAAAAATTAGAGAAAATCCCAGTGTCATCAGTGGATAATATATAAAACAATTGTAGTACATTCATATAAAATACAACAATTAAAATTGGATATACAAATGTGCTATTGCCATATATATGTATTTATATGAATAATTTAAAACACAATTCTTGTTTTCTTATAACCTTGCTAATACTAGGTTATAATTTTTAATTTTTGCCAAACTAGTGCATCTCAAATGGTATCTAATTTTTAAATACATGTTACCTTGATCAATAGTGAAGTTGAGACTCTTGTTATAAGGCTTGTTATATAAATTTTTTCACATATTTATATACTTTCTTAATTTTATTGATTTGTAAGCATCTGTTATATTTTGATTATTAATTTTTTAATTAATTTTACTTAGCAAACATTTTTCCCTTTCAATGTATACACATTAAACTATTTTCAGCTCCAAAATTTATTTTCAGTTAGATGTGGAATATATATTCTCTTTAGTGATGAAAAGAAGGTGGGATCTGATCCAGGCCAAGATTTTTATGCACAGGATAAATTGGTCACCCGTGACTCTGCTCTTTTCCACTTAGATGACTGATGAATATCCTTCTCAGGTCTTTTTGAATAATTCTGCCCCTCAGAAGGGACACGGTCTAATTGCTTGTTTCCAGTAGATTTTCTTGGAATATACCTTTGTTGTGATGTGGCTTCTTCCTCCCACTTTTTTTCTCTGTTCATCTCTCTGGGACTCTAAGCAGAGGAAACACACGCCAAACCTCATTTCTTTACCTGTTATATATTGAATGTTTGCTCCTATTCTGTTTATTCTTGAGTTGTTCAGGTGACACCCATCCTTCAAAGTGCCTTCTGGTAAGAAGGAGAATCTGTGATAATTTCCCACCACCATCCACACTCCTCAACTCCCTGTCCCACTCTTTCCAAAGTCTAGTGTTTCAATTTAGCGATGGGAAAGGTGGGGTGGGGGAATGTGAGAAAATAGAGCCATGACTGCAGAGTCAAGAATAATCAAAGGGGAACAGATAGTATCTGCTCAGGTTTCTGCTTGCCATAACTCATGGACTTTGAGTGAGGGACAGGAAGAGAGAGTAAGAAATGTCTCTTCTTTTCTTTTGTATGGTGCTTTTTTTTTAATTAAATAAAACACATTGTCATATTTTTCTAAAGTCTATATGATCTCTCAGTCATGTTCTATCTGCCTGATAATTAGCATCAATTCTTTTCAAATTATAGTTGTAGACAGTCTTGATTGCACTTATCCTTTTTATGACCCTACTGGCATTTTAGAGAGGTTAGGAGAGGCTGCAATTGGAACTGCTATTCATATGTCATCTTGTACCCTGAGTAGCCAACATCTCAATGACAATTCTACCTTGCTTATAGCCTTTAGATATATGACACCCAAGGCAAAATAATAGGAAATGAAGCTGTGTCTTGGGTGATAAAATATAATTTCTTTCTCTCTTTTAAAGGTTCACTAAATAAGGTAGAATTTGCACCTCATAATACAGTGAAGTGTCTTAATAAAATTCATAAGAATAGTAAAATAAACAAGACATTGAGATTTCTGAATCAATTAGATGTTTCCCTGGCCATCTTCTCTGATGGGCTTCTGCTTTTTGCAGTGTGCAAGTGCTGATGTAGAAAAACTGTAAAACTGACTGGGGAGTAAAAATCAGCACATCGAAAAAGGGCAGCACAGAGTCAGTGATGTAGAAACAGGGAAAAAGCTGCTCAGCTGAGGCTGCAGTACTTGGAAATGGCTTCATCAAGCTGTTAAGAATTAGTCTAGATCTTAGAGGAAGAGAAAGGTTTGGGAAAGTCTACTGTATGAAGAGAGAGTAAGAAGCGGATGTTCAAGAACCCTGAGCTTGCCAAGACACTTGGAAGAACAACATTAACTAGTAAATATCTATTTCAGCAATTGTTGTAAATAAAAAAGCACAATAAATAAAATAGTTATGTATTACTTTCCCCCAGCAAAATTGTTCACAGTTGATATAGATGTTTCCTTTGTAGCCTGATTTTACTCTTAGAGCATCATGAACATCTCAAATGATTTTCTACAAGATGATATTTTAAGGTAGCGTTGAAGAATGCATTATTTAACAAAGCAATAAGTTATTACTAAATATTTTACATGTTAGCAATTTCTGTATTATCAAAGTGATTCACCGAACACACATATACAAATGTCTTTTGTATATGTATATATGTTTGTATGGGTGAGTGTGTTGAGGGAATTCTGGAATTTTTCTCTTGCTTCATGGATCCATTAACTTCATTTCCAAAAATTCATCTTTAGGAACTGCTTTGTATAAGGATACAGATGTATCTGTGTTTGGTTGCTTTTTCTTTTTTTAAATTAATTAATTAATTAATTTATTTATTGGCTGTGTTGGGTCTTCGTTTCTGTGCGAGGGCTTTCTCTAGTTGCGGCAAGCGGGGGCCACTCTTCATCGCGGTGCGCGGGCCTCTCACCATCATGGCCTCTCTTGTTGCGGAGCACAGGCTCCAGACACGCAGGCTCAGCAGTTATGGCTCATGGGCCCAGTTGCTCCGCGGCATGTGGGATCCTCCCAGACCAGGGCTCGAACCCGTGTCCCCTGCACTATCAGTCAGACTCTCAACCACTGCGCCACCAGGGAAGCCCCTTGGTTGCTTTTTGAACCTTGTTTATAACGACTAAAACATAACTAATCTGAATAACCAAAATGAGAGGATAGACAATAAACAATGATACATTCATATAGTAAAATACCATGAAAGCATTAAAATTATGATATACATGTGTATCCTTGTTATATTAAATATAAAAACAGATTTCAAAAGAATATATAAGGTATAAACCTATTTGGAAATAAAATGTGTGTGTACATAAACTTTAGAGAAATATTTAGAAAGACATACAATAATATGTTAAGATAAATTATTTATAGTTTATAGGACTTCAAATAATTTTTTAAAAGTCTTACTTTATCTGTATCCGAATATCCAATTATTCTCCCTCTGTATTTGCTTAAGTATGAGGGAACAAATTGTTAAAAAAGCACAATTAAAAAAAAAAAAGCACAATTAAAAAATATATATATATAGCTTATGTGTGTGTGTGTGTGTGTGTGTATGTGTGTGTGTGTATGTTAATCTTTTAATATCTGGGAGCAAAAGTTCTTTCTCATTATTCTTTTACACAACTTTCCTGGCTTTTCACACCTTAGTTTTTAATATAAAATGTATATAATTTTGTCATTTTCTGAAAGTCCATCGCTATCTTTATTGGAATTTAAAAAATGGAAAAAGTATTTACTCACACACATATTCTCTGTATAATTCATGTACATTTCTTATTAAATTTATTTCTCTGGCATTTTTACTTTATAATATTCATATTTATTACAGATGATTTATATTTTATATGTATATATAATACATGCTTATTTATTTTGAAGTTAATAATCATATTAAATTCTGTTGTTATTTCTAACAGCTTTTCAGTTGATTTCCTTTAGCTTCTACTTTGAAAAGTCTGTCAAGAAAAACTGATGACTTTTGACTTCTCCTCTACAATAGTTATATGTCCTAATTATTTTCTTTACCTTCTTACATTGATTCTGGTTATAAAACAAGGCTAGCTATGTCAGTTTGGGTGATACAATTATTTTTTCCTGACTTTAATGGAAATATCTATTCTATTACTTTGAAAATTTTATATTGTTTAGTGGAAGACAATTAATAGTAAACATGTTAAAGTTCTATCCTTTGATTACTATTTATTTTGTTTATTTGTGCTTGGATTTTTTTAATAATCAGAACAGAATTTTCAGGTGTTAAAATTATGTTTTTGGCATCTGTTGAAATAATTCAGTATTTTTTGTGTGCTATCTATCAGGTATGACTATTTTAAAGCTTCATTCATTGCTTATCTCAATTAACAGCAGCAACTTAATGCTATAGCTTAATTTATCTTGAAAGCATTTTTAAAAGTTTCAGCAATTTACTCTTTTTCAATTGAAAAGTAAATGGTTACCATGGTTAGAAAATCTATTCAAGCAAGATTTAATTGTATTAGTTGTGTTAATGCCAACCTAGCTTATTTGTATTGATTTACTAGGGCTGCTGTAATAAAGTTTCAGAGACTGGGTGGCCTAAACAACAGAAAGTTACTGTCTCACAGTAAATTTATTGTCTCTCTGGAGGCTAGAAGTCCAAAATCAGGTTGTAGGTAGGGCCATCTTCTCTCTGAAGACTCTAGGGAAGGACCTGTTTCTAGCCTCTCTTCTAGTTTTCAGTAGGTAGTTCATTGGCTTGTAACAGCATCACTCCTATCTTCCCATGGAGTTGTGTCCATGTGCAAGTCTCAGCCTAAATTTTCTGTTTTATAAAAAGAAGGGTCCACCCTAATAACTTCATTTTAACTCCATTACCTCTGCAAGACCCTATCTCCAAAAAGATCACATTCTAAGGGACTGGATTCAAATATATCTTTTTCAAAGGATACAATTTAACCCATGACATTTATTTCTCATTTCATAAAATATTGTTTTATATTAGATAAGATGCTATTTTTTAATAATATAAACCAGTAACATGAGTAATTTTTCAAATAACAAGAGATATCTTTGGTTCTGTGAAACTTTTCTGAGTAAAGTACCATGAAATTCATCCAACTTCCTACCCAAACTTCTTGCCATATGAAGTACTGTCTTCTCGGGAGGCAGTAACATTAAAGAAGCATGATTGGATTATCTGATACTCAACTATCAGTAAATGAAACCTATCTGTAATCTAGAATTTCATTTAACACTCAAGTTTATCATGCTTTGGGCAGTAACTTTTTTGTGTATATTAAAAATTGTCGAAGTGAGAGAAGATGGCGGAAGAGTAAGACGCGGAGATCACCTTCCTTCCCACAGATACAGTAGAAATACATCTACACGTGGAACTGCTCCTACAGAACACCCACTGAACGCTGGCAGAAAACGTCCGACCTCCAAAAAGGCAAGAAACTCCCCCCGTACTTGGGTAGGGCAAAAGAGAAAAAAGAAATAACAGAGACAAAAGAATAGGGACGGCACCTGCGCCAGTGGGAGGGAGCTGTGAAGGAGGAAAGATTTCCACGCACTAGGAAGCCCCTTCGCGGGCAGAGACTGCGGGTGGCAGAGGGGGGAAGCTTCGGAGCCACGGAGGAGAGCGCAGCCACAGGGGTGCGGAGGGCAAAGCGGAGAGGCTCCCGCACGGAGGAGCGGTGCCGACCAGCACTCACCAGCCCGAGAGGCTTGTCTGCTCCCCCGCCGGGGCGGGCGGGGGCTGGGAGCTGAGGCTCAGGCTTCAGTCGGATCGCAGGGAGAGGACTGGGATTGGCGGCGTGAACACAGCCTGAAGGGGTTAGCGCACCACAGCTGGCTGGGAGGGAGACCAGGAAAAAGTCTGCAGCTGCCAAAGAGGCAAGAGACTTTTCTCTGGCCTCTTTGTTTCGCTGCGCGCAAGGAGAGGGGATTCAGAGCGCCGCCTAAACAAGCTCCAGAGAAGGGCGCGAGCCGCGGCGATCAGCGCGGACCCCAGAGACGGGCGTGAGACGCTGGGGCTGCTGCTGCCGCCTCCAAAAAGCCTGTGTGTGAGCACAGGTCACTCTCCACACCGCCCCTCCCGGGAGCCTGTGCAGCCCGCCACTGCCAGGGTCCCGTGATCCGGGGACAACTTCCCCGGGAGAATGCACGGCGCGCCTCAGGCTGCTGCAACGTCACGACGCCTCTGCCGCCGCAGGCTCGCCCCGCCTCCTCCGTACCCCTCCCTCCCCCCGGCCTGAGTGAGCCAGAGCCCCCGAAGCAGCTGCTCCTTTAACCCCATCCTGTCTGAGCGAAGAACAGACGCCCTCAGGCGACCTACACGCAGAGGCGGGTCCAAATCCAAAGCTGAACCCTGGGAGCTGTGCGAACAGGGAAGAGAAGGGGAAATCTCTCCCAGCAGCCTCAGAAGCAGCGGATTAAAACTCCACAGACAACTTGATGTGCCTGCATCTATTGAATACCTGAATAGACAACGAATCATCCCAAATTCAGGAGGTGGACTTTGGGAGCGGGATATATTAATTTTTCCCCTTTTCCTCTTTTTGTGAGTGTATATGTATATGCTTCTGGGTGAGATTTTGTCTGTATAGCTTTGCTTTATAATAGCTTTATTTTACTTCACTATATTATAGCCTCTTTCTTTCTTTCTTTCTTTCTATTTTTTCTCCCTTTTACTCTGAGCCGTGTGGACGAAAGGCTCTTGGTGCTCCAGCCAGGCATCAGGGCCGTGCCTCTGAGGTGGGAGAGCCAACTTCAGGACACTGGTCCACAAGAGACCTCCCAGCTCCACGTAATACCAAACGGCAAAAATCTCTCAGAGATCTCCATCTCAACATCAAGACCCAGCTTCACTCAACGACCAGCAAGCTACAGTGCTGGACACCCTATGCCAAACAACTAGCAAGACAGGAACACAGCCCCATCCATTAGCAGAGAGGCTGCCTAAAATCATAATAAGGCCACAGACACGCCAAAATACACCACCAGACGTGGACATGCCCACCAGAAAGACAAGATCCAGCCTCATCCACCAGAACACAGGCACTAGTTCCCTCCACCAGGAAGCCTACACAACCCACTGAACCAACCTTAGCCACTGGGGACAGATACCAAAAACAACGGGAACTACAAACCTGCAACCTGTGAAAAGGAGACCCCAAACACAGTAAGATAAGCAAAATGAGACGACAGAAAAACACACAGCAGATGAAGGAGCAGGGTCAAAACACTCCAGATTTAACAAATGAAGAGGAAATAGGTAGTCTACCTGAAAAAGAATTCAGGATAATGATAGTAAGGATGATCCAAAATCTTGGAAATAGAATAGACAAAATGCAAGAAACATTTAACAAGGACGTAGAAGAACTAAAGAGGAACCAAGCAATGATGAAAAACACAATAAATGAAATTAAAAATACTCTAGATGGGATCAATAGCAGAATAACTGAGGCAGAAGAAAGGATAAGTGACCTGGAAGATAAAAAGGTGGAAATAACTACTACAGAGCAGGATAAAGAAAAAAGAATGAAAAGAACTGAGGACAGTCTCAGAGACCTCTGGGACAACATTAAACGCACCAACATTCGAATTATAGGGGTCCCAGAAGAAGAAGAGAAAAAGAAAGGGACTGAGAAAATATTTGAAGAGATTCTAGTTGAAAACTTCCCTAATATGGGAAAGGAAATAGTTAATCAAGTCCTGGAAGCACAGAGAGTCCCATACAGGATAAACCCAAGGAGAAACACGCCAAGACACATATTAATCAAACTGTCAAAAATTAAATATAAGGAAAACATATTAAAGGCAGCAAGGGAAAAACAACAAATAACACACAAGGGAATCCCCATAAGGTTAACAGCTGATCTTTCAGCAGAAACTCTGCAAGCCAGAAGGGAGTGGCAGGATATACTTAAAGTCATGAAGGAGAAAAACCTACAACCAAGATTACTCTACCCAGCAAGGATCTCATTCAGATTCGATAGAGAAATTAAAACCTTTACAGACAAGCAAAAGCTGAGAGAGTTCAGCACCACCAAACCAGCTTTACAACAAATGCTATAGGAACTTCTCTAGGCAAGAAACACAAGAGAAGGAAAACACCTACAATAACAAACCCAAAACATTTAAGAAAATGGGAATAGGAACATACATATCGATAATTACCTTAAATGTAAATGGATTAAATGCTCCCACCAAAAGACACAGGCTGGCTGAATGGATACAAAAACAAGACCCATATATATGCTGTCTACAAGAGACCCACTTCAGACCTAGAGACACATACAGACTGAAAGTGAGGGGATGGAAAAAGATATTCCATGCAAATGGAAATCAAAAGAAAGCTGGAGTAGCAATTCTCATATCAGACAAAATAGACTTTAAAATAAAGACTATTACGAGAGACAAAGAAGGACACTACATAATGATCCAGGGATCAATCCAAGAAGAAGATATAACAATTGTAAATATTTATGCACCCAACATAGGAGCACCTCAATACATAAGGCAAATACTAACAGCCATAAAAGGGGAAATCGACAGCAACACAATCATAGTAGGGGACTTTAACACCCCACTTTCACCAATGGACAGATCATCCAAAATGAAAATAAATAAGGAAACACAAGCTTTAAATGATACATTAAACAAGATGGACTTAATTGATATTTATAGGACATTCCACCCAAAAGCAATAGAATACACATTTTTCTCAAGTGCTCATGGAACATTCTCCAGGATAGATCATATCTTGGGTCACAAATCAAGCCTTGGTAAATTTAAGAAAATTGAAATCGTATCAAGTATCTTTTCCGACCACAACGCTATGAGACTAGATATGAATTACAGGAAAAGATCTGTAAAAAATACAAACACATGGAGGCTACACAATACATTACTTAATAACGAAGTGATTACTGAAGAAATCAAAGTAGAAATCAAAAAATACCTAGAAACAAATGACAATGGAGATACGACGACCCAAAACCTATGGGACGCAGCAAAAGCAGTGCTAAGAGGGAAGTTTATAGCAATACAAGCCTACCTCAAGAAACAGGAAACATCTCGAATAAACAACCTAACCTTGCACCTAAAGCAATTAGAGAAAGAAGAACAAAAAAACCCCAAAGCCAGCAGAAGGAAAGAAATTATAAAGATCAGGTCAGAAATAAATGAAAAAGAAATGAAGGAAACAATAGGAAAAATCAATGAAACTAAAAGCTGGTTCTTTGAGAAGATAAATAAAATTGATAAACCATTAGCCAGACTCATCAAGAGAAAAAGGGAGAAGACTCCCTTCTAATTCTATTCATTTCTAATCAATAGAATTAGAAATGAAAAAGGAGAAGTAACCACTGACACTGCAGAAATACAAAAGATCATGCGAGATTACTACAAGCAACTCTAGGCCAATAAAATGGACAACCTGGAAGAAATGGACAGATTCTTAGAAATGCACAAATGGCCGAGACTGAACCAGGAAGAAATAGAAAATATGAGCAGACCAATCACAAGCACTGAAATTGAAACTGTGATTAAAAACCTTCCAACAAACAAAAGCCCAGGACCAGATGGCTTCACAGGTGAATTCTATCAAACATTTAGAGAAGAGCTAACACCTATCCTTCTCAAACTCTTCCAAAATATTGCAGAGGGAGGAACACTCCCAAACTCATTCTACGAGGCCACCATCACCCTGATACCAAAACCAGACAAAGATGTCACAAAGAAAGAAAACGACAGGCCAATATCACTGATGAACATAGGTGCAAAAATCCTCAACAAAATACTAGCAAACAGAATCCAACAGCACATTAAAAGGATCATACACCATGATCAAGTGGGGTTTATCCCAGGAATGCAAGGATTCTTCAATATACGCAAATCAATCAATGTGATACACCATATTAACAAATTGAAGGAGAAAACCATATGATCATCTCAATAGATGCAGAGAAAGCTTTCGACAAAATTCAACACCCATTTATGATAAAAGCTCTGAAGAAAGTAGGCATAGAGGGAACTTTCCTCAACATAATAAAGGCCATATATGACAAACCCACAGCCAACATTGTCCTCAATGGTGAAAAACTGAAACCATTTCCACTAAGATCAGGAACAAGACAAGGTTGCCCACTCTCACCACTATTATTCAACATAGTTTTGGAAGTGTTAGCCACAGCAATCAGAGAAGACAAAGAAATAAAAGGAATCCAAATCGGAAAAGAAGAAGTAAAGCTGTCACTCTTTGCAGATGACATGATACTATACATAGAGAATCCTAAAGATGCTACCAGAAAACTCCTAGAGCTAATCAATGAATTTGGTAAAGTAGCAGGGTACAAAATTAATGCACAGAAATCTCTTGCATTTCTATACACTAATGACGAAAAATCTGAAAGTGAAATTAAGAAAACACTCCCGTTTACCATTGCAACAAAAAGAATAAAATATCTAGGAATAAACCTACCTAAGGAGACAAAAGACCTGTATGCAGAAAATTATAAGACACTGATGAAAGAAATTAAAGATGATACAAATAGATGGAGAGATATACCATGTTCCTGGATTGGAAGAATCAACATTGTGAAAATGACTCTACTACCCAAAGCAATCTACAGATTCAATGCAATCCCTATCAAACTACCACTGGCATTTTTCACAGAACTAGAACAAAAAATTTCACAATTTGTATGGAAACACAAAAGACCCCGAATAGCCAAAGCAATCTTGAGAACGAAAAATGGAGCTGGGGGAATCAGGCTCCCTGACTTCAGACTATATTACAAAGCTACAGTAATCAAGACAGTTTGGTACTGGCACAAAAACAGAAATATAGATCAATGGAACAGGATAGAAAGCCCAGAGATAAACCCACACACATATGGTCACCTTATCTTTGATAAAGGAGGCAAGCATATACAGTGGAGAAAAGACAGCCTCTTCAATAAGTGTTGCTGGGAAAATTGGACAGATACATGTAAAAGTATGAAATTAGAACACTCCCTGACACCATGCACAAAAATAAACTCAAAATGGATTAAAGACCTAAGTGTAAAGGCAGACACTATCAAACTCTTAGAGGAAAACATAGGCAGAACACTCTATGACATACATCACAGCAAGATTCTTTTTGACCCAGCTCCCAGAGAAATGGAAATAAGAACACAAATAAACAAATGGGACCTAATGAAACTTAAAAGCTTTTGCACAGCAAATGAAACCATAAACAAGACCAAAAGACAACCCTCAGAATGGGAGAAAATATTTTCAAATGAAGCAACTGACAAAGGATTAATCTCCAAGATCTACAAGCAGCTCATGCAGCTCAATAACAAAAAAAACGAACAACCCAATCCAAAAATGGGCAGAAGACCTAAATAGACATTTCTCCAAAGAAGATACACAGATTGCCAACAGACACATGAAAGAATGCTCAACATCATTAATCATTAGAGAAATGCAAATCAAAACTACAATGAGATATCATCTCACACCGATCAGAATGGCCATCATCAAAAAATCTAGAAACAATAAATGCTGGAGAGGGTGTGGAGGAAAGGGAACACTCTTGCACTGTTGGTGGGAATGTAAATTGATACAGCCACTATGGAGAACAGTATGGAGGTTCCTTAAAAAACTACAAATAGAACTACCATACGACCCAGCAATCCCAATACTGGGCATATACCCTGAGAAAATGATAGTTCAGAAAGAGTCATGTACCAAAATGTTCATTGCAGCTCTATTTACAATAGCCAGGACATGGAAGCAACCTAAATATCCATCGACAGATGAATGGATAAAGAAGATGTGGCACATATATACAATGGAATATTACTCAGCCATAAAAAGAAATGAAATGGAGGTATTTGTAATGAGGTGGATGGAGTTAGAGTCTGTCATACAGAGTGAAGTAAGTCAGAAAGAGAAAAACAAATACAGTATGCTAACACATATATACGGAATCTAAGGAAAAAAAAAAAAAGGCCATGAAGAACCTAGTGGCAAGACGGGAATAAAGACACAGACCTACTAGAGAATGGACTTGAGGATATGGGGAGGGGGTGGGGTGAGATGTGACAGGGTAAGAGAGTGTCATGGACATATATACACTACCAAATGTAAAATAGATAGCTAGTGGGAAGCAGCCACAGAGCACAGGGAGATCAGCTCGGTGCTTTGTGACCACCTAGAGGGGTGGGATGGGGAGGGTGGGAGGGAGGGAGATGCAAGAGGGAAGAGATATGGGAACATATTGTATGTGTATAACTGATTCACTTTGTTATAAAGCAGAAGCTAACACAGCATTGTAAGGCAATTATACTTCAATAAAGATGTTTTAAAAAAAATTGTCTTCTCATATTTTTTGTGGTAGGATAGCAGTCCACTTGAAAAGAGGTTTTACATGGTGTATACATTTTCTAATTTTTTTCCTTGTTAGTTATGCAGTGAATACAATTCCCACTTCTGAGCTGGAACTGTATCATACCTGTTATTCACCCATTTCAAGTGTACTGTATTTCGTGCACAGGAAGAGGTGTATAAATGTTTGTTAAATGAATACACAAAAGAAACAGATAAATTGATCAACAAAGAACTACTGTATAGCACAGGGAAATCTACTCAGTACTCTGTAATAACCTATATGGGAAAAGAATCTGAAAAAGAATAGGTATGTGTATATGTATAATTGAATTACTTTGCTGTACACCTGAAACTAACACAACACTGTAAATCAACTATATTCCAATATAAAATAAAAATTTTTAAAAAGAAGTAAATGAATTGACAGTAGTAAGAAGCCATACATTTTATCTATTTCATGCTTTAATTTATAGAGCTGGCTTTAATTCTAATGATGCATCTTATTACTACAATTAAAAAAAACTGGTTTGTGTTTTTCTTTGAAATCATTTTTCTTAATGTGGATATTCCATCAATCATTTATTTATCGTTTTGCAGTCACTGTGATTGAATATCTCCTTTGTAGTGGGCAGTATTCTACGTGTTGAGGGCAAGGTAATGAATACAGTGAACTAAGTTCCTGGATCATGCAGATGAAAATAGTAGAGGAAGATGTTTAAAATCAGCTTTATATATATATATATATTTTTTTTTTTTTTTTGCACTTAGCTGTTAATAAGAGAGTCCCTCATATCTTATGGCCCCATATGATATAACACTATGTGTCTTTAACAGAGTTTCCCAAAGATTTTGCTTATTACCACTTTGTAAAACAAATGAGAGATAACAGTGTAACAAATTGCGTGAAAGTTCCAATCAGCTAACCCCCATGAAGCATCAACTCCTCCTTGCACAGTTTGTGGTTTATTGCCCCACCCCATGCACAACAGAGATAATACTGTGGTTGCCAAACACAATGAGGAGAGAGAAAGAAGCATGAACCTAAAGCCACTGATTTGCTTAGGGACTTGATTTAATTTGCTGTCATGTCTCCTGTTGCAAGACTCCCACATATGAAAGGAAAGTGGACTAATGCACTTCTTCAGAATGCTGCAATTATGGGATCATACAACTCACAAAGATTCAAAGTCTTCAACACAACCTTAGTTTCGGTCAATTTATTTAGTAAATAATACAGATATGGATGCCTTATTTCAGATCCATTAGTTAGAATAGGATTTGGATCTCCAGATTATATAATGAGTTTACTTCTAACTATAGGGGACTTGATCCAACTCTTCTCTTAAGAAAGGCATTAAAACTTCTGCATCGTATTGGTTATAATTATGTTAATCCCCTCTCCAAAGTAAGTCTTTCTTCCCAATAACTCCTTATGAAGACATGTTATATTTAGGTAACGGTAAGTCATTAGATTTGGCCCATTTCCCTTGGCTTTTTCTTCTAATGTGGAACTGTTCTGGAAAGAGCGTGAAAACCTTGGAGTTTAAATCCAATCAGACTTTTCATCTGCAGAAGACAGAAATAACTCCCACGCTCCAGGGTTGTTGTAATGATCAAATATGTTTTCACATCTTAGAAAAGCCATTATCATTCAACATTTTAGCTAACATTTATTGAGTCTGTACAATATTCTAGGCCCTGTTCAAATTGCTTTACATGTATCGTTCTATTCAAATCCCCCAATAACCCTATGAAATAGGTACTATTATTATCCTCATTTTCAGATGGAGGAACTTTGGCACACAATTATTATGGAAGGGGTCAGAATAAGAACACAGGCAGTCAGATACTAGGGCCAATGGTCTAGGTTGTCATTGGCATGTGCAATAAGGGGAGGCAATCAGCTGTCAGGGAATTTGAGATCAGTTTCAAGAAGGCAGCAGCCTGAATGGGTAGACACAGTCAAGGTAATAAGGGGAGAGAAAGGGGATGTGCCTATAAAGGGTGGCAGTTAAGCTACCACATGGCATGGGTGGCACCATGTTCTTAATTAGTCCAACCAGACGGGCACACAATTTACCATGAATTCAGTGCTTCATTGTGAGACCAGAATATAGTTCTCAGGCCATAGCTGAGGAAACAGGCGAGGAGTGGAGTCCCAACTTTGGCAGAAAGAAACAAAGATTGCAAGTCTAATATAAATTGAGCCCAAGGAAAATGGGGAAAGAACAAAATCTGGGTAGGGAAAAGAATGGGATTCAGCTACTACTAGAGGGATGCCAAGAAGAGATTGTCCTAGGACCTGGAGGACTGAACCCTTGCTTTGGCTTAACTACTCTTCTTCACATGTGCTGATGATCACAGAAGCCTCAGTATTTAAGCCATGACTTCCATCATGGTCAAAAGCTTAGGTTCTAGGAGGACATCTTCCAGGTTCAACAGAAGAAAACACTAGACTCTGGTCTGTTGTTAATGGTCATGATGATTTGTATACGGTGGAGAGCAAACATCTTCATAACTGCATTAAGGTATTAGGGCTACCATAACATGGTACCACAGACTGGGTGCCTTAAACAACAGAAATATATTTTCTCACAGTCTTGGAGGCTAGAAGTCCAAGATCAAGGAGTTCAAAAGGTTGGTTTCTTCTGAGGCCTCTCTCCTAGGTTTATGGAAGGCCTCCTTCTCCCTGTTTTCACATGGTCTTCCTTCCATGTGTGTCTCTTAATCTCTTCTTTTTTTTTTTTAACATCTTTATTGGAGTAAAATTGCTTTACGATTGTATGTTAGTTTCTGCTTTATAACAAAGTGAATCAGCTATACATATACATATATCCCCATATCTCCTCCCTCTTGCATCTCCCTCCCACCCTCCCCATCCCACCCCTCTAGGTGGTAACAAAGCACCGAGCTGATCTCCCTGTGCTATGTGGCTGCTTCCCACTAGCTATCTATTTTATATTTGATAGTGTATATATGTCCATGCCACTCTCTCACTTTGTCCCAGCTTACCCTTCCCCCTCCCCATGTCCTCAAGTCCATTCTCTACATCTATGTCTTTAATCCTGCCCTGCCCCTAGGTTCTTCAGAAGTACTTTTTTTTTTTTTTTAGATTCCATATATATGTGTTAGCATACAGTATTTGTTTTTCTCTTTCAGACTTACTTCACTCTGTATGACAGACTCTAGGTCCATCCACCTCACTACAAATAACTCAATTTCATTTCTTTTTATGGCTGAGTAATATTCCATTCTACATATGTGCCACATCTTCTTTACCCATTCATCTGTTTTTGGGCACGTAGGTTGCTTCCATGTCCTGGTTATTGTAAATAGAGCTGCAATGAACACTGTGGTACATGACTCTTTTTGAATTATGGTTTTCTCAGGGTATATGCCCAGTAGTGGCATTGCTGGGTTGTATGGTAGTTCTATTTTTAGTTTTTTAGGGAACCTCCATACCGTTCTCCATAGTGGCTGTATCAGTTTACATTCCCACCAACAGTGCAAGAGGGTTCCCTTTTCTCCACACCCTCTCCAGCATTTATTGTTTTTAGATGTTTTGATGATGGCCATTCTGACAGGTGTGAGGTGTTACCTCATTGTAGTTTTGATTTGCATATCTCTAATGATTAATGATGTTGAGCATTCTTTCATGTGTTTGTTGGCAATCTGTATATCTTCTTTGGAGAAATGTCTATTTAGGTCTTCTGCCCATTTTTGGATTGGGCTGTTTGTTTTTGGATATTGAGCTGCATGAGCTGCTTGTAAATTTTGGAGATTAATCCTTTGTCGGTTGCTTCATTGGCAAATATTTTCTACCATTCTGAGGGTTGTCTTTTATTCTTGTTTATGGTTTCCTTTGCTGTGCAAAAGCTTTTAAGTTTTATTAGGTCCATATTGTTTATTCTTGCTTTTATTTCCATTTCTCTAGGAGGTGGGTCAAAAAGAATCTTGTTGTGACTTCTGTCACAGAGTGTTCTGCCTACGTTTTTCTCCAAGAGTTTTGTAGTGTCTGGCCTTACATTTAGGTCCTTAATCCATTTTGAGCTTACTTTTGTGTATGCTGTTGGGGAGTGTTCTAATTTCATTCTTTTACATGTAGCTGTTCAGTTTTTCCAGCACCACTTATTGAAAAGGCTGTCTTTTCTCCATTGTATATTCTTGCCTCTTTTATCAAAAGTAAGGTGACCAAATGTGTGTGGGTTTATCTCTGGGCTTTCTATCCTGTTCCATTGATCTATAGTTCTGTTTTTGTGTCAGTACCATACTGTCTTGATTACTGTAGCTTTGTAGTATAGTCTGAAGTCAGGGAGTCTGATTCCTCCAGCTCTATTTTACTTTCTCAAGATTGCTTTGGCTATTCGGGGTCTTTTGTGCTTCCATACAAATTCTGAAATTTTTTTCTACTTCTGTGAAAAATGCCATTGGTAGTTTGATAAGGATTGCATTGAATCTGTAGATTGCTTTGGGTAGTATAGTCATTTTCACAATGTTCATTCTTCCAATCCAAGAACATAGTATATCTCTCCATCTGTTTGTATCATCTTTAATTTCTTTCATCAGTGTCATAGTTTTGTGCATACAGGACTTTTGTCTCCTTAAGCAAGTTTATTCCTAGGTATTTTATTCTTTTTGTTGCAATGGTAAATGGGAGTGTTTCCTTAACTTCTCTTTCAGATTTTTCATCATTAGTGTATAGGAATGAGAGGGATTTCTGTGCATTAATTTTGTATCCTGCTACTTTTCCAAATTCATTGATTAGCTCTAGTAGTTTTCTGGTAGAGTCTTTAGGATTCTCTATGTATAGTATCATGTCATCTGCAAACAGTGACAGCTTTACTTCTTCTTTTCCGGTTTGGATTCCTTTTATTTCTTTTTCTTCTCTGATTGTTGTGGCTCAAGCTTCCAAAACTATGTTGAATAATAGTGGTGAGAGTGGGCAACCTTGTCTTGTTCCTGATCTTAGTGGAAATGGTTTCAGTTTTTCACCATTGAGAATGATGTTGGCTGTGGGTTTGTCATATATGGCCTTTATTATGTTGAGGTAAGTTCCCTGTATGCCTCCTTTTTTTGGAGGGTTTTTATCATAAATGGGTGTTGAATTTTGTTGAAAGCTTTCTCTGCATCTATTAAGATGATCATATGGTTTTTATCCTTCAATTTGTTAATGGTGTATTACATTGATTGATTTGCATATATTGAAGAATCCTTGCATTCCTGGGATAAACCCCACTTGATCATGGTGTATGATCCTTTTAATGTGCTGTTGGATTCTGTTTGCTAGTATTTTGTTGAGGATTTTTGCATCTATGTTCATCAGTGATATTGGCCTGTCGTTTTCTTTCTTTGTGACATCTTTGTCTGGTTTTAGTATAAGGGTGATGGTGGCCTCATAGAATGAGTTTGGAAGTGTTCCTCCCTCTGCTATATATTGGAAGAGTTTGAGAAGGATAGGTGTTAGCTCTTCTCTAAATGTTTGATAGAATTTGCCTGTGAAGCCATCTGGTCCTGGGCTTTTGTTTGTTGGAGGATTTTTAATCACAGTCCCAATTTCAGTGCTTGTGATTAGTCAGTTTATGTTTTCTATTTCTTCCTGGTTCAGTCTCAGAAGGCTGTGCTTTTCTAAGAATTTTTCCATTTCTTCCAGGTTGTCCATATTATTGGCATATAGTTGCTTGTAATAATCTCTCATGATCGTTTGTATTTCTGCAGTGTCAGTTGTTACTTCTCCTTTTTCATTTCTAATTCTATTGATTTCAGTCTTCTCTCTTTTTCTTGATGAGTCTGGCTAATGGTTTATCAATTTTTTTTTTTTATCTTCTCTAAGAACCAGCTTTTAGTTTTATTGATGTTTGCTATTGTTTCCTTCATTTCTTTTTCATTTATTTCAGATCTGATCTTTATGATTTCTTTCCTTCTGCTAACTTTTTTTTTGCTCTTCTCTCTAATTGCTTTAGTTGTAAAGTTAGGTTGTTTATTTGAGATGTTTCTTGCTTCTTGAGATAGGATTGTATTGCTATAAACTTCCCTCTTAGAACTGCTTTTTCTGCATCCCATAAGTTTTGGGTCATCGTGTTTTCACTGTCATTTGTTTCTAGGTATTTTTTGATTTCCTCTTTGATTTCTTCAGTGATCTCTTGGTTATTTAGTAGCATATTGTTTAGCCTCCATGTGTTTGTATTTTTTACAGATTTTTTCCTGTAATTGATATCAAGTCTCATAGCATTGTGGTCAGAAAGATACCTGATACAATTTCAGTTTTCTTAAATTTACCAAGGCTTGATTTGTGACCCAAGATATGATCTATCCTGGAGAATGTCCCATGAGCACTCGAGAAGAAAGTGTATTTTGTTGTTTTTGAATGGAATGTCCTACAAATATCAATTAAGTCCATCATGTTTAATGTATCATTTAAAGCTTGTATTTCCTTATTTATTTTCATTTTGGATGATCTGTCCATTGGTGAAAGTGGGGTGTCAATGTCCCCTACTATTATTGTGTTACTGTCGATTTCCCCTTTTATGGCTGTTAGCATTTGCCTTATGTATTGAGGTGCTCCTATGTTGGGTGCATAAATATTTACAATTGCTATATCTTCTTCTTGGATTGATCCCTTGATCATTATGTAGTGTCCTTGTTTGTCTCTTGTAATAGTTTTTATTTTAAAGTCTATTTTGTCTGATATGAGATTTGCTACTCCAGCTTTCTTTTGATTTCCATTTTCATGGAATATCTTTTTCCATCCCCTCACTTTCAGTCTGTATGTGTCCCTAGCTCTGAAGTGGGTCTCTTGTAGACAGCATATATACAGGTCTTGTTTTGGCATCCATTCAGCCAGTCTATGTCTTTTGGTTGGAGCATTGAATCCATTTACATTTAAGGTAATTATCGATATGTGTGTTCCTATTACCATTTTCTTAATTGTTTTGGGTTTGTTACTGTAGGTCTTTTCCTTCTCAGTGTTTCCTGCCTAGAGAAGTTCCTTTAGCATTTGTTGTAAAGCTGGTTTGGCGTTGCTGAATTCTCTTAACTTTTCTTTTCTGTAAATGTTTTAATTTCTTCGTCAAATCTGAATGAGATCCTTGCTGGGTAGAGTAATCTTGGTTGTAGGTTTTTCCCTTTCATCACTTAAATATGTCCTGCCACTCCCTTCTGGCTTGCAGAGTTTCTACTGAAAGATCAGCTGTTAACCTTATGGGGATTCCCTTGTATGTTATTTGTTGTTTTCCCTCACTGCTTTTAATATTTTTTCTTTGTGTTTAATTTTTGATAGTTTGATTAATATGTGTCTTGGCGTGTTTCTACTTGGATTTATCCTGTATGGGACTCTGTGCTTCCTGGACTTGATTAACTATTTCCTTTCCCATATTAAGGAAATTTCAACTATATTCTCTTCAAATATTTTCTCAGTCCCTTTCTTTTTCTCTTTTTCTTCTGGGACCACTCTAATTTGAATGTTGGTGCATTTAATGTCATTCCAGAGGTCTCTGAGACTGTCCTCAATTCTTTCCATTATTTTTTCTTATTCTGCTCTGCAGTAGTTATTTCTACTATTTTGTCTTCTAGGTCACTTATCTTTTCTTCTGCCTCAGTTATTCTGCTGTTGATTCCTTCTAGGGAGTTTTTTATTTCATTTATTGTGTTGTTCATCATTGTTTGTTTGCTCTTTAGTTCTTCTAGGTCGTCCTTGTTAAACATTTCTTGTATTGTCTCCATTCTATTTCCAAGATTTGGATCACCTTTACTATCATTACTCTGATTTCTTTTTCAGGTAGACTGACTATTTCTTCTTCATTTGTTTGGTCTGGTGGGTTTTTACCTTGCTCCTTCATCTCTTGTGTGTTTCTCTGTCTTCTCATTTTGCTTATCTTACTGTGTTTGGGGTCTCCTTTTCTCAGGCTGCAGGTTCATAGTTCCCGTTTTTTTGGTGTCTGCCCCCAGTGGCTAAGGTTGGTCCAGTGGGTTGTGTAGGCTTCCTGGTGGAGAAGACTAGTGCCTGTGTTCTGGTGGATGAGGCTGAATCTTGTCTTTCTGGTGGGCAGGACCCCATCTGGTGGTGTGTTTTGGGGTGTCTGTGACCTTGTTATGATTTTAGGCAGCCTCTCTGCTAATGTGTGGGGTTGTGTTCTTATCTTGCCAGTAGTTTAGCATAGGGTGTCCAGCACTGTAGATTGCTGGTCGTTGAGTGGTGCTGGGTCTTAGCATTGAGATGGAGATCTCTGGGAGGGCTTTCGCCATTTGATATTACGTGGAGCCGAGAGTTCTCTGGTCAACCAATGTCCTGAACTCGGCTCTCCCACCTCAGAGGCACAGACCTGACCCCCGGCCAGAATACCAAGACCCTGTCAGCCACACTGCTAATGTTGGAGGGTCTCCTGCAGAGGTAGGGGGGTAGCTGTGGCTCACCGTGAGGACAAGGACACTGGCAGTAGAAGTTCTGGGAAGTACTCCTTGGCATGAGCCTTCCCTGAGTCTGCCATTAGCCCCACCAAAGAGACTTTTAAGTTTTTCTTATGAAGACACCTGTCATCTTGGAAGAAAGTCTACCCTAATGGCATCATTATAAATTAATTACCTATTTAAAGGTTCTATCTCCAAATATAGTCACTTTGAGGTGCTGGGATTTAGTATACCAACATATACATTTTACAGGGACAAAATTCAGCCCATAACAACATCTGATGCAAGTCTGTTGATGAGTAGATAAGAGAGATATCTCTTACACCATTGTTTCACAAACCCCTGAGACTCTGAAAGGATTAGGCCATATAAATACTATTAATCATGTAATCATCTCTTCGGTGGATAAGAATTTATAGTCCTAAATGATGTAGTATCATGACATCTTTTTTCAAGATGGTTTCCAGTACAATTTCAAATATCACTCAGGGTAGAGGACAATGTATTTCTGAGATTATTCACTTTAAACAAAACATTTTTAGAACTATTGTGGAGCCAGCTTTATAGGATGCAAAGATAGATACAGCCAGGCATGCATGTTTTAGGAAAACTTTCAACAGGAGATTTCATTCACCATCCTCTTATCCTTAGATACTTCTGTTCTGAGGTCAGAGAAATCAGATGGAAATGATCAAGGCAAACACAATTATTGAAAATGAAAATGCATTTGTGTTAGTGGCCCTGAAAATGTCTTCAGTCCTTCTGATTGGTAGATGTGCATGGTAACATCACTTTGAAGCTTGCTTGTTAAAACTTAACTCTTTTCCGTTAAAGAACAAATAATTTCTACCTTTCAAAACAGATTTCCTAAAAAGAGAGAATAAACCTTCAGTGTTTGGGCTGGAGGACAGGACATAAGGTATCTCAAAATAAGTTTTGAAAAATTTACCACATTTTGGTTTTCATCAATTCCAAGTATAACTTACCAGGCATTCTCTTCAACTTATGTTTAAGCCCATGTGTATCTCAATGGAAATCCAATCCATATGTTTCTGGTTCATTTACACTTAGCTCATCAAAATATTGTTTTGCAAGAGCTGTTTGAAGTCCAAAAAAGCTTTGAAAGCTTTTTTTCTTAGAAACAGGAAATCAGTTTTTGCCAAGTGTAAACAAACACATTCCCCTACTCCCTGTACTCATATTTTAATTGGAAATTTAGAAGACAGAAGGTTAGAGAACTCTCTAAACCTGTCCAAAAGCAAATTCATCCTCTATATGGTATGACACTGAAATGTGTTCCTATTTTCTTTACCTTCATTTTAAGTGCCTTTTTTTGGTAAATTTCTCTATAAGTGGTCTACTGGTTTAAATTAAGATTTTCTATTTTACTTTAATTTTAATTGAATATTTTTATAATAATTTTCTTAAAAGAAATCATTTCTGCTAGGAGAATATTGTGTGTAAGCTTTTGCCTGGTAGAATTTCAAATAAAATTGTACCACTTAGGTTTTTCTCATAACCCCGTGAGTCAGATTGGAAAAATAACCCTGCTTGGGGTGCTTGTCTTAGGTAAGTGACCACGATGATGCCACACTTAGTCATATTATTGTTCTGCTTATATTCTCTCAAGATTCAGTCAAGGCATAGTGAACATCTCCAAGACATCAACCTGGTGTGATGAGACCCAGGAATTTGAACTCAAATAGAAGGCACCCAGAACCATCAGCCTATTCTAAGGACCCTGAATTGTGCACGTGTGCCCTGTTATTATTTGACATTCAGAAATATAATCTCTGAGCTTCACCAATAGTAATTTGGGAAAAGGCCACTATCTGTCCATCTTCATGAATATTTAAGGTAAGCCTAGAAGTAGATCCACCTGAATGTGCCAGTACCAAGGACTGGTCAAGTGGGATGGTGACTCACACCAGGTGCTGATTAAGTAAGTGAGTAACTGAGAGCCAGAGCAGGAGCACCAGAGACCAAGTGCAGACTCTGACCCTGAAAAATGGCTAGGGTCAAAACCAAAGATTGAGTAAAGGGCCTGAATCAATAGATGAAGCTGAAAGTAAGCAATCATATTCTCATATTCAAAATGCAGGAGTGGAAAGTGAAAAGATGGGAAAGGAGGCTGAAATGAAGCAACAAGATTTAAGACTTTTTCCATGAACAGTCTAGGATGGTAAAGGAGGATCATTCCTTTACTGGTGGAGGCCGTATGGCATGTGGATGGGTTACCCTGGTTTAAAATGTGGGCAGGTAATCCATGTGGGTCAGATGTTTACATTTTCTCCTAAGTGAGCCAAATATAGCTTCTCCTACCAGCCTCATAAGAACCTCTTATGTTGGATATAGTAGGAGGTTCAGGGAGGAGAGACTGTGGTGCTGGAGTATAATTCAACATCCTGGCCAAGGCTCAAATCAAAACCCAGTAATCAGCTATTTTGAGGATTTTTTGGGATTTATGTAGAAACATACTAATGAAATAGGAACACCATACCATGCATAAGATCCAAATTCTACATATTATTAACCTGACATCTATAACATTTGATAGAATAGCTGATGAATTAGGTTGTACCTGATGCTTGTTGAGATGCCTATAAGGACATACTCAGGAAAAAAAAGATGTCAAATTGTGTATGGTGATAGCATTATTTGTTTTTAGTAAATATGTTAATCAAATGAAAGCTGTACTTAATCTTCGTTGCCAAAGTAGCTGAGAAAATAATGCTTTGTGGAATAGTGACACATCAAGAAGGCATGGCCCCATGACTGGGTTCAGGGTGTGCCCAGATGCTCAGACCAAGCCAGGTGTTTACTAACTCCAAGGGTTGGAAGGACCTTAGACGTTATGAAATTCAATACTGCTCCAGTGCATGATTACCCCCTACATTATCTAGACTTCATTTTCACAGTTTCACAGGGACGGATGTAGTTTCTCCTGATGTAGGTCACTCTGAGGGAACCAAATTGTTAGACAGTTTTTTCTTGCTCTGATTAAATAATATCTCACTCTGACTACCCTGCATTGATCCTGGGTTTGTCCTTTTTTAGTTCTAAACAGAGAAAGTCCACAAAAAGAGAACTAGTCTTGTTTTTTGTTTTTTCCCCCTTTGCTTATATTCAGCTTTTCAGATTTTGGAGATCCTGTCACAAGTCTTTAATTTCTTCCCAGTTCCTTCAATATTTCCTCATGTTTCCTAATTGCTTCTAATCTCCTTCTCATCTGGCCACTCTCCTGGATTAGACATGCTCCATTTGCTCCTGTAATCTGCCCAGCAATCCATGGTACTCTCCCAATTTATATAACTTCCAAGAATTCCTCCCACACCAGGAATGGTTTGGGATTGGGCCAGATTTTCTTCTAATCTCATAATCCAAGTTCTTTGCAACAGAATTCCAGGTCTGACCCAATCTATACTGATTCTTAAGAAGAAACAATATGTCACATTTTCACCACCATAGCTTGTTTGCCTCATCTGCAACATATGCCCAGCTTTAAAGTTCTGTGACTCACGGTTCACAGTGAAGAAAACCCTCTCAAATCAACTTGTAATGGTGCTTTGGAGACTCATATTACTGCTTAGAGTCACATGTCACCCTGATGGTAGAGACAAAGTTTAATTATAAATCCATCAAATAGTAGCGTTAAATTGAACTCAGACTAAAATGAATGGTGATGCAATAATTATACCCTTAAATTACTGTATGTCCAGATGTGTTCCTCCTCTGTTCAATGTGTTTTGGACAAGTTATGAATAGGTCAGAATATCTTCTCATTATCACATTTTCAAACTAATTATGTTAGACTCTTACTTTCTTACTTATGCAGGAATGGGAGATTGAAGTTTTTTGCAATAACACGTGCAAGACAGGGCTTGATTAGCCTCTCGGAATCTAGCAAATGCCATCCGAGGATGCTCGCAAGTAACTTTTCAATTGGTTGTATGGCTTGTTTATTTTCTCTTCTTTTATTTTCCAACTGTGCTCAGAAGATATTCTTCATGGAGGTCTGGTAAAATGCCAAATTCAGAAGTCATTGTGCAGCATTTTTGGTCACTTGTTGAAGGAAAGAAATTTATAATACTTCAATTTTATTATTTAAAAATATAAACAAAACATTTCCACCACTCCTTCTGTATCTCTTCTCTTCATTTCCTCTATCTGTTTTTTTTTTTGTTGTTGTTGTTGTTGTTATTAAGTTATTTGCTCTCCCTTGCATGAAAATAGTTAGGTTTGTCATGAGAAATTTTCCTTGGAAAGTGATGTGTTTCTTTTAACAATCACCATGTCATCATTTACTCCAAGGACCTTTGGCTCAAATGGCAGAGTGACCTTAAGAGTAACTTAGGATTGGTCTCACTGCAAATTCTGTTTTCTGTAAAATTTACAACATATGATTGAAAGTTTCTATGAAACACACTTCTATTTTAAAATCAAGTATCTTTTCTTAAAAGAATTCTTGAAACAGATTAATGGTGACTTCATAACACTCATGATTGGGGCCAAAATAAAGACAAATGTCTTACTTGAATAAAATTTGAATTGATCCTAAAAAATTATAGAAAGGACCAAGACTCAATCTGGAAAGGATTTAAGAAGACTTGGTTTATATTTAAGAAAATTATTATTATTGGTGCCTTTCATCTCTCTCTTGTTCGTTCCTCTCTCTCTCTTTGCTTTTGTACTTGGTTTCTTCCACCCCTTCCTAAGAAGCCGACAAAACCATGAGGATATAGGGAAAAATACTAAAGTATACCACAGATGTTAAAAAAGAAACCATGTTTTGCATTTTAGACAAGATTCTATTCAAGTCCTTTGAAAACATGCATTTTAAGTCTGGCTCTTTTCCAAGAATTGAGGGAAGATTAAAGTAATATATATATAGTGAGTGTAAAATATGGAGCTAAGGAGAGGGTGACACTTGGCTGTAATCAGACATTGGGCTTCGACATCTGACCTTAAATTTCCTGCTTAAAACCAAAAACCTCTGTGCTCTTTACAGAGCAAAAAAAGTAGGGGAGTTCCTTTATTTAAATTAAAAACCTGTGTTTTGTTAAATGTTTCTTGGGGCTTCAACTTCTCTGGGGAAATACAGGATTGAGATTCTTTCTGTTTGTTTCCAAAAATATATTAATTTGGGTGTTGCATTTTATATAAATTTTCAATATGTGACAAAGTCATTAGATCTCAAAATTGCATTTGTTCTATAAAATTTGTCCTGATTCCACTAAGCCTTACATTAAGAGGACATCATTCAAATCTGCCAATACAAAAAGGAGCAAGTAGGCAGAAACTGATATTTTGAAAGGGTTGGGAGAGGAAAGAAAATTGAAGAGGGAGGAGCTTTGTTTAAAGATGGCAAATTGAACATATACATTTAGTTAAATCCTCTCCCCAAAACCTTCTAAAATAATACAAAAATATATTAACAACAAAAGGTATAAAATTACAAGCATAAAAAGAGGGGAAAGGAGATAATAGAACAGGTTTTTACATTCTAGAAAGCAGATGGATGAGTGGTAAAAGGCCGGGGAAAAGAGATACTAAGTCAGCAGGAAGGAAAGGTTCTAAAGAGTCTTCAAAAGATCAGGTGACTCTGGAAATAGGAAAGAAGGTGTGGTTAAAAATAATTGGGTTAATTTCTATTTAAGAAGCAGGATCCCTCTTCCCTCTCTGATGCCTTCTCTCACTCTGAGTGGTGACACACATGCCCTTTACTTGTTGACAGAACATTTCTGAAAAAGGGTCTCAGCTTTTAAAGATTTATGAGATTTGATTGGATCCACCTGGATAATCAAGGATACACTTTTCCATCTCAAGGTCCTTAAATGTTAATGTCCCATAAGATAACCAATTCACAGGTCCCAAGAATTAGGACATGGACATCTTTGGGGGGTTGTTATTCTGCCTACCACAAGGGTTTAAGAAAAGGATTATTTTTAGAAGGATGCAGTAATCCAGAAAAGGAATCCTATTTGCCTAAAATAAGCACTAAGGAGAGGAGGCAAAAGGACTGACTTTGGAAATATTTTGAAGGTAGTGTAGACATTACTAGATGATAGACTGGCTATGGAGAATGTGGGAGATGGAACGTTCAGATATAATGCACAGACTTCCATGTTGGGTCAGTGACTGGTGGAGCTGTTCCTTAATAATCAGGATCAAAGGAAGAAGAGCAAGGTTGAGGAAAGATGAATATAGTTTCAGACATGAAATGAGTAAGGAGCCAGGAAGACCTTTTGGTAAAAAGTTCAAGACAAATCTCTGTTGGATTTGTAGATTTTGGAATTATTAGCCAAGGTATATGAAGTCGTGTTATTAGATACAATCACCCATGAACAATGTGTAGAGAAAGAATGGAAGAATTTAGAGCAGGACTCAGAGATACATTTACATTTAAAAGATAGGCAGAGTAAAGGAGAGTGTGAAAAGACTAAAGAGTTGAGGAAGGTTAAGATGGAAAACCAGGAAACCAAGAGTGAAGAGGACAGTGAGATCCTGATGAATGTTGATTCTTGGAGGGTTAATGTTCATGTGCTATAATATTGGGTATGTTATTTATCTTAGAAAAAGAACATAATATTCAATCAAATTAGATAATGTAAATATGTCATTAACACAGATTGCCCCATAGCTAAGAAATAAGCATTTATAATTTGTTCCAGAGGTTCCAACTTTTTTATGCCTATTTGCTTGTCTTCAATAAGAAAGACCTTTTCTAGTCTTCTTACTGATTTTCTAAATAGTTTTGTAAAAAGTTGTTTTCTTCTGTACTCTTTTCTCATTTAAAACAGACATAGGAATAGATTTGTGCTAAGGACATTTAAAAATGTGCAAATTGTATGAGAAATTTGTCTGTAAGAATTCAAATCTGTAGACTGGAAGACATAGTGGAAAATTTATGTCTACTGGCTTGCATAATTTTCACTTTTGTCTCTTCCAAATGAGCCAAATTTTAAATTTCTTTCCCTAAATTACATGCCAAATCACATTAGGATGCATTTACTTACTTCCCCTATTTTTAAAACCAACTGGATAATCATTGCAGGTAGTGATCGTTCCTTGGGGCCAACACTGTGCTGAGAACCATGTCAACTACTTCATGGAACTGGGTCTAGGGTTATGGCTAAGGATGCTGATACATTTTGGGACTAAACCTGATACAACATTTCTTTTCAAGTGGCTTGCGTACATGATCAAATATGAATATAAAAGGTAGCAAGGCATTGCAATCAAAAGCCAGCTAGTATCTAATTTTTTTTCCCTTACAACAGTGAAATTTAAATTAAATTGAATTGTTAAAGGGCCTATGTTGAAACATTTCAAACAATAATTTATTTCCCAAATGATGAATGGCGTTATTTCTAAATATATTCTGATGCAGAAGCCCAGCCTAGTAGTAAGTTAATGTATGATTTCTCATTTTAGTAATTAAACTATTTTAAGTGGCAGACATAAAATGTGTTAGATTTTGTCAAAAGACTTTTCCTATCTAAAACAGTACTATACATTTTTTTCAATGAAAAAAGAAAATTCCGCTTAGCTGAAACTCTTCTGTAAAGTTACATTGATTCTCTAGAAAAGCTAACAATCCTGGTATTTAAAATTTGGAAGTCAAATGGGTAATACTGAAATACCTCAGATAAAGTAGTCAGCAAGGGCACATATGCAATTGCCTTGATATTAAATGGTAATGCACCTATTTATTGTGCATTCTTAGATGCATTCTTGAATTCGTTAGATGCATTCTAACAAATGCATTAGATGCATTTGTTAGATGCATTCTTGAATTTGTCATTGCATTGAAAAATCTCCCTGGGATTTTGAAGACTATTTTCTCAGTGACTATTATCAAGTGCTTGGTATCTTGTTATGCTACCAACATTTCACAAACTTTTGTTACCTTTGACCCAAGCTCCTTATCCACATTTGAAAGTTACCTAAATGAAAGGAATGCCTGAACATTACAATGTACAGCCTCTTCTACATTGGGATTACCACCTCTGAGTGAGGAGCTACCTTCATTTCCTTAAAAACCAGAAGATCATTGTTTGGGAAGGGAGGTGAATATAAAGTTAAAAGTTGTAGCTGCCCTAACACCATAACTTTGACAATTTTAATGATGAAATTTCTGTTGCTGCTCTTCTCTCTACTGAAAATCCAGAAAAATTAAGGAAACACAACTGAGAAGGAGAGATCATTGACAAAGATTATAGTCTCAAAGATATCCTGGACAAAGTTTTCAGTTCTGTCATCTGGGAAACTCTGTTTTAGAATAAGCCTAAAGTTACTGTATGCTTATTGCTGTGTAGATTTGTTCTGGAAATAGTATTTCAGCATCTCCAGGATTTTCAGCCTTTAGAGTTGGCCTGGCTCAGTGCCTCCCCAGTATATTGTGGATGATCAGTAAATCAGTGTATAGTTGGGTGGCTGCGGAATAGAGATAACTGAGCAGTAATAAGTAGACCAATCATGGGTTGTCTCCTTGAAACCCAGTTGAGAGGAAGTGGATTTGATCAGGACATTAATCTAAAAGAAACAGCTTTGCTAAGAAGCTGTAGATACAACATTTTTGGAAAATCAGTCATGTATAAAGGAAAAATATATACGGCCTCAAGAAGGGGCTAGAAAGAAAAGGTATTGCTATTTACTGTCTATTCTGTAGAGACAACTAGGCACTTTTATATGCTATTATCACATTTAATTCCTAAAATCCTATGAGATGAATCTTATTATCTCTGTATTACAGATCTGAGACTGTGTCTCAGAAAAATATCTAATGAACAGACTTATGTCACTAAAAATCATGAGGGTAAAGTTTAAATCCTGACATCTGATGATAAAGCCAATGTTTCTTGCATTAGATGATATAATCTTCCTAGTAAGAAAGACACATGATTTTCTTCTGCTGTTCCCATAAAGGGCTATTTGATTATATCTGTAGGTAACATCATTCTCAGATTTTGGCATATATATAATCCTACAAACCCAGTATATTTTTCAAAATATGACCTCTTGTAGTCTTCAAATCCTAGAAAGAACATGTTACTATAAGCATTGAAAAGCTGAAAGCATTTCATCCAAGATCAGGACCAAGACAAGGATATCCACTCTCACCACTTTTATGCAACATAGTATTGGAAGTCCTAGCCACAGCAATCAGAGAAGAAAAAGAAATAAAAGGAATCCAGATTGCAAAGGAGGAAGTAAAACTGTTACTGTTTGTAGATGACACAATACTATACATAGAAAATCCTGAAGATGCCACCAGAAAACTACTAGATCTCGTCAATGAATTTGGTAAAATTGCAGGATACAAAATTAATATACAGAAATCAGTTGCATTTCTATACACTAAGAATGAACTATCAGAAAGAAAAATTAAGGAGACAATCCCATTGCCATCACAACAAAAATAATAATATGTCTAAGAATAAGCCTACTTAAGACAGTAAAAGACCTGTACTCAGAAAACTATAAGACACTGATGAAAGAAGTTGAAGATGACACAAACAGATGGAAAGATATACTGTGTTCTTGGATTGGAAGAATTAATATTGTTAAAATGACTATACTACCTAAGTCAATCTACAGATTCAATGCAATCGCTATCAAAATATCAGTGACATTTTTCACAGAAATATAACAAATAATTTAAAAATCTGTATGGAAATACAAGAGACTCTGAATAACAAAAACAGTATTGAGAGAGAAAAACAGAGCTGGAAGAATCACACTCCCTGACTTCAGACCATACCACAAAGCTACAGTAATCCAAACAGTATGGTACTGGCACAAAAACAGACACATAGCTCAATGGAACAGAATAGAGAGCCCAGAAATAAACCCACTTACTTATGGTCTATGACAAAGGAGGCAAGAATATACAATGGAGAAAAGACTGTCTCTTCAATAAGTGGTGCTGGGAAAATTGGACAGCTACATGTAAAAGAATGAAATTAGAATATTCTCTAACACCACATACAAAAATAAAATAAATATCATATGATATCACTTTTATGTGGAATCTAAAAAAAAGATACAAATGAATTTACTTACAAAACAGAAATAGACCCACAGACATAGAAAACAAACTTATGGTTACCAAAGGGGAAAGGTGGGGAAGGGCTAAATTAGGAGTTTGGGATTAACATATACACACTACTATATATAAAAGAGGTAACCAACAAGGACCTACTGTATAGCACAGGGAAGTATACTCAATATTTTGTAATAACCTACAAGGGAAAACAATCTGAAAACAATCGATGTATATGAATGTATAACTGAATCACTTTGCTGTACACCTGAAACTAACACAACACTGTAAATCAACTATACTTCAATTTTTAAAAATGTAAAAAAATACCTAAAGCCATTGAATTATACATGTTAAATAGGTAAGATGCATGGTATGTATGCAAATTATATCTCAATAAAGTTATTTTAAAAAGTTAAAAAAATCAAAATGGATTAAAGACCTAAATGTAAGACCAGAAACAATAAAGCTCCTAGAGGAAAACATAAGCCGAACACTCTTTGACATAAATCACAGCGGTATTTTTTTGATCTGTCTCCTAAAGCAAAGGAAATAACAGCAGAAATAAACAAATGGACCTAATTAAACTCACAAAGCTTTTGCACAACAAAGGAAACCATTGACAAAATGAAAAGACAACATACTGAATGGGAGAATATATTTGCAAATGATATGACTGATAAGGGATTAATAATCCAACATATGTAAACAGCTCATACAACTCAACATCAAAAAAAAAAACAAAACTGTGATTAAAAACTAGGAAGAAGACTTGAATAGACATTTTTTCAAAGAGGACATGCAGATGACCAACAGGCACATGAAAAGCTGCTCAACACTGTTAATTATTAGAGATTGCAAATCAAAACTACAATGAGATCTCACCTCATACCTGTCAGAATGGCTATCATCGTAAAGAACACAAATAATAAATGTGAGTAAGTATGTGGAGGAAAAGGAACCCTTGTACACTGTTGCAGGGAATCTAAGTTGGTGCAACCACTGTGGAAAACAGTATAGAGGTTTCTCAAAAAACTAAAGATAGAACTACCACATGTCCCAGCAATTTGACTCCTGGATATATATCTGAACAAAAACACTACTTTGTAAAGATACATGCACCCCAGTGTTCATAGCAGCATTATTTACAATTGCCAAGGTATGGAAGCCACCTAAGTATCCATCAACAGATGAATGGATAAAGAAGATTTGGTATATATATATATATATATATATATATACAATGGAATACTACTCAGCCATAAGAAAGAATTAAATTTTGTCATTTGCAGCAACATGGATAGACTTGGAGGGTATAATGCTAAGTGAAATAAGTCAGACAGAGTAAGACAAATACTGAATGATATCACTAATATGTGGAATCTAAAAATTAAAACAAACTAATGAATATAACAAAAAAGAAACTGGCTCACAGATATAGAGGACAAACTAGTGGTTACCAGTAAGGAGAGGGAAGGGGGCAGGGGCATATTAGGTGTAGAAGATTAAGAGATATAAACTATTACATATAAAATAAGCTACAAGGATACATAGTATAACTCAGGGAATATAGCCAATATTTTATAATAACTGTAAATGGAGTATAATCTTTAAATATTTTGAATCACTATATTGTACACCTGTAAATTACATAATATTGTACACCAAGTATACTTCATTAAAAAAAGGAGATAATAGTCTTTGTATTTATCCCCATCAATCCAATTTATTTTAAGATTCTTTTGTATAGACATTTTGTGGTAGCTAAATATTTCTAAATATTGCTGATAGGCTTATTTAGTAGTCGTTAATCCCAGTAGGATTTAAGTAGAAAAATATTTTAGTGTTAAATGCCTTTAAAATTACAGTGTTGTGACTTTAAATTAAATTTATTTTATGTGGAGTTTAATTTATATGTACATAGCATAATGTTTTCAATTTTTAAGTTTTACTGTAAAGCAATGTGATTGACTTGTTTACAGGTGGGGTTTACACATTCAAAGCTATGTTGTTGGAATATTATACACTTATTACAATGGATATTGCCATTGTTTAAACACATTTTTTGTAATAGACTTTTTGTATTTTTCTGTACATTCTCTGGATAGGAAACTATTTCTGGTTTCTCCATCTCATGGGCATCAGATAAGAATGCACTTTCTAGCAATCTTGAGTTTGGATGAGTATTATATGACCATGTCTAAGGAATGAGTTGTAAATGGAAGTTATACATGTCGCTTTGGGGCTAACATTTTAATGACCTACCAAAGACCCTTTTTTTATTCCTCTGGCACAAGAATCAGTAACATTCAAGACAATGGTCCCTCCATTAACCTGAGTTCTTACGATCTAACAGTAGTCAGAGCTCCCTTGCCAACCACTGATAGTGTGTATTGTGCCTGAGAAATAAAGCTTTGTGGTCATAACTCACTGATGTTTGAGGACCATTTGTTGCCACAGCATACCTGGCCTGTCTTGACTGATACAGTCCTAACCATGTTAATACTGCTCTGTGCCTTTGCATAGGTTGCTTTTCTGTCTCTAAAGCTCACACACTTCAATGACTTGTTAAATAACAAGGCATTTTTTAAAACTCAGAGAATATATTCACACTTCTGGAAAATGTTCTCTCATGATTTATTCCACTGCAAATCTGAATTAGGTAACCTACCTTTCAATTCACATGCACACTGTGATTATACATATCATATTCTGTTATACTTTTCTGTGTATTTGTCTGCCACTTTCACCATACTGTTAGTTCTCTAAAGGGCCAAGACAGGCTATTTAGGCTAATTTTTTACAGAGAAATATTTTTTTTTTTCATTTATGCATCTATTTGCAAACCAAAATTAAAAAAGTTAGGTAAATGAAAAAGGCAGGCTATTTTTTACATCCTGAGTATCAAAAGGAAAAAGTAGAAAAAAATATTTTAAATTTAAGGACATTACAATTTGTATTGTGAAACAAACCACAAACACAGGATTAACTTGATGTCTTTACAAAGCAACATTTCAATAAGTTTCAGCAGCTATACTAACATAAAAGGAACAGAGGCTAGAGACAAAAATAATTTAAACATGTAAAGGAATAAAAAGGAGAAAAACTCTAAATTGAAACATGTAAATGAGTTTATTTGGAAATGAGCTGTGGAGTTAATGCATCAGTGGATTGGAGAGAAAGACAATTCCAGGCATTGGTTGTAAAATAAAATAAAATAAAAAACAGAGGCAGCAACTTGGATATTGCAGACAAACGATAGCACATTGTGCTGTGAATGCCATAGAGATATTATGCTGGGGTAACATTCACAAAATCCTCATTACCTGATGATTTTGTGGTGTTTTTTTCTCATGTCATGCAGATGGATATGTGGATTTTGAAGAAATTGGTGGCAGGGCGTCATTAACAGAATGGAAATTTCATTCAAAATGCTAATTTTCAGACTACTCCTTGAAACACAAGGTATTTTTATATCTTCCTTCATGTCATCATTTAACTATGGGTAAATGAATTCTTCCCTTTTGTCTCAATGATAGCACAGACAAGACAGAGATTTCAATAGATGGACAGAGCTCTGCTTTTGAAAATATGTTTCTATCTGTTTTATGTTACTGAACTTTGAAAACAAAGAGTAGTTTTGATCTAAAAGAAAGAAGGAAGGAAGGAAATCAGGAAAAAAGGAAAAGGAAGAAAGGAAGGGAAAGTGTGGGGGCGGGGGGGAACATGTTTCTTTACATGATTCTTTATCAGTTCTCTTTACCATCTTTATCACTTCTGTTGTCATCTGCTTAAATAGCTCTGCCTCCCAGTACATGATGAAGTGGGAAGCTGTTAAGCTGGGAAGTCCCAAAGCACAAGTGGCTGCTCTGCATTCACAGTGTGTGAGGCCTGCTAGTTATGGCTCAGCTGAAAGTGACAGCAATTCTCATAAACGCTATGGCTTCCAAATAAAAGCCCAGAGCACGTTCCCGTGCATAGAGCTGCTCCCTTTCTCTGGCTCCATCCCCCAAATTGTTCTGGAAGTCTAAACTTAACTAAGTTGACTTTTAGAAGTAAAGGTTGATCCTAAGTCACAGGACGCCTTGGTCTTGGTGAGCATCTCCTGCCACCAAGTAGACACACGTTACAGACTGAGATCCTCGGGCCGATGTTACGGATGGAAAACTGGGTGAAGAGAGTCCAGGATTCACTAAAGGACCGTGTTTCCCTCCAGGAGGAAACAGCTGTAGAGAGGACTGTGGCATGTCATGTTAGAGTAATGTGGCATGGTGGAATAGACCAAAAGAACTGGTTATATGAGGGCTGTACTTAAGGGACATGAGAAGTAGAGAAAATCTTGATGTGTTCTCTCTTCCTCCTCCTCCCACCTCCTCATCATATTTATAACATTAAACACAGATCAATACAAGTATCAAAACCATCCTTGAAGGATAATTATAATAGGATATAAGAATATTGCTAATAACAATAAATAACTATTGTTATTGAGTGACATGAAAGCTGATCAATATGTGAATATGAACATAACGATTCAGCTGAATTCAGGTCATTCAGCCTTGAAAAGAGGTAGGTGCGTTGAAGGTGGTGTGGAATTATGGAGATATATGTAAATAATAGCATTTTCTATGCTATTGTAAAAGCATGGCCTCTTCTCATTGACTGCCTTCTTGAGTCACTGCCAATTTGCTTTCTTGCTTCAACCATGAGTCCCAGGCCATTATTCTCATTCACCAGATTCTGTAAATGGCATTGAGATTCCAGGTTAGGGCAGGTCTATATAAATATTCTTATATACATATATGAAGTATACATATATGTGTGTGTGTGTATCCATATATATGTAATATATATCACCTGTATGACATTTCCATGGGACATGGTAATTAGATTTATTTCTTTAATGTATGTTCCAAGCCGAGAGCTTTCCCTGTCTCAATCCTTTCGAATTATGTTAAAGAAAAATGGGTTCACTGGTTGGAATTTAAAGTTCTTCTGTGTGTTCAAATTGTGTACCCTCTTTTGCCTCTTCTCCATCCCACTGAATCAACACTTAAATTATTGTGAAAGGAAGACTAAGGGAGGATCCAGAATCCTGACAGGCATCAACTTGAGAGAGGTTGGGAAAGTGCAAAGGAGTCAAGGTATCACTTAATCATGGATGCGAGAGGAGGGATCAAGGGCAGAGGGATTGCAATAAGCTTATTTCAATTGCAAATTTTAACCATCTGAGACTCTGGGGTGGGAAGAACCTCCCAGAGGTCAATCAGTCCATCCCTCTGCTCTGGGCAAAACCACACCTAGGCAATTCCAGAGCTTTGAAGTGCTACTCCCTTTAGGATGACTGCACAACTGAAGGCTGACCAAAAAGTACACCAACTGGAATGACTAATGACTCATGCACTTCAGAGTCTGCTGTTGTCATTGTAGCTTAATTAGCACCTTTTAAACCGCGTCGTATTTTACTACATTTCTCATTTTCAGATATTACTAATGAACAATTTCATTATTTAAAGTATTAAGAGGAATAAGCCAAACACCTCCTCCTGGCTGCAGAAATTAGAGTAGTAGGATTTGTTTCAAATAGAGACAGACTAAATAATAATGATCAAATATTAAATCTAACCCAGACTATCTAAAAACAATAGAGAAATGAATCAATTACTTTTTATTAGTAAGCATTAGAAGACCCTAATACACTTATTTTAAAAACAGATGTAGATTTAAAATACTATAACTTATGCAAGGAAAAGAGTTCCAGTATTATTTATGTTAACATTTTTTAAATAGGAAAATAGGATAGTCAAGCTTTTATTTATATCTATATCAATATCTATCTTTTTATCTATATTTATATGCATGTATTTATTTTTTATTCTAGGATAACTATTGCTTTTTTTCCTTTCCACAGAGTTCTCACATACTCGCTCCTCTTGACGTTAACACTGTTAGTGTTTTGGATTGTGGCCATCCTAATAGGCATGCAATGGTATCTCCTTGTTTTAATTTGCAATTCCCTGGTGACTTATGATGTTGAGCATCTTTTCACATACCTATTTGCTACTTTGGTGAGGTGTTTATTCAGATCTTTTGCCTACTTTTGAACTGGGTTGTTGTCTTGTTGAGAACTGTGATATAGGCCTTTAGTGACATGGTGATAAGGTGTGTGTTTGGGTGGGGGGGGGTGGGGGGGAGGCGGAGGGAGAAGGATTATACAGTCCTATGATTAGGTCCAACTTTTAGTGGGCCAGATTACCCCTGGGCCATTACCTCACAGGTGCTTTTTATTCCTCCTTCTCTACCCTTCCTTAGGTGAGACAGGATGGCTAGAGGGGGCTGGATTGGGGTCCTTCTACCCCTCCAGGTCTGTTAAACTAATAAAACCCCAGTAGATTAGGCTCTTGTAAAATAGTTCCTCTTAAGGAAAGGCCCTTTTAAAGCAGACTAGAATACTCTGGGCATTTTTCAAAAGGTCTTCTTTCCCTTCCCCCTGCTGGAAGTAAAAGGGGATTTTTCTCTGATCTTCACTGTGAGAACCTAGTAGGGCTCCTGCAGTTAATACTCGCAAAAGCATAGGGCCGCTTAGGACTGGGCCTCCATGACAATTTTAACTCTCAGAATTGTCCACCCTGAACTTCCAGCAATTTGTCAATTACAATTTTGGTTTTCCTACCCCAATACTCGTTCCCACAAAGGTTTCTGGTCCTGGGTTTCTGCTCAGGTAAGTTATGGCTCTCTGTATTCACCTGATTCTCCAATTTTGAGGGCAGTGGCTTGCCATGTGACCTTAATTCTCTGACAGATCTAAGAAGAGTTGTTGACTTTCAGGTTGTTCAGACTTTTTCCTTATTGTGACGATTGAATGGACAACCTCCAAGCTCCTTACATGCTGGACCAGAAACTGAAGGTACCTGAAATATTTATTTTTTTATTTTTTATTTTTAATTTTTTAAATTTGTTTTAAAGATTGATTGATTGATTGATCGCTATGTTGGGTCTTCGTTTCCGTGTGAGGGCTTTCTCTAGTTGCGGCAAGCGGGGGCCACTCTTCATCGCGGTGTGCGGGCCTCTCACTATCGCGGCCTCTCTTGTTGCGGGGCACAGGCTCCAGACGCGCAGGCTCAGTAGTTGTGGCTCACGGGCCTAGTTGCTGCGTGGCATGTGGGATCTTCCCAGACCAGGGCTCGAACCCGTGTCCCCTGCATTGGCAGGCGGATTCTCAACCACTGCGCCACCAGGGAAGCCCTGAAATATTTATTTTTAATGCTCACACTTAGAAACTCAACCTGGTTTTCCATTGGCTTTGTTAATGATTTCTTACTCATACTTGCTGCTTTCATTTTCTCACAAAGCCCTTTAAATCATGTTATTTTCTTGTTAACAATAATTATTTTGTTCTTAATTTACTGTAAAGTGACAATCTCATAAAGAAGGTCCTATTGTCATTGGAGTGCATTTTTGTCAATCAAAACCAGTAAAGTATTTTAATAATATCAAAGCATCAGGATATCTCAAGGTGATGCATATTTTCTCTGAATTTTAAAATTTTCATATTTTTATTAAATGTATCTGTGCTATAAATCCATCAGGGACATGGAAACTCTCATACCACACATAAAACTACTAACTAACCTAAATTAGTGAATTTGTAAGTTTACAGGAAAGTCATAATCACTATGTAGTCAAAAATGAGAGTGTAAAAATGTGTTCATTTCCTGTTGAGTTATTATCTTGATTTCTACAACTGATCACTCAGATTGTTGTGGCAGCTAATTGAATTATATTTTAAAATATATACTTTATTTATATTAGTGGAAATTGTGAACTATGTAGATGATGACATAATTATATATCTAGTTTTTTAAAATAAATAATCTTTAAATTTCAGCAATCATTTTTTTTGTAAATTGTAGTCTCTATGTCAGCACTTCCTCTTCAAACATCATGCTTTTCTCAACTGGAATTTCACACCTCTGCACTCACTTACTTACTGAACCTGTGAAGATAATAAATACGATATAGAGCTAGAAGTTATTCCCTCCCATGGTTTGTCTTTCCATTTGTCATCAAAAAGGAATAACAATAACTTAACCTAAGATGTACTAAGTAAAAAACCCTACTAACTAGTTGACAATGAGCTAATTAGGCCAAAAAATAGCAGTTCTTTCTCTGTTCCTTGCCCCCTAATTATGGCATTAATAATCCACTTTTAAACATTTGATGAGGAGAAAAACACCTTTTATCGAAAAGACTAATTTAGAAAGCATTTTTTAGAATGCTTGCAAAATTCTATGTACCTGTTTAATCACTGACATTTTTAAAAGTTGTTATTTGTAAGGCTAGAGCATAATGCATTGCAGAGGTACTTCAAACAGATTTCCAAGTTAGGACAAAATATTTAAAACATACATTTTAAAAGTTGATGATACTCTCTTCCAACTTCTAACTCTCATTAATTGTCATATGGGATAAATTAACCAAACACTGAATACATGGAACAACTAAAATTGTAGAAACATAGACATAATACGATAAGAGGAAATATCCTGCCTTCTCATACAAAAGTCCTTGAGAATCAGTGGAAATACCCTCAGCTGAAAACGTATCGTGTCCTAACATTGATGCGGATATACATTTTTACAATTTAATGTGTAGCTAATAGCTTTGATTTTATTATTGGGAAAAGTAAGGCTACGTGTGTGTGTGTGTGTGTGTGTGTGTGTGTGTAATATCAACACCTGTGAGACAGATAACCAATAAAGAAACTTAGGGATGTTGAAGATTTAGAGTTTGTACCACAGAGTTTTGCCCGGAGGGCAGTGTCATAACTGAACTATTAATTGCTAATATAAGCATAGTGCCCAGAACACTTTGGTCTATGGGAATTCAAACGGCTAACTTTAAATGAAAACTTTATTCCTGGAGCAAATAAATAGGTCTTTATATTAAGACAGACTCAACCAAAGGCATTCATCCCTGCTAACCTTTAAGTCATGTGGTTCAGCATTGAATAAATTGCAGGCCAAATCTCCCCAGGAGCTACGCTTTGGACTTTTAGAAAAACAAAACAGAATTATTCTGTCCACCTTGCTGATGGCACTTTATGTCTGCCTGACCCAGGCACATGCCAGGCACTCAGCGGTCCATAAAGGTGAGTCCAAAGTCCTCTCTACTCCCCAGTTACCATGTCAATTACCTGGTTTCCCTAGCCCTGCTATGCTTATGTCTGAATAGCTCCTATGCCAATCTCATTTTTGATTCTTTGATAATATTAATAGCAATCAGAATGAATGCTTACTTAATGCTCACTATAGGCCAGTCTCCTAAGTTCTGTATATGTATCAACTTCTAATCTTCATGGTAACCTTATGAGGCGGGTCCTACTATTTTCACCCTTTTGAAGGTGAGCAATCTTCTGAGGTAAATTATATTATTATCTCCAATATACAGATGTAGGTACAGTTATCATCTCCATTTTACAGATTAGTGTACTTGTTGGGCAGTTCTGCAAGCCTTGTAATAGCCCAGATGTGAGACCAAAGAAAGAGCCCAGAGACAGCGACAGGCATCAGTGATTTATTGGATAGGGATCTCTTGTAGACAGCATACATATGGGTCTTGGTTTTGTATCCATTCAGCTAGTCTGTGTCTTTTGGTTGGAGCATTTAATCCATTTACATTTAAGGTCTTGCAAGTCTGAAGGAAAAGGTCTTGGAGTAACACCCCACCATGCATGGCATATGGCAGGCAGAACACGGCAACAATCTTTGCTACCTGGGGGAGAAAGAGGTTACAGGTTATATGGGGAATTGATGTCAGGTTGGCTCACCACTTACCAGGGAAACCAGCGGCTGGGGCAGGGGGCAAGCACATAGGCAGTACTGATTAAACCCTATAATTAAGAGGATTGGATAATCATGTGAGTGAAGCAGGGATTGATTCAGCAGAGAATGTACAGAGGCAAGAGAACAGCCATCTCGAATGGCCTGACCATACAGTACTTAAGTTCAGAGAGGGTAATTTCACAAATGTCACACAGGCTGGTAAGTGACAAAAGTAGGATTTGAACCCAGGCATTCTGTTCCCTGAGTCCCTGTTCTTAGCTCCTTCACTGTACAGCCTCAGTCTTGCTGCTGACCCTTGGATATTATTGATTCACAATCTCCATGGGTTTGAGTTTCAGATTCTCTAATGGACTTGATTTGGTTCTTAGTGTTCTTTTCCTACTGAAATCCAATAAAAACATCCTTCTGAAAAACACCAGTCTGTTTTCTCCTCACTGATACAATCAGTTGTCAAAACTGTCAGTGTGTATGAATGTGTGTTTGTGTGTTCGTGTGTGTGTACATGCATGTGCATGAGGTTGGGAGGGCTATGTGATCTTGGAAAGTTACCTCTTACAAACACCAAGAACTCTAATAAACAGCAGTTTAAGAATGCCAAAGTATATCCAATCTTTCACTGTCCAGAGTCAGGCACAACAAACCTTTCAACATTGTCTTGATGATTTTGCTTGCTCGAAGCAAGCAAAGCTGCTGATTTCACCATGCACTTGCACAGGCCACCTGATGTGTCTGTAGTTGAGGATTAAACACAAACTTTGGTGGAAAGTTCTGTCCCAGTGGGCAAATTATTTAGGGCTCCATGAGCAGTTAAATAAAACTGTAAATAAAGAATTTGGACACTATTATCCAACTTCAAAATTTGCATTGTGTTATATGGTTTTAATTTTTAGTTTTGCTCACAATTCATCACCCAGAGATCTACAAGTTCACATCTCCATAAGCGCAATAGCAAAAAGAAAACATCTGAAAAATCTGTACCTACAAGCTATAGCATACTATCTCTATCAAATTGATTTCCTTCCTTATGCTCAGATGAAAATAAAGTAAAAGAAGGCAGGTGATGATGTTTTAGATAATCTTAAATAATGAAAATGTGATGGTTTGCTGGCATTTATAAAATTAAATTTATTAATTACTATTAATTAGCTCCAAATTCCTCTTCTGAAAACTTCAAACATTGATGCTGGGGGAAAGACTTATTCTCCATGCTCTGTGTTTCCATAAAGGGAAGGTTTGGGAGAAGCGCCTGCAACTTATCTGTGTCTTCACTCGCCTTGCCCAGGGCTGGAGGAATGACTTGAGTCAGGCAGTGAGCCAGGCAGCACGAACTCAGTGCCCTGAGCTCAGCCCCTCCGGGCTCATTCATTCTCAGAACTAGCCTCTCCACAGGGCCTTTTCCTTCTCTGCCTCTGCTTGTGGTCAGCTCGGCTTCTATGAAGGAGGCCTTGGGTTGTCCAGCGTTCATACTGGTGATTGATGTGAGATAAAAAAAAAAAAAAAATACCAGGCTCACCTAAAGCCACATTCTCCAATCAGCTTGATTACTGACCTTGTGCTTTCCATGTGCTTAAAACCTATTTCTAGGGGCTTCCCTGGTGGCGCAGTGGTTGAGAATCTGCCTGCCAATGCAGGGAACAGGGGTTCAAGCCCCGGTCTGGGAAGATCCCACATGCCGCGGAGCAACTGGGCCCGTGAGCCACAACTACTGAGCCTGCGCATCTGGAGCCTGTGCTCCGCAACAAGAGAGGGCGCGACGGTGAGAGGCCCGCGCACCGCGATGAAGAGTGGCCCCCGCTTGCCGCAACTGGAGAAAGCCCTCGCACAGAAACGAAGACCCAACACAGCCAAAAATAAAAATAAATAAATTTATAAAAAAAAAAAAAACCTATTTCTATTTCTCAATTGGTTGCGAACTTGGGAGCCAAAGAAAGTGTTCTAAACCTTAGTGCACTTTTGCCATAGTTTTCACGTCGTTGATTGTGCTCATTCTTCTGGACCATGCATTCCTGGCATCAGAGTAGTAATGTCAAATATTTGTGTGTGGGTTTAGGGGTAAGGTGCAAGAAACTCATTGGACCTGTGTTTTCTAGCTCAGGTAGGAGTCCTGAATGATTCAGCTTAGCTCAACAGAGCTCTCCACTGGACTGTCAACCCTGAGGGTAGCCAGGTGGTCATTTTCTAGAAGAATTCTTACCTTTAAAGTCCTCAAGCTCTTGGCAGGCACATGTCCACTGTATACCTCCTAACTCCTGGAATCCATCTTAAGCTCTCTGCATGGCTTCATTGAAGCTTGTGTCTTGGGATGAGGGGCAAAAGCTGGATGGAGAGTAAACTCGCAGCACTCCACTAACTTCCCAAGAATTTTTTGAAAAAGGAAAAAAAAATAATTTCTTGTGACCATCACAATATTGGCCACCTTATATTTTTGATATGGGTAATATCCTGTACATTTGATATTCTCATTGTTTCTCAGCTACCTACTTTGAATTATGTATGAGGATGCCTGTCTTACTTCCCTTTTTGCCCTTTTGCTGATGAAAACATTCAAGTTAACATCCAGTTTCATGAGCTTGTTCCTGAGCTGCAAACACTTGCTTCTAGACTTCTTTCCACGGGGGAAAAATTGTAAACCTTCATTTGTTTAAGTCAGTGTTTTGAGGTCTCTATTACAGCCAAATTTGATTCTTACATTATGTACTAGCTATGGGATTTTGGACAGGTTCAATAATCCCTCTAGACCTCAGTTTCCTTATTTGTAAAATAGAGATCTTACCAGCACCACCTCAAAAATATTTTGAAGATTAAAAGTGTCATGCACAGAGAATATTTAGTACAGTTCCTGGTATACTGTGGTAAGTCAGTGATGAATAAATGTAAGTTATCATTACTTATCTTCATATAAGTATGAGAATTTCTTAAATCTAACTTAGACTCTAAATCAGGAAAATATAGGCTGTGACTGAGGGAAGTACGGTATCTTAAGAAATCCCTACAGCTATCTTACAGTTTTCCTTGATAAACTCTGATTTCTAAAATATAGAAGAAATGAAGATATATCCAGGTAATAAGCTTTGAAGTCAGCCAAATCCACGTTAGATAATTCTGTATAACAAGAGTTGGTTATTCAGATGAAAGGGGTTCATATCTTTAGTTAAAAAACATTGTGGGTGTTATTTGTATTCATTCTGATTTAAGGGGATTTTGTCATTTTTATATTCACTTTTATGATTGCAGATGTGATGTTCCAAAGCTTTATTTATAACTAAAAATTTCACCTTCCAACAAATGTACAGCTCAACAGATGGTAACTCCCTTGATTGTGGCCACTTAGATTAAAATATATGCATGTGTATGCATGTGCATCTATGAGTATATGCCTATGGAATCTTAGTTTGAAATGAGGTCACTCGTCTATTAAAACTTAACACTTTATGAAAAAAGGGACTTAAACACCAGGGAAGACAGTGACTTTTATTAACTCTTCACAGTCAGATTTGACAATTTCTTTCATGTTTTTTAAAAATTTTCCTTGAATCTTTGATTTCAAATTCCCCCTGGAGTTCTACCATAGAGATTTTGGGTCCAAGATTTTATGTTATATCATCTTGGAGTCAAAAGCTCTTAAAGACTTGTTTCTGCAGAGCTCCCTCTTCCTAAGTACTGCCTTTATCATCGACTTGACATCTCCCTAGGCAACTGTTGTCTTTAGTTGGAAAAGATTGCACATCACTGCCAAGAGTTCAAGAAGGTTCTCATAATGTCTTCTGTTTCACCTTTAGGCCACCTAAAGGTATGTATGTAGCTGCTTGATTCTTCTGTAACACATACACACACACAAAGATTATAACTCAGTTATTAAATCTCTTATCAATGTAGTACTTAAGTTCTTTTATAATGGAAATTTGAACTTTTCATTGGTGCCTAAGGTACTATATGAAGAATCATAGTATCTGATTCTAGAGAACTCTGACTAGGCTTATGAAGGTGGTCCACAGCAGGATCCACTTCATGGTCATGCAACCTAAACCGTCACACAGGGCCCTGCATTGGTTTTGTTAATGTTCTGCTGTCACCAGTTTGGAATTCTTAATAATTTTTGAACAAGGTGTTCAGCATTCTCATTATGCACTAGGCCCTACAAATTATGTAGTCGGTTCTGGGCTCAGCATTTGACTTCTATTCGGTTGGAACTGTAATTCTTGGTATAAGTTGATTTTCCAGAGGCAAAGTCTTTGGCAGCAGTGTTTCCCAATGGACTTTCCTCTTGATTTCAGGAATCCAATATTACATTAGCAAAGAAGTCCCTAGGGTTTTGGATTTATGCCAGTGTTTTATAACTGACTTTGCCTGTTGCAGTAAAAATAAATAAAAATAAAGTTTGTGCAACTTCATATCATTTAAAACTACTACATTTGTAGAAACACTTTAGTTTATAAATGGACTCTCTTAATCTATATAAACCACATTTCTCTTCTTTCTTCTACACATTTAAGAGCTATGATTAACTGTAACTCAAATCTTACTCAAATCTTAACATATAGCATTATAATCAGTGTTTCAAAAGAGATAATAGAAAAATTTTCATGTGATTTAATTAAATCTCTGATTCAGACTAAAAATACATTGAGAAAACTTGTATTGAATTTGGATCTTATAAGTTTATGTATTATTGGATTACCTTAATTGGGACACAGTATTTGAAAGATAAGAATGGCTGAAATGCTGAAAATTATATCTTTTTTATGTACAGAAAGCTAATATGTGATTGTTAGATATTGAGATCAATTGCAAAGTTCTATTTTCTCTCAGCTGGTTCCTGAGTGAGATAGATTTGTTTCTTGTGAAATGTGTGGTATAAGTCAATATCACTAATACTTTGTAAACCCACAGTGACTTTGAGTTTCCAATATTTCTAAAGAATTCCAAGGGGTTCACACAATTTAGTTTCGAAGGAGTTATAAGTTTTGGTAGTGATTGATTTGAAAAGCAGTTAAGGTAATGTCAGTTATTTTAAACGACTACATTTATTCACAGATTCTTTCAGTAAAACACATTCCAAGCTAACATGGAAAGGAAGTGATATGAGTAATGCTTTATAAGAATGTACTCTATGGTAATTTTGAGTCAATGTTTTATTTTATCCCAATAAGGCGCTTATTTGCTTTTTGTTTGTTTGTTATTATGTAAAAATCTTTAACATCTTTTTTCAAGCTGTATTTTCTATTCTCTATCAACTGCATGTTAGTTTCTCCCGTACATGACAATTTTTCATTTTTGTTCTTTCCCATATTTTTCTTTTTCCTCTTCTTCCAGTAAGCTTCACCCTTTTAGCTAATTCATCTCCTGACAACTTTCCACACTCCCAAATTAATAATTTTTGCTTTCCCAGAAGGGAGGTAAAAGGCAGATGTTTTTCATCCTTAAGACCACAATCCCCTTTGTTTTCTATTTAAGAGCTTCACATTAGCAATCACTCACAGTCGATGTTAAGCATTCCAAACAACACGCCTACATTAAGCAGAATTTTATTATCTTATTCTGTGTGATCTCTAATTGACCTTTCTGATATGCTCATTCTCAAGAAAGTGTTCCTTGTTTGAGTCATAAATCCTTTTGAGAATCTGATGAAAGCAAGGCTTCTTTCTCATTTACAAATACTGTACACAATTTCAGGAGGTTCATGGACCCCCGAGGCCCATTCATGAACCAAATATTATGAACACCTGCTCTAATTTATCAATTTCTCTATTTTATGGTTATTGCATTGTGGATAGTTTTTCTAGAATTATTCATTTTTTGTTACCGATCTTTATGCTCCACTCTGCTACCGTCTTTATCATATCCTTGTTTTAAGACTGCCCCTTTCAGCCAATAATGTTTCTATTAAAAAATGTCTGAACCTGTCTGAAGCATCTTAGTTATGCAACCCCTTTCATTTTCAAGTTCCATTTCTGTTATGTTACCCAAAATTCCTTTAATTCTGAGCATACTCTTGTCCTATTGATTTTTATAAATGAAACAAAACAGATAAACCCCCATTCAGCAAATATAAGTTTGAGTATCTTGTATAGTACCTTGCATCATGGAGTGTATAAAACTCAACCTGAAAGGGTTTACCGCTAATAATTACAATAATGCTAATTGATAATATTGGTATTGTTAGTAACTAATGTTAATTGAATATATTTTCCCAAGAACTATGCTAAATATGTTATTAGTACCTTTCATCTTTTTTTTCTTTTTTCTTTACTTTCCTTCTCCTCCTTCTCCTCCTTCTTTAACAGATAAGATAAATTAAAAGAGGTTAAGTAAACCTTACTTAACGTCACAACTAGAAAACTAATGGAAACTGGCTTCAAGCACAGATTTCTCTGACTTCAGAGGCACTTCACATAGATAGTCTTTACCTCTCATTTACAATAGTAGTAGAAATATCTTAGGATGTATGAATTTACCCATCCATCCATCCACTTACATACACATACAATTAATACAGGGCAGAGAGAGAAATTCATAAGATACACATGAAATTCTGTGGGAATTAGGGGAAGCCAGGAACTACTTGAAATTTTCTTCATAGAAAAATTGGCATTTGAAACATGTCATGAAAGATACCTAAGACTGAGTAGGAAATAGTATGGAAAAGCTGTGAAGGCTGAGGAACTTGTAGAAATGTATGCATAGGGAATGATTGGCAGTTCAACTTGGCTGGAGTAGAAAATGTGGAAAGTAGAATTAGGAGAGAAAATAAATGTTGGAAAGAGTTGTAGGCCAGATACCAGAGAACTTTGAATTCCAGGAATAGGAGTATAAACTTGTTTTAGCAGGAGTGAATGAGGGAAGATTTTAAACAGAAAAAGGTCATAATCAGGACTGTGTTTGTAGAAGATGGCTCTGGCTGACTGGGGGCAGGAAGGCTTGCAGTGTGTAGAGATGGAGAAATGTGTTCATTCTTTTGGCCATATTTATTAAATTAAGACATAGATGATGGCCTTCTCTCTGGGGAGAGGCCCTGTTAGTGGGAGAATTATATAACTAATACTAAGTGAAACCTGACACTGCTCAGACTGTTTAGTGAGTTCTAGTCTTTTGTCTAATGGCAGTTTACACATTCATTGCTGTTCCCTTTTTTTTCTCTCTCTCCTTTGTTTTTTATCCTCTGTTGTAGGAATTGCATTCTGAGGGCTTTTTTTATAGAACTCTCTTCTGCTGCTGTACTTTTGATACTGTCTCTCTTCCACTCGCTTTAACACCCCCTGCTTTGCTCCTATTCTTATGGCTCTAGGTTTAGGATTGTTGGTCCACGTTTTAACTTCTCTTGGAAACAATAATATGCTTAATCATTGATTATTATCTCCTTTATCAACTGAGCTCTGCCTGAGATTGGTCCACCTTCTACCATATATTTTCACCATCATATTCCATTTCTCCTCTATGTGTTTCAGATTTCTTTATGAACTGATGCGCAACATGGGTGCCCTGGCCTCTGTGTGAGCCTTCATGTTTCAAGACTAGAATTCTGTGACAGAGACTATGTGGATAGGTGCTGGGGTTTGGGCTTACCCCAAACCCCAGGGTTTGGGTTTGACTGTGTTGGGATAAAAGTAGTACCTGTCCTGACCAGAGATGGAAAGGATTGATGGGTCCAAAAGCAGGATGCTCAGGGACTTCCCTTGTGGTCCAATGGGTAGGGCTCCACGCTCCCAATGCGGGGGGAGCCCGGGTTCGATCCCTGGCTGGGGAACTAGATCCCACATGCATGCCACAACTAAGAGTTTGCATGCTGCAACTAAGAGTCCGCATGCTGCAACTAAATATCCCGCATGCCGCAACTAAGATTTGGAGCAGCCAAAATAAATAAATAAATAATTTAAATAAATAAATAAATATTTTTTAAAAAAAGCAGGATGCTCAGATTCTGTCTGGAATCAGGCAGATCTGGACTAGAGAACGGACATGATCTTTAGGATCTTTAATGAGTATGTGTTCATGGGTAGTGATAAAGAGGACAATAAAAATTTTAAAAGAGGATAACAAAAATAAACAAGCATAAGTAGATGCTAAATTGTTTCCCAGGGGAGCTGTAATTTATGTAGGGCTTCTTATTTGTTGATGGGTTAGACCTGCTTCAAGTTAAGTGTTGGATCCTCAGCCTTATTTCTTTTGCTATGTTTTCCCATCTCCTTCTCCTGGACTCTGGCACATTGCTTATCATTTGGATAAAACACCACACTTGCATTATTTGAAGATCTTGTCACGTATTCAGATGTTTCCTAGGGAATATATCTCCTTGGCAGATCCAGAAGAAAAACTTGTGTCTTCTCTAATCTAGATTTTCTGTAGCCAATTGTAACATAGATGTCTCCATGATTTCTAGAAGAGCATGCTGTTACCTTCCTGATCAAACTTGATTTTCATGAAAAGCATTATTTTATCAATGTCATTCATTATTCCTTCTTACTTGTTCTTTCCCTTTCAAATTGTTTTTTGGCCTATAGAGTGTAACACTTGGACAATTGCCTGGAAATCTCTCTCCTTCATGCAGTGAGAATTCATTGAAGGGTTTCAAAGAGTGAACTGCCATGAAATTGTGCTGTATCCTAAGTGGACAAAGAATTCTATGTTTCATGCCTTACTTGTTCACTCTGTTCCAGTATCTTAATTCTCATGTCAAGTAGGAAGGAAAAAGGCAGATATACTAGGAAGAACTTGAAGTCCCTGAGGTAGGAAACAGGTGTTAAATGGAAACCATGATACTTTCTTAGACCTTATCAGATCCTTTATCAGAAATTATAAGAAATGCTCAGAAACTGGATGATTTACTCATTTTTACCTGTAAATGAGTCAATAAACTTGTTACATTCATCAAATAAGTGATAAATTACTTACACTTCATGAACTAGTAGCTTTTGGGCAAAATGTAGACAACTTCTCTCTCCAAAAGTGTTCCCCTCTTATTTGCCTTTCTTTAAGACAGCATTCTCACTAATTCAGCAGCCTGAGCATGACATTATTGAAAACATTTGGGGCCTCACTGGATGAGGAAATGAGGTCTACTTGTCTGAATGGATAAGACGGAGGAGCCACTGTCTGCCATCTTTTATGTCTGAACAAAGGCCACATTCCTTGTGGTCACAAGCCTGACTAGGCCTAGAGGTATAAAACAGGAAGTAGAAGAGGATAGTTTATATAGTGTCTATATATTTCAATTTATGGTGCATTCATAGTTAAAATAGAACAATACTTGTGTGTTCTGATAACATAGATCATTTATCATGTAAATGTTTTTTAAATAATCTAAAAAAGTTTCATTGAAAAATGTAAGTTCCTTTTTGAGTAGTTTAAAGATGTAGAAAAATTTACTGTTATTAAGAATCATTAATTAATATTATTAATAATATTATTAGCAGTCTAATCTCATGGAAATCACAAGTGTTATGACTTCGTAACTACTCTCAAATAATTATTTATAAATAATGTATTTTAAACTCAAATAATTTGAGCTCAGTTATGTCAAAACTTCCTTAAATCAAGATTCTATTTGATAGAATTCCTTGACTCTGTTGATCATCAATATCAGCTATTCAATATAGAGAAGGCTTTTAAAATTAAATTTACGAATTAAAAAGATATTTAACTAAATAGATTATATAATGATTGATAAAGATATTAGTCTTAGATGAAGGAATTAACAAGTATATTTTTGAGTAGTATGTTTATTAATTTACTCCAGCTCCACAGTATTCCTGTTTGGTAATAATTTAAGAAAAACATAATCTGTGTTTATAGATCTGATCACATTTTTAATGAATAATTCCAATTAAGAAAAATTCTCACAGATGGTATATCACTGATAATTTTAAATATCTTAAATTAGTAGAAGACATTCTGTTTCTTCTATTCTTCCTTGTTTTCTTACTATTATTATTCTTATAGTTATTACAGTCATTATTAGTTATCATAATCTAATTATTTTGTTTAGTACATGCCAAATAATTAAACCTCTTAGTAATCGTGTTTCTTATAGTACACCTCAAAAGTTTTAATGACTGTAACATCCCTATACATTTTTTCCCATCCCTACCTTTCCTAAGTGCATAATTTTCTCAGCTAATTGAATGAGATGATTGCTCTGAATTATTTCCTTTGAGTTATAAGTTAGATAAAGTTGGCCCAATAAAATTTTCATAAACCTTTATTTCATTTTGAATCCACATGATTCAAGGCCGTTAGCTGTTTTCTGTCATTTTAGATAATGTGATTATACATCCCTTTGGGTTTGGGATTTTCCCCTTTACTAAATATATTTGATGGGGATTTCCACAGGTAGTTAACTTTTTATTGCTTGTTGTGTTTGTTATTTTTCGACACAAGTCACCTCTAAACAGTGCCAATGCAATTCTTTTATGAAGTAAACTCTCATGAAAGTCAAGTTGGAATGTGTACATTCCTCCGTCTCCCTGATTTACTGCCCCCCTTACGCTGGCTCCCGCACCTTGGGCTATGGGAAGGGGTCAGAAGGCCACACATTATTGAGATTAATTTATTCCAGTCCACCAAGTCACTTGAAATATTTCCTCAAGGAAGTTTTCATTCAATTGATGCCCTGAAGGGTTAAGAAAACAGAAACCCATAGTATTACAGAGTTGTTGTTATGGATGTTTCCAAGGAAACCATACCAGGAATGTTTAAGTGTCTTGTTTCTCCCCAAACCCACTGGAGTGTAGCTTGTTTGAGGTTTTGATGTCCTCTTAATTCCTGCCATAGCTGCTCTGTGGTAGGGCTTCCTGCAGGGCAGGAATCCCATGGTTGCCAAAGGTGCTGGCTCACAAGCTCACTATGCTCTGGCTGAGCTCAGTTTTATGTCTTCCTCCTGAAGAGGTTAAGGGCAATTCAAATTCAAATAGAGCTATGGTTTTATTTTTTTTTTTAAGTTACTTTAATTAAAAAAAATACCCAATTATACATTATTTTTCTCCAGCATGCACATTAGCAGACCACTTGAATATTTTATCAAAAATTAATAACAAATGAATTTGAATTGTGGAGCACATTAGAAGACTGAATGTATGTGATAGATCAGATCATGCTGTTTTAAGAGGTTTTATAAGGGGCAGGGGAGATGGGAGGGACTTAACGTTCTGTAATTTCCTCTGCTTTAAGTGGCTGTAAACAATTTTCATAGTCATTGCATTTTTGGGGGAAATTTTATATATCCAAGTAAAATGAAATCATGAACAATCTGAAAATAATACCCCAAAGTAGTAATTTGATTGAACTTGACTTAAAATAGTTTCACAGTTAAATTCTACAAGATAGTTAATACATCCTCTCAAAATGTTTACTCAAATGACATGAAGCCAAAGGAAACTTGAATCAATTTCATTCAAAATTTATAGGGACAAAAATCTCTCTCTCTCTCACTTTGTTCTCTCTGCCTCTCTCAGAACGCATACTAGCATGCATATGTATATATTTATGATAGTTCTTTTTAATATATATATTCAATACATTTAAAATTATACAAATATACACAGGCAGGTGAACACTTGTACTTTTATTTGGATACCAAAATCAACTAACCAAGTGATATCACACACATACTTCTAACATTATTAAATATTTGCAAAGATAGTAAGGTAAATTAAAAATAATGCATAACCCTCTCTATTCTGAAAAAGAAGTATGATAATATGTAATTCTATATTTATAACTACAATTATATATTTTATCCTATTGTATTTTGATATCATTTATTCTATAATTACATATTAATGTATATAGGCTACAATGTGTAGGATACATTTTAAATATATAACTGCACAATTACTTTTTCTCTCATTTAATTTCTATCTAATAAGTTTGGTTTATCATTTGCTATAGTTTTCTTTATTCAAGGTCTGATAAAAATTGCTGCAGAAACACAAAAGTGTTGAATTTAACCAGGTATTTGTTGTGTATTTATCTAAATCACTGTGGGTGAAATATTGTTACTAGTTTGTTTTGGGTAGACATTGTTAATCTCCAGTAATAAGAAGTAGTAAGCACTATGGGAATCTCTTTTATTCATATCTAATCTATTCCTAAAATGTGTTGGATAGAAACTTTTCAGAGAACTACAGCTTGTTTTCCATTATTTTTAATTGGAAAAATAATGATTTGCTCTTAGCCCACCTAGAATCTCTGATGAATTTCACTAAACACTCAAACACATATACAAACTATGCACTGAAGATACCTACTTAAGTGTCAGCTTTCCTATTATTTAACACAATGAACTCAGTACATAAGTTTGTATGCAGTACACTGTGATAGTGGGCAGCACATGAGTCTAATTATATTTCCTCCACACTGCAATGTGTCTTCTTTTTTTTCAATTGGGATATAGTTACTTTACAATATTGTGTGAGTTTCTGCTATACAACAAAGTGAATCAGCTATATGTATACCTAGATCCTCTCCCTCCTGGCCCTCCCTCCCACCCCCACATCCCACCCATCTAGGTCACCACAGAACACCAAGCTGAGCTCCCTGCACTATACAGCAGGTTCCCACTAGCTATCTGTTTTGCACATGGTAGTGCATATATGTCAATCCCAATCTCCCAGTTCATCCCAACCCCCTTCCCCCCAGCCGTGTCCACACGTCTGTTCTCTACTTCTGTGTCTCTATTCCTGCTCTGCAAATAGGTTCATCTGTACCATTTTTCTAGATTCCACATATATGCGTTAATATATGGTATTTGTTTTTCTCTTTCTGACTTACTTCACTCTGTGTGACAGACTCTAGGTTCATCCGTGTCTCTACAAATGACCCAATTTCATTCCTTTTTATGGCTGAATGATATTCCATTGTATATATGTGCCACATCTTCTTTATCCATTCATCTGTCGATGGACATTTAGGTTGTTTCCATGTCCCGGCTATTATAAATAGTACTGCAATGAACATTGGGGTGCATGTGTCTCTTTGAATTATGGTTTTCTCTGGGTATATGCCCTGTAGTGGGGTTGCTGGGTCACATGGTAGTTTTAGTTTTAGTTTTTTAAGGAACTCCCTACTGTTCTCCATAGTGACTATCAATTTACATTCCCACCAACAGTGCCAGAGGGTTCCCTTTTCTCCACACCCTCTCCAGCATTTATTGTTTGTAGATTTTTTGATGATGGTCATTCTGACTGGTGTGAGGTGATACCTCATTGTAGTTTGATCTGCATTTCTCTAATAATTAGTGATGTTGAGCCTCTTTTCATGTGCCTCTTGGCCATCTGTATGTCTTCTTTGGAGAAATGTCTATTTAGATTTTCTACCTATTTTTTGATTGGGTTGTTTGTTCTTTTGATACTGAGCTGCATGAGCTGTTTGTATATTTTGGAGATTAATCCCTTGTGAGAAAAACTCTCCAGAAAGTGGGCATAGAGGGAACCTACCTCAACATAATAAAGGCCATACACGGTAAACCCACAGCAAACATCATTTTAAATGCTGAAAAACTGAAAGCATTTCCTCTAAGATCAGGAAGAAGACAAGGATGTCCACTCTCACCACTATTATTAAACATAGTTTTGGAAGTTCTAACCATGGCAATCAAGAAGAAATAAAAGGAATACAAATTGGAAGAGAAGAAGTAAAACTGTCACTGTTTGCATATGACATGATACTACACATAGAAAATCCTAAAGATGTCACCAGAAAACTACTAGAGTTAATCAATGAATTTGGTAAAGTTGCAGGTAAAGTTCATTACAAAATTAATGCACAGAAACCTCTTGCATTCCTATACACTAACAGTGAAAGATCAGAAAGAGAAATTAAGGAAACAATCCCATTTACCATTGCAACAAAAAGAATAAAATACCTAGGAGCAAACCTACCTAAGGAGGCAAAAGACCTGTCCTCAGAAACCTGTAAGACAATGATGAAAGAAATCAAAGATGACACAAACAGATGGAGAGACATACCATTTTCTTGGATTGGAAGAATGAATATTGTGAAAATGACTATACTACCCAAAGCAATCTACAGATTCAATGTAATCTCTATCAAATTACCAATGGCTTTTTTCACAGAATTAGAACAAAAAATTTTATGATTTGTATGGGAACACAAAAGATTCCGAATAGCCAAAGGAATCTTGAGAAAGAAAAACAGAGCTGAAGGAATCAGGCTCCCTGACTTCAAACTATACTACAAAGCTATAGTAATCAAGACAGTATGGTACTGGCACAAAAAACAGAAATACAGATCAATGGAACAGGATAGAAAGCCCAGAGATAAACCCATGCACATATGGTCACCTTATCTTTGATTAAAGGAGGCAAGAATATACAATGGAGAAAAGACAGCCTCTTCAATAAGTGGTGCTGGGAAAACTGGACAGCTACACGTAAAAGAATGAAATTAGAACACTCCCTAACACCATACGCAAAAGTAAACTCAAAATGGATTAAAGACCTAAATATAAGACTGGACACTATAAAACTCTTAGAAGAAAACATAGGAAGAACACTCTTTGACATAAATGCATTGCAATGTTTGAACCAGATGTAAATAAGCAATGAAACAAGATGCAAAACCTGTACATTGAATGCAAATAATGCTGAACACACTAAAATAATCAATGTTAAGGAGATAAGCAAGACGTTTTGGAGGTTTTTGAAATATCTTTTTGCCTTTTCCTAAAACAATTTTCATGCAGATTGAAGTGAGACGAATTGGCCCCAAGCCGAAAGCTAAGAACCATCACATCTGTCTTTTCCCCACTTTTATGAAATCACTGAACTGAGATGCAATGAAGAGTTATGTCTCTTGGTTTGGGCTCCCCAGAAAGCAAACCCTGAAACTAGAACTTGGATGAAGATAGTTCATTTGGGAGCTGATCCCAGAAAGATGAAGTGAGGAAACAGGGAAAATGAGAGAAGGAGGAAGCCAGTGTAAGAGTGTGCTCTAGAGGTCACTGTTGTGGGCAAAATGATTTAATTCTCCAGGGAAACTTGCAAGAATTGTCTGCAGAAAAATGTGAAGCAAGAGACTTTCTCCACCACCTGTCAGGCTCCCTTGATTGAAGGAGGGCTGTCCTAAGGTTATTTTCTCCTCTGAATTCCCAGGCTGCAGGTTCTGCAGAGGGCCAATGGGCTTTTGCAGCTTCCAAGAAGCTCCTGGGCAGAAAACCAAAATGATACTGCTGTGAGAGGCTGTGAGCACAAGTGTCTGAATTGGTGGCCAATGTCTGGTCCAGCTACAGCTGAGATCAAAAGAGGATAAGAGTAAAGAGGCAGAGCATCTGTAGGGTCAGCTACAAGTACATTCTACCAGAGCTTGCACTCAAATCATGCTGCTCTACGGACATTCGTACTCTCTCATCTAATGGGTGAGTTTGATTTCAGTTGACTTTTAATTTGAGAGCACAGGCATTCTCACAGCACCAAGATCTAAGTTTTTGGAAGTCTTTCAATTGCTGGTGATAAAAAGGAAAGAGGTGGGGATTCTGCTCTACCTGGAGTTTATGGATAAAGCTTAGAAAGCTCAGTTTCAAAATTCTCTAAGATGGTTTCATTTCACCAATATTTCCTTTAACTACAATGAATTTAGAGATAATTGGGTCATATATATGATTTTTGCCTCTTATTATTTAATGTCTAGGAAATTTGACTTTACTGAATCCATTAAAGAGAAACTTATATACTTAAAGTTAGCAATAATTTTCATAGTCTTAATTTTTAATCACTTTTTGAAATTTAAGAAGAATTTATCACAAAATTCCCATACTTGTTATATCTAGAGAGTTAGATTGAAAAATGAATCTTTTACTGAAAAAGAGATCATTTTCTCCCTGGGCCCTTGCTATTAAGCTGTATTTTAGGAACCTTTCTTTTCCCCAGTTCTACATTCCTTAAAGATCCTTAGCCTGTGACTTTTTCTTACTACAGGTGTACCCCACTTTTTGAAAGTTTGCTTTATGCCACTTCATTTTTATGGAAGACCTACATTAGTATCTGTTTTTGCTACCTGAAAGAAATCTAAAGAGGAGTTTCACTTTTACAAAAAAAGGCAAAAAGCGAAAATAGCATTCAGCATCCATAATTGCTTGATTTAAGCCATTTTGGTTTATGAAATGTTCCATAGCACCACTCTACTTTCGGATAGCAAGGGAAACCTGTATCCCAAAGTTAAAGTTTTCTCGAGAATACAAAATGCTAAAAAAAAAAGTACAGTCATACCTTGGAGAAATCACAAATTCAGTTCCAAACCACCACAGTGAAACAAGTATTACAATAAAGTGAGTCACATGAATTTTTTGGTTGCCCAGTACATGTAAAATTTATGTTTACACTACACTGTAGTCTATTGTGTGCAATAGCATTATATCTAAAAAATGTACATACCTTAATTAAAAAATACTTCATTGCTAAAATATGCTAACCACCATCTGAGCATTCAGCAAATCTTAGTAGTAACATCAAAGATCACTGATCACAGATCACTGTAATAAATGTAATAATAATGAAAAAGTTTGAAATACTGGGAGAATTACCAAAATGTGACACAGAAACACAAAGTGAGCAAATACTGTTGAAAAAATAGCACCAGTAGTCTTACTTGATGCAGGGTTGCCCCAAACCTTCAATTTGTAAAAAATGCAGTATCTGTGAAGCACAAAAAGCAAAGTACAATAATACAAGGATGCCAGTATTGGTTTTAAAGCATTTAATTTATATAATTTTTAGTTTCAAACACAGACATGTAGTGTCATTCTCTTTTTTTTGTTGTTGTTATAAATAACCAAACCACTTTTAATCAAAATTTCAAGCAAGCACTAAATCGTGAAATATACCAAGCTCTTATATCTATCTATCTATACATATAAATAAGATTTATATATCTTATATAAAATAGAAGATATATATTAATATATTTTATATATTATATGTAAATTATATAAAATACAAATATAACATATATCTATAATATACATACATTTAAAATAATTTTAACACATTAATAACACTACAAGTGTTTTTCACTTTGACAAATCCTCTTAATGGTGAAATAGAAATTTCCGTACAATTTAAGACACGGCTGATAATTATACTTATTTATATTAAGAATCTAAATTCATGATACAGTAGCTTTAATTCTTCTTCCCTCTAGCCCTTCATAGTCAGATTCAATCTGGGGAGATTTACTATCATTTCTGTTAGTTACAGCACATAAAATCAAATGCTGGAAAGTGAAGTATTTTCACTAAAGCAGACTTTTGCTGTGAAGAAAACTTTGGTGCGTTTAATTCACCACCCGTCATATGTCTAGGGAGTCTCCACCTCAGGACTCACAGACTGGAGCGGCAGTGCGCTGGGTGTATGATATTGTACGGAGGGATTCTGATGACTTCTTGCCACCTTCAAATGCAGGGGCAAAACATACAAGCAGCTGAGTCCTGGCTACACAGATGGTTTTAAACTTATATAAAGAATAATGGGATTTATTTCTTCTCATTTTCCCAAATGCCAAGTTTTGTTTTTTGTTTTTTAATGGTAGCTATAATTTTCCCAAAGTACTTTGGTGGAGAGACTGAAGCTGACATCAACTCTGAGGAGTGAGGATTTGGTCTAAAGCTTTTGGGAACTTTTCACAGGAACCAGAGAAGACCTTTCCCCATGTTTCACCCCACCCCAAAGGTTCTTAATGAAGATTTGGTGTCTGATATATGCGATTAAGGATTTTGTTTTATTTGTAGAAGTCTCATCTACACAGTGACACCAAATTTCCCTTTGTCCAAGATGGGATTTTTCATAAACAACTTAAGACATGATCTCCAGGAGCCGTAAAGAAAAACTGTAAAGGAAAGAAAACTGTAATTAACATTCTAGCACAAAGGCTATGATTGATTTACCCTAGTTCAATGAAAACATCTGTAAGGGTTGTGAGAAGAATTGATTATGTCATAGAGGAGAGCATATGTAATAAAAATAATTTTATAATTGAATTCACCTAGAAAAGCAATTCTTGGTATCACACATTGAGGAAAGTACTTGTCCGTCCATCAAAGAAGAATCTTAAGATGTTGTTATGTATGCCAGGGTCACAGTCATACTTTGACCTATGCTATAATCACATCCATTTCTTTGTGTGTCATGTAAAATATGATCTAATTTCATTTACAAAACAGTACAGCATTTGTTATTACAGTGAAATTTTAGCTGTTTTGTCCAAATAAATAAACTTCTGACACTGTTGAGACTCTTAAGAATTTTAATATGAATTTATACAATTGTTTCCTGTTTTAAATGTCATATAAAAGCAGTTCAGTCTTCTAGTGAATTGTATAAGTTTTAATATCTAATAGAAGAGAGCAGGGAATTCCCTGGTGGTCCAGCGGTTAGGACTCCCTGCTTCCACTGCAGGGGGCACAGGCTCGATCCCTGGTCAGGGAACTTAGATCCCACATGCCGTGCGGCACAGCCCAAAACAAAACAAAACGAAACGAAAACAAAACAACAACAAAAAAAAAATAGAAGAGAACAGAACCCTTCTGGACACAGATCCAGTACTATGTTGGTAGTCTAACATATGAAGACAAATTTGGGAAGTTATGGTGGTCTATGTTTTGAGTCATTGCATGCAGTGCCTCTAAATGTAGCCCTTCTAAAAAATAATAAGACATTTTTATACCATAAGTTATGGTGCTGCCAACCAGAAACTTGGTCAACATATCTTACAAGGGACTCTGTTGTATTATATATCTGAAGGAAGCATTCTTAGAAATATTTTCAAGTTGGGGTCTTTCCACAGAACAAAAGTTTTACTCTCTGTGATTTGTTCTCATAGCTAGCTGCTTTCTTCTCAACCCAAACAACTCAAATTAACTGGAAACTTAATTCCTATTTATTTTACCTTGGGCATCCCAAACCAGCAAATCCTATTGTAAATTACTCCCACACTGTGGCCATGGTGTCAGCCATGCCCAGATAGGAGTTGCTGCCTTAGGCTATTGGAGAATAATTCAAATGTGAACAAATGGCAGATGAATTATAAGGCACAGGGAAAAATGGTACCATTCTTACAGCTTTTGATTCCTCAGGTGAGGAATGGTCTTAGAGTTGGTAAGATTGGGCATATCATTAAACATTACTAAATTTATTACGTTTTATAGATTGTCAAGAGAGTTGTAGATAGAAGATAATGGAGGTATTAAAAGTCAGAATGATGCAAGTTAACAGATCTTAATATATAGCCTATATATGAAGCTCTATGTAGTTCATAGTTTATATAGATATAGCACATCACCTTGTTTTAATATTTACATATTCATCCTTTTAACAAATATTTATTAAGTATTTATTGGATATCAACTATGTGCCAGGCATTGTTCTAAGTGTGGAGGATAGAAAAATAAATAAAGTGGCAAAGTTTTGCTTCTCAAGTTTACCTTCTAATGAATTTAGACAGACAATAACTAAGTGAGTAAACAACCAGGTATGTATAATTTGTGATAAGTGCAATGACAAAAATAATAGGGTTGGGAGGGAGGGAGATGCAAGAGGGAAGAGATATGGGAACATATGTGTATGCATAACTGATTCACTTTGTTATAAAGCAGTAACTAACACACCATTGTAAAGAAATTATACTCCAATAAAGATGTTTAAAAATAAATAAATAAATAATAGGGTTAACATAAGAGTTTGCAACTTGGGAAGTGTTAGGGAAAGCTTCTCTGAAAATGTGACATCTGAAGGGAAACTTGAATGCCAAGAAAGTTCCAGCCAGATAAAACTCCAAGGGAAGAATTTTCTGGAAGAGAAAACAGCCAGTGCAAAGGCCCAGACATCAGCAAATCCGTCCTACATTTCACAAAGAGGAGTTAGGCCAGAGTTGTTGGGACACAGTGAGCAAGGGTGAGAGGGTATGAAATGAGGTTGGCTATGTTGGCAGGGCTCACACCATACTGGGCACGGTCAGGGAATTTGATATTATTTTAGTTGCAATGGAAAACCTTTGATGATTTTTTAAGCTGGGGGCAGAGAGGTGGAATACCAAGATCTGACTGAAATTTTAAAAATATTATCCTGGCTTTTATACACAGAGTGACATATTAGGGAAGAAATAACTAAAGCAGGGAGAGCAGGGGAGAGCAGGGGTGCTAGCTGTAAAGATGGAAAGACAGGCATGTTGGAAGTATGTTGTGTTTTGCTGAAACATGGTCTTGGAGAGAGAGGGCAAAAAGCAGACTTCACGTGGATGGCTTCCTTGGCTCATGCTTGGTGGGACTATTTACTGAGATGAAGAATGTGCTTCCTCAGTGATCAGAGAAAATTTTAAAAGCCATCTGAATACAGCAAAGTGGAAATCCTAGAGACTACTTGAAGTGTGATTTTTTTAAACTCTCCTTATGAGCACTTTTTAGTTATGTCTGTTTCCTTATTTAGGGAGAAGAAGGAAAAAGAATGCTCTGAAAAAAAAAAGCCCAAAGGATGTCTTGAGGTAGCAATAGTTCCAATACGCCCTTCAAGTTGTTTAAATAAAGCAAAATTTACAGTATGCTTCTATTAGTTTCCTAGGGCTGCCGTAATAAATCACAACAAACCTGGTGGCTTAAAACAACAGAAGTTTATCCTCTCACAGTTCTGGAGGCCAAAAGTCTGAAATAAAGGTGGTTCTCTTATAACTCGTTAGCAGAGCAGATCCTGCCTTTATACTTTGGTTCTGTCCCAGGTGGAAAATACTGGGAAGATCACCTCCTTGATCCTACAGACCATGTTTAAGCATCTCTCTGACTTTCTCATGCAGAATTGCATTTACAAATACACTCATGGGACAATTCAATTGTGAAAAGAAGGAGTGACTTCTTCATGAAATGTATCTAGTCTTCCTCTTGGCAGCCCACTGAGAGATAAAGGCCTGGTGGAAGAATGAACCTAGTTCCCAGGGATGGTAGTTTCTATGTGTTTGGTTAGGGTAAAATGCCCAGTTATTCAATCAAACACTAATCTAGGTGTTGCTGTGAAAGTATTTTGTAGAGATGATAAAGGTCCATAATCAGTTGACTTAAGTGAGGAAGATCATCCTACACTATCTGGTAGGCATGATCCAAACACTTAAAAGGACCTTAAGCAGAGCAGAGGCTTCTCTGAAGAGGAAGAAAGTCTGCCTATGGACTGGAGCTTCAGCCCATGCCTGAGATTTCCAGCCCATCCTTCTTGACGGCCTGTCCTACAGACTTTAGACTTGCCTAGGCAGCCCTTGCAATTATGTAAGCCATTTCTTTGCAATATATCACTTCATATACATAAAACCTGCTAGTTTTGTTTCTCTGATCTAGCCATGACTTAACACATTGCTCATCTGGAATTTATAGTAAAATTCAATCATTTAAACTGGCTTTTAAGATACTAAGCTTCCACTGGCATTGCTCAGAATCAATCTAGATTCTCCTTCTCCCTCTACCTCTAGCGCAAAAAAAAAAAAAAAAAAAGTTGTGTGTGTTTTTTTTTTCTTTTTCAACTTGCAATGTGATTTTTGTGATTTTGTTTCTGGAAGCACTAATGGCTTTATCTATCCAAGCCCAGGTATCCACTATACTGCTGCTGTCCGTTTACTCCAGAATATGGTAGAAGATACTAGCAGGCAACCTGGCCAGGCTTTGAGCTATTTGGGGGCCCCTGTCCATTCCAAACAGTAACTGACAGCAGCTAGAGCTTGCTAAACATCAAGGCCTCCTTCTTCTAACCATGCTGCCCTGACAGGGTTACTTTAATAAAGCAGTGCCCCGGATAGGTATGGGGCAGCTCTCAAGATAATTTCCTTCCAGAGCTCAAACCATGGAAAGAAGAAAAAACCATAATGACCTTAGAATCCCCCCCACAAACCTGCCCCCAACTTGTCTGGCTTTTACTAAAGTCACTATCTTCTTTGGATTTGTCCTTATCAAGCAGCTAGCGGGTGGGCCAGGGGTGGAGTGGGAGACCCTTCTGCTTCTTTCATTGTTTTCCTTCTTTCTCCCAATCCCCAGGGGCTGGAAAGAATGACCTTCCCTCTGTCGTTCTTCCTGTAAGGAACTCCCTTAAGTAAACTTCATGGTCTAGTTAGCTCACTCTGACCTCATCTTTCATCCAAACCTGCCCCGTGAACCCATTTTCCTGCTAAGTCTCTTACCCACCCTTTCAGACTTTCAGGTGATAATCCACAAGAGTCTCTCTGGGAAGCAGAAGGATATAGGTGTTCAGTGATTTAAAGGAGAAATAAAAATGCATCAGGTTAGTAGTATAGCAATAGCATCTCCATTGAATACTACAGTTGACATTGATTCTGGTGTGTGATATCTTCTACTATCAGTGTTTTAGCGCTCATTCCAGGTGGAGGGAAAGGTCAGCCTCTCCAACAGAGTCATATCAGAACATGGGCACCCACAGAAGCGGCAGTATTTGGTGGAAAAGATAAGGACAATCTTCTGACACAGCATACTTTCACGGGGTAAGCAGGTGATAAATGACTTCAAATTTAGATTATTGATGTCGTCTTCAAATAAAATTGTACATAGTCCCAGACATACAGGAACCAGATTGAAAGATGTTCATCATCACCTTTAAACTTTTGTCTCTAAAGCTAAAATACACTAAACGTGGCACACCATAAATATGGCACACCATAAGTTGATAGTTTTTATAATCCTGAAATTTATCTTATGAGTGAATACGCATATTGCACTATACATGTTAAAAAGTATTAATGTATATTTTAGATATACTACAATTTCACAACTCTGTCACTTTTAAAATATACTTGGAACCTCAAAAACTGGAAATGACTCAGGCCTTCTGGAACTCAGAGAGGCCCTATCAACAGGAATCTTCAGATTATAAAGGCGGATCAGTGGTTTTGTTCTCAAATCCAAACCTCTTATACTTGACTTTGTAAAATGTTTTAAAGGATAAATCATCAGGACTATTGCAGTTATCTATTTTGATACAGTGATAGGCATGTAGCAAGTTACTAAAATAATACATATTGGGTAAATAATATGTTAGGTCCACTTTCTTCTGTAGAGGATTTGTCTGGAACAACACTGAAGAGTGAATTTCTTTCTTTTTGCCTCACCATGTGGCATGCAGGATCTTAGTTCCCAAACCAGGGATCCAAGGATCGAACCGTGCCCCCTGCAGTGGAAGCACAGAGTCTTAACCACTGGACCACCAGGGAAGTCTCTGAAGAGTACATTTTAAATACATAAAAAGGCATTTTTTCATTCTAATTTGCAAATGTGAATTGAAAATAAGAATACTATTAAATTCAAAATAAACTACATTTGTCAGTCTAATAAATTACAAATATCCATTTTTACCTTTAAGAAGGTATTAAAGAGTGGCTTAAAATTTACTTCTCTGTTCCTATTACACCCAAGAAGTCCACTTGCAAATACAGAGAAGTAAAGGGAAGAGTAAAAATGGGTGCATTTCTGAAATTTTTTAAAAAGGGTTTTTTTTCCCCTCAATTTGGATCTAGTTTCTTTTTGTCTTGGACCCTAAAAAATTCAGCTATGACCCTACTTAATGTTGACTAAAGAAGTGCATAGTGAGGCTTATCAAGGTCGAGCAATCAGGTAGTCTTTAAAGCTTGCAACCTCAAATTCATTTTCTATGTTCTTTTGATTGAATCTAGAATGTTGTCCATCTCAGGTCTTTCTTTCCTAAAAAGGAAATAATAAAATAGTTTAAAACTCTCTAAGAACTTTAGATATGACAACAAAAGCACAAGTGATAAAAGAAAAGCACTTGATAAATTGAATTTAATCAAAATTTTAAAAAATGTTTGTGCTTCAAAAGACGCCATCAAGAAAGTGACAAGACAACCCACAGACAGGGAGAAATATTGTCAACTCATATTTCTAATAAGGGGCTCATTCCAGAATATAAAAGGGACTCTTACAAGTCAATAATAAAAAGCAAATAACCCAACTGAAAAATAGACAAAGGATTTGAATGGACATTTCTTCCAAAGGGATGCACAAATGGCTAATAAGCAGATGTAAAGATGTAAACCTCCTTGGTCGTTAGGAAATACTAACCAAAACCATGATACAATTCCATTTCTCACCCATCAGAATGGCTACAATAAAAAAGATAGACAATAAAAAGTTTTGGTGAGAATGTGGAGCAATTGAAACCCTCAAACATTATTGGTAAGAAAGAAAAATGACACAGCCACTTTAAAAAACTGTTTGGCGCTTCCTTAAAAAGTTAAGCATATATTTACTAGATGACCCAGTAATCCCACACCTAGGTACCTACCAAAAAGAAAACATATGTACACCCAGAGACTTGTACATGAATGTTCATGGTAGCACTATTCACAGTAGCCCAGAAGTGGAATCAACCCAAATGTCCAATAACTGATGGATAAACAAAGTGTGTTATAACCGTACAATGAAATACTATCTGTCAATAAAAAGGAACAACATGGTGGACCTCAGAAACATTATGCTCTGTGAAAGCAACCAAACACACACACACACACACACACACACACACACGCACACTGTACAATTCCATTTACATAAAATGTCCCCAAATGGCACATGTAGAAAGACAGAAACTAGATTAGCATTCACGTAGGGCAGAAGTGGGAATGGGCAGTGATTGTAAATGATTGCAACATTTCTTTTTAAGGGTTTTTAAAATAAAATTGTAGCAATGGTTGTACAACTCTGTAAATATACTAAGAACCATTGAATTGAGCACTTAAAAAGAGTGAATTTTATAGTCTATGCCTTATATCTCAAGAATTGAACACTTAAAAAGAGTGAATTTTATGGTCTATGCATTATATCTCAAGAGAACTCTTTGAACTTTTCTTTTTAATGACTAAGTGGGCTGTTTGTAAGGACAAGAACATCTATATTTTAAATATATAATAACTAACAATATACCATTTTCTCAATTATCAGCATTACCTTGGCAATCTGACTTAGCTTAATAAATGTCCCTGAAAATTTTCCATCATAGCATTGAATTTACATACTCAGGGAAACTTGAAATGCAAGGAGACACTTGAATGATACAAGAAATACTGATTTATGCTTTGGGTTTGTTAGCAGGTGGGAGTTTGACCACATAAATTCAGTCATCTGTGATTTTTAATTAAAATAACTTAAAAATGGCAAATAGTTGTCGTAAAGATTTTTCAATACAATTCAACAGTCACTTAAATCTCAGACTGTTATGGACAGGGATTTTTATTAAAAGTGCCACGCAACCCACCCCAACACACACACACACACACACACCCCACTGCCATAAAAGCAAAACACGTTTTTTCAGCTTCTCGGTATGTTGTAGGTCTGGTAGAAAAAGGATCGGTATAGCAAATGAAGATCATTTGGGCTGCATTGTGTGTGTGCATAGAACTTTCGATGCATTTTTTTTTTTTCCCTTTCTTTCTGACAGAAGCTTTGCAGAACAATGAAAATCATGGCTTCTGATTAGCCTCCGTTTTTCTCTACCAGGATATGTTTAGATGACATAAAATTTAATTCTAGTGACAGGTATAGGAAGATGCCTTCACGTCGCCTCCGAAATATGCTCTGTCTCGCCTCTGCTCCCTTAACTACTAGCTCTTCCTGACATAATCCAAGCTATCCTTTGAAGAAACCCCACTAACTTCTTACAGAAACCAGCCCTGGCTAGTAAAATTCGGTGAACTCCCCTTAGGAGCTGAGGTTCTTTCCATCAGAAAAAAAAAAAAAAAAAAAAAGGAACCTAAGTTGAAATCCTCTGCTAATAAACAAAAGTGCCACCATCATTTTAGTATTCAGGATGCAAAGTCAACATGTCCCTAAGCACACGTGTCCTCACATACACGCTCCTGCAGTCCTGTTCCTCTAGCCCTGCCAATGCCTAAAATATCATTTCTTTCCTCTCAGGAGACCTGGGGGACCAGGGAGGGAGAGTTGAGATTTCAGCCTCTAGAACGTGTAGCTCAGCCTTGTTATTCAGGCACAGGCACTATAAGAATGTGGTATGTTGGCTGAAACGATTTGTTTGCTTAATTTCTCAGAGTTCAGTGAGGTCATTTTGTCATCTCCCTTGTATTTTCTGTATTTTCCAAAGAATTGCCAGCTTCCAACAACACCCTCTTTCTTCCCATTGGAAATGGAAACACGTCCTCCGCAGGAATTTTCCACTTAGCAGATCCAGCTTCCCTAGCTAGGGCCTCAGCACACCAGCCTGCAATGCTGTATTTCTTTCCACTGCAGTTTGACATTTTTCAGCCAGCACAATGAGTTGTATTCAGTCATTCTAAGTCCTCCCCTTTCTACATCTTTTTTTTTTTTTTTTTTTTTTTTTAAATAATGCATACTTTCGAGCAATTTCAGGAAAAGAGCAAAGGCTTTTAAGCAACATTAAATTTAATTAGTTATGTCACTGTCACAGAATCAGAATCCTTTGGAGTCCTGCTTCCCCCACCCCCCCCCCCGCCCCCCCCACCAAATCATTTCCCCACTTCGCAGCCCCCTTTCCCTTCCTTCTGGTAAACACATTAAGGACAAACCTCAAGATCCATATACTCTGCTTGTCATTGTTTGCCTTCGCAAATTATTTCCTTTGAATAATATTTACAAACTATCGATCACTGCCTGACACGATGATAAGAGGGGACACAGGCTGCTTATAATCTCAGCTGTAAACAAGAGACGGGAAACACGCGCTGGAAAATGTGTCCAATGCCCTGTCTGGAAGCAGCCGCCTCCGCAAAGGCTCACAGCTGAGTGGGAGCAGGGTCGCCGCCTCCCCAATGCTGAGACCCCAACGCCGATCCGGGGGGAGGCCGCGGGCCAACCCAAGTCCCCGACGGGGGAAGGGAAAGGGAAGAATTTGGGGGGTCAGAGAAAGGCCGCATCCATCGGAAAACAATGCGTGCCTTCCAGAAAGCAAAAGGCAGCACACGCGAACACAGATGCCTGCGGGAGCCGCTCCCCGCGGGCGGGGGAGGGGCGCGGGGGGAGGGGCGGGGCGGAGCGTCCCCCGTCTGGCCGGGTGGTAGCGTCTCAGACAGCTGGGCCCGGGGCGGGGGGGGGGTTCACACCCGCACAGCGGAGGGTGTCTCCTAAGGAACCGGGGCTCTGCAGAGAGGGGAGGAGGGAGGAAGAGGGGGATTTGTTCAAGCTGGGAGGGTGGGCCTCAGGGAAAAAGAAGCAAAAGAAGAAATTGATGCTCTGCAGGACACCTAGGGTATTTCTTTCAGGGGGTATTACTTCCACTTTTAGGCAGGAACAAGAGCTGGGAGGAAAACTGCGGCACGGGCTGACAGCTCGGAGGTGATCAAAGGAGAGAGCGTGAATAGCTTGCTCTGCCAGCCATTTATTAAAAAGAGAGGGTGCACCCGGGCCACTCGAGGCGGGAGAGAAGGGATTAGGATCAAAATAGAGAGAGATCGGCTTCACCTCCTTTATTCAGGAGGAAAAAATGTGTATATATATTTATATATTTTTTCCTTCGTTTTTTAAGAATGCTGTCCACTACGAGATCCATTCCTTCCCATAGACAAAATACACATCCATCTCTCTCTCTCTCTCTCTCTCTCTGCCCACCTCTCTCTCTCTCTTCTCCCTCTCCCCACCACACACACATAAAAAAAGGAAATTCCATCCTCTCTCTTTCCAAACGTTGCTACCTCTGTCTTGTATTATCACACGATGGATTCTCCATTGGAAGGCATTTTTACGCGGAGACGCCCCCCTTTGGGGAAGGTAGCGAACTTTGTGTGAGTCCAATTAACCTCGGAAATAAAGTTTAAAGCACTCCTGGGATTTGGGTGGAACTTCCCTTTCCATGGATAACAGGGCAAAGTGTTAAAATGAACTTCCCTGATGCAAGCGGTCTCCTGTTGTAAAAATGACGACCCCCAGCAGTTTAGGGAAGGATTGCAGGGGGCTTCTAAAGTGGAAAGGACCACAGATGCTTTATCAGCGTTAACGCGGCTATGGATCTCACAGCAAGGATGAGAATGGTAGGCGTCAACCCAGTCTATAAAGTGCACTCTCTTCAGTTAGAGAAATATGACCTATATAGAGATGCAACGAAGCTGAGGGACTAGCATGAAATGGGAAATACCTTCTTATGTGATAATGATTTTATCTTGCCTCAGAATCAGTTACACACACACTCAAAACTGTAACAGCTTTTATCAGCTAAGGCTTTGAGAGAGGGGGAAATTGAACAAGCAAACTAAATTTAACCCAAATTTACATTTTGAAATAGCCACATTCTAAACCCTTTATTTAATCATAGTTATATTTTAATTTTTTTAATGTAGTATTAAGGATTCAATCAAAGATAAGCATAGCAGGGCAGTTCAGGGTTTTTTTCTTAGTATTAGAACAGTGATAGTCAAGGTGAGCTTTGTTTTTCCTTTGAGAGTTCTTTAACTTGATAGTTTTTCTCCAATATTAGGACGAATTTAATATATATTGTTTATTTTTTTCAATTATACAAGGATATGTTTATATTGTAAAAATATATATATATAATGCAGTGCTATACAGATTAAATTATGAAATTTTCCACGAACTCCCACTTCGGCAAATTATTCCCTTCCCCAGAAGTAGTCACAGTTATGTTATACCCATCCAGACTTTGTAAAATATTTTTTCATGCATATATGCATACAAGCAACCATATACATTTAAAAAATAGTAAGTTCAATCATACTATATGTATTACTGTGTGAATTGATTTTTTTTTTTTTTTAATTTAATATACCAAAGAGATCTTTCTCTATTAGGACCTATACATATACCTCATCCTTTGAAATACTGGAAAACATTTCATGGTTTACTGTATTTTATTATTATTCTATTGATATATAATTAGGTTATTTCCAATTTTTTTAGTATTATAAATAATCCTAAAACTGACGTTCTCAGAAATCTTTGGTCATAATGCTGGTACTTTTGCAGGCTAGATTACATTGGAATTGCCAGGCCAAAGGGTATGAGAATTTTAAATTTATAGATGTTACCATGTTATTCTTAAAAGGATAAAAAACAATTTATATTCCCACAAGTTGGATACCACTAGACTACCATTTTCACACACTCTCAATCACTGTTTATCATCATTAAAAAAAAAGTTTTGCCAATAACCTAAACAAAAATAATGTCACATTGATTCCTCATTTGCCTTTTTTGATTATTCCTGAGATAGAACAAGTCTTACCTACATTGGCCATTTGTATTGTTTCCTGTGACTTGTCTGTTCAGATCCTTTGCCATCCCTCTTTGGATCTTTTTCTTTATGATTCCTAGGAATTCTTTACTTTATTTTTTTAAATAAATTTATTTATTTATTTATTTTGGCTGTGTTGGGTCCTTGTTGCTGCGTGTGGGCTATCTCTAGATGGGGCGAGCAGGGGCTACTCATTGTTGCGGTGTGCGAGCTTCTCATTGTGGTGCCTTCTCTTGTTGCAGAGCAAGGGCTCTAGGCACGTGGACTTCAGTAGTTGTGGCACACGGAATCAGTAGCTGTGGATTGAGGGCTTACTTGCTCCGTGACATGTGGGATCTTCCTGGACCAGGGCTTGAACCGGTGTCCCCTGCATTGGCAGGTGGATTCTTAAACACTGCACCACCAGGGAAGTCCCCTAGAAATTCTTTATAATGAGAGCCTTTGCTTCTTTTATGCAGTGTAGTAAAGTTTCTCCCAGACTTTTGTTTATCTTTTAAATTATGGAGACTTCATCCTAGAGATGTCTGAAGTCTTCTGTAGCCAATTCGGTCAGCCAATTCTTTTAGGGATTCCAGGTAGTAACCTGATTAAAACTCAATAAAGAACATATACCTATATTTTGTATATTAGATGGCAGACTAACTCTCTAAAATTGCTTCTGTTTCTTTAGGACCGTTCTAGGTTGAAATAAAGGTAGTACACCTCCCCTCTATAAAACTGGAAAAAGAGGTGTCCTTTGATGGAGAACATTAGTGTTAACAGCAAGATCTGCCAACTACTACACCTACATGCAGGGGTTGAACCAGGAAGTATTCACAGGGGAAATGCCAAAAAAATAAAAATAAAAATAACATTCTGGCATCATCCCAGATATCCTGAATAACAATCTTGGAAACTGGGCTCTGGAATTTATATTCTGGAGTACTTGCCAGAGTGATTCTGTAGCTCACAGTGTAGCAGTGTGAACTAGATTCTCCCATTTATCCAGAGAATGTAGACTTTTTGGTTTCTCTCTGCCATAATGGTCTCCTAAGTTATTTTCTAAATCTTTGTTGCTCCTTATATTAATTTATTCTAATTTTTATCAGATTTAGTCATACCACCACTATCTGAAAAATCAACATCTGAATATCCACACTCTTTCTCATGAATTGTGTGACCATGATTTGACCTCAACCTACCTTTACTGAACTATCATCCACTCTGATCTCCTTTTCCTCTGATTTCTCAGCCCCAATTTACAGCTTAAGACTTTCATTCTATTTTCCTGTTGGAGAAACTGTCATATTTTTTCCCACTGACTAAAATAACCTTTTCTTTATATGTCTTCTTGCTCTTTAAAATCAATTCTGCAGTGGTCTGAATTTCTGAATTTCTACAAGGCTCTCAGGTCATGCCAATGTTGCTGGTCTGTGGGCCATGCTTTCTGAGTATAATGATACTCGGGTGTTTCACAAGTTGTTCATGTGAGTATGATGTCACCCTAGATGGTGCCAAGATGCAGGGTATAAAATTATACCGTGAGGCAGGGCCAGCATCTTTGAAAAATGTGAGACAGTGACAAGGACATCATTAGTTGGTAAAAAGGAGGAAAAGTAGAAGATAAAATATCCAGTTATTATGAGTTTCAAAGGGACGCAGAAGAAAAGTTTTGGCAGTGAGGATGGAGGAGAATGTTAACCCATCTGAATTAACACGTTCTGGCTGGATGAAGGAAAATAAGTGGTTGTTGCTAGAGAAAAAAGCCACATCTAAGAGTTGGGTTAGGTTTTAGTTAAACCAAGGAAAAAGGCAGAATTTTCTGTGGGGAGTCTCGAGGATATTGAGAAGTTCGTGGAGAGAAGGTAGGGGCAATGGTAGCTGAGTCGTGGAAGGAGAAGCATACAACAGAATGTTGATGAAAGTATGGAAGAAGATAGAGAATTTAGAGGTCTACCTCTCAGGAAGTCACCTGGCAAGGCCAGTGTAGTGGATGCTGTGGTGTGTCTCCCAGATGCACTCCACCCCTCAGGACCTAGGCTCTTATCGCTTCACCTGCTGGGGATTTTGGAGGCTGACTTCTCTCAGTTGAGTGTTCTTTCCTTCAGTTGGCGAGAGCTCCTTGCCCTAGGTCATGCTTCCTCCCTAAGAGCAGTCCATATTCAATGGCTGGTTGATACACACGTATGTGTGTGAGTGTGTGTGTTGGGGGGGGGTGGAGGGAACTGAATTACAAACACCATATTCCTCCCCCAAATTTTCCTGAAACTGATTTATTCCCTTTACTAAGAAAGATAATTTAATACTACTAATATCTGATAAACTTCTGTTCCTCATATCAAGTGATCTATCTCAGATGACTAGGCTCCACTGCAAGGTAAATGTTAAGAAACCTCAAATTAAGTGCAGACAATAAGAAAATCAATCTAAGCCCAAAATAAATATGGCCTTTTTTACAACAGTTTCACTGCACGGGTTCTTAAAATTTTATTTTAAATTTACTTAAACAACTATCTTTTACAAATGTATTGCACGTATTTAATAAAATATATTATATGTAACACACATGTTGTATATTGTATACACATGTATATTTATTACATATATATCTATCTCCCAGGCTAAAAGTTGCCACACATATACATATAGATGGTTCATAACTGATTTTACATTAGATATTTTTGCAAGGATTTTTGGGCAATAGCATATATTTTTTTTTACTATAGGCATTCCTCAGACATATTGCAGGCTCAGTTCCAGACCACCACAATAAAGCAAATATCACAATTAAGCGAGCCACATTATTTTTTTGGTTTCCCAGTGAATGTAAAAGTCATGTCTACACTACTCTGTAATCTATTAAGTGTGTAATACAACCATACCTATAAAAAACAATGTATAAACCTTAATTAAAGATGCTTTATTGGGCTTCCCTGGTGGTGCAGTGGTTGAGAATCTGCCTGCCAACGCAGGGGACACAGGTTCGAGCCCTGGTCTGGGAAGATCCCACATGCCGCGGAGCAACTGGGCCCGTGAGCCACAACTACTGAGCCTGCGCGTCTGGAGCCTGTGCTCCGCAGCAGGAGAGGCCGCGATGGTGAGAGGCCCGCGCACCGCGATGAAGAGTGGCCCCCGCTCGCGGCAACTAGAGAAAGGCCTCGCACAGAAACGAAGACCCAACACAGCCAAAATAAATAAATAAATGAATAAATTTATATTAAAAAAAAAAAAGCCAAACTTAAAAAAGTTTAAAAAAGAAAAAAGATTTCAGGGTATACATAGGTCTTCTTTGCAAGGGAAAAAAAAGGAAGAACTGTGCACTCCTTAAAGGTTCAAACGAGAGGGCAAAGTAACACTATAGAATGGGGACTAATAGCAATACTTAATATTTATTGAACATTTATCAAATGCCAGGTACTACTGGCAAGTGCTTTACATTCATTAGTCTGTGTGATAACCCTGGGTAGTAGGTTCAATTTTTATAATATTCACTTCCAGATGAGGCTACACAGTTTAAAGAGATTAAGTAAATTAACACCTAGTAGATAGAATAGCCAGGATTAAACCTAGATTATCCTGCTTCCTCAGTTTGCACTCTTGACCTGGAGGGTACAGCCTCTGAAGGCCTTTGCCTGGAGTCAACATCAGAGAGAGGATTCTGGCCCTGACTTTGCCCCAATCAAAAATCCTTGTGATATTGTCAAAGTTTTTAATGTCTCCCAGTCCCACATTCCTCCTTTCAGAAAAAGAAGGAAGTTTGTTTGCTTGCTTTTTTGTATGTCTGTTTTGTTTCAGAATGGGTGAGCCCAGAGTTGTATGTGTTGCTATAGAAAGTGAGAGGCTGGAGAAACAGGGATGAGACAGAATGTTTAACCTGTTTATTTTTACAATCATTGTAATTTTTAATCTAGCTTGTTTTTCATTGATAGTTTAACAATACTAGCTCAGTCAGAGAAGTGAACTTGGTTTTATTCTTTTTTTTTTTTTTTCATTTTTTTATTTTTGGCTGCATCGGGTTTTCATTGCTGTGCACGGGCTTTCTCTAGTTGCGGCAAGCGGGGGCTACTCTTTGTTGCGGAGCACGGGCTTCTCATTGTGGTGTCTTCTCTTGTTGTGGAGCACAGGCTCTAGGCGCGCAGGCTCAGTAGTTGTGGCCTGTGGGCTCAGTAGTTGTGTCGCATGGGCTTAGTTGCTTTGCAGCATGTAGGATCTTCCCGGACCAGGGATCAAACCCATGTTCCCACTGTGATCAAACCCACTGGCAGGCAGATTCTTAACCACTGTGCCACCAGGGAAGTCCCAAGTATTATTCTTTTTTCTTTTTAACATCTTTATTGGAGCCTAATTGCTTTACAATGGTGTGTTAGTTTCTGCTTTATATCAAAGTGAATCAGCTATACATATACATATATATGTTTTAAACTTAGTTTACAGTAGGCAAATGAACTTTACAGGATTATTGTTGAGTAAAGGCGTACCTTTTCTGAATGTAAAAATAGTAATGAATCAAATGTTAATGTAACTGATTCAGTAGAAAAAAAAAAACAAACAAGAGAGTTTGTACTGGTTTTACTTTAACTAAGGGTGCATATCTGAAAGTTAAAATAAGCATATAGACAGGATGAAAGTTTGTGTACGTTAATCCTGTAGTCCCAAACCTGAAAAATCTGATGGTAATGTTAAATAGTGCTTATTTACTTACATTGTATTTGATAAATTTGGAGGAATTCTGTAGTTCCTCTTCCTTAGTTTATACATCCAAATCTATATCTATATACTTATTTCTTAATATGGGGTATGTATTATATCTGAGTTTATTAAAAACTGAGAAAACAAAAATATGTCCATATTTAGCTTCCAATAATTTTGATAGAGTATAGGTAGGCATTTAAAAATGTGAATTACTAAAAATAATTCTGAGAGTCATTAGAAAAGACCTTCAAAATTAATTATTCCTTATTTAATCAACTGTACATAAAAAATTATAAAATTTATAAAGATTTTAAGATCTTCCACTTTAGTGTTTCAATTATTTCAGTGAGTTCAGGCAACACATGTAGAAAAGTCAAAACCAAGTCATGAAGACATTTACTGACCAATGTAGTTAATATCTGGGATATATAAAAAGCATCTGGATCCAGAAAAAGTAAAAGAGAGAAAGTGGGCAGATATTTTACAATAAGAAAGATGATAAGAGAAACAAACATAAAGAAGAACCAGCAAAACAGAGACAGATAATCAGATAATCACAAGTCAAATGGCTTCAACTGAATAAATTCCTACCTTAGCAAATTGTAAATATAATAAATATCATTTAAAATGTTAAGCAATGGTTAGAACAAAGGATCATAAGAGAAGCAGACATAACAAAAAACCAACAAATGTAGGGGAGAGGTGTTGCAACGTGTACTCAAATGAACCATTAATGTATAAATGAAGAACAGCAATGAAGCTGACGAAGGGGATCCTCATGATGGATGAGGCATTATTTTTGATGGGGCATGTTCTATATGATATAGTGGCATTTGGACAGAAATAGGAATGAAGGGAGGAAGTAAGGCATGTTGATTTCTGGGAAAGAACATGTGGTGTGGGAGCCGCAAGTTCAACATTCCCGAGTCAGGTGTTTCCTTATGCCTGAAGTTTTCACGGAGCAAGTCAAGAAGCCCATGGGTCTGGTGTAGAGTAAGTGAGAAAGAGTTGTAGGGGATGAGATGGGAGATAGGGTCGAGGGTACACACTGGGAGGTGACAGTAGGACTTTTTGTTTTATTCTCATAAAATGGAAGACAACTGGAGGGCTTTCAGGAGAGAAGATGCACTATGTGAAGCAGGTTTTAACAGAATTATTTTAGTTCTAATGTGGAGAATAAAACTTGGGAATGAGGGCAAAAGCAGGGAGAGTGATCAGGAAATTAATGAAATTAACCAAACAGAGATGATGGTGATATGACTGGGATAGTAGTGGCAGAGGTGGTGAGAAGAGGTTAGATTAGGATATACATTTGAAAGTAGAATAGCCATGTTTGGCCATTGGTTGTCTGTCTCCTGGGCCAGATGGTTCAGCCCATGAGGGCATGAATTTCTGTTTTGCTCACTGCTAAATCAAAAGCATCTCAACCAGTGCCTGACATACAGTAGATGTTCAATAAATACCTTAAATATAAAAATTGAATCCATGAGGGATATGAGTAATAAGTAGAATTATTCTTATTAATTCATTTAGTCAGAATAATAGCGCTGTTACTTGTGTAATCTGTAAATGGAAGCTAGCCTACCTTATTTATACCTTATCTTAACATTAAAATAACTTCACCAATTTTTTTACTTGAGAATTTCTATAAAAGTTAAAAAGATTAGTTGAAAATGTCAACAGTATAAAATAAACTATACAGTATTCTGAATGGTATATATATATATATATATATATATATATATATATATATACATACACACCCACATACGCTTTTTTTTCTCACTCACAACTGATATACGGGTATAATTTTCTGGTAAACCCATATTGATGATTATAGTTTCTTGCTAATAGCTATCAGGACAGTTTTCTATTCTTATTCATTCTGGATTGATATCTTGTCCTTTGGTTTCCCTGTTACTGATTCTTCTCCTATTTTTGCATACTTGGGTGAAAGTCCCAGACTGATTTGTATTGTAATGATGCAAAGAATATCTGTCTGTATATCTACAATTACTTAAATGTCAATCGTTTGAATAGAGATATTCTTCTGTTCCAACTGCAAGGTCTCATTAACGGTTATGTTTTGTTTTAACCATTGCTTGACATTTTAAAGAAAATTTATCAATATCTGTTGCTAAATATCTGTGAATATATCTTGGTTCACCTCTTGATTCACAGATAAGAGGAATTTTAAGGCCATGCCACATTTCCGATGAAGAAAAAACCCTGAGAATTACCCAGAAGTCTTGTTTCCTGTTTCTCTGAAGCCTCTGATGTATAGTTTGTCTTGGTTTCCAATTATCTACAGCTTTCTTATCAACTGTGGCACTGCTAATAGCTATTTGCTTATAGCTGTGCTCAGCTTTCGTTTGACACTTTGCTTCATACCTGCCTGTATGAAAGTTGGAGGTATATCCTTGAAACACACTTTTTTTTTTTTTTTTTTTTTTTTTAACTAGAGGCATAATGATTCAGGAAAAAATTAATGAAAGCATTCTACTTTTCTCTAAATGAAGATTAAATCACACTAGTGTTGGCGAACTTTTTCCGTAAGGAACTGGATAAAATTATTTAGGGCTTTGAGGGCCATGCAGTGGTTATCAAAACTACTAAACTCTGCCATTCTGGCAAGAAAGCAGACAGACAATACAGAAGTGCATGGTATGACTGTGTTCCAGTAGGGAGGACCAGATTTGGCCCATGAGCCATGGATTGCTGACCCATGAGTTACAGTATGGTAACAGGTTAATAATTTTGTTATAGGTATTTGCATTTATTTAAATCATGTTCTATACTGTGAAATATGTTTTTATAATCCATACTTCATTGTTTTAACAAAAATCTTTTCAATGTTTAACTTGATAAGAAAATTGTGATTTTTCTCTTTGATTTAATTAATCTCACATGACATTTGGAAAGCCTTTTGGATCTGAAGGTTATAAGCAAGTTACAAGTGCATACCTGGTGGCAGACAATATCCTAATAGCGATAGAACACTCAGGAGGAAATCATATACCCCTGGGCTACTGGCCCTTGCAAGTCCAAGCAGTAAAAGCCACCAGGCATCTTGAAAGACACCAGCAAGCTGAGCTTCTGTTTCAGTTAGGGGTTCTTTCATGTCAGAGTTTTCCTAGTCATTGATTTGGAACATCTCAGGAAGGTCACACTAACACTGAAAACAGTCCCTACCATTCTTCTGGATTTTTGTTTGTTTGTTATATTTCTTCACATTTCCTAGGAGACCAGTTGCCCCATAAATCTCTTCTTTCAAACTTAGCCTTCCTTCATATTTGGAAATATTTTATTTAAAAAATTATCAGTGGTGGATTTGAGTTAAATTGCATGTGTTATAGTTTCTCTAACGCTGAAAACATCCACACTTGTATTATTGATATAAAGTAGAAATCCTCTCTTGACTTCACCCAAAGCAGAGTTAAGGCAAGTAAAATAAGAGAAAAAAAGAAGTTTTAAAGGCTGTGGTATAGATGAGATAAGATACTTGCCTTGAACTCTCAAAACCTGAAGAGACTTGTGGACGAGATTGGTTAGCCAGGGAGAAGTTAAAGCATCATGCCCTTAGACAACACCTGCATCCAGCTCAAGTATCTTTTGACCTCTTTAGATTCATATTTTCTGGTACAATGACTGCTACTCATTTTGTAAGTGCTACTGCTAACTGAAACCACATCATGGTCAGATAAAAAAAAAGCCAGTCAGGCATCCCTGCTGAAAAATGTACCAAGCAGGACAATTCCTTTTTTCTCCTTAAAAATGAACTAATTCAAGAAAAGTGCTGCCTCCAGATCATTATTCATTGATAATATGCAACATCCGCTCTGCCCCACTCCTTCCTTGTTCTCCCTTCACCCTTCACTATAATTTTCTTGTGGAAAAATAAAAGAATGCCCGTTCTCTCATAAACTGCATAATTGGGTTTAATATACAGACTTGCCATTTCTAGGCATGTACATTTTCTGCATTAATGGGAGTTATACATGCAGCATTTAGAGATCACCTGTGGATAGGCTTGTTAATTAACAGAGTTAGAGCTCTATTTCATTCCATTTAAACCAGAGTAATTGAAATCAGGGTAAGCACCACTGCAATACTTTCATCCCTTTTCAAGGTTATTTGAGCAATTATGTTCTTGGCTGAGCATATTAGTAAATGCCGAGATTACTTCCTGTACCAACTGACTTTTCTCAGTCCTGTGTCCTATGGCATATCTTTTTTCATTATTACATTAGTTGAAAAAGCTAGAAATAATCCGTCATCCTGTAGTCTTTCAAAGAAAGTATTGAACCTAATCCAATCTACTAGATTTCCAGGAGAAAACCCCAGAAAATTAGACTAAACTTTATCCCAAAATAGATCATATGTCATCTTGTTAAGGACTAAAAGAAAATGTATATTCTATCAAATTCAATATTAGTTGGATATTAGTACATCTTCTGAGGTTCCTCAACATCTGTTATTCTATGATACATATTTATGGTACAAAGTTTTGTTTTTTTTGTTTTCATATCTGAAAATGAACAGAAATATCCTCAGTTTTATCAGATGGAAGGAGCTAAACCACTTCAACCTACAGCCAAAAAAAAAAAAAAAAAAAAGGAAGAAAGCTGTCTGAAATTATTTTTTAGAACACAGTTAAGTTCTTATAATCATCTACATTTTTCACTACTGCTGGGAAAAATATCATTCCTTTTGCTGTTTTGCATCATTCTAGGAAATCCAATCTGTTATTATGATGATCCTGTACCACTGACTTAGTAATAAATATGTTCTTTTATCCAAATTGACATTGCGTAGTAACCCAAAGACTTTTCCCCCCACTTATCCATTTTCCTGAGTAAAATTAAGACCAACATAACATTCCTTGTAATGGTAGATTAATATTAAGAACTTATAATGTGAGTGTGGTAATTTACCTTCACACATTTAGTCCCTTCTCATTTATGCTTGGCACAATTCCTACAACTACTATTTACTGATGTTTTCTATTTGCGTATTTATATAGACCTCTTCTCTGAAGGCTGGTGTCACTAGCAGTATATTTATCTAGTGAATGATTTTGCCACCTGAACATATGCACAATCTCACAGGTTCATCATAAAACAGGTATATGCCTTGTGTTGCCAAGTGTGTTTGAGGGATAAGAAGATATTGTGTACCTAGCTTTTTAAGATGGCAATGTGAATGTGCACATGTTCTATTTAGTGTTGTTTGAACTGTCTTTTTGTGAGGAGCATATAAAAGCTACTAAAAATATAATCATCATCAGATGTTCATATATCCTGGCCAAAGGTATCTGAAGAAAATGCTGACGTTTACATACATATTGGAACATTTTCCAATAGCTTAGTAAATCTTATCATTCCAACATGTATTTTCTATCTATATTTAAGTAAATTTTCCTTTGGGAAATTCTTCAACGCTCTGCTTTCTAGTTAAAATTGTCTTTGTCAAGAGTTAAGAACATTCTTTTGAATCAGCTCAAGTCTATGAATGACTTAATACATCAATGAGAGACAGAAAGAGAGAGGGAGAGAGAGAAAAACCCTCAGTATGAATGATAATTTAAATTCACTGTGTTTCTCAGTATAAATAAATTAAAATTAACCATCAGAAATAAAACATACTTGGTATCTTCTGACCTATTCTACACAGAATTGCTCAGCAATAAGCTACTTCAGCAATTCTAGCTCATCCTGCCTTGCAAATTTACCCAAACACATTTCTGTTTCATAGTCTATCCTGATTTGGTAATATGCAATTAGAGAAAATGACCATTTTAATATAGAACAATTTTCTTGTAAATTATACAGTAAAAATATTTGAAACATATTAAACTCAAATGGATTTAGAATGATTATAGTTATGAATTACTGTAATTTGGTCTTACACAGCTAATTCCAAAGACTGAATAGCCATTTAGCAATTTCCATTCTCTAAATTTCTCATAATGGGATGTAAGGAAAAAAGTGAAATCATCATCTTTTCCTCAAGCCTCCTCCCTCCTCTCGTAGTTTCTATTTCAATAAATAGATTGAGCCAACACCCTTCCAGTCACCCCAATCAGGGAAACCGAGGAATCACCCCAGAATTTTTACTCATTACTTCAACACCCATGGCAATGGAATCCTATCCCTTGTAGATGTCTAGGTAAATCAGTCCAGTGCCACCCATGTCCTCTGCCCTCTGATCTTCACTGAGAGCCTCACTACTCAATGACCTCTGAGCTTTCTTAGTCAGGCATGCAGCCCACTAATCACACATCTCTCAATTCATGCTCGACTCAGCTGCCACATGATCTCTCTAAAATGAAAATCCAACAGTGCCACATTTATGCTTAAAATCCTTCCCTGGATAAAACTCAAATGTTATTTAGCGTAAATACAAATTTCTTGGCTGGTTATACAAGGTTCTTCCTGCAAGCGTGGTCCCTGTCCATCTCCAGCCTCATCTCACAGCACCAGGTCAGTTGCATCTTATTCTCCAACCACACCAAATCCATGCTGCTCCAAACATATCCAATTCTCAAAGCAGTGTGCCCTCGCAAATTCCTTCCCTCTGCCAGTGAAGAAGAGGAAGGAGTAAAGAGTGTTCTTCACTGCTTTCTTCCCTGCTCTGATCTTCCCTGTCCTTTAGTGTTTAGGTCTATTGTAACCCCTTCCGCGAAGCCTTCTACTAAAGAAAAGAATATTCGAACATGTGCTAAAATGGTAAGGCTTTATTCAAGACTATTGCAATAGAGGTATTGCAATAGGAGAGAGAGATTAGGCTCAACTCTGAATACAACAAGGACAAGTGGAGATTATAGCTAATGAGAGGGATGAGGGGGTCAGTGGATAGCCAATTACTAATAAAAGGGGGCTTCAAGGGCAGGGGGACATTTGCTAAACTGACCTAATAGGATTCTTGCTAAAGACGGGTCAAGGACTTAGACATCAAAGGTGGGAGATGAGCAACTTGATCAGGTATCGAGGGTAGGGCTGTGGCTTAGCATGATTCTTTGCTAAGACTGGCCTGGGCAAGCCAACAACCAGATAGAGCCAAGGTCAAGGTTAGTGGAGAAGAGGGCTCAGAGGAACCTAACTAAAGTTTGGTCAAAAAGAGAGTCTTTGTCCTGCCGTAAGCCCCAAATAGGGTTAGCTCTCCATTCTCCCCTGCAATTTCCAGGGCTCCTACAACACACTTAGTATCTGCATAAGCCACTTGCCACAGAGTTTTGTATTATGAGTATTTGCCTTTCCTTTCCTCTAGTGTGAGAGTTCTCTGAAAGGAAGAACTCTTACTCTCATCTCTGGGTAGTCTGGTATCTTGTACATTGCCTGTCACCTAGATGTTCAACAATGCTTGTTAACTAAGAGCTGTGAATTGAAGGGAAAATTTAAAGTTATCATCTAGCTACATATCTTCTCTTTTCTTTTCTCCCTTTTTCTTCAGAGACCCGTTTGTTCTTGATAAAGTATTTTGATACTTAGGATAGGTTCTTTTGACATGGGTCTCACTAAACTGGGTGAGATTCAATATTATTCATTCTCTACATTCTCTTTGTGTTCCTCTAAGTACTTGTCTTGTAGAGAGCTCTATACAGGTCAAATCTCATTACAACAAATACCATTAAGATGAAATCTCTGAGTCCTATATATATTTAAGCTACTTTCAATGGTCTGTTTACTGTAAGTAATAGTTTATATAATTGCAACAATAGATTCTCAGTTTCTTGGAGAATTGTAGGAGTGAATAATGAATTATATCCTGAATAATACATTCACAACAGTTTCTCTGTTCTTTACTTTTCTTATCACTTTATACTACTATTAAAAATTAAGCACCAATTTAAGGCAAAGCCTGTGACAAAACACAATTCTGCAGAAACTAAGAAATTATTCTATAACAATAATCACCTTTTTCTGTGTGAAAATGAGTAAAGTGCCCTCTTCCCCCCTTTTATTAAGCATTTAATCTTAAAGTCTATGTGTTAAATCATTTACACATTTGCTTGAAAAATATATCTCAAGTTTGAGGTAGTGGTGAATTTCGTTTACATATTCTAAACTCATAGCTAGTTTATTTCTTGGAAAAATGCAAACGGTTATTGTGGTTGGCAGAGTTATTTTAATCACACAGGTATTTTGTGCTCATTATAAACATAATTTTAAATTGCCATAAAGAAGGTCATCCATAATCTCCTCAATCAGAAATAGTCCCTGTAGAAGAGTGAGAAATTGTTATAACAATTCATTTTTTTGTTATTTTATGAGAAAATAATTGTTTTGTATTTTATTTATAAGCATTATAAGAGATTTTTTTAGGAAAGGAACTGTCTTTATTTAGTAAAATGCCATAACAGGCCACTTTGAATGAGAAAGGGGAGGCCCAGAAGGCATGATCTCAAGAAAAGAGACAAAGAAACTAAACAGCTCTGTATAAATAATAACAGGAAGATAAATGGGATCAAGTCCAGTGAAAACAGAAGCTTGAAGCAATAAGCCACAGGACTATTAGATTCTAGAAATAAGCAGAAAACTCAGGGAGCACACTAGGTTTCTCAGAGTGTGTACAAAGCCACGTAAGCCAAATTTATTTAAACATTCCAGGTGAGGGTAAATTCAATTAAGGGAGAAATTTAGCCTGAGGCTCAAGAGAGTGGGTTCTGGAATAAGATTGCCTGGAAGCCATAGATGTTTCAACACCGTTTCTCTGTGTGTCTGTGTGTGTGAGGGTGTGTATCCACTAGGCAAGACCCAACAGCCACATAGGATCCCTTAGGAAATAAAACCAGAGGAGTTGAATATTGTTTCCACCGGTGATGGATGAACCCCAAAGCCAAACTGGAAACAATATGGCAAGCAGATGAAATCATCACCAACCTTAAGCTAAAGGAACAAAGGGAAGAGAAAGAGTTTGCAGGGCCCAAGGGTGAGAGTCTGTGTCAGAAGCTAGAATCAAGCCAGAGAAAAATGGGATTGTGTTGGGCCTGTCTGATGAAAATTGGAGCCACTGAGGGGGCAAAACAGCTGTCAGAAACCCTGCCCCAGGAAAACATCAGAAACTCTGCCTGGCAAAAACATTTTGGCCATACACGTCTATAAACTAGATGAAAGAGGAAGAAAATACTTCTGACCTACAAGGTAATGTGAGGAAAGAATCTGAAAACAGAGACTCAAACCTGTTTGTATATATGTATGCATGTATGTTGTCAAATATACATATATATGCATATGTAGGTACATATATACACACATATCACACAACGAAATGGAATCATCATGCACAAGTATTTTGTAATCTGATTAAATACTCAATATGACATGATAGTTTCTCATGACAATAAACATAAATATTAATCCATATATCCAGTTTCATGGCTGCCTAGTAGTCTGTTATTTAGCTGCAAAATTTATTTACATGGCCCCATATTGTCCTTTCACAATTGTTTTGTTTATTTTATTTTTCTATTGAGAAAAATAGAAATACTGTTAAAAACCTCAGTGCTTGGGTGTTAGAAAGTGTGTATAATACACTTGCAAATGTGGCTTTTTTATTGAAAACTTATTGCTGTATTGCTTTTATTCATCAAAACCTCTTAAAAAACAGGTTGTGTAATGTGTGTCATAACTTCAAATCAAATAACTAGCATCAGAGTTGTGATTTCATCACTAAGCATCCATCACAGGCATCCAGAACCCTGTTTTCTTTGAAGTTTTTTCCTGAAAATGATACATGTCCTCATGCTAAATCGGGACTAGTTAGTAACCAGAGCATAGCTAAGGTCACTCAAAGGTTTCTTTGATGTAGACATTCCTCAATTTAGAGGTAAAATAATCCTGACCTTCCTAAATTTTACCTTTCTGACAGGTGGAGGAAGCTGCATAACTGACTTATTTAGGTTCACAGAGTTGTTTGCACAAATAGGAAATTTAGACACTAAATAGTGTGAATTGTAAACCAAATGCAAGTGGAGTGTATCAAAGTGTGATAAATGTCATTGCACAATAGTTGAAATTGTTTCTCTTTTTTTCTTTGTACTTTTTATTCTCTCATTTTTAAATGATGTTCTTCCCCAAAAGTGAAAAGAACAGCTTGAAATAGGCAGATTTTTAGGTTCTTTTCATACTCTTGATTTCAAAAATATAGAACTACAAGGCATTCAGAGGAGCTTAGGTTTGGGGCATGATAATCCAAGGATCCCATCTCACAAATGGGCATCATCTCTCTAGGTTGAATTTAACTAACTCATTTAGGTATGCTTTCTTTTTTAATCTCCAGATTTTTTTATTAAAACATTTTTTTAGAGCAGTGCAATGGTCACAGCAAAATTGAGAGAATGACATGGAGATTTCCTACATACCCCTTACCCCCGCACATGCATGGCCTCTCCTGTTGTACTTACAGAGTGGTACTTTAATGACAATTGATGAACCTACATTGACAAATCATAATCACCCAAAGTCCATAGTTAACATTACTGTTGACTTTTGATGTTGTATATTCTATGCGTTTGGACAAATGTATAATGACACATACCTATCATTATAATACCATATAGAGTAATTTCACTGCCCTGAAAATCCTCTGTGCACTTCCTATTCATCTCTCCCCCTAACCCCAACCCCAGGCAACCACTGCCTTTTTTTACTGTCTCCATAGTTTTGCCTTTTCCAGAATGTCATATAGTTGGGATCACACAGTACTGTATTTTTAGGTATGCTCTTAAGATTCCTCCATGTCTTTTCATGACTTGGTAGCTCATTTCTTTTTAGAAGTGAATAAAATTACATTGTCTGAATGTAACATAGTTTATATATCCATTCACCTACTGAAGGTCATCTTGGTTGCTTTCAATTTTGACAATTTTGAATAAAGCTGTTATACACATCCATGTGCAGGTTTTTTTGTGGGCATAAGTTTTCAGCTCATTTGGGTAAATACCAAGAACACATTGTTGGATCATATGGTAAGAGGATGTTTAGTCTGTGAAAGTGGTCAAACAGTCTTCCAGAGTGGCTGTACTATTTTACATTCCAATCAGCAATGAATGAAAGTTCCTATTGCTCCACATTCTCACTAGTATTTGGAGCTGTCAGTGTTCCAGATTTTGGCCATTCTAGTAGGTATGCAGTGGTATCTCATTGTTTTGATTTGCATTTTCCTGATGACATGTGATATGAAGTATATTTTGGTGAAATGTCTGTTCAGGTCTTTGGCCCATTTTTTATGTGGATTGCTTGTTTACTTATTACTGAATTTTAAAAATTCTTTGGATACTAATCCTTTATCTTAGGTGTCTTTAGTAAATATTTTCTCCCATCTGTGCCTTTTCTTCTCATTGTTTTGAGATTGTTTTTCACAGAGCAGTTTTTAATTTAAATGAAGTCCAGCTTATCAGTTATTTCTTTCTTACATTATGCCTTTGGTATCTAAAGTCTAAAAAGTCATTGCCATATCCAGGGTCATCTATGTTTTTTCCTATGCTATCTTTTAAGAGTCTTATAGACTTGTGTTTTACATTTAGGTTTATGATCCAATTTGAGTTAATTTTGTAAAGGGTGTAAAGTATGTGTCTAGATTCATTTTGTTTTTGCATGTGGTTATCTAGTTTACCAGCACTATTTGTTGAAAAGACTATCTTTGTTCCATTGTATTGCCTTTGCTCCTTTGTCAAAGATGAGTTTATATTTACGTGGATCTATTTCTGGGCTCTCTATTCTGTTCCACTGATATATTTATCTATTCTTTTGCCAATACTACACTGTCTGGATTATTATAGCTGTGTAATATAATCTCCAGATTATTTATATATGTAAATCGGAGAGAGAGAGAGAGAGAACTGAATGGTACACTGTTACACAGTTAGCCAGTTTGGGCTTCTATAATAAAATATCATATCATAGAGGGTGGCTTAAAAAACAAATATTTATTTCCCACAGTGCTAGAGGATGGGGAGTCCAAGATCAAGAGGTCAGAAGATCCCATAAGTCTTCTTCTTGGTTGGCAGATGACTACTTCCTTACTGTAACTTCACACGGCCAAGAAAGAGATTATCTCTAGTGTATTTTCTTGTATGAGCACTAATCCCATTCATGAGGGCTTCACTCTTGTGACTTAATTACCTCCCAAAGGCTCCATCTTCAAATACCATCACTTTGGGTATTAGGATCTGAACATATGAATTTGGAGGGGAGACAAAAACATTTAGTTCATAGCATACACTTAAAAAATATTTCCAAGATATCATTTCCCAGGGACATGACATGGGTGTCTTTTAAACCTAGGACCTAAGAAAAATGTCTAGGAAAATTTTCGCTTCTTTCTTCATTAAATATATATATATATATATATATATATATATATATATATATATATATATATATATATATATATATGTAAAGAGAAAAGACTTAGGAGGTGAATTTTGCAGTTCCCTCATAGATCCTATAAATTAACAGAGACCTGTCTTTATAATGACTTATTATTACATACCAGATCCTCTCTTCCAGAGATATATAGCCACCTTCTCCTTACTTTAAGGTAGATAAATAATTGCTTATGTTGATCCAGGGCAAAACTGTGGAAATACACACACCAGAAATTTAAGATTTATTAAGTTACGAGGTGGGAATAATGGAAGGGAACTAATATGATGAGGTTTTCTTTTTTGTGTAATATTTCATTTGCTTAAAAAGTACTCATTTGTTAAGTAAATTAAAACGATCAAATATAGAAAGCTTGAAATAAGTGAAACAGCTCAGTTAAAAATATTGTAGACACAATTATGAGAAAAACTCATGTGAAGAAGTATCATATGAGTCTTCATAAGTAATGTATATTTATTGATACTTTGGTTTAGTTGGCTTTAGTGAACACTTTTAGGTAGACCTTTTAGAAAATGGGTACCAACAAAAAACACAGATATGCACGAACCTCTCTCAGAATATGTTTTAGAAACAAGAATTTTATTTTTATACAAATATAGATTTTTGTATATGGAGAACTAAAAATACACTCTTACATAACTTTTGGTTTGAAGCAAAAGTCAAAACCAAAATTAGAGATTATTTATAAATAAATGACAATGAAAATGTAATACTATGAAACCAATGGAAAGTGGATAAGATGGTACAAAGTGGGACATTTATAGCTCTAAATACATTTGCTTAAAAAGAAAGATAAAGATAAAAGAAAGATAAAAGATAAAATGTAGCAATGAAGCCAAAGAATAAACAACAAAGTAAAATTCAAGTTGGTAGAATAAAATAATTAGTAAAGATGGAAGCAGAAATTAATCAATACAAATATGAACATAAGAACTTATTAATGAATCCTTATGGGATTAACAGATACAAACTACCAACATAAAATGGATAAGCAACAAGGATTTACACTAACACAAGAGTGTAAATCAGCTAAACTTAGATTAAAAAAATTTCTTAAACTTATTAATAAATCCAAAAGTAGTTCTTTGAAAACTTCAGTGAATTAGACAAACCTTTGAATCAATAATCAAACAATAAAGGAAAAAAAAGGATAAACAATATTATGAATGAGGAAGGAGTCTTAGCTAAAGCTATTGATAAGATACATAAAAGTTACAAGAAATAAATTCTACAGATTTATATAGATCTATTTGGACATCTGAGGTTAAATTGATAATTCTAAGAAAATACAAATTATCATAGGTGACTCAAGAAGACATTTAAAAGAAAAGAGGAAATTTAAAAGCTAGTTTAAATTAACCATGATCAAAGAAGCACCGGATACAACTAAAGACAATTAAAGAAAAACCACACTGAATACAGAGAAATTTTTAGAAAAGTTTGGATGAGAAGAAGAGGAGATAGATAGAATGGCCGCTGTGGAGCAAGCAGAGGTTTCTGGAATGAGTGCAGTGCATGTGTGTGCGTTTTATTGAAGAAATGTGAGCTTTTTTTAGGCTAATGAGAAGGCAGTCGTGGAAAGGTAAATGTGCATGTGAAGGGCAGTGACAATTAGTAGTATATGTTGTCTGAAAAGGTGAGGATAGTGGTTGGCCTCAAGTGGGAGGCAGTTCCATTCTTCATAGTAATAAAAGGGAAGAAAGAAAAGATTCATACAAATTATAGGTAGACTTGTATGCATTCTGGTGCAAGATGAGAACATTTCCTCTGGATGCCTCCATTTTCTCTTTGGAGAGAAAGCAAGAGGAGGTAAGGGCTTTGGAGATCTGACAGCAATAGAGAAGATTTGAAAAAGTCACTGTGGAGTATTGGAGACTGATTGCAATGAGAAAATATAGTGTTTTCTAGGCAGTATTGAGGTCCTATATGAAGTTAGTAACCAGAAATTAAGCAATTATTTTGAGACATTCTCCACCAGAATTCAGCAGTTTGGGTGCAAATGTAGAAACATAGTTAAAATTCATACAGAGCTATGATTTCATCCTATGAATAAGAAGAAATGAAACAAGGGAGTTTAGAACAAGAAATGAAACAAGGGAGTTTAGAATGCTGGCAAGTAGCAAACCAAAATTCTGGAACCATTCATGGAACCTAAGTTGGATGAGGAGCAAAGCAAAGAAAGAAAAAGATTGAGGGATTTGAAGAACTGGAAGTTCCAGTGAAGTCAAAGCACAGGATTGTAGTGGCTTTGTTGGCCGAGCCAGTATATTCTCTCCTTGCAGGCAAATCTGCACTAGAAGCCAAACTATAATAGATGACTGCTCTGTAAGCAGAGAGTCAGAATCATAGGAGATAATCGAATGACTCAAAAAGGACTATCTTCCCAAAAGGGCAGTGTGCGGAGTTTGAGTGCCAGTTTACCCTTTCCTTAGGTAGTATGTGAATGGGCTCTGTTAATTTCTGCCTTTGGGGGTTTCTTTTTCCCATGCGCTAGGTTATCTTTTCCCTAAGTGTGTTCCTCATCATAATAGTTTTCTTAGATGCTCTGCAGAAAAGGATTTTAGTGAAATAATTGTGGGGGAAAAGCACACACTGTATCATTCTCTGACAGTGCATTTCTGGGTTTTTCTTCAAGCATAATGTAGCAGTGATTGTATGGTGGGTTAAAGGCAAGAGTTTGCCTTCTAAGGGGCTTGCTCTTGATTGGCTTTAACAAGATGATGGCAAAACACTAATAAAACATTGTCAATTTATTTTCGGTGAATTACTCATTTGACAAAATTATTTTTGAACTGATTTCCATCATATTGGTCTGTTTCTGATAGAGCTGTGAGGCAGGTCTCTGATTCTCCAAAGAACCGGCTGAAGGGTGAAAAAATCTGTTTTTCAGACATAATTCTCCCCACAGTTTTAGCCAAAATTTTAGAAAAGTCTACTCTAAGACATGTTCTCACATCAAGCTTTATAAATGAGTCATGCACTTTAGGCTTATATAGATAGTTGTCTGATTCACTTGGTAAGCTGGTTCCTAGCTCTCTGGGACTCCTTCCATAGCTCAGTACTCTGATATGGAGAACGGGCATATGGTCAGTATCACAAATCTCAGTAGAACTATTTTATCATATAACCTTACCCATAACTGATTTTTCAGTCACACATTTGCAGGCAACTCTTTCAGTTTCTTCCACAGATGGCTAATGATCTATTATATCAATGGCAAAAGATATGTTCATTAATTTGAAGGTCCCTGAGAAGGAATATTTCACTTATGAACTATAAAGGAAGAAAATATAGAATTTGAATAGTAGACTCAGATCTCATTTTATTCTGCTTCCAAGAAAATAAATTTTTAAAAAAGCTTACCAGTATTACCTTTCTACATGTATTCTACTCAGGAGTAACATTCTCTTGTCCATCCTTTAGATAAGGGGAAAGATATTCAAACTGTAGCCCTAATTTTAACCAAAATACTTACTTGTCAAGATTAAAATAAAAGAAAGAAAACAATTAGCATTTATAATAATATTTACCTTAAATAAAATTAAGGGACAAATAAAATGCAATGTAACAAATAATGTAAAAGCCAATATAATATATATATGTGTGTGTATGCATGTGTATATGTATATATACACACATATACATACATACATATATAGAGACATGTCTATGTACAGAATTTTTTTTTAATTTTGTTAAAACTGAAGTTCTAATCAGAAGAGTTGCATTTGAAACCTAGAAACATGTTTTTTTCCAAATAATTATTTCTACAGGCACCATCATTTCAGCTCCTACTCTTCCTAAAATTCACACATTTAGTAATACACATGGGAAATGTAGAAATGACCCCACAAAAGCAGTTTGTGGGCAAAACAGTTTGTTGATGCAAAGCACAATACCCTCCCAAGTTATTTACTTAGTCAAGGAGCCTTTGTTCTCAGAGACTTCATCCATCTGCTTTCTGGAAGTCAGACTAAGTAACTTTGGACATGGTAGAAGAAACCAGCAAATGGAAAACAAAGCAGAACAGATTTCTAAAACAGTTCATTAGGTATCCAGGGAGCGTCTACAAGGCATTAAGTCCCAGAAATTGCAGTGACAGTGTAGCCAAGAAGATCAGTAATGCTCTTTGGAATATGTCATAAAGGGTCCTAGATATCCAAAACGTATTTTACTGAAGGAGGAGAAAAAAGAAATGGCGAAGATTTTGCTCTTCCGTGAATTGGGAAATTTTATTTTCCCTTTAGGGAGAAGAAATAATGGAGAGAAATAATGTTAAATGTTTTGTTTTCTTTTGAATCAGCAAATCTAATGTAGCACTGCACAATCATTTCATTCCCAAAGAGTCTTTCCCTGGTTATTAATGAAGAAGCATACTGTATGATATTATAAAAGGCAGAATCACCTTTAGCCCATTTTGCCTCTCTTCCTTTCACATTCCTGCCAGGTATGCATGCTTTTACGTGGGCCTCTGTCTGTGAAGCCTCACCTGTGTTGGTCTTCCATGGAAGCAGCAGGTCTGCTAATACGACAGGTGAGGAAAACAATCAACATAAATAAGCTGATAAATCCCCAATGATAATTTAATTTAATAGCATCCCTGTATAATACTTGTATTTTTATATAGTGCCTTGACTCAAAGAAGTGACAAATTTGAGGTTTTCAAGCACCATCTCAGGGACAGTAAGGAGGACATTTGTACTCTTCCCTCTCTTTTCTGCACTTTATGCATTCTTTCCTCTTCCGTGCAGGCCTGTATCTACTGCTCCCTGGCAAGAGCTTGCCTTCCTATGTCTCTGTTATCACCACCACTTGACAGCAGGGATCCCCTTTTTTACTTCTTCGGAACTGTTTATGATTCCTTGAAAATTTGTTGACAAGGAGCTGGGGGAAATGGGAGCAGTTTGGAGCAAGAGTGGTACACTGACAAGAGTGGTACACACAGCAATGTCTCATTAAATCTGCCTACCCAGGTTGTTTGTTGTTTTGTTGTTCTTTTCTTTCTTCTCAACAGTCATGCAGGAGCAGTGTAGTAAATGATTAAGAGTCCAGATTCCAGACCCAGGCTGTTTTAATTTGAAAACCAATTTTTGCCTCTTATCAGCTGTATGATCCTGAGCAATTTACTGAAACTCTGTTACTTACTTTCATCATCTGTAAAATATGGATAATAATAGTACCTTCCTCATAGTTTCATTGGGAAGATTAAATGAATTAAATGAGCTAACATATGTGAAATGCTTATAACAGGGCCAGACAAAATATGTATAATGCAATGTCGGCTCTAATTATTTTGTCATTTATTTATTACTGTCTTTGTGATCTATGGTGCTTTCAGACTATTCCCTGGTCCTGATGCTTTAAAAATGTATCTTCTTGATGAAACTTAAGTATTAGATTTTAAAATCAGATTTGAATCCTGGACATATTCGATACTTATTTGTCTGTTTTTTTTTTTTTTAATTTATTTTTTTTCTCTTGCTCTACCCAAGTTGAAGATACCAAAATTGGAAATTAACTTTATCTAGTGTATGGAAGGCGTTCGGGTCCAAACCCTTTTTTCAAGCTCTGTGCCTAGGTCTAAGGATGATGATGGTCATACATGGCAGAGTTAGAATTACTGTTGGTTTTGTTGCTTTGTTCATTACTTGGTAGAAGTCTGACACTAGGTCCCAGTTGAAAGTGAAAGCTGGGCCTACTTCAGCGACAGTGTGACAGCTCTAAGTCTGTCATTGTTCACATCTAGAAGTAGGAATATAAGGTTATATTTGCAGGAAGAATTCTTACCCAGGCTGCAATGGCTTGCATATGTGATGAGACCAGAAATACACATGATACATTCCATTTTGGAACACATAGAAATCATAGTTTTTAGAGAAGGAAAGAACAAACAACATGATCTAGTCCACTGACCCATTTTCTAGACTAGAAAAGCCCAGAAACCAAGTCACTTGTGAAAGTTTATGCAGACAGTTTAGTGGGAGAAGCAGGTCCAGAATGGCATTGGCTGGCTGCCCAGTCAATGTCGATTCTATTATTCCATATTTCACATCAAAACCAAAGAGTCTCATGTTGTAAATATTTGTAAATAATTTGCATTAATTATAGTGTGTTAGCAATTTAAGAAATCTATGATATGAGAATCAATCATCAGATAGTCCAAATATAAATGGTTGTTAATTACTTAGGACTTAGTTTATGATGTTGTGCCTTTGAATTGGCGATACAGCACTTACATAAAAGCACTAGCATATATGAATTCAGCGATAGAATTTAGCCGAGTGTCTTTTGTATATCAAGTTCTCAGTGTGTACTTATGAAGGAATAATAAAACTTTGAACATTATCTAAGTGCCCTAACATCAAATAATATAAGACAAAATTAGTATTACTCAATAAAATTAAATTTAGATCCTTTATCCTGTTGATATTCTCTATTATAATTGTTCCAAGTTTTAAAGACTTATTCAAAGTATATTTCAGAGAGCATAAAATTGCATATCACAGTAGTTTCAAATACACCAAATATTTTACTTTTCTTTGAAATATTTCCTGAATCTTCATATATATTCAGTGATAGTATTCTAATTCATAATTTTTCATAAGTCTGTGATCTTCTAAATCTTGCTGTTTTAAAAAAATTATTATTAACAGGCTTCATGTCTACCACTTTTACACTCTTGCTTTCAACTAATGACTTGTTTATGATTTCAGATTCTTGGCCTCTGCCTATCAGATACCACTCCCTTCAAGATGCTTATCAAATCTTACTTTCTCTGACTTTTTCCTGCAGATGACTTGATTATTAATTATGTGTTAATGTATCCATATCTTTTAGCCCTACCTAGATTGCTGGTCTTTTGATGACAGAAGTCTTGTTTTGTATTTCATTGCCTTGCTCAATGCATGGCCAAAAAGATAAAGCCTAGTTATTGTGAAAGTTGCAAATATTTTCATGTCATTAGGGTTATTTTATAACTAACATGCTATGGCTTGAAAACTTTAGTCTAATTCCCACCATTTTAACATATTGACTTAATGTATATTTGAATGTCTTTGTTTCCTGGAACGTGGGTGCCAGCTTCTGTCAACAGGATCTCTCTATGGGGTCCAATGATCAATAATGACTGTAGTATAAAATCAAGGACATTGTTTACAAGGACATCAACTTCTCTGGAGGTGATATTGCCTGTTAAGGAATATAATCCTGACCAATGGCTAGGCTTTGTTTACTTTGTACAAAGAAACCACAGCCCAAAGCTTTTGCAGTTCACAAGGCTGAGGAGGTACCTAATGTAAGTTATTTGCTTTCACATTGCATCACACTCACCCTTGCTTTGAGGGTGAAAATTCTTTAGTTATAACCCATTGCTAAAACAGGAGGGGGCATATTTCACTGTAAGAGGGCTTTAAAAGTCAACACATTAATTTGCTTTCCCCTTCCAGCTCTGCAATTCACCCCCAAATCCAGCTCTGAGCTGTAATTAAGTACATGCTTTTATAATAAAAGTAATCTTTTCCTGGTGCTTCCCCAGCTGCAAGTTCTGACCCAGATTCCCATTATGAATCATGACTGTCACATGTGCATGAAATGGGCTCCGTTTCCCTCTGCCCTCCCCCAGCTGCTGGAGGTTCTCACTTCTGGATTTAGCTCCAACCTTATTGCAGAACTGGAGAGTGGATTTAACTTGTGTGAGCTCTTCTTTGAAATCCTTGTTCTTTTTTGTTTACAGAAGGGGACCTCATCCAAGCACCCAGTAATGACAGCTGGGGAAAATGCCATACTCATTTAATGTTGTTGAATAAAACTAAATCTGGCCACCAACGTTAGTTGGGTGCAGAATTAATAAAACATTTTTAAAGTGAAAACATCTCTAATAAGAAATAAGAGCTAAGAAGAAGCAGCTGAGAAGAAGTGTGGAGAAGACCTATATTCATGAATTGTGTCTAGTCCTTTTTCCAATCTGTATCTCTCTTTTGAAGAGCTTCCAGCTCATTCTCAATGTGTTTCTGCTTCTCTCCATCTCCACTGGAATTATACTCTAGTCCAAGTCACCATTAAGTCAGCATCTTCTCTCACTATAAAAACCTTCTAACTGGCCTCCATGCTCCCATTCTTGTCATTTTCTTATCCATTATTCATAGTCAGAATGCTCTTTGAAACATACAAATCAAATTTTACCATTCTATTCCTAAGACTGTCTGCCAGCTTCTAATCATAGACTGTGGGATCTGACAATGTGTAGAAGGACTACTAACCCTTCATCAAAAGTTGGTTTTCCATTTTCCCTGGCACATGGCTACGCAATGTTTCCTAGTCTCTCTTGTAGTTTCAAGGTGGAGAGCTAAGGGAACCATACGACTGAGCATGAGCCAATGGAATATCAGCAGAAGTGATGCATGTGGCTCCCTGGATAGAAATGTGAAAACCTCCAATGTACCATCTTCCATGTTCTTTTCCTTCTACGTGATCATCCAGAGCAAGCTTAGAAGGCAAGCATCGAATATGGCAGCGTTGGCATCAGCCTATGTCTCCAAATGACTTAATGGGGCCCTTTCTCTGTACTTGAACTCTGTTGGATTAGAATGTAAATGTGAAACCACTAAAATTTGTGCATTTACTTGTCATAGCCATAGCACTTTCCGAAGTAGTACAACTCTCCGTGTAATATAGTCAACCAGTCACTCACTCTCTACCACACCATCATCTTCTATTTCTCTGCATAGCACTTGTCACTTTGATGTTTCCTCTTTATTTGAAATATTAAAATATCTATTTGTTTAATTTTTGCTCCATTTCCTGACTAAAATGTGAGATCCATGATAAAAAGGCCTTGTCTGATTGTTTTCAGATATGTAAGAACACAGAAAACAAGGACAGTGCTTGACATATACTAGTCTTTAGTGAATTTTTACTGAATGAATGAATCCCATAGAATTTCTATAGGAAATTTATTTTGATTCAGATAATAGTCCTAAATATTCAGAAAATCAGTTTCTCTGCTTATTCTTTTTATAATTTAAATTAAAACATGGATTTTTATAATTGAAAGCTCTCATCAGGAGATCTTTATACATGAGACCACACTTGAAACTTTACCTTTTATTGCCATGAAGTAAACACTAAAAGCTTTTTGATGTACACAAAGGATTCAAAAGAAGATAGACCCATCATTTAAATAAATAACCAAGAGACTTAATTCCAATTAAAATCAAGTGTCAAGTCTGGAATGCTCTGTTCTTTTGTTCCTCCTTGGATATTAGCTAATACCAGTCCAAAGCTAATCCATCTTCTAGTGTCAGAGACTCTTCTCTCCTCACTTCTCTCAGTATTTGTTCTCTCCATATTCTTTTCTCTCTTTTATCAGACATCAGTCTCTTGACAGAGATTTATTCTTGTAGCAAAAAGCTTGCTCATCTGTCTTAGAAGTAACCAGTCTCTCAGCCATCTTGTTCCCTGGAGATATCTCCCATTTCTGCTCTTTCACCACCTCTACTCAGAAGCCTGACCTTCCCATGCTGACTCCAACTGCTAATTGCCTTCTTCTCCATCAATTCTTTATTCTATTCTAACTCTACTAAAACTTATCTTTCAGAGATTGTCAAGCACCTAAAGGAAAATGGCTCTTATAAAGTCATCATGATACTCAACTTCTTTTCAGTTCTTGGCCCTGGTGAGACTTCTTTATATCTTGTAATTTTCCCATAGTTTCCAGAACATTTCCATCTCCTGTTTTTAATCACACTATCCTTACTGTTCTTTCTTTCTTTTTTCTTTGCTTATCTTTTTTATGCGTAGTAGTTTGTATCTCTTAATCCCATACCTCTATCTTGCCCCTCCCCTCCTTCTCTCCACACTGGTAACCACTAGTTTGTTCTCTATATCTGTGAGTCCGTTCCTGATTTGTTATATACATTCATTTGTTTTATTATTTAGATTCCGTATGTAAGTGATAACATAGAGTATTTTTCCTCTGTCTGACTTATTTCACTAAGCACGTTACTCTCCAAGTCCATCCACACTGTCACAAATGGCAGAATTTCCTTCTTTTTTAGGGCTGAGTAATAGTCCATTTTGTGTGTGTGTGTGTGTGTGTGTGTGTATGTGTATATACACCACATCTTCTTTATCCATTCACCTTTTGGTGGATGCTTAGGTTGCTTCCATATGTTGGCTATCGTAAATAATGCTGCTATGAATATTGGGGTGCATGTATCTTTTAGAATTAGTGTTTTTGTTTTCTTCAGATATATGCAGGAGTGAAATTGCTGGATCATATGGTACTTCTAATTTTAGTTTTTTGAGGAACCTCCAAAATGCTTTCCAGAGTGGCTACACTAATTTACATTCTCAAAAACAATATACTAGAGTTCCTTTTCTCCTCATTCTTGCCAACATCTATTAATTGTGGAATTTTTGATGATAGCCATTCTGACAAGTGTGAGGTGACACCTCATTGTGGTTTTGATTTGCATTTCTCTTATAATTAGCAGTGCTGAGCATCTTTTTATATGCCTGTTAGCCATCTGTGAGTCTTCTTTGGAAAAATGTCTATTCAAGTCTTCTGCCCATTTTTTAAATTGGCTTGTTTGTTTTCTTGCTATTGAGTTGTATGAGCTGTTTATATATTTTGGACATTAACTCCTTATCAGTCATATCGTTTGCAAATATTTTCTCCCATCCAATAGGTTGTCTTTTTGTTTTGTTTATGGTTTCTTTTGCTATTCAAAAACTTTTAAATTTAATTAGATTCTATTTGTTTATTTTTGCTTTTACCAACTGTTTACTTTAAAGTACCCTTTATTGGTTCTTTTCTCTGATTCTCTGTCTCAGCAGACTTCAGCCTTTAACTTCATGACAAGCACCTGGAAGCCTTGTTGAAACCCAACCAGTGGGTCCCACCTTCAGAGTTTTTGACCCAGCACATCTGGGGTAAGACCTGTGATTTTGCATTTCTACCAAGTTCCCAGGTGGGGATGAAGCTCCTTGTTTGAGGTCACACTTTAAGAATCTGCCCTAAAGGTTAGCTTTCGCCCAGAATTCTCCATTGTCGCTCTTTCCTTGGCGGTCTTAATTTACTGTTAGGGCTCAGTACCTATGAATCCATTTCTGTTTAATTATGTTTTTTTCGTTTATTTTATGTTTTATATTCCACATATAAGCAAAATCATATGGCATTTGTCTTTCTTTGACTTATTTCAGTTAGCATAATACCCTCCAGAGCCATCCATGTTGTCCTAAATGGCAAGATTTCATTCTTCCTTATGGCTGAATAACATTCTATTTGTGTATATTATATATACATCTTGTGTATATATAAAACGTCTTTACATAGTCATCTATGGATAGGCGTTTAGGCTGCTTCAATGTCTTGGCTATTATGAATAATGCTGCAATGAACATAAGGGTGCATATAACTTTTCAAATTAGTGTTTTTGTGTTCTTTGGAAAATACCCGAAACTGGAATTGCTGGATCATATGGTAGTTTTATTTTTAATTTTTGGAGGAACGACCATACTGTTTTCCATAGTGGCTGCACCAGTTTACATTCCCACTAACAGTGCACGAGGGTTCCCTTTTCTCCCTGAAACATATTTTTTAAATTGAAATATAATTCAAATTCCATAAAATTTACCATTTTAAAGTATACACTTCAGGGTGTTTTAGTATAATCACAGAAACATGCAATCATCACGACCATGTAATTCCGAAACATTTTTAAAGACTATTTTTAGAGAAATTTTAAGTTCACAGCAAAGTTGAAAGGAAGTTACAGAGATATCTACATACCCATTGCCCTCACACATGCACAGATTCCCCCATTATCAACATTCTCCACCAGAATGGTACATTTGCTACAACTGATGAACCTACATTGGTGCATTATTATCACCCAATGTTCATTATTTACATTAGGGTTTCATTCTTGGTGTATACATTCTATGGTTTTGGACAAATATATAATGACAGGTGTCTACCATTATAGTATCATACAGAGTATTTTCATCATCCTAAAGATCCTCTGTACTCCTAATTTCAGAACATTTTGTTCACTCCAAAGAGAAACTCTATTAGCAGTCATTCTCCTTTCTTCCTCACCCCTGATTTGTGTTCAGATGTCCCTGAAAACCACTGATATACTTTCTGTCTGTAGGGATTTGCCTATTCTGAACATTTCAT